>NC_141699.1:20387876-21090376 GCF_964263255.1 Lissotriton vulgaris
CACTGGTGGCCGCCATTGTTGTATCGGCGGTCAGCATAGTGTCCCACTCAGAGCCCCGGCTCCGGAGCCATCAGAGGCAGCAGTCGAAAACGGGATGTATCTCAGGCATCACAGCTGATAGAGACCTCGGAGGCACACGACTACTCATCCGCACAGATCTATCGCGCAGGCACAGGATATCGGGCAGGATATAATCGCGGGGCGGAGAGGTCCACGGAGCCGGGCGCCTAAGCGGCCATCACGGTCGCCAGCCTGGCTCCTCCCCGTCTAACAGTCTTACTTTAATGTAGTATTCTACTAGATACTTTGAGTTTATTCATAACTAATTGGGAAAACCGGAAATATTATATTGAGCATCAGATCCTGTTTCTCCTCTTTTGCACTGCTGATACTGATTTTTTTCTGAGACTGAACCTTGTAAGAAGATTCGGTCACCCGTTGGTGAACCTGTACCTTTATAATATGTTTTTGTGGCTTGTCTATATTAGCTTGACTATCAATTTGTAATAAACCTTAATCTTACCATCTGATTCATAGTCTTCTTTGTGTAGCCAAGTGGGTTTCACCAATGTTGATGCCTTTATATGTTGTCAACTCCCTAATACCTCTTAGTCAGCTATAAAGGTCTATCGCAGGGTAAATAGTAAAAGCGGTTCTGCGCTCTTTCAACAGTCGCTTTACATAATCAATGATATTCTCCACAGGGTTTGCTCTGTGGGAGATTGTCTTGCCTGATTGCTTTCTTTGTTTATTTATCTAGTGGAGGTGATGAGTCAACATAAATTCCTACAGCACTCCCTGTGTCCAATTCCAGGCCCAATCACCAATGGTTTGATGACTTGTTTGTTGCTCTGTAGCCCAGTGCCACTTTCTTGATTTCATTAGGGTCAGCTGCCACACAGGAGTTATCAATGTTTTCTTAGTTGTTTATCTGGACGCGTCAGCATGGTCATTAGTCACACTTGATGAACTCTGCATTACTCGCCTGAGGCTTGAGCCGGGCGGTCTTTCTTTATCTTTCTTTATCTTATCAACTCTTTTCTACTGATTGCACTTGCCCTGTGTGTCCGCTCCCCCCCAGCACCAGGGCACTGATTTTAAACGTGACGCTTGGCATCACACCGATTTGAGGGTATAGATAGCATTTTAAATTGCTGCTATATTTTAATTTCACTCACTTTAGTCAGCGCTGCCTCCCCCAGAGGGTCCGGCCGATTCTAGGGCTGGGCTTCCTGGGTCTCGGGTGGAGCAATTACGGCGGCCATCTTAGGTGAGTCAAGACTATAAAAATAAGGAAGGGACTTAAATCGCGAGAACTCTGCATTACTCGCCTGAGGCTTGAGCCGGGCGGTCTTTCTTTACCTTATCAACTCTTTTCTACTGATTGCATTTGCCCTGTGTGTCCGCTCCCCCCCAGCACTAGCGCGCCGATTTTAAACGTGACGCTTGGCATCTCACCGATTTGAGGGTGTAGATAGCATTTTAAATTGCTGCTATTATTTTAATTTCACTCACTTTAGTCAGCGCTGCCTCCCCCAGAGGGTCAGGCGGATTCTAGGGCTGGGCTTCCTGGGTCTCGGGTGGAGCAATTACGGCGGCCATCTTAGGTGAGTCAAGACTATAAAAATAAGGAAGGGACTTAAATCGCGAGAACTCTGCATTACTCGCCTGAGGCTTGAGCCGGGCCGTCTTTCTTTACCTTATCAACTCTTTTCTACTGATTGCACTTGCCCTATGTGTCCGCTCCCCCCCAGCACCAGCGCATCGATTTTAAACGCGACGCTTGGCATCTCACCAATTTGAGGGTGTAGAATGCATTTAAATTGCTGCTATTATTTTAATTTCACTCACTTTAGTCAGCGCTGCCTCCCCCAGAGGGTCCGGCCGATTCTAGGGCTGGGCTTCCTGGGTCTCGGGTGGAGCAATTACGGCGGCCAATTTAGGTGAGTCAAGACTATAAGAATAAACGTTCATGGCTCCGCGCAGTGGTCGCGTTCAGCGGGCGCGCCGCATTCGCGCCGGAGTCAAGCCAGAGTCCAGCCCGTTTGCGCCCGTCCGTGACAGACCGGGACGTAGGGCGACCCCTCTTAGCCCCCCGAAACCACCTGACACCATGGATCCGGCCAGGTACCACTTGCAATATACGAAACAGGAGTTGCTCCTTTTACGTCCTACTGTGGTTAATCACTGTGATCACAGCTACCAAGTCGATCAATTACCAACTGCTTGTGACTCATGCGACCACACTTTTCACTTACCTAGGATTAACATACAGGCAACATCTAAACCTAATATGATACTACTAAATTGCAGGTCTTTAAAAAAACATAAATTGGAAATTTATGATTTAATAACCACAAATAAGCCCGACGTGCTTTTTAACCGAAACGTGGCTGGATGAGGAATCCTCTCCGGAAGTGCTTGAAGCTACCCCCCCTGGCTGCTGCCTACTCCGTTTAGATAGACAAAAACAAAGAGGGGGAGGGATAGCCCTCATTCATAAGGCTGAGTAAGCATGCACCTTAGTTAAAGCCACTCTATTGCACAGTGAAAGCGGCTTATTTACCATCAAATTAGGACCAAGAAACATCATCAATGGCATGTTGGTATACCGCCCACCTGGAGTAGCTGGACAATTTGAGAATCAGCTCTAAGACTTTATAACAGAACCAGCTCTCCGTTACAAAAAGTTCATCATTTTAGGTGACTTAAACCTTCATTTTGATGACAGGGAATGTAAGGAGGCACAGGAGGTGGCAACAGCTCTGGCGTCATTGGGGATGAATCTACTTTCTACTGCCCCATCACACCAACTAGGCCATCTCCTAGACCCCATCTTTGCCAACTGGAAGGGCATTACTGCCTTCCCTCCGGTCAGCATAATCTGGTCAGACCATTTCGTTATCCCATTCTTGGTTGAAAACTCACCTACTGAATACAGAGTTCCGAAACCCACTTCCCTAAAATGTAGAAACTGGAAGAAGTTTAATCAAGAAGCTTTTAGACATGCCCTTCAAAAAAATCCCCCTCCGCAAAGCAACTCTCTTCAAGAGGCTTGGAAAAATTATGAAAATTGGCTGTCCAATGCTCTGGATGAGATTGCTCCCGGGACCTCCAAGCCCCCGGCCAGGCAATCCAAAACCGCCCCCTGGTTTTCGGAAAAATTAAAATCTGCCAAAGCCAGGTGTAAAACCCTAGAGCGTAACTGGAGAAAACACTACAATCTAGAGGATAAACTACCATATAAGAACGAACTAAACAAATACCATAAACTAATAAGATCGGAAAAAAGCTGCCATCTCAAAAATAGAATCGATTTACCGGACAACCCCACTAAAGAATTGTTTTCGATTTATAAAGAACTCACGATTCCAACCAGATTGGAGGCTCAAGATACTCCTTCGAAAGAATTATGTGACTCCATTGCAGATTTCTTTGTTAATAAAATCGATAAAATCCATGCTACCTTCACTAAGGATGAGGCCAGTCCTAGTAAACTCGCAGAAGAGAACAACAACAGAAAAACCGGGGACCTCTTACCTTGCGTGCTTTACTACTCCTGACAAACAAGAGTTACTCAGCATCGCAAACAGCATAAAATTTGGCTCTCCCAGAGATGTCTGCCCGCCTACCAGCTGTAGAGGAGTCATGGAGACTACAATAATCAACCACATTAGTCTTATTGTATCGCTCTCCTTTAAAGAATGCAAGGTATTAGATGCTTAGAAAACCGCCCAAGTAATCCCCCTTAAAAAGAAGGCCAACATCCACATCTCCCAATTCCAGAATCTCTGCCCCATCTCACTCCTCCCTTTTTGTGCTAAGATTGTGGAGAAAGTAGTGAATAGGCAGCTCATGAGTTATCTGGAAGAACACTCTCTCCTGCACTCCACTCAATCAGGTTTTAGAGCTGGATACTCTACTGAGTCAGCCCTATTTTTTTCCACCGAGAGTCTTAGACACATAGTGGATGAGGGAGAGACAGCAGCGTTGGTACTTTTAGACCTAAGTGCAGCCTTTGACACCGTGCTGCACTCAACGCTGCTGTCTTGGCTATCTGATATGGGAGTTAAGGGACATGCCCTTGCGTGGATGGAGTCCTTCCTGGTGAACAGGAACTTTCAGCTGCACTGCCCCCCATTTAAGTCCTCTCTCAGAAAGGCGAGCCATGGGGTTCCTCAGGGCTCGAGTCTGAGCCCCACCCTGTTTAATATCTACATGGAACCACTGGCTCGCATAGTTGAGACTTACGGGGTGGGCATTGTCAGCTACGCTGATGACACCCAATTGATGTTTAAACTTATGCCCGACCTCAGTGAAGAGGCCACCAATTTCTCCAACTGTCTCTCTTCCGTGGCAGCTTGGATGAATAACAACTGTCTCCGCCTTAATGGCGACAAAACCGAACTGCTGGTGGTAGGTAAATCCTCTTCCGCATGGTCTCACATGTGGTGGCCTGCGGAATTAGGCAGTCCTCCTAGTCCTGTGGCCTCGGTGCGTAACTTAGGCATCACACTGGACTCCAACCTTTCATACAAGCCCCACATCAGTAAAACCACAGCCAGATGTTTCAGCGTACTGAAAGTTCTTCGGAAAGTACTGGATCTCCTTCCCATCGATTCCAGGAAGACCATTGTACATGCCCTTCTAACCCCCCATCTGGACTATGGTAACGCCCTGCTACTGGGCTTGAGCAAAAAGGGGCTCCACCTACTCCAGTTTGCCCAGAATGCTGCTGCGCGTCTTGTGCTCAAACTTCCTCGAAGAGCCTCAGGCAGATCTGCCTTGTACAAACTCTACTGGCTCCCCATCAAGGAGCAAATTAAATTTAAATCCCCATGCTTTGCCCACCGTATTGCCCACGGCACTGGCCTAGGTTATCTTCATCGCTTACTCACAATACATCGACCTACCAGGAATTTGAGATCTTCTGGAATGATGATGTTCAAAATCCCTAAAATTACCAGAGCCAGGATGGGCGGCTGCTCGTTCAGATACTTGGCTGCCAAGGGCTGGAATGAGCTTCCTCTCGAGATCCGCATGGAACCCTCCGAAATCAGGTTTCGCGGGAAACTCAAAACTTTCCTATTACCCCACAATTTATTATTAATTCCTCCCTTGCCCTGTTTGGATCTACCTGTGTTCTTTCCTCTGAGCTCTTATTGCAGTTTTCAGCGCGGGGACACTCTGTTTATGAGTAACCAGGCGCTTTACAAATGGCTTCTATTCTATTCTATGATTAATCTGTAGTCTAAAGACACCATCCATCACACATAAAGCACAATTTTATGTTCTCCTAGTTTCCAAATTCATACCTGTAATCATTTTTGCTGGGCCTCGATTTTTAAAGATGTTTTCAATTCGGCAACCGCCTGTGTCACAGACCTCAGTAGGGACAAGTGTTGTGGGGCTTTTGCTACTACCACACCCACAACCTTAGAGAAAAAGACCAACTCTCTGAAAGTCATTTGAAGCCCAGCCCCAATTAAGGTCACCTACACCCCAAGAAACCCCCAAATTATTTTGGCCTTATCAGTGAAGTATTGCTTAAGATAATACAGCAGGCTACAGCTCCCACACCTGACTGTACCCGTGTCACTTATGAGGGCCTATATTTACAACAAGGGGTGGTGAGGGACAGAGTCTCTGAATTAAGCAGAAAGCTCTCACCCAGTCAAGAGATCAGGGCTAGATCCAACACCGTTTTTTAGCTCACTGCACCATCCCAGTTTCAGAACCTGGCTGTATGCAAATTAGTCTGTTCCTGTCCCAGTGCATGTTGGGAACAGGGCAAACCAAACTACAAAAGCCAATTCTTACACTGGGAAGGAAACAAGCTCCCGGGGACCGGTTTCTGGCATTACAGCCGTCTTCGGCCCGGTTTGCTTGAATCCTGATGGTGCAATGAGCAAGGGTCTCACATCTGAGAATACCCTTCCACGCTTAGGGTGGACAAAAATATTTACAACAAGGGGTGGTGAGGGACAGAGTCTCTGAATTAAGCAGAAAGCTCTCACCCAGTCAAGAGATCAGGGCTAGATCCAACACCGTTTTTTAGCTCACTGCACCATCCCAGTTTCAGAACCTGGCTGTATGCAAATTAGTCTGTTCCTGTCCCAGTGCATGATGGGAACAGGGCAAACCAAACTACAAAAGCCAATTCTTACACTGGGAAGGAAACAAGCTCCCGGGGACAGGTTTCTGGCATTACAGCCGTCTTCGGCCCGGTTTGCTTGAATCCTGATGGTGCAATGAGCAAGGGTCTCACATCTGAGAATACCCTTCCACGCTTAGGGTGGACAAAAATATTTACAACAAGGGGTGGTGAGGGACAGAGTCTCTGAATTAAGCAGAAAGCTCTCACCCAGTCAAGAGATCAGGGCTAGATCCAACACCGTTTTTTAGCTCACTGCACCATCCCAGTTTCAGAACCTGGCTGTATGCAAATTAGTCTGTTCCTGTCCCAGTGCATGATGGGAACAGGGCAAACCAAACTACAAAAGCCAATTCTTACACTGGGAAGGAAACAAGCTCCCGGGGACCGGTTTCTGGCATTACAGCCGTCTTCGGCCCGGTTTGCTTGAATCCTGATGGTGCAATGAGCAAGGGTCTCACATCTGAGAATACCCTTCCACGCTTAGGGTGGACAAAAATATTTACAACAAGGGGTGGTGAGGGACAGAGTCTCTGAATTAAGCAGAAAGCTCTCACCCAGTCAAGAGATCAGGGCTAGATCCAACACCGTTTTTTAGCTCACTGCACCATCCCAGTTTCAGAACCTGGCTGTATGCAAATTAGTCTGTTCCTGTCCCAGTGCATGATGGGAACAGTGCAAACCAAACTACAAAAGCCAATTCTTACACTGGGAAGGAAACAAGCTCCCGGGGACCGGTTTCTGGCATTACAGCCGTCTTCGGCCCGGTTTGCTTGAATCCTGATGGTGCAATGAGCAAGGGTCTCACATCTGAGAATACCCTTCCACGCTTAGGGTGGACAAAAATATTTACAACAAGGGGTGGTGAGGGACAGAGTCTCTGAATTAAGCAGAAAGCTCTCACCCAGTCAAGAGATCAGGGCTAGATCCAACACCGTTTTTTAGCTCACTGCACCATCCCAGTTTCAGAACCTGGCTGTATGCAAATTAGTCTGTTCCTGTCCCAGTGCATGATGGGAACAGGGCAAACCAAACTACAAAAGCCAATTCTTACACTGGGAAGGAAACAAGCTCCCGGGGACCGGTTTCTGGCATTACAGCCGTCTTCGGCCCGGTTTGCTTGAATCCTGATGGTGCAATGAGCAAGGGTCTCACATCTGAGAATACCCTTCCACGCTTAGGGTGGACAAAAATATTTACAACAAGGGGTGGTGAGGGACAGAGTCTCTGAATTAAGCAGAAAGCTCTCACCCAGTCAAGAGATCAGGGCTAGATCCAACACCGTTTTTTAGCTCACTGCACCATCCCAGTTTCAGAACCTGGCTGTATGCAAATTAGTCTGTTCCTGTCCCAGTGCATGATGGGAACAGGGCAAACCAAACTACAAAAGCCAATTCTTACACTGGGAAGGAAACAAGCTCCCGGGGACCGGTTTCTGGCATTACAGCCGTCTTCGGCCCGGTTTGCTTGAATCCTGATGGTGCAATGAGCAAGGGTCTCACATCTGAGAATACCCTTCCACGCTTAGGGTGGACAAAAATATTTACAACAAGGGGTGGTGAGGGACAGAGTCTCTGAATTAAGCAGAAAGCTCTCACCCAGTCAAGAGATCAGGGCTAGATCCAACACCGTTTTTTAGCTCACTGCACCATCCCAGTTTCAGAACCTGGCTGTATGCAAATTAGTCTGTTCCTGTCCCAGTGCATGATGGGAACAGGGCAAACCAAACTACAAAAGCCAATTCTTACACTGGGAAGGAAACAAGCTCCCGGGGACCGGTTTCTGGCATTACAGCCGTCTTCGGCCCGGTTTGCTTGAATCCTGATGGTGCAATGAGCAAGGGTCTCACATCTGAGAATACCCTTCCACGCTTAGGGTGGACAAAAATATTTACAACAAGGGGTGGTGAGGGACAGAGTCTCTGAATTAAGCAGAAAGCTCTCACCCAGTCAAGAGATCAGGGCTAGATCCAACACCGTTTTTTAGCTCACTGCACCATCCCAGTTTCAGAACCTGGCTGTATGCAAATTAGTCTGTTCCTGTCCCAGTGCATGATGGGAACAGGGCAAACCAAACTACAAAAGCCAATTCTTACACTGGGAAGGAAACAAGCTCCCGGGGACCGGTTTCTGGCATTACAGCCGTCTTCGGCCCGGTTTGCTTGAATCCTGATGGTGCAATGAGCAAGGGTCTCACATCTGAGAATACCCTTCCACGCTTAGGGTGGACAAAAATATTTACAACAAGGGGTGGTGAGGGACAGAGTCTCTGAATTAAGCAGAAAGCTCTCACCCAGTCAAGAGATCAGGGCTAGATCCAACACCGTTTTTTAGCTCACTGCACCATCCCAGTTTCAGAACCTGGCTGTATGCAAATTAGTCTGTTCCTGTCCCAGTGCATGATGGGAACAGGGCAAACCAAACTACAAAAGCCAATTCTTACACTGGGAAGGAAACAAGCTCCCGGGGACCGGTTTCTGGCATTACAGCCGTCTTCGGCCCGGTTTGCTTGAATCCTGATGGTGCAATGAGCAAGGGTCTCACATCTGAGAATACCCTTCCACGCTTAGGGTGGACAAAAATATTTACAACAAGGGGTGGTGAGGGACAGAGTCTCTGAATTAAGCAGAAAGCTCTCACCCAGTCAAGAGATCAGGGCTAGATCCAACACCGTTTTTTAGCTCACTGCACCATCCCAGTTTCAGAACCTGGCTGTATGCAAATTAGTCTGTTCCTGTCCCAGTGCATGATGGGAACAGTGCAAACCAAACTACAAAAGCCAATTCTTACACTGGGAAGGAAACAAGCTCCCGGGGACCGGTTTCTGGCATTACAGCCGTCTTCGGCCCGGTTTGCTTGAATCCTGATGGTGCAATGAGCAAGGGTCTCACATCTGAGAATACCCTTCCACGCTTAGGGTGGACAAAAATATTTACAACAAGGGGTGGTGAGGGACAGAGTCTCTGAATTAAGCAGAAAGCTCTCACCCAGTCAAGAGATCAGGGCTAGATCCAACACCGTTTTTTAGCTCACTGCACCATCCCAGTTTCAGAACCTGGCTGTATGCAAATTAGTCTGTTCCTGTCCCAGTGCATGATGGGAACAGGGCAAACCAAACTACAAAAGCCAATTCTTACACTGGGAAGGAAACAAGCTCCCGGGGACCGGTTTCTGGCATTACAGCCGTCTTCGGCCCGGTTTGCTTGAATCCTGATGGTGCAATGAGCAAGGGTCTCACATCTGAGAATACCCTTCCACACTTAGGGTGGACAAAAATATTTACAACAAGGGGTGGTGAGGGACAGAGTCTCTGAATTAAGCAGAAAGCTCTCACCCAGTCAAGAGATCAGGGCTAGATCCAACACCGTTTTTTAGCTCACTGCACCTTCCCAGTTTCAGAACCTGGCTGTATGCAAATTAGTCTGTTCCTGTCCCAGTGCATGATGGGAACAGGGCAAACCAAACTACAAAAGCCAATTCTTACACTGGGAAGGAAACAAGCTCCCGGGGACCGGTTTCTGGCATTACAGCCGTCTTCGGCCCGGTTTGCTTGAATCCTGATGGTGCAATGAGCAAGGGTCTCACATCTGAGAATACCCTTCCACGCTTAGGGTGGACAAAAATATTTACAACAAGGGGTGGTGAGGGACAGAGTCTCTGAATTAAGCAGAAAGCTCTCACCCAGTCAAGAGATCAGGGCTAGATCCAACACCGTTTTTTAGCTCACTGCACCATCCCAGTTTCAGAACCTGGCTGTATGCAAATTAGTCTGTTCCTGTCCCAGTGCATGATGGGAACAGGGCAAACCAAACTACAAAAGCCAATTCTTACACTGGGAAGGAAACAAGCTCCCGGGGACCGGTTTCTGGCATTACAGCCGTCTTCGGCCCGGTTTGCTTGAATCCTGATGGTGCAATGAGCAAGGGTCTCACATCTGAGAATACCCTTCCACGCTTAGGGTGGACAAAAATATTTACAACAAGGGGTGGTGAGGGACAGAGTCTCTGAATTAAGCAGAAAGCTCTCACCCAGTCAAGAGATCAGGGCTAGATCCAACACCGTTTTTTAGCTCACTGCACCATCCCAGTTTCAGAACCTGGCTGTATGCAAATTAGTCTGTTCCTGTCCCAGTGCATGATGGGAACAGGGCAAACCAAACTACAAAAGCCAATTCTTACACTGGGAAGGAAACAAGCTCCCGGGGACCGGTTTCTGGCATTACAGCCGTCTTCGGCCCGGTTTGCTTGAATCCTGATGGTGCAATGAGCAAGGGTCTCACATCTGAGAATACCCTTCCACGCTTAGGGTGGACAAAAATATTTACAACAAGGGGTGGTGAGGGACAGAGTCTCTGAATTAAGCAGAAAGCTCTCACCCAGTCAAGAGATCAGGGCTAGATCCAACACCTTGGCTTGGTAGTTTAGTCTGCCCTGTTCCCATGACTCACTGGGCCAGGGACAGACTGATTTGCATATAGCCAGGTTCTGAGCTGGGATGGGGCAGTGAGATAAATAACGGTGATGGATCAAGCCCTGATCTTTGGACTGGGTAAGAGTGGTCTGTTTAACTCAGACACTCTGTTCATCACCACCCCCTTTTTGTAAATCACTTATGAGGGCCTTGCATCATGTTTGCACCACACATCGTGGTACATGCTTGACGCAAAGCTCTAACTTGTATTTAAGAAGCTGCGGAGAGCAACTTTGCATACCTTTGAATGGCTTCAATAATATATAGTAATGCTATGTAGCGCAAATCGCTGTGTTGCCTTACCATCCGCAAAGGAGCATTCCATGGGCGTTGCGGTGGGTGTTCCAGCGCAAATACCATGGTTTTTTATGCATTCCCCGATTTGCGAAACAAGGGGAAATATCTTTATTTCTCCTTTTTTCCCTCTTTCTATGTGTCCTGCATTTTGCAGCAAACATAGAAAGAGGAAAAAGCCTCTCAGGAATGTTTTTGTGGAAGAAAGTGGCACTTCTTGCACAACAACAATCCTCCTTAAAGGACAGTTCATCCCAAACTAAAAGACCCCCTTTCTCTCAAAGAGAAGACAAGCAACCTCAGACTGGCCGATGGTTATAATTAATTCTCGCCTTTCAAATCATAATATTTTCACTTTTTTGCAATCTGGGAGAACCGACCAGCGAAATGATTTATAAAGGTTGCTAACATGTATGATTATTATGGGCCTCTAAGGTAGCAGATGCTACACTATATTATGAAATGCTGCTTCTCCTCCAGCAGGAAGCATCCAGCCTCCCAGAATCCCCTGACCAATCACAACGTTGCCTTGAGCAGTGTTGTGATTAGTCTGAGTGCTTTGGTTCGACACTCAGACAGGGGCTTGGAGGCTGGGCAATTTCTCCACTAAAGCAGTATAATACAGCCTGTGGAGAACATTCACAGTGCGCATGCCGACTTGATGTCAGGGGAGGCAGGCTCGCCCCGTCCTTTCAACAGGGCTGCACTGCAGTCCAACTACAATAGTAAACATTAAATAATAATTAACTGATGTTTCCTTATTATCATTGTATTTTTACTTTGCACTGCTTTAAAGCAGTGGGGCGACGCTCCTACACCTTAGCGGAGGAGCCACCCTTGGTCATGAAGCCCATTAGTCGATTGCCAAACCAATTTGGCGAAATAAAGAAAAATGTTAACAACAAAATAAAACCAAAATGAAAAAAAAAATGAAGGTGGATTGGGGATTAAAACTAGAAATGTAAGCATCAAATAAATACCCAAAAACAAAGCACACTTGTAAGTCTTTGGGCAACTGTGACTGACCCCTAGACTTTATTTCAATGGGGGTGAATGACATGTTTAATACAGCCCAGCGGCTCACCAATCAACAGTTTTATCTTCTGTCTTGGAAGAGGTGTGGAAGTCAAACTTCCCCAGAGGGCTAATGCAGGGTGCTGAGGCAGATTCAATGGGCATCATTTATGAAAAGTGAAGCATCTCTGCGTGAAACCAGCGATGCGTCACTTTTCATTGCGCCCTCCTTGCGACATGCTGGATGCATCATATTTACAGTATGACCCATCATGTCGCAAGGAGTTACAGATACATCAGTATTTCTGATGTATCTGAAGGCGCAAAAATTACGCATTGCTGGAGTGTGTCACAAAAGTGATGCAACCCCAGCAATGTGCCCTTTCACATGGGGCAAGCCCCATGTGAAAGGGCCTGCGTCAGTTTCACGCCTGCTATGAGGCAGGCGTAAGATATTGACGCAATTTCACTGTGTCACTTCTACGAGGCTTACTTGCGTGGGAATGCCCCCCTGCATATATTATACCTAATGCAGGTATAAAGTAGCGGAGGGGTTGACAAAGTGACACATCTGCTTAGATGCGTCACTTTGTAAATAGAACGCAACAGGGAGCATGTTTTACGCTACCGTTGCATCACAAAAAGGGATGCCACAGCAGCGCAAAACTGACGCATGATCTCATAAATAAGGCCCAATGAATTTAGGGTTCTTCTAAAGCCTTGGGTTTTGGCAATTGAATGTCCATATTGGACAAACCCGAAAAACCTAGCTACTGAGATTGCTTTGTCTCGGGGATCACTTTGCCTTTTTTTATTGATTTTGAGATTTAACTTCAGACTTTATGGAAATGAATTCATTCCAGGCAAAACACCCCTCACACCACCCACACCAAGAACCTAGGGATCATCATCAACAGCAAACTCAACATGACCACTTAAGTCCATGCCATCAGCAATGCATGCTTCCGTACCCTAAGGATGCTGTTCAAGATTTCCAAATGTCTCCCAATCAGCACCTGGAAAACTATCCTGTACATACTGGTCACAATTACGGTGGACTACGGTAAAACCCTCTCTGCCAGGTTCAACACAAAACTCACCAGAAGGCTAAAACCCATTTAGAACTTGGCAGCCTGATTCACAGTCAACCTTCAAGGCTGTACTCACAACACATTACACCACACCTGAGGGAGCTCCACTGGCTCTCCATTCACAAACTAGCACAATTGAAAATCCTCATCGACATTTTCAGGGCACTACATAACACTGACCTTACTTAACTCAACAATTGCATCTGCTTTCTCAAACCCTCCAGACACCTCCAATTGTCTGGACTCTTACTTGCACACATCACATGCTTTCAGAAAGCCGGATCCAGTGGTTGGACTCTCTCCCACATTGGGCCTTCTTCTACATCGGTCCTAAAGTGTGGAAGGACTTGCCCCTACACATAATAGTCTCTATCTCACTTCTTGAATTCTGCAAGATACTGAAGACCTGTCCTTTCAAGTGGTTCCATCAGGCACTAAGGGTGGCTGGACACATGTGCTCAGTGCCAAGGTACCCTCCCTGGTGATATATGCTCTGCAAATCTGCATAACATAACATAAATGTGGTCT
Source organism: Lissotriton vulgaris (assembly GCF_964263255.1). NCBI lineage: Eukaryota > Metazoa > Chordata > Amphibia > Caudata > Salamandridae > Lissotriton > Lissotriton vulgaris. The sequence continues at coordinate 20,401,427 of NC_141699.1, forward strand.
TCACAGTCTTAGACACAAACTTTGTGCCAAAAAGCTCAGCAAAAATGTGAGTAAATAAGGTGTAGTATATGTTGTGATTGTGTGACCTCACCCTGTACCACACTTACCAACCCCTTTAGATCCAGAAGGTTTTGTCTGTAAAACCCTCAGCTCAACCCTGGGTAACTGTGGCACTGAGCATCAAGACTTACACAGAGGGACACGTGTAATGCATTTAAACAGCAACACATCAATTAAAGAAGAAATCGACATGGCACTCAAGAAATCAAACACCAATTAAAAAACATAGGCTGTATTTTTATAAGAATTTAGACACTAGAACAAAAAATGATCCAGGATTCTTGAGATATTGATTTTACAAGTAATAATAAATCAAAGCAATTTCACTCAACTGTGAAAACCCCTAGCAAAGTCAATCAATTGGAAACAGAAACTTTTGCCAGGAAAACTTGTGTAAATATCCATGCGGTCAGTTACATGTACTTGGGCTGACCAACTCTGGCCGGGAGCTAGTCAGGAGGACCAGCAAGGTCCTCGAGAACAGTTACCTTCACAGGAGTATTGGTCCTTCAGCAGTTCCAGGCACCTATGGAGTGGTCTTGATGCATGGGATAAAGGATGCTGAAGATGCTCCGATGATGTTGTGGATGCAATGTGGTCAATGGGGGACTTCCTGCCAGGACTCTTAAGTCCACGAAGACAGTGAGGAGTCCTGGTTGCAAGTTCAATGTCCCACAAAGTCCTCTTTGGTCTGGCCGAAGTCCAGTCGCCACTGGAATACCAGTCGCCATTGTAGCGGATACAGGTCAATTATTCCTGGGTCAATAGCTTCCCTTCTGAGGGTCCAAGCAACTCTCTGACAGCACTCATGGGTTCAGCAAACTCAGGTACAACTCTGTACATTGGGTCTTGGTCCTCGGTGCTATACAGAAGCAGTGGTAGCAGGTTGAAGTCTTTGAGCTTCCAACTTGCCCCAGCAGCCTTCTTCAGATGTTGTGCCCCTGTGCTGCAAACAGGAGGCCAGTCAGCTGGCCCTTGGATTTCTCTTGGCTTGACTGTGCTCTGGAGATGTTTTCCCCTTGAGCAGCAGGACATAACAGGCTCAGTTCCTGTCATCGCGAGCCACCAGATGCAGCAGGTGCAGGCTCTGTCGGTGCAGCCTCTCTTTGTTGGTCCCTCCGCGCATCAGGGCAGTCCTTCTTCCAAGTCGATTGAGATCTGAGGTCTGGGTGCCAGTGTTACACTCTTTATTCTCGAAAAGTGCCATCAGAGCAGGATGCAGCTGTTTCCCCATCTCTGCTTTCTGCACTAGCCAACAATGGGGCGGCCCTCCCTCCTAGTTTTACACAACTGTCCTTCAAAGGCAGCTTCACCTTTGTAGCCAACCTTTTGGAGATAACACCCAATGGCTTCCTACAGGAGGGAGGGGACACCTTCCTGGTCTGCAATCCCACCTTGTTCTCATGCTAGACAGATGTTAGCACATTTCTCCAGGAGGGCAGAAGGCAGTCTCGTGGAAATGACTCCATGTGTGCACAGGAGGCACAGGAGTAGCAGTTTTGCTGAAGCTGCACACTGCCACAGGCTACATTCATTTCGACTTGACATACAAGTCAGGTTTATTGTAACAAGTTGTTTGATGTCTTGGAGTGCCCACCTTGGCTGCATCGTTCAGGAGTTAGCACAGCTGTGGGGTCAGTGTGTAACCCTATACTTGTAAATTATGCAACCAAGTCTTTCAACAGTAAAAGCGGTATTGCAGGTTTTTCTGTCTGGACATGTACAGTACATTTACAGCATGTATCAGATGTTGTACCTTGCCATTAGGATTCAGTACGCCTGCCAGAGGGGTAAGTCACACATATGTGGACCTTCATCCAAAACATGATCCTCTCCAATGCCGGCAACTCCAAGCATCTCTTTAGTGTCATCCAGGAATTCACCAAGCCCCCCAGCTAAACCACGGACATCACCCCTTTCCAGGACCTTTGCGACAAGCTTGGATAATGTTTCCATCTGAAAATCAAGGCATTCGACGACAACTTCAATGACCAGACACCCAGCTCCGAATCCACTTCCTGCTCCAGCAACGCCATCCTGCCCACCATCTCCTCCTGGACCCCAGTCACCTTCAAAGACACCACCTCTACTATGAAAGGCATCCACTCAGAGGCCACACGGACCCCTGTCCCTTGCACATTTTCCACTGAGCCACACCGCCATCGCTCCAAAACTATGACACACCATCAACACCACCTTCAAGATCAGCACCTTTCCTGACAACTGGAAACGCGCAGAAGTCAGACCACTGCTCAAGAAGCCCTCAGCAGACCCCAATGACCTCATGAACTACTGACCTATCTCCCTCCTCCCCTTTGCTGCCAAAGTCACAGAGAAGACCGTCAATGCACAACTAACCAAATTCTTTGAAGAAAACTCCATCCTCGACCCCTTCCAATCCAGATTCCGCAGCAACCACAGCTCTGAAACCGCCCTACTCGTCGCCACAGATGACATCTGCACCCTCCTCGACCAAGGACACACCGCAGCTCTGATCCTACTCGACCTCTCTGCAGCATTCAACACCGTCTCCCACTGCACACTCACAGCCAGAATCCACAACACCGGCATACAAGGAACCGCCCTCGACTTGATCCGCTCGTTCCTCACCGGCAGAACCCAATCAATCAGACTACCACCCTTCCTCCCCTGAAATCAACTGCAAAGTGCCCCAAGGATCATTGCTCAGCCCCACGCTCTTCAACATCTACATGGCCCCACTCGCCTACATCGTCAAACAGGACGGACTCAGCATAGTAGCCTGTGCGGACGACACCCAGCTCATCCTCTCCCTCACCAAGGACCCAATCAAGACCAGACTCAACTTCCAGGAAGGAATAAAGGATGTCACATCCTGATGAGCAGAAACTGTCTGAGGCTCAACTCGGAGAAGACAGAAGTCCTCGTCCTCTGCCCCTCCCCCTCAGCATGGGACAACACCTGGTGGCCAACTGCCCTCGGCAGCCCCCCTACACTCACAACCACGTCCAAAACCTCAGCATCGTACTCGACTCCTCCCGCACCATGACCCGACAGGTCAACGCTATCGCCTCCAGCTGCTTCAATACCCTCCAAATCCTCTGAAAGACCTTCAAGTGGATCCCCCACAATTAAAAGACGGTCATCACCCATGTGCTCATCACCAGCAGATTGGAATACCGAAACGCTCTCTAGGACGGGATCAGCAAGTCTCTGATCCGCAAGCTCCAGACCATACAGAACGCTGCAGCCAGACTCATTCTCGACATTCCTCGACACGAACACACCAACCAACTCCTACGGACCCTCCACTGACTCCCTGTTGAGAAGAGAGTCACTTTCAAGATACTTACCCACTCCTACAAATGCATCCACAACACTGGACCCCAATACCTCAACGAAAGAATCTCCCTCCACGTACCCAAGAGAAACCTCTGATCCGCTGACCTCGCCCTTAGCGAAATCCTGCGCATCTGCAGAGCCAGAAGAGGTGGAAGAACCTTCTACTACATCACAACTAAGACCTGGAACGAGGTCCTGCTCAACATCCATCAGATGCACCCCCTCCCTGAACATGTTCAGGAAGATGCTCAGGACCTGGCTCTTCAACTGAACAGAGCTGCTTACCACGTGCCTTGAGAGCCTCCCGGGTGAGTAGCGCGCTTACAATTGCCCTGATTGATTGATTGATTGATTGATATGTGCCAGGGAAGTAATGGCTTTGCTATCCTTTTAAAGCAAAGTCGGCATAGCAGTGCGGGACTGCTCTCCCAGTGGTAGACTGGGGGACTGGTTTACAAGCCCTGGGGTGTCCCTCTAACTTACATGCCCTGGGTACCAGGGTACCATTTACTAGGAACTTACAGGTAAGTTAAGTCATTTCGAATTGGATACAGCCAATTCAAATTACTCTTTAGGACCAGGGCACTGGCCTTGAGGTCTGTTGAGCAGGCCTCAGTGCTCTCTCAGAGTTTAAAATCCAGCAGTATCAGTTGAAAAACTTGGGGGTGACCATACAAAAAGAGGTATTTCCTTACAGCGGACAAACCAGGAACTCTTCCCTGCTGATGCATCATTATTTTAAAATAGCTTCAGCACCTCATTTCTTTACTCCAGAAGTCAAAGTTATTCTATGTCTCAACTTTTCTTCGTAGCTGAAGTGGTTTCTCTATTTCACGTTCCAACCTCCAAACTACAAGGGCAACTTCTAGGCCACCAGGGTAAAGATAGTTTTGGGGGGCATGCTCAACCACTTTGTTCAGTCAGACATTAAAGTTCTGTTCCCAGGGCCCACTTATCTGATGTCTTTTAAAGTAAAATGCCTTTCATTTGTAATGTGTTTTCTAGTTCTTAGGTAAAAGGGAAGTCAGGTCCAACCTCTATCCTCTTCCAGATAAAGCCAGGAACAAGTTCTTCCTCTTCTGTTTGTTTCCAAGGCTGGTTGTGTCCTTCATCCTTTAGAGTCTGAGCCTTGTTTAAAGTAACTTTCACTACTAGTCCTAAGAGCTCATTTGATCCTAGAAAGTTCTAATGATTTAGGTTTTAGACTTATTTCTAGCATTTAATTACACTTTTCCTGCAAGCAATCCCATAAACCCCTGCTTTTGAGGAGAAGTTCCAAAATGGTGGAACTTGAGGGCCAATGTTTGGAGCTGTTTTTCTCCACCCAGTGTCTGTGCTAGTGCAGAATGAAGATACTCCCCTTGATACCCAACTCAATATGGTTTTAGTTTTGAAGTATATTAGAATTGTTAGTGACTTACAGATGTGGTAAACCGCTACGTTTTACTCTCCCCATCTCATGTGGAATCACAGTTTGGATAACCAGGTAAGATAAAATTCATTAGAATAAGACGGTAGGATTAAAGCACCTGGTATGGTTAGAGTACAAGTGATGCCCGTTGGGCTAAGTAGCGCTATATAAATCTGGCTTCATTCATTCATTCATTCAAGCAGGGACATTTCCTCAGACTATTAGAGCCTGTGTCTGTTCTTCCTTCAATTAACCATGTATCTTTGTCCCAGGCATAAAATAGGTATTTTGTAAACATTTTGTGAAGATTGTTAGTTATGACTGTAGAGGAATGATGTACATGAGAAATATGCTGATTAACCTATAGGAACTTAAAATGAATGGCAGACAAAAAGAGTTTGAAGCAACAGCACGCCTGGGACCTATTCTATGTCACACTACTACTCCATGTTAGTGGTACTGATCTGAAGCGCCATCTGGTCTTTACTGGTTACTGGCCTCTCTAGCTTATTGTTTGTTGTTTATCTAGTTGCACAGATGGAAGAAACATCATGTACACTGTTCTGTTGCCTCATCTCTAATGCCTTATCCGCCCTTTCACACCTCACAATCTGCATTACAAATAAAACAATACAATTGGTTGCCCAAGAGAATTAATTGCACGGCTACCTCCATCTGCCACCCACGCTTACCGCCAAGGCGCGCGCCCCTTCCAGGGATAAAGGATGGGGGGAGATTGGGACATATGAGAGTCAAGCAAAAGGCCAAGCAATAATGAAAGACAGATATGAATCAAAGCTCTGCGAGAGAGGCTGGCCCCCAAGGTAATAATTTGTGTTCTGATGAAAGGATAAAAAATCATCTCTGCCCTTGGGCAGGGGATGGAGGCGGGCCAAGGGAAAACTTACTTATAAATGTGCTCCCTGCTCATGCATTGATTTGCAAATATATTCATGAGACAAAAGGCACTTCAATGTTGTTTGTGCTGGTGTGCCCTCAGATTCCATTTAAGGGTTGGATAGGGGTGAAATCCACAATAAACTGCAGCAGTGAGGTTTGGTGGTGTGTAGCCAAGTATGGCCCTTATGAAGATTCCTTCTCAATAACTGAAAACGGGTTAGGGAATGTTTGTGTATGCATTCTGTTCTCTGAAGTGTTGCTGTCAGGGCCGGACTGGGAACTGAAAGCAGCCCTGGCAAATTTTCCCAGACCAGCCCCCATCCGGCGCGTAGCGAGCGAAAGCAACGTGCAAACCTGACGACTACAAGGGGGTTTGAGGGTTTTCTCCTCCCAAGAAAATTTTGGAAAAAGACAGACCAAAATGGCCAATTTTACAGCACATTTTCCATTACATATTCAATTGTATGAACTTTCAAAGCACAGTAAATAGTAGAGGATGACCTTAAAGAGCACCAGGTTATCCACCCAGTCACATTATGCACCTGAAGCACACATGCTGTTTCCAAGAGTTTTCACAATAAAGCTAGGCCTGCTGACTTCATCAATGCTTGTTGTCAAAAATATGTCGTAAAGGTATTGAGAAAACTCAACTTAACTGTATATTTTCATACCTTGCTGCCAGAACCAGAATACCACCAGAAATATTCCACAAGCTAGCTGACAGACAACCCAATATGAAAGTGTTCTCCTTTTCCAAGCTCTTTGAAGAGAGACAAATGATTTCTAAAGAAATGTACATAAAGATGGTGCTGAAACAAGGATAGACATAGGCAGTGCAGCTCCTAAAAGATATGTGGTTGGAGGTGGGAGTAGAATAGAAATGCTTTGAAGAAACCAGGGATGCCAACTGTGCCCTCTGCACATCTGACTGTCTCTTGCTTGATCCATGTGACCTGTCTGCACAACTCTTTCCTGTGCAGTCCTAAAATCTTTAGATGTCTGTTGACAACACAGCTCTTTCTCAGGGGTGGTTCGGGGCAGGTGTCTTGAAAGTGGCATTGTCTTGCCAATAAACGTGTGTGGTGTGACCTGAGGATCCAGTTGGGGTGAACCAAGGTATCACGGCAGCTGGGACAGTGCACAGTGATGAAAGGCACAGTTTCTTCTGATCCTGCTGTTTTCCAGTATAACAATGTGTGTGTGTTTTGAACAAACCTGAGACCGGCAGGTAAAGGGGAACACAGACAGAGACACAGATAACAGACAAAGAAGGCAGACTGACATAGAGGAACGACCAAAAGACAAATATACAGGACAGATACAGAGGAATACTGACACAATCTCAGATTATAGACAGGTCGCAAAGGTTAGACCAATCTTTTATTCACAACCTAGGGGGAGGTGACACTTCGGCATAGAGACAGGCGACTCATTGAGGAAGCGGCAATTTGTTTTTATATACATCATGTGTCTTTGAAGTTTAAACAGATCTTGATCCCAGCCATCCACATCCAGGTGACAGCTAGGCAAGAAGGGGCGCTGTGCTAACCGCTGTGGGGTAAGTGACTGCCCTAACCCTGCCTTTTGTGTTTATGACGGAAGAATATCCTTCCGTAGGGCCCTGAAAACCTTCTTGTTTTAATGTTCCCTGTTTTAAGTGTTCTGCTTTTTTGTTGCTGGATTTAGTGTTATGTTGTGTCTTCCTTTCCCTGCGCCAGGACGCTCCTTCGCTGGAGCAGCTGTGCGCATTAAAAATGCAACTAACATAACATAACAAGCGGGGTTAGGACTAGTATAGGCGGACTCTCGGAGTGGCTTAATCATTCTGTGCTTGTCTGTGTGTGTCACTGTCTCGGCTCCGGGAGTCAGGGCCGGAAAGGCCCAGGCAACGCGCAATATACAACTAGTCAAGCCCTGGCCATCCCACTCCAATCTACCCTAACCCTCTCCACCTCAAACTAACCTACTCCAATCTATATTGAGAGGAGTTTACAATGATAACATATAATTGACAAACACTGCCGTCATCTCCTTATTGGGCATGTGGATCTGGATATGGCAATGCCATGGATACCTTGCGTTATCTGTATTGCCTTATTATGCCTTGATTTCGTACCAATTGCAATAAAAACATGCTTTAAAAAAAAACTACTCCAGAGTCCAGTCTACTGCATCTAATTCCACCCACTTCAATCTACACCACTCCAATTTACACAAATGTACTCCACTCCAATATACTCCTTCCCAATCTACACCACCCTAACCCAATCTTATCTACTTCACTCCAATCTACCCCATTCCCATCTACCTCACCCCATCCACCACACGCCTCTCTATCCAACTCCACTGCAATACAATCTACCTCACTCCATCCCAATCTATCCTACAATATACCCCACTCCAATTACCCCCCTCCACTTTACTCCAGTTGACCCAACTCCACTCCAGTATACCCCACTCCACTCCCATCTACCCCAAACGACCCCAATCTACCCCAGTCTTCCCAATCCACCCCACTCTTCCCAATCTACCCTACTTCATCCCAATCCACCCACTTCATCCCAATCCAATCTACCCCACTCCAATCTACCACGCTGATCTTCCTAACTACCTAATGCCTCCCCATTACAATCTACCCCAATCCACCCCACTCCCTTCTACCTCACTCTACCCTCACTACACTCAACGTCAATCTTTCCCACTCCACTCTACCACAATCCACCCTATTCCACCACCCCAATTTACCCCACTCCAATCTACCTTACGCTACTCCTCACCACTAACTTAGCCTAGTGTGGCCGGTGAACTTGCAGCACAGTGGCTACAAAACTGGAATTGGATCAGTTGGATATTAAAGATAGAGTTATTTTATGAGACTCTATTTTAGAGGTACCTATTCCCTTTAAATTGGTACACATCTGTCAATGTTACTAAAACAGCCAGGTGTTAACTGAATCTGGTATTTGTAGGTAAGTTGGGCTTCCTTTTTAACTGTTGAGCTTAACAAACGTCTGAAAGAATAGGGAAAACCTATCCCAATTAACTGCCAGCTGGATGTTGCCTTTTTTTATTTCGAAAATAGGGTGACAGAGCTCAGTTTGAAAGGGTATAGTGGTCCTAGGCTGAATCTGGAGCCTCACTTATGCATGCCAAGGTTTTGGCCACACCAGGAACAAATCTCTTAGACCCTTAGGGCCTGTGTTTAGGGTCTATCGAGCCTGCAGTGAGGATACCACAGACATCATCAAAGGCCCTGCCATGGCCAGTATGGAAACATGGAATAACACCTGCCGAAGACCCAACAAGGAATCTGTAGGTACGGTTTCATTTGTCAATCCCCAAGTCAGTATACACATAAAGGCCTGAATCTATAGTTATTTATTATGCACAAGCCTGGCGAAGAAAATATGCAGCATGACTATAGCAACAGTATTTCAACTTCTATGTGGTGGACAGCCCCTTTATAGTAGCCACCCAGTAGTGATTGTTGGTGAAACATAAGCTCATTGCCTTGACTTTCTCAAACTGTCACCTCTTGTACAGTATTTTCTTTACTTTATGGCTAAAAATATCCCAGAACACACTATTCCAAAAAGACATAGGGGAGGTTCGGGGTCCGTATTTAGCTCGCATCTCTATTCACGATTATTCACTTGGTATGCAATTAAGATCCAGAAAAGAAAAGAACACATAAGATACGGAATCAGATAAAAGGGCCTGCCTCCTGCACCCGTTCGTACTCATTTTGAAAGTTGTGCCCGCTACAGAACAGGGAGAATGGGCATTTGACATCTGCACACTCTTATACAATCCCCACCCCCTACCTGCTCGGATCATTAATTCAAATGGCATCTGCACCTCTCTTCCCAAAGTGAGTTCATGATCTTAGTCCATGTGTCATATATGTACGCAACATACGTTGTCATTGTAACAGACCCCCAAATGCAGCTAAGTGTATCTGTTGCAGTAAAGAGGCCAAACTCTGAATGGGCACGTAAACAGATGTATTGCATTAGACCGGAATAGGTGTGACGCACATTGGCTCACAGTGCGACAGAAGGATGAAGAACGAAGAACTGATCCTGCCCATGTAATGCCTGTATCTCTTTGGTTAGGAGACGTCACACAACTGCCACTGGTGTAAGCGGAAGCAGCCCTCTCCACCACGAACATGGGCCCATATTTTCAAAATGTTTAACTGGTGGCACAAATTCCTAATCCCCTGAAATTGTGGGTCATTTGAAATTCACACAAACATACCGTACACGGAGAGAAGCCATTAAGGGCCATGTCGCATGTTATAAGGGAGGGTAGGGTCAGGTGAGTCATTATTCCCCAGGGGCATATTTCTTCGGGGCCCGTGCCCGTGCTACATTGTAAAGTAAGCCTACTTACTCTATTTATCAATAACAAGTCAACTAACATGGCGAATACCAGTAGACAGTGCCAGATATTCCGAGTTTCTTGACTCGGGCTCCACAAAAACTACTAACATCACATGTCTGAAGTCATATCTGAGAGTCCACTTTAGACCTAGAAATTTGAACCACTATTGCGGAGTATTAAATAACTCTGTTTTGGTGGAGTTCGGTTTCGCAACGATGGCGAGCCCCCAGGCCTGTATTAGGAAGAGCTGTGGTCTTGCCCAATAAAAATCCTTGGCAGACAAGAGCTCGACGGCAGTCACTGTTGGGGCAGGAATATCACGTGCATGGTAAAATGATCATGTGCTTCCCTGCTCTAAATATTCCAATTGCATATGAAACTAGCATCTTGATTTTGTATTGACCCTAGCAGGTGTGAAATCTTGTATGCACACAAACAAAACCCATCCTCCTCACAGCAATGCACTTGACTGCAGTACTTCCTAAGTGGCTGCAGGCCGCCTCTATAGCTTTTGTTTTAATCCCGGCCCACAGACTAGTGCCAATGCCATGATGAAAATGCAATTTGCAAAAATGCACTCACCTGCGGGCGGCGGGCCGGTGGCAGCCTCAGCCTGCACACAGTCGGCAGCAGCAGCAAGCAGCCGGGACGGACAGTGGGACACGCAGGCGGGGGCTACAACAGATAATTAAATTATGGGGTGCGTGCGGTCAGCGTGCCTAAATCTCTGGCTGGTTTAGTTGTTCTGGAATGCTCGGACTCGGGTCATGCGCGTGAGAGAGCGCAATTTGAATTTAAAGTATATAGTAGCCATATCTAGACGTATATGTTATAAACGTAGGAATGAAACACACATCGTAATGTAAAGTTGGCGACTATAGTATAAAGGCCAATGAATGTGACGACATGTTATAGGAAACGTAAATGTATTCACATGTTAAAATGCATTAGATTTAGAAGGCCTGTATACATGAGGGGTAATGTAGAAATGCTTATGAAACGTAGAACGTGCACAGTAGAATTCGTGTACATGTGTAACTTTAAATGTGTAACTTTACATTGGGAAGAAGTGGCGAGGGGAAAATAGCGTGGAAAGATGTAACTGTGTAGAAACGTGGATAAATATATAAGAGAGCTCATATAAAGATGTAACCCAGGAAGATGCACAAGTTATGTTCTATACAGCCGTATTCTATGTATTTCATATAGTTGAGGTAGAATGTATTTAAGTATAACTAGGGCTTTTTAAAGTACGAATATATGAATGTAGGCCAAGGGTTATACTGTATAGAGAGTTTCTGTAGGAATGTTGGGAGAGTTTAGGTCATTTGTGTTTGTAACCTAACTGGTCAAGAGTTCGAAGGAGCGTAGTCACATGAATGTAATTTAGAAGGCTTGTAAAAGTCGTAAATAGTTTGATGTGGACGTGAGAGCCGAGAAGTCTAGCACTTGTTAGATTTAAGGTGACAATGCCGGACGGAACATGTTGCTCGAACGTGAGGAGAGGCGTATGTTGAAGTGGACTATGTTTTGACAAGACTATTCACATGATCTAGAAGGTTAAGAAGTGTACAGATAAGTTAAGGCCTTGTCCAAGTTCCTATGACACTTGAGCCGAAAGAGTCAATAAATGTCGACGATGAGATGATGAAGATGACATCGAAAGGAGAAGGGTCAACTTGACGGACGACGTAAGGAATGGACCAATGGAAGAAGCAAGAAGTTGACATCATCGGGGGAAGTCCGTGGTGGGCGTCAAGGGGCGTTCCACCCACACTGTGATTGTGTATTTTAGGGACAGCACCCCGGGGAGGAGGTAGCAATTGGGAGATTAGGAACAGCGAGACGAATTGCTCAGAACAAGGCGAAGGGTAGATGCCTTGAGCAGATGCGCTAAGACATCAGAGCGCAAGGGAGCAGTAGGCCGAGGACCCTTAGAGAGCGGATGGGTAGGCAGATAGGGTACTGCTTCTGAGACTTAAGATTTCCTTTAGAGGCCAAGAGAGTTTGAACTTCTTTGGGAGTCAAACTGCTGACACCTTTTTAGGGAAGAGAAACTTGCGAAGTAGGGTTGTCACATAACATAGAGTAGGGACAGTTTTAACTTGATTATTGTTTTGTCTTACTGCAGATGACGCAGAAGGAACCACTTCACACCGAAGCTTAAAGCCACTGATATTTTAATTGATTTTGTATTGTATACTTTGAGATGTTATCCCGAGTGGATTGTATTGTATTCAAAATTAATCTTTATATATAAACTCTTAAAGCTTCATCAGTTGTAAGTGGTTCTTCAGAGTGGCGTCAGTTAATGGGGTTTGTCTAACCAATGCGGGGGTGGTCCTTTCCTCAATGACAGATAAGAGCGGTCCAAAACAGATGAATGGGATTCTTTATTAAATTTATCATAATCATAAATTGATATCAAAATCCCGTTCCCCGCAGTTGGTAGCAGAGTAATGATGGTTATCTTCTTGAGGAAGACGACCTAGGCCAGGTTAGTTTACCCCAAGGTCCCTAGTCATCGTCGACCAGAAGAAGAATCGCAGCCGAAGACGGTGCTGATGGTGCGTCGAGAGAAAAGCAGCAGAATCGGCTGAGAGTGAGTATAAGGGTCATGCGTTGTAAGATTGCGGTGTTTATGTTGTTCCTGTGTTGTAATGTCAAGCGGAGTTGAATGCCTGTAGTGTGATTGAGGGAAAGTTGTGAGCGCGCGCAACTGGATGAAATCTTATGTCCAGAGGACTTAAGTGGTTCGGGTGTATCGAACACCCAGAGTAATTTGTCTACCATTGAAAGGGGGTCATGAGGTACCATTGATTTCCCGACAGACCGATGATAGGGGGAGCGTATGTGTGAGTGAATGAGTAACGGACGCTGGTCGTACGTTTACTGTGTGTAAGTAACCTATCAGTTGAGGCGATCGTCGGACCGTAAGAGGGAAGACGCTTCGTCAGTTGAGGTAGCAATTACAGTTAGACTGTGGCTGTACAGTCAGAGAAAAGTGATCGCTTGGACGGAAGTAGTCATTTTTCGATGTATGAATGAAAACGCATGTGAGATCGTGAAACGAGTTGAGAGACGAGGGAAGCTGCTGAAGAAAATAGAAGTGACGTCAGCGTAAAGCGACGCTGAGATTGGTCGGTTGGCATAGAACTGTGCTGGGATAGGCGGATTAGCGAGAGTCGCACAGGGATTGGTGGTTGTTATCAAGACGCAAATAAGTAAGAAATATCATCAAAATGAAGTGTTTTAAGGGTTTAGGAAAAATCTTTAAAAAGAAAAGGAGAAATTTGTATGCCGGAGAAGAAGCTCCACCAGAAGGCACACCAGCATATCATATGGCAGTCAATGTAGGCTTACACTCGATATTATGGATTTCCGAGTGGCACAGGCTAACAGAAGGGCAAAAAGAACTGGCGTTTCCAAGATTTGGAACGTTTAAATTAGAAGTGTTGAACCAACTGAAGGCGACGATGCTTTCAAAGAAACCTCTACCGAGGCCAACACAATTTGAAGCTCTTGGTGTGTGGTTTAGAACAGCACACGAAAGGGGCGTAAAGAGGCGCCAAGAAAGAGTGAGAAGATCGGTAAAGGCGGTGCAGGAAGCTAAATGGGACGATGAAGCTAAGAAATGGAGGGTGCAGAAGATAGAAGCAGATAAACTGTACCCGATGTTGGAAGTTACGGGAGAAAAGAAATCTCTAGAACAGGAAGATGAGGAAAGCGAGTCGGAGGAGGAACTGCTAGAAAGGCTATTGACAGACAGACCACCTCCATACAGTGGGGAACTTGCGAGTCCCATATTACCGCAGACAGACGGAACTAGGTGGGGGGAATATAAGTCGATCCCAGTAACAGAGTGGGACGCTACCAAGGCTGAGGAGATACCCCAAATTAGTTCAGAACAGAGAGTAGTGGGAAGATTTGTGGTCCAGAAGGCTCCAGAGACGCAATGCGCTAGGTCATACCAAATGCCGGACGCTTTACAGGTCCCGGTCACCATAGGCCCTATTGTGTCAATCTACAACCCGGAAGGGGTCCAGCAGGATGAACAGGCACGATGGGACAGTGAAGGAGCAGAGAATAGGAATGCCACAATGAATACCCACAGGCAAATACGAGCACCAATAAGTCGGAGTACCCCATTAGATTCTGCAACGGGTCCCAGAGTAGAACAGCGAGGTCGAAGAGGGTCAATGGATTTGAGGGGTCCTAAACCGAAAACCCATAAGGAATTAAGGGAATACCTGAGAGAATGGGACGCTGTCGAAGAAGCGCGGAATAGAAGTTTAGAAACGGGATCCGAGTGGAGAGAGCAGGATAACAAGATTCTCTCTCATTGTGGAGCGGGGGAAAGCAGCCCCGAGTGGGAGAGAGGAAGTCAAGAAAGCAGAAGAGACATTTGTCCTACTGATAACAGCAATAGGTTAATGTGCGAAGATAGAAGTACAGGGTGTGGCGAAGGGCCTCGCGTCACCTTCAGTGAAGGGGAACGTAGGACACAGGAGTACCGGAATACCTTTAGGTGCACACACCATGCCCCGGGTGAGGAAGGAAGACATTGGAGTCACGGAAACATGGAGAGTCGCGAAGCGTCTCGACATGCATCCGGTGATAGTGGACGGAGTCATGAAAATATAGGGAGCCGCGAAACGTCTCGCCATCCATCCGGTGATCACGAAAGAGATCGCGGGAGCATGGGGAGCCATGAAGGTCCTTATCGTTTATTAAGCGACACCAGACAACCAGCAGGTTATAATGGATTAGAGCAGAATGGTGAAACCTATCTCACAGCTGGAGAAACCGAGCCTAGAAGACGGAATGTAGGGTTGGAGGATAGAGCATTATTCCACCATACCCCACGCGAAGACGGAAAGGCTTGGGATCTCGAGGGGTGGGAACGAAGAGAAGGAAGAAGAGCTCCTCATAACTCACCTGTGCTCAGGCGTAGGGCGCATAGTGGAGGTGAGAGGGATATGAGAGAAGAACACAGAACTGAGATGCTGAAAGCGGAAATAAAAGCAAAACGACTTGACGTAATGAGTTTGAAGGCAGATCTGGATGAATTGATTGACGGTACAGTGTCATTAGAGAGATTAGCCTCGTATACACCAGATGAGATACTGTTCCTATCCAAAGATATTACTCGAAGAGCGAGGTCAGCTCATGAGAACTTATCTAATTTGGCAAACAGGTACATGGTAGACCTGTCACGAACTAGGGCTTTACAGAGCAACCATAGGCTAACATGCACGGATCAGGATTTGGATGACCGTAGAACGATCGCGCTGAAAGTTCACATAAGGGAATTGATCATAAGTATCAGGATATGGAGAGATTTGGATAGATGGGAGGAAAGATGGTCCAAGAAGGGCTCCGTTAGACGGAGTGTGCTTGAGAAGTCCCAGGACGCAGACTTGATGCGAATGGAAGCCTTCCCGTTGCGAGAAATCGCGAATGGAAGCTACGTTCATGTGCCCTGGAGTAGGGGGGATTTGGCGGCATTTACTAATTCCTTCCCAAAGCTTAGGGATAATCCTGTTGAGTGGTACAAGCAGGTAGAAAGATTCGTGAAGATCTCGAAGGTACTGTGGATCGATTTGAACACACTGTTCGATATCGTAGTACCCGGAGACTTGTGGACGGCGTGCAAGCTTAGTGTTGACTGGCCCACTTGTGAGCCAACGAGAGAAGCCAGGACGAATGGTCCATCTCATAGAGTCATGGAAAAATATGAAAGGGTAATAACATGGCTAAAAGAGAAAGTGCCGGTGCAAGACATAGACTGGGTAAAGATAGATCGAACTACTCAGGAGCCGAAGGAGACAGTTCATGAGTTTTACGAGCGATTGCTGAAAGCATTCAAGCAGTACAGCGGGTTAGATGTGATGGATCCCAAGGATATAGGACAGTTTGTTTCAAAGTTTGTCCTCGGATTGAGACCAGAAATATGCCTAATGATCCAGCAGCATCTGATCTGTTGGCAAAACAAACCCTTAGACGAAATTTTGAGATACGCAAGGTATTGTAGTGACGAGATAGATTCTAAGGCAAAGAAGCTTAAAGAAAAATTAATGTTAGTGCAAATGCAAGCTGCTGGGAAGGATAAACAGCGGCAGCAGGGAACAGGAACGCCGGCAAAGAAACAGAATAATCAGAGCAGAGATGAGGAAGAAAGACCAAGACCGAGAATGGATATCGCAACACTGAAAAAGACGACAAGATGCCATCAGTGTAATGAGGTGGGACACTGGCGACGCGAGTGTCCTTACAATATTGAGTCAGGGGAATTAGAACAGGAGGAGGAGGAGGTTCAGCACAACGTGGTTAAGGGAGCCACAGTCCCGAAGGGCAAGTTTGTCAAAGGGGGGACTCAGACTCCTCGAGCCCCGTTTCCTCAACCACCTCGCATCTCAAACGGAGGGAAAACCTACAGACAGATGCCATTGTTTGTAGGAGGAGAGGAATGCTACTACGTTGATCCTCTTACAGGGCAGCGGGCGAGTAGGGAAGAAGGCTGTACTCTAGGAGCCGCCTTGGAAGTAGACCAGAGAGGACCATACGTAGAGGCGGAAATAGCGGGATGTCCTACAACCTTTTTGGTGGATACAGGGGCCACCCGATCCACGTTAAGATCTGCGGTAGTCCCGGGTCTGCCAATATCGGGGGAAACGGTACAGGTGGTAGGAGTCGCGAACAAAAGGATGACAAATCCCTTGACAGAACCAGTGTCAGTAAGAATAGGGAACTACAGTGATGAACATCAGTTCGTGATCTGTGATTCTAGTCCTGTGTGCTTACTAGGGAGAGATTTGCTATGCAAACTAAATTGCACGATACATTGCACACCAGAAGGGGTAGAAGTGCAGACCAATGATGAGGATGCTGATTTTAAAGTTATGAAGTCGCAGGAATGCGTGGAACTATATCCTACCTTAACAGTGGAGGAGCTTCCACAGGACTTGAGGGAGAAAGTGTCAGCTGAGGTGTGGGATTTTACTGGAGAAGAAATAGGACTGATCAAAGGAGTGGAACCAGTAAAGATCTTGGTAAGACTCAATGCTGAGTATCCAAGAACACCACAATACAAGTTGACACCGGAGACGATTGCGGGAATAAAGCCTGTGATCGAATCCATGATTAAGCAGGGAATACTGAAGGAGATCGTGGGTAGTCCATGTAACTCCCCGATCATGGGTTTGCAGAAACCTAGTGGAAAATACAGAATAGTACAGGATCTTCGAAAGATTAATAACATTGTTGTCTCATGTTGTCCAGTGGTACCGAATCCATCAGTGATATTGTTTCAGATACCGTTCCAAGCTGGATGGTTTACCGTGATAGATTTGTGTCAGGCTTTCTTTTCGATACCGTTGGATGAAGAGAGCCAATATCTTTTCGCTTTCAAGCTGGAAGATCGCGTCTTAACATGGTGTCGTATCCCTCAGGGGTATACAGAAAGCCCGTCGATCTTTAACCAGTTATTGAAACGAAATCTTGAGAGTCTAGTACTGCCCAAGAATTCAGTTCTGGTCCAGTACATAGACGACCTCCTAGTTGCGTCAGAAACTGAGGAAGCTTGCAGAGAAGACACCATCACCTTGTTAAATCACTTGGCTGAGAACGGACACAAGGTGTCTCCAAGTAAATTGCAATATTGTAAGACTGAGGTGCAATACTTGGGCCACAGGATTGAAAAGGGAAAGCGGAAGGTGTCTCCAGACAGAATAGAGGCGATTATGAAAATGAACGCGCCTACAACACAAAGAGAAGTCAGGATGTTTCTAGGCATGGTCGGTTATTGTCGACAGTGGATAGCAAACTTTTCACTGAAGGCCAAACCGTTATTGCAACTGACGCACAAAGGAGTGAGTGATCCGGTACCATGGGACAAAGATTGTTTGATGGCATTTTTGCAGCTGAGGGAGGACTTATGTCGTGCCCCGGCTTTGGGAATGCCTGATTACACCAAGCCATTTTTGCTTTACTGCTGCGAAAGAGAGGGATGCGCTTTAGCGGTATTAGCACAGGTCCATGGAGATGCGCGCAGGCCAGTGGCGTATTTCTCGGCTACATTAGATCCAGTAGCCGCAGCGTTGCCCGGATGTCTCAAATCCGTAGCTGCAACGGGTGTCAGCATTGAAAGATCTGAGAGCGTAGTTATGGGTCATCCGTTAGAGGTGTATGTACCACATTCTGTAGAACTGTTAATGACAAGGACGAAGACTCAGCATCTGACGAATAGCAGGCTCACACGCTACGAGCAGGTCATACTGGCTGCCGAGAATGTGACCCTGAAGAGATGCTCTGTCTTGAATCCTGCAACCTTGATGCCACTTCCGAATGAAGTGGACGACGAAAATTGTACAGAACATGACTGCCTCAATGTGACTGAACTATGTACCAAACCGAGACCTGATATCGTAGATGAGCCATTGACAGATCCAGACGAAATTTTCTTCGTTGATGGTTCATGCGTAAGAAACGATGTCGGTCAGCTGAGAGCAGCTTATGCAGTATGCACGATTACCAGAGTTATCGAAGCCGCTTGCCTGGAAGGAGTCCACTCCGCACAGGTAGCTGAAATTGTGGCTTTGACTCGCGCTTGCCTAGCAGGCGACAGACTTCGAGTCACCATATACACCGATAGCCAGTATGGTTTCGGCGTAGTTCATGATTACGGGCAGTTGTGGTCTCAAAGAGGTTACATGACCTCCTCGGGTTCTCCTATTAGGAATGGAGAATTCGTGAAACTACTGTTAGAGGCTTTACAAAAACCTATGGCCATAGCTGTGGTCAAATGTGTAGCACACACAAAAAATACGGACTTCGTATCACTAGGAAACAAGTATGCAGATGAGGTAGCGCGTTACTGCGCGGAGCAGGGATATTCTCACACTGATGCAAAAGTGGGGGGGATCCAGGAAATGACTGAATTGACCATGTTGTTAGACACTGTAGATACGTGGGATGAATTGAGAGCAGTACAGGAAAATGCACCAGATGAGGAGAAAAAGGGCTGGGAAACCGCAGGGTGCGTAAAAAGTGAGATGAACTTCTGGGTGTCTGCCGACGGAAGGGCAGTATTACCAAATGAACTCATTAGTCCAATGGCAAGGAAATTGCATGGATCAGCTCACATAGGAAGAGATGCTATGGTGAGAGTATTCAGACAAACGTGGTTCAATCCTAAATTTAGAATAGCGGCAGAAGCAGTGTGTCAGCGATGTACGATCTGTCAGCAACTAAATGTGGGTAAAAGAACACCAGTTACCTTGAGTCACATAGGAAGGTCTGGGGGGCCTTTCAATAGGATGCAGATTGACTTCATAGAAATGCCTCCATGCAACAGACTCAGATACGTGTTAGTGATTGTTTGCATATTTTCTAGATGGGTTGAGGCTTACCCTACACGTAGGTGCGATACACTTACAGTAGCAAAATTGTTACTCAGGGAGTTGATACCGAGGTTTGGGGTGCCATCCTCTTTGGAATCAGACAGAGGAACTCATTTCAATAGCGAAGTGGTGAAGATGCTGTGTTCAGCTTTAAATATCGATCAGAAGTTACACTGCAGCTATCGACCAGAAGCTTCAGGGATCGTAGAGCAAATTAACAGCACTATCAAGTCCAGACTGGCTAAAGTTTGTTCATCGACATCCCTGAGTTGGCCAGACGCACTTCCAGTAGTTCTTATGAGCATACGTAGCACACCTGATAGAAGAACAGGTCTCTCTCCACATGAAGTGCTAATGGGGAGAGCCATGAGATTGCCATCGGTTCCGACTGCAGCGCTAGTGAACATCACAGACGATTTGATCTTGGACTACTGCAAGGGACTATCTGATGCCGTTAATTCTGTGTCCCTCCAGGTCCAGGCTGCAGAGGTTCCGTCAGTACGAGACTTGTGCCATGACCTGAGTCCAGGAGATTGGGTCCTGGTGAAGAAGCATGTCAGGAAGAACTGCTTAGACGTGCGTTGGCGAGGACCGTTTCAAGTCATACTTGTAACGAATACCGCAGTGAAGTGTGGAGGTCTGCCGAACTGGATACATGCCTCACACACCCGAAGAGTGCCAACACCTCCAGAAGACACAGCTCCTCTCTCGGATGAGAATCCGGCGGGAAGCGGAGAAGCCATAGAGGGGAAAAGCCAAGCTGTGGAGGTGATCGAAGAAGCTGAAACTGTGTTGGAACAGGACGACGAAGGTCAGGACACTAGCGAGACCGAAGTCGTCTCAGGAGAAGACAGTAACTGGGAGACTGAATCGGAAACTGAACAAGCTGAGAGTGACCAAGAGACGGGTCCTGGAACAAGGAGCAGAAAGACGGGAAGCGACAAAGCCGTTTGGCCGGAGAGAAGAAAAAGGCCAAATTCGGAAGGAAAGAACGAAAGAACTCTTGCTCCTGTCGCTGAAGAGTCGGATCAGGAGGAAGAAACGACAGATTCAGGAATTGAGAGTCCACGAAGATCAAGAAGGGTACGTGTGCCCTGCAGAAGGTACGCCACCCCAGAGTGGACTTATCTAGCAGATGTATTGGGGACAGAAATCTGGGAGAGTGAAGAGCGTGAAAGTAATCGATCTCGATCCATTTGTGGCAGTGGAGATATGGATGTTGGCACCTGGACTCGAGACAGAGGGGTTACTGACTTTCACACTTCCCATACCCCCACGTTTGAGTAAAATTCAAGATCTAGTGCTAAAAAGATTACAGTTTCCAACAGCTGGTCAGCAAATGACAGAAGAAGAAGAAAAAGTAATTCGTTTCGAACTATTGATAATTGTTGTGAAAGCTGCAGGTCCAAAAATAATTGTTGATGCATAAAAGACTTTTGTATGTATGTTATAAAGAAGAAGATAACCTAGTGCCGAGTGGAAAGAAGAATAAAATTAGGGATTACATTTAGAGGACGGAGAAGGGCTAGGGTTGTCTGCTGCTAAGAAGAGAAAAGAAATTGTGGTGAAAAAGATACCTGTTAATAAAAAGCACTTTAAAGACAGTGAAAACAAAAAGCAACTGAAGACTGGACGGAGAGAACTTTTGCTAAAGAGGCGAGGTACGCTGTTTTGGTAACATGGAGAACGGCAACCCAAACAGAAAAGCTAGATGTATAGTAGGTACACTTATAGCAATAGTGATATTTCTCATAATTACAGTAGTTACAATATCGTACATAATAGGACATGAGAACGATATAGTAAATGTCAAAATTGTAACGACTTTGAAACCTGCTCTTGTGGGAAAGAAGGAGGAGAGCACTGTTATACGTGAAAAGGCGTTACTTGCAGAAGAAGCTCGTAGATTACATATAGACGAGTCACAGGGAAATTTTAGGTCAAATGCATATGCCAAGTTATTGTACGAATATATTGATGCCATGGAGGCCAAAGATTGCTACGTTTGTATGCAATTGCCGGCTTCTGTAGACGAAGGCATTAGATATCACCATCTCCCATTGACTTATGGGATAACATGTAGTTTACTGCTTAGTATATTTTATGGTAGGGAAGGATTTGAGTACTACTTTTCAAATTATGATTCGGTACTGCCTGAAGTTCCGAATTATAAGCAAATGAATAAGTGGGACTACTACAAAAAGGAAGATAGACTGGCTAAATTCTTTCTTCCTTGGGACACGTTAGATACATCATATGCACGTAGAAATAATCTGACTTGCAAAGTATCAGAAGTAGAGAAAAGATTTATAGCACAAGTAGATGATCGATGCAGACGGCAGAAGATTCTAAAATTGTCAGGACAATGGAAAACAGATTGGACAGAAGAAGAAAAGGCACATAAAAAGAAAGGTAGTAATGGTCCAATAGCATTGGATAGAACGCAGAAAGGAAAGTTATGTTTAGCTCGAAGCAAAACGTATTACGAGAGTGAATTTGTAGGTGAAGTTAGTTGCGAGCACTCTTTTAAACTAGAGTATTACACGAAAGATTTTATGAAAGAGATGCAAGCTATTCCGAATGTATATTTTGTATGTGGGAGAAATGCCTATGTAAAACTTCCAGATAATTGGTATGGTTCGTGTTACTTGGCAATTGTCTTCCCCAAAATATATCATGCAAAGGATTTAGCGATCATAGAAGGAAAGGCTTCGAGGAGAACGAAAAGGGAAGTAGGAAATGGAGTGGGAAAGGTTGGAAGTTGGTTTGCTAATCTAGGCAAAAGCATAGTTTGGTATATTTTAAAGCCTGTATTAATAGTATTAATTTGCATAATTACATTATTAGGATTAGTAAAATTGTATAAATGGTATAGGTCGAACCAGTTACAAAGATCGATGAGAGACCAAGAAAGGAGACTAGCGGTCCTACAAGATCAGCAGTATAAAAGTCTGAGAACACTTGAGTCGATAAAAAGAGGAGTTGATGTAACTAGTTCGGTATAAGTGATGTATTCAAATTGCTTTTAGTGATGACTCCTAAAAGTCATCAAAGGGGGGAACTGAGAGAGCGCAATTTGAATTTAAAGTATATAGTAGCCATATCTAGACGTATATGTTATAAACGTAGGAATGAAACACACATCGTAATGTAAAGTTGGCGACTATAGTATAAAGGCCAATGAATGTGACGACATGTTATAGGAAACGTAAATGTATTCACATGTTAAAATGCATTAGATTTAGAAGGCCTGTATACATGAGGGGTAATGTAGAAATGCTTATGAAACGTAGAACGTGCACAGTAGAATTCGTGTACATGTGTAACTTTAAATGTGTAACTTTACATTGGGAAGAAGTGGCGAGGGGAAAATAGCGTGGAAAGATGTAACTGTGTAGAAACGTGGATAAATATATAAGAGAGCTCATATAAAGATGTAACCCAGGAAGATGCACAAGTTATGTTCTATACAGCCGTATTCTATGTATTTCATATAGTTGAGGTAGAATGTATTTAAGTATAACTAGGGCTTTTTAAAGTACGAATATATGAATGTAGGCCAAGGGTTATACTGTATAGAGAGTTTCTGTAGGAATGTTGGGAGAGTTTAGGTCATTTGTGTTTGTAACCTAACTGGTCAAGAGTTCGAAGGAGCGTAGTCACATGAATGTAATTTAGAAGGCTTGTAAAAGTCGTAAATAGTTTGATGTGGACGTGAGAGCCGAGAAGTCTAGCACTTGTTAGATTTAAGGTGACAATGCCGGACGGAACATGTTGCTCGAACGTGAGGAGAGGCGTATGTTGAAGTGGACTATGTTTTGACAAGACTATTCACATGATCTAGAAGGTTAAGAAGTGTACAGATAAGTTAAGGCCTTGTCCAAGTTCCTATGACACTTGAGCCGAAAGAGTCAATAAATGTCGACGATGAGATGATGAAGATGACATCGAAAGGAGAAGGGTCAACTTGACGGACGACGTAAGGAATGGACCAATGGAAGAAGCAAGAAGTTGACATCATCGGGGGAAGTCCGTGGTGGGCGTCAAGGGGCGTTCCACCCACACTGTGATTGTGTATTTTAGGGACAGCACCCCGGGGAGGAGGTAGCAATTGGGAGATTAGGAACAGCGAGACGAATTGCTCAGAACAAGGCGAAGGGTAGATGCCTTGAGCAGATGCGCTAAGACATCAGAGCGCAAGGGAGCAGTAGGCCGAGGACCCTTAGAGAGCGGATGGGTAGGCAGATAGGGTACTGCTTCTGAGACTTAAGATTTCCTTTAGAGGCCAAGAGAGTTTGAACTTCTTTGGGAGTCAAACTGCTGACACCTTTTTAGGGAAGAGAAACTTGCGAAGTAGGGTTGTCACATAACATAGAGTAGGGACAGTTTTAACTTGATTATTGTTTTGTCTTACTGCAGATGACGCAGAAGGAACCACTTCACACCGAAGCTTAAAGCCACTGATATTTTAATTGATTTTGTATTGTATACTTTGAGATGTTATCCCGAGTGGATTGTATTGTATTCAAAATTAATCTTTATATATAAACTCTTAAAGCTTCATCAGTTGTAAGTGGTTCTTCAGAGTGGCGTCAGTTAATGGGGTTTGTCTAACCAATGCGGGGGTGGTCCTTTCCTCAATGACAGATAAGAGCGGTCCAAAACAGATGAATGGGATTCTTTATTAAATTTATCATAATCATAAATTGATATCAAAATCCCGTTCCCCGCACGCGCGAACCCTAATGCGCATGTCATGTTACCACCAATGCCGCCCCTCTCCCCACCTTAAGGTGGGTGAACTGAGACCGCGCAGACGCGGCGGCGGAGACATCTGCGCCGCGCGCTGCGCGCAACCCACCCCCTATTTTAAATAATGATTGACATTATTTACATTTGCAGTAGTAGAGAAAAAGAAAGTCTAGATTTATTGATGGTGTGCTGTTTTTTTGCCCCCGTACGGAGCGCTGAGCAGCGAGGAGAGACGCAGACTACTCCTAGTAGGTCTCTAGTCTGTACTAAGCTTGAACTGCTCTATTTATTGACTAACGCAGCATGCACGCCGGACCAAAAACCGGCCCCCTGCCAAGAAACCGGCCCCCACCTCTGGCAGCCTACCGGGGGATTGCCCGGTGCCCGGCATTGCCAGTCCGGGCCTGGTTGCTGTGTGAGAAAGTGAATTATTAATTGGGGTGGACGGTAGTCCACCACAAGGAGTAAGGTCCCTATCTTGTTAGGCCCAGTTAAAGGTTTCAGTAATTTAACCTCATGGGTGCTGCTGACAAGATCAGCTCGTCACGGCCGTTGGAACGTTCGCACGCGGAGCTAATTTCCCCGCTGTGCTGAAGGTTCCAAAAACGGGTGCGGCCGTGACGAGCTGAGCTCGTCACGATCAAGGCGGTGCCGCGATCGGCCCCCTCTCCCCCGCAGCGAAGGGGTTAAACCTGAGCTCAACCCCTGATAGCTGTGGTACAGAGAAGACAGGCTTATCCTAGAGAAAATGTGTAAAGCATTTATAAATACTAAAGAAGTTAAATATTATCAATTAATTTATTGAACAAAATAACCCCAAAATTGTAAAAATCCAATATGAAAAAACGGCTGCATGAATTTCAGAAGAATTAAGTAAAAATAACACCTAAAAGCACAAAGCAACAATGGTAGTCAATGGTCACGGTTAACCGGGATCTTACAGTTCTTTCAGGATGACTGAAATGGAGTGAGGGTTGGCTACACAAACTTAGTTAGCACTGCTGGAAGTTTTACTGTGGGACTTAGGCCCACATGCATCATTGCACCCGTTTTCAAATCCTAAATTGCGAAAATTAGGGAATCGCAATTTAGAAATCGCAAACGGCAATGCATGAATAATTCGCAAATATTTTTGCGGTTCCTTAAGTTTCCTTAATTGCGTTTCACATTGTGCGAATCGCAATTAAGAAAAACCTTGCCATTGATTCCTAGGGGCCAAAAGGCCCATAGGAATCAATTGGAAGGCATTAACATTTTGCGATTTTCATTTTGCGAATCGCAATTTGTTAATGCATTTCAAGGGTGCTGAGGGGGGTCCAAAGGACCCCCCCCTGCACCCTAGAAAGGTTTTTGTAAGTGCTAGTTTCACACACACATGTCCAAAGGACATGTGTGTGTGTAACATGACACTTTCAAAAATGCATTTTTGTACATTTTTGAAAGATTACGCAAATTAACCCGAGGTTCAACCTCGTGTTAATTTGCTCCCCCTATTTGCGAATTCACATTTGTTTAAAACATTCATGCATTGCATTTAAGGAATTGCAGAAATGAGATTCCTTAAATGCAATCACATTTTTAGAAATTGCAAAAAAATTGTGATTTCTACACAATTGTTTAATGCATCCCAAAAAGTGATTTTGGAGTCGCAAACGGCCGAATTTTGCGGTTCGCACCGTTTGCGACTCCAAAATCGCTTGATGCATGTGGGCCTTAGTCTTTTTTTTGGAAGTCAAAATCCTTCAGCGGTGCAAGCGAGCAGCCTGTATCGGAGGAGGGCTTCATGACATTAGATAGGCATTGGCCGAGATCCCAGTGTAGCCACAGGTTTTGACTAGAAAGGATCCTTGTGGAAACATTTGAATTTCATGTCCATGAAAGATACTTCTGGTGCCTTTGCTTGGCCAAGATTTAGTCTCAGATTTACAAATGGTTTGTGTCAGGTTTGTGTTCCTTTTCTAATGCAAACATGACTCAAAGTGTCCAGTTGGAATTTACTATACAAAGGAAATAACGGATTGCATTGGATAGTAACACAAAGTTGCACAATGTGCTGCCTTGCAACATTTAGCGTCAAGGGAGTGTTCTATGGGCGGTGTATGGACAGTCCCATGGAACAACCAATTGGTTTTGATGCAAATCCCAAGCTACACAGGTTTGTAGATAGGAATTTACACCAGAATAGTACTCCTCTTCAAGGCAGTTCCAACAAATCAAAATCTTTTAATTTCTATTTGTTTTTCTCAGTTTTTAAGTGCAAAAGCATAGTTTTGGCACTGAAAGAGACTCCTACTACAAAACCTTTCAGACAATACAGACATACTTGCACTATGGTGCAATGGTATCTGCATTGACGCATGTCTGCCTAAAGTGCAGATGAAGATGTGCAGAACAGCGCCACTTCCTACCAGATAAAGTACTGCTCAGCTCTCTCCCTTTCATGCAATGCAGTGCACTTGCTGCCCTGCATTGCTAGACGTCTTGGTAAATCGGTGCCACAGTCTTCTTTTGAGAGTTGAAAATCCTCCAGTGGGGAAAGGTGGCAAGCTGAGTCTGATGAGGGCTGCATAAGGCCGGACACCTCCTCATCAAGGTCCAGCTGAAATGGATTTGCTGCTGCAGAGAAAATCCACGCAAGGGACACCTGTTTCTTCAGCCCCAGCGAGGTTGCACCTTGGGTGAATTGGCTTGGCAGATTTGGCCCTGTCCTTCAGAGCTCTTGAAGTCAAAATGTTTTTCAAGTTTTTCCGGGATGTTAGGAGAAGTCCAGCTAGACATAGCCATGGGTCACAGGATCTCAAATACAGCAGTTTGTGGTCAATCAATCAATCAAACAATCAATCAATAATCAATCAATCAATCAATCACTTTATAAATAAAACATAGATCATAAAAGTACAGTACGATATTAGTCATCTATATCCAAAAAGTGTAGGTACATAATACAAAAATTTATAACATGATTGCATAGGTCAGGATTATGTAGGAAATTGCAAACATTTGGACCGCCGAGGAGAGCTCTGATAAACACGTCTACGCGGCCATCTTGTCAGGCCACGCCCCCCTCAGAGTCTACTGATGCCACCATAAGTGCTGGAATAGAGAAGAATCTATCTGGATATCAGATCCCGCAGCTATATTTGAACCAGATCCGGAGTAGCGGCTGTTTTTAGTAGTCACCCTGTCTGTGTCCCAGCGAATCATGCTCATATTAGGACCAAGCGAAGGTGCCAGCGAGCGCAAATTCACTGCGTCGGTTAATGCGCAGAACAGCATCCTGCAAGGGGATCAAATGCCTGTCACTGCACAATCAGCTCCCTGTATTGGAGCGTTGTGTAGTTACTAAAAATAGGGTCAATTCACTAAAACCAAGTAAAATTCAGGACCAGGGGGATTAGCAACCATAATGAAGGATCTAACAGTGGTTTTTCTGAGCTCCCTTTCCTCCCTGTCGAGAGATAGCATCTGTAACATAGTCCCCTTCGTAAATGCTATGTCCCTACGAGTTACACTTTCTGGGGAGTGAGAATAGTTTAAGTTCATAGCGAGCACGCCTGGAGCTTAATGCTTGCCCCATCAGGAGAAAATAAGCCAGGACATTATGCATAATGGCAGCCTCCAGTCTTGAAATGCAATCACTATGACACTTCAGAAGGCACCAATAGATACAGTGAAATGTGAAGGTTTGTGCACACCTTTCCAATCTCAGTGTGTAATAGACCTGGACATGCTCTATAAGAATGTCAGGTAGAAACATGTCTAATTTCACACATTATAACTTTTTATAAAGCAGCATAAACTGAATGTTAGCACTTTTTAGTACTGCCCTTTTTAGCAACCTTAGAATAAAAAAGTTACAACCTGCGAGGATCCAAACGTATGCCATTGCAGGCTTAATGGAGCAGTTTGAAGAAGTCACATTACACATTCAGCAATGCCACCAGGATTGCAACTTGTGACCTTTAGTTAACACAAGGACCTCTACCGCAGGGTCAGTAAGCCACTTAAATATCTTACATGAAACCCAAACTTGTTGAAAGTTCTACACTATGCTCTGAAGCAAGCACATTAACCACCTGTGCTATTTTATAAAACCTGTGGGTTGATGAAACCTGTAAAAAGAGATGGCACCTACTTCTCTCCAGCAATTGCCCAACTCACCAGAGTTAACCTGGCTCTTTAATACCTTTAAATTTTATTTTATAACGTGCTGGAGCACATTGATCTCTGCAGTAAGTGCCTTCACCAAAGTGTTTCAGTATGTGGTTAGTGCAGCTGCTTATCACTTCAAAAGGAAAGAAAAGGTGTGTTGATATGGGTCTCTGCTGAGCCCTCTTTTCTGGCCTCCAAGGCTACCCTCGTTCAGCATTGAAACCCAGGGGCAGATTTACAAGCCCTTTGCGCCACTTTTGCGTCACTTTTCCCATGTTAAAAGTAGTGATGCAAAAGTAGTGTAAGGGGCTGTAATGTAGTTCCTATATTCCCAATAGGCTCTGAGCATTGGAATAATATATACTGTAGTTTAGACGTAGGACTGAGGTCATCTAGGTCTCTACCGAATATATTAAACTTAATAGTGAGTGCCAGCTAGCTCAGAGGTCACTAGAAACTTTCTCGAATTCACAAGAATGGATTAGTTTCTGACAACCGCATAAACATGACAACTTTGTTTCCCAAGAAAAAGAAATCAATATCTAGAGTCGTGGAAACAATACATAACAATTTTACTCAGTCAATCGGGCATGCTTCGTTTCACCAGAGATGCAGAGGAATAGAGAGACAGGTGTTTTCAATAAAAGTATTTATTGAACAGTCTTCTTTCTCAAGCATTGGAAATGAACTGCCACAATCGTAATACTGGTTATAAAGTACACTGCATATAATACAAACAGTATTATAAAGTAGTACTGTAAAAGCATGATATGGTTTCTAAGCCATAAAGTGCATAAAATGTATAAAATACATACAGTAATAAATAATGACTAAAAGTACTCAACTGGTGCTTCTAAAATACGCCTACCCCGGTGTACCTAACCGAAGTCTAGTACTAGGGAAGGAGTAAGTGAAGAGTAGCCTAAGTTTAGTAGTTCTCTGCCAGGAATCTATTCCAAGAATTCTCTAAGAGGTCTAATCAGCTCCGTACCTTGGTTTTAGAATGAAGGAGGTCTTGTATCTCTCTCTCAGGACTCGATTTCCCAGATACCCGCAAGGCTAAGCCGGAAACACTGGAGCTGGATTTCTTGGCAAGAGAAAAGACAGCATCTCTCTCAGTGCATGGAGGGTCGCCTTCCTTCGGCACTTGCTGCTGCAGGGCGTCGGGCAAGTAGATAGTTGATCTGCTCCAAACCACTGTCTGTTTGTCTGGGCAAACCTAGGCATATTTATACTTTGAAGGTGCCAAGTTTGCCGCATATTTGGACTTAATAACGTCACTCAAAGGCTAAATTCTTGGAAAACGCCAGGAGTTCTTGGAGAACTTAATATTCAAGCAGGGGGAAGTCCCTAGCTGCTGAAGGCAGGTTTTTCCAAGAAATCGTTGTTAATTCTCGGAACTTAGTGGAAGTAGCCATGCCGTATTTGGGCTGTATGGCGTACGCCAATTATAGTAGTGATTTCTATGCCTATATAAGGACATGATAAAGTATACCTATATAAGGGCATGAATCGGGAAAATTACACTAGGGTCCTAGATTCGTTTACAACAGGGCTTGTAAATCTGCCACCTAAATTTAACAATAACCTGACAGGGTGTTTTGAAAGTGATAGCTGGCTGACCTGGGATTGGGACAAAGGACCAGGATGAAGAGGCGGACCTGCAGGAGGGCTGGGATCATCAGCAGGGCCAGGACCACCAGCAGGCCAGAAGACTAGAGCCTAAAGAATAAAGACCAGGAACAGAAGAACTAATAGAGCCAAGGACTAGGACTCGATGGAGCAATGGGATCAAGAGGGCAAAAAGCAAGGTGGACAACATTGAGGAAGACTATGCAATGCAAGCCCTGGAGGACCCGGGTCAGGGGATTCTGTCAGGATGGAACAAAGAGATGAGGACAAGGACTAAAGAGTACCAAGTGACCCAAGAAGAGGAGCACTTTGAATAAGAGGACCAGGTGGAGGGAGAGAAGCAGAAATAGTATCTAGCCATGAACAGGACCAGGCATGGGAGGACTGAGACAATGACCTGGAGGAAGAACATAACCAGAAGGAGCAATACTGGTAGGGATGAGGACTAGGAGAGGGAGGACCAGGACTACTGGACTCGGGAGGTCCAGGAGAGTAGGGCAGGATGCAGGGGTGAGGGACCAAACTTAGGACTGAAACCTGAAAGAGGTTCAAGGCCAGGTCAAGGACCAGGAAGATCAGGGCGAGAAGGCTAGAGTAGGGAAAACCAAGACCTGTAGAATCAGACTAGTAGGACAATGAGGATCAGGACTTCCAGACTCAGTTAGTCCAGGAAAGTAGGACAGGAAGCAGGGCCAGAAGGACCAAACTCAGGACTCAAACCTGAAGGCAATCAAGACCATGTCAAGGAGAAGACGTTCAGGGCCAAGAAGGCCAGAGCCAGGAAAACCAATGAAGGAGAGTAGGGTCTTCTTCCAATGGTTACCCCCACTTTTTGCTGTGCTTCACTGGGTTTTTCGACTTTAGTATGGCTGTGGTCTTGCTAATCAGGCCTACAGCCCGGCTGTTCTCTCTCTAAATTGATACCATGTACTTTAGGTACATACCAGATTGGGTACTGGGTCACCCATGTGAGTCCCTGTATAATGTACCATAGGTACCCAGGGCATAGGTGCACCCAAGGCCTACCAGGGGCTGCAGCATGTATTGTGCCACCCCTGGTTGGGCCTCCAGACTGACACCACAGGTCTGCAAATGCAGCCTGGGTAAGGTGGTGTAATCACCCCTTACTTAGATATACCTATATCTATACATATATAGACACATATGCACCTATAAGTCACTCCTATGGCAGGCCTTAACAATTTGGAACCATCTTCTTATAGCTGTTCTATGATATATCAGAACGCGGCGGCAAGACTAGTGCTGGGTCTGCCTCCTAGGTCTGCCTCTAAACCTACTCTTAAAAAACTGCACTGGTTACCTGTACGCCAAAGATGCCAATTTAAAATCCTGAGTTTAACCCATAAACTCCTTCACGGCATCGGCCCTTCTTAATTAACAAAAAATTAGCCTGGTATACCCCGCCCAGAGCCCTTCGCTCCAGCTCTAAGTTCTTGCTGTCTTAGCCTAGAGTCCGGACGTCCAGGAACGGATGTCGATCCTTCTCATATGTGGCCCCCCAACTATGGAATAAGTTACCCACTTATCTCCTGTCCCTCTCCAATCATTTGGAGTTTCGAAGGGGTTTAAAGACATGGCTCTTTCCCAAATAAAACCTCCCAGTGATGTGTCTCCACTCTGGCAGGTCAATGCCTTACTTCTGCAAAGCGCCTTGAGACCTCTTTTGGTGATAAGTGCGCTATATAAAAGCATCTGACATTTGACATTTGACATATACTCTTAAGTACATTATGTACATGCTAACTTTGGTTTGGCTTTATCAAAACAAGTCGTATACGGTGTCGAACACTTTGGAATGCTACCCCCCTCTGCCAGTTCTGGTGGCGGGGGTAGCATTCCACCCGTCTAGAGGGAGAAGACATGTAGGTACTGGTAAACCCGGTTAAAGTTAAACAGAGCCTCAGCAACACAAAATGGATGCTGCTGCCGCAGACAAGAGCCTGCCCTCCTGCTGCTGGACGAAACTCTGGCATGGGAGGCTTGGACAGTAGGTTTCCTGTCCAGGGAGGTGCCAGTACCTCCCCAGACAGGCTTTAGTGTATTGGGGCTGGGTGGGTTGCATTCAGTGAATGCTTTTCAGACACTGCCTGGGGCACACAAGGTGCTCTATGCCTTTCCCAGTTCAAACCGGTTGCTGGGGCACTCAACCCTGGACAGAGGGAAAGGGGTGTAACCACCCTCACCCCTGATCCTCCCATAGGTGGGGCCATAGAGTTAGTCCATCCCCTATTTTTACTACAAAGATAGAACCCCAGTCCCTAGGACTTATGATTACCCTGGACAAAACTCTGAAACATATATCTTGGACCTTCAACATTCCATATCGACTGGAAGATGGAAGAAATCTCACTTGTGGTCAAGGAGTGACCACCCTGTTCAAACAGGCACCTACTGCATCTTTGCCGGTCTGCATTGTTGGGGCTCCCGCCGGATCCCGAAGACTCTGCGACACAGGACATGGACTTCCAGACATCTTTGACGCTGCTTTACATTCCCAGCAAAGCTGAGACCTGTAGCGGATGTGGGACCGGAACTCCTGGACATCCTGCATTTTGCAAGCTGCATCTACTTCCCGAGGTATCCCGAAGTTGTGCATTGGCGTGTTTGAAGCCCCAGCCCGAGCACAATTTGCACTGAAGCTCAGAAGCCCACACTCCACGAGTGGCTGAGGGCCCCTTTTTGCATTTCAGCTTGATGCGTCTTCCCAGTTCCTAGTCAATTGGCTAGTGAGCCCCCCGAAGATATTCCTTTGAATTTAACTTACTTTCCTGGTTGCTTTAGGCTTGCTCCAACTTCTCCCCAAAGAAAAGTACCTCAGACATTCAGACCTTGCTGGTCTGCACCGATGCCAAGCTCGACATCTTGCATGGATTGCGTTTGCCAAGGCTCATTGGGTCCAATCCGGATACCAATACCGCAGTCTACTAGATCCTCTGTGGGACAGCTCGAATCCAACTCCTGGTCATCATCGACGCCTCATGGTCCCCATGGCTGAAGAGACAAGCTGCACCTTTTCACCTGAAATCACCCAACATCTGGTGGCATCTTCCTATCGCCGCCCTGGTCACTGGCAAGTGGCCCAGACTCTGTCTCTTCTGCTTTCAGGTTCTTCAGATCTCTGATCCACCCTTGGATCCACCCAGACACTTTTCCTCTCATCGCCTGCAGCACTTCTTTGCAGCTTTCCACTGGAATCAACGACGAAACCCGACACCAAAAGACACCTATGCACCCGGCTTCCATGGGTGAGGTAATACAAGTACTCGGGTAGTGGCAAGGGTATTGGCCCTCTAAGTGTCCTAGTCTAAAAGGGTTTCATCGTAGTTAACCTAGAAGTGTCCTTAATCTTTAAAATTGTAACATGTTTGCTTCCCATAGAAAGTCTATGGTAACCTGCCGCTGTGTTTAGTCACTGCACGCGTCTCCCTTGGGCCTCCTGCACCCTATCCTTTAGTGGTTGTAGACTGCCCCAGCGATTCCACAGGCCCTAGGCCTGCTTTCTATTCCTCATGTGGTTCTTATACCACTATTTTAGTATATTGTTTGTGAGGCCCCCTAGGGAAAAATGTATACTGTGCAACTTATTGTATGCTAATTAAGTTCCTTGTATTGTACTTTTACCTCTGACCTCATAAAGAGTGCAGAGGGGTTATGTTTAGAATAAATACATATATATATTTGATATATACCTTGGGAGGTGTGCTTTCATTTGGTACTCAAGAGATTATAAATGGTAAAACAACTTGCTTACCTCGCCTCTAAGTCTTAGCCTGAAGGCTGCTCTCCATGCTACCACTAGGATAGCTTTCTATAAGGTTGACTTCACAACCATCATCAATAAGGCTTGATTAGACTGGTGCAAAGTGCCCACTAGAACTAGTGGACATCATATGCCAGGCAAACTTCTCACAACCAAGACATGTAGAATCAGTCTAGTAGAACAAGGAGGACCAAGACATCCAGACTAGGAAGTCCAGGAGAGTAGGACAGGAAGCAGGGCAAAAAGGACCAAACTCAGGACTGAAACCTGAAGGAGGATCAAGACC
The DNA here is from genome assembly GCF_964263255.1 of Lissotriton vulgaris. NCBI lineage: Eukaryota > Metazoa > Chordata > Amphibia > Caudata > Salamandridae > Lissotriton > Lissotriton vulgaris. The sequence continues at coordinate 20,435,509 of NC_141699.1, forward strand.
AGATCAAGGAGAAGAAGGTCAGGGCCAAGAAGGCCATAACCCGGAAAACCAAGACCTGGAGAACTGATCTAGTAGAACAAGGAGAACCAGGACATTCAGACTAGGAAGTCCAGGAGAGTAGGACAGGAAGCAGGGCCAGAAGGACCAAACTCAGGACCGAAACCTGAAGGAGGATCAAGACCAGGTCAAGGAGAAGAAGGTCAGGGCCAAGAAGGCCATAACCCGGAAAACCAAGACCTGGAGAATTGGTTTAGTAGAACAAGGAGAAGAGGACATCCAGACTAGGAAGTCCAGGAGAGTAGGGCAAGGAGCAGGGCGAGAAGGACCAAACCTGGGCTCTATACCTGAAGGAGATCATGAACAAGATGTCCAGCACCAGGAAAACCAGGACCTAAAGAATCAGACTAGGAGAACCATGGTGACATGGACATACTGACTGAATTCTCAGACAGTCTGTCATTGTCTCCTCTCTTTGCAATGCTACCCCTCTTGATTCCATACTATTTATGGGATCCCAGAGTAAATGTTTGCTAGTTTTCCATATTCATCCATGGCTACCCTTTTACATAGCGAAAAATGTAGGCTTTTGCAGTTCAAGCACAGTAACGTGGGCCTGGTCTCGCAGCTGTCTTGTTGACGGTTCATTGGTCTGCTTCTCTGTGCTCCGCTACTCAAGGTGAATGTCTTAAATGCTGACATTTTCACCCACTTTATGTCTCGTCCCTGCTATCTTGTTCTGTATTCTTTTTCTTTCACAACAGATTTTATTGTTGACAGGCAAAATAAGCCCAGGAGGATCCAGGCCAATACATCATATACATGATATGGCAGTGGTAAAGATGTCAACTTTTTATGATACATTTGACGAAAGAATGAGGATACATAGGGCTGAATAACATGAAAATAAACATTATAAACATAGAACAGCAGTGTCACTTTGTCCAAGCGAGCAATATTGGATTATGACTCTAATCGCGTTAAACTGGCATATGTACAATTAGTCACAGTGCGCATACCCAACCTTGGAACGTCAAGGCAGGTCATCGGTACAGAGCGCCAGGGGGTTGTTCTGTATTCTACTTGAAATGTTTTGGGGGTTATTTCTAGCCTGGTTCAGTCTCTCCTTTTCCTCTGCACTCACTTTCATGCATTCCTTGTTCACAGACAGTATCCCCAAATCTCCACTGACTTCTCCTCCTGGAAACACTGATGCATGGGTTTCTAGTGATGTCCTTCCAAAGATGCCTCTGGTCTGCTCCCATTCTCGCTTCCTCTTCACTGTCTGCTACCACAGTGCCTGTTTTAGACCCTCCCTCCACCAGGCATTTCTTCCTCCTCCAAACACTGCCAGAATCTTACGGCCCCGGGATCCCTGTGTTGAGTGTCTTTCCCTCTGCTAGGTCCCTTTTATGTTGGGTCACTACCCTTTGGCCCTCTGACACTGTTCTCACTCTCTGTAGCATGTAAGCTGCTTTCAGTCAACTGGTTCACTCTTTTCCCTCTCTATTTGTTTGTTCTGATCTGAGATACCACTAGCAAAACTGAAGAAAAGACGTTCTCAAGCCGCTGAAGGTGGATCACAGCACCTAAAAAGAGCTCCTTTTAATTCCCTTCTGTAGGATTACCCAATACTAGTGCATTCGCCCATGTCAGAGGGTGCAGTGGCAGGGACAAGGACAGCTGCTGCAAAAGAGGGTGCAATCACACATGGGAAGGAAAACAAAACACATCTCAATCCTAAACAGTCAACATCTCTCCAGGACATCAACTAAACCGGAGGAGGCATCGCCATCGTCCACAGAAACACCATCCGTATCACGACCAACTCCGACGACACCCTCACAGCCGCCGAACATCTTCACTTCCAGATACACACCGACCCCAAGACCACCCTCAGAGGCACCCTCATCTACAGACCCCCAGGACCTCGCACTCAATTCAGCGAAGCCATCGCAGACTTCATCAGCACCCACGACCTCGCCTCCTCAGACTACATCCTCCTAGGGGACCTCAACTTCCACTTGGAGAACAACAATGACAGCAACACCACCACCCTGCTGGATATCCTCGCCAACCTGGGACTCAAGCAACTGGTGAACACCCCCACCCACTACGCCGGCCACACGCTTGACCCAGTCTTCTCCTCCAGCAACCACATCTCCTTCAGCCACTCCACCGGACTACACTGGACAGATCACAGCTGCGTGCACTTCAACTTCAGGAGAACCACGACCCACCACCACCCGCAACAGGTTCCCCAAAGATGCTGGAGCAAGATCACCGCCGACCATCTCACCACCTCCCTCAGCCAGCAGCCTCCCACCAACACGACGGACCCTAACGAAGCAGCTCGCAACCTCACACAGTGGCTCACCAACTGCGCAGATAAACTCGCCCCCCTTAAGAACCCACCCAGCAGGCTCGGCAGCAAGAAAGCCTTGTGGTTCACCAACGACCTCAAAAACTCCAAGAAAACCTGCCGCACCCGTGAGAAAGCCTGGCGCCTCGACCAGAAAACAGAAAACATGGCAGCCCTCAAGAACGCCACCCGCAAACACCACCAGCTGATCCACACCACCAAAAGGACAAAATTCAAAGAACGATTGGACAGCAATACCCACAACAGAAAAGAACTCTTCAGCATCGTTAGAGAGCTCTCCAACCCCAGCGCCTGCAACAACGACATCATACCCTCGCAAGACCTCTGCGAATCACTCGCCTTGTTCTTTCACCACAAGATCCCCGACATACACAACAGCTTCAGCGCACGTACCAAGCACCCAACCTCCGAACCAGCACCCCACACCACCACCCTTCGCATCTGGACCCCGGTCAGCACCGAAGACACCACCCGCACGATGAACACCATCCACTCCGGCTCCCCAACCGACCCCTGCCCACACCAGATCTTCAACAAAGCCGACTCCATCATCGCACCCCTACTCCGGGACATCATTAACAGCTCCTTTGCATCCGCCACCTTCCTGGAGAGCTGGAAACACGCCGAACTCAACGCCCTCCTGAAGAAACCCACCTCAGACCCCACGGACCTCAAGAACTTCCACCCCATCTCGCTCCTCCCCTTTCCTGCCAAAGTCATTGAGAAGACCGTCAAGAAACAACTCTCCGCCTTCCTCGAGACTAACGGATCCCTCGACCCTTCGCAGTCCGGCTTCCGAGCAAATCACAGCACCGAGACTGCCCTCATCGCAGTCACCCACGACATCAGATCCCTGCTCGACAACAGGGAAACAACTGCCCTCATCCTCCTGGACCTCTCAGCAGTCTTCGACACCGTATGCCACCGAACCCTGATACAGCGCCTCAGCAACACCTGAATCCAAGGAAGGGCCTTGGAGTGGATCATCTCGTTCCTCGCCGGAAGAACCCAGAGAGTCCGCCTCCCCCTGTTCCGATCCTCGGCCACCGAAGTCATCTGCGGCGTTCCGCAAGGATCCTCGCTCAGCCCCACCCTCTTCAACGTCTACATGAGCCCCCTCGCAGCCATCGCACGCCAACACAACCTAAACATAATTTCCTAGGCTGACGACACCCAGCTGATCCTCTCCCTCACCAATGACCCCACCACCACCAGAGCCAGCTCCAGGAAGGAATGAAAGACATCGCGGAGTGGATGAGGCTCAGCCGCCTGAAACTGAACTCAGACAAGACGGAAGTCCTCATCCTGGGACCATCCCCCTCTGCCTGGGACGCCTGGTGGCCCCCTGCCCTGGGCACTGCCCCCAAGCCAAAGGACCAGGCACGCAACCTAGGCTTCATCCTGGACTCCTCCCTCACGATGACCAAGCAAGTCAACGCCGTCTCGTCATCCTGTTTCAAAACCCTGTGCATGCTCTGAAAGATCTTCCGGTGGATCCCCACCGAAACCAGGAAGACGGTCAACCAGGCCCTTGTCACCATCCGACTGGACTACGGGAACACCCTCTACGCCGGTACCACAGCCAAACTCCAGAAAAGACTCCAACGGATACAGAACACTTCCGCACGCCTCATCCTGGACATCCCCGTCACGGCCACATCTCCACCCATCTGAGAGACCTGCACTGGCTCCCCGTCAGTAAGAGGATCACGTTCAGAATCCTCACCCACGCGCACAAGGATCTCCACGACACGGGCCCCAAATACCTCAACAGCCGCCTCACATTCTACACGCCCACCCGCCAGCCTCGCCCTCGCCACCGTCCCACGAATTTGCAGAACCACCGCCGGAGGAAGATCCTTCTCCTACCTGGCGGCCAAGACATGGAACTCCCTCCCCACCCACCTACGGCTGACCCAGGAACATCTTTCCTTCAGGAAACAACTCAAGACCTGGTTGTTCGAGCAATAGCGACTCCCCCTCCCCCCAGCGCCTTGAGACCCTAGCGGGTGAGTAGCGCGCTATATAAATTCCTTGATTGATTGATTGATTGACATCTGAGGGTCTACAGGAGGACAGACATCAGGACAGTATTGGTGGTAAAGTTCGTGGGCACCGATGAGTGAAAAACTGAGAGGAGAACCATGACATTTTGGAGCAGACCTCTTCATTCCAGATACAAAACATCTGGAACCCAGGCTTGGAGAGGATGAACTCGATGTCCACTGTCCTCAGGAAGAAGAATGAAGGATGACCTCAGAATAAAGTTGTAAGGTTGCAGTGCAGGTTCAAGGAACATGTTAGTGACCATGACACAAAGTAATTTTGAACATCTCTGGAAGCAGGCGTGCAGCAATTGTACCTCCATCCATGCAGACGTATGATTCTCGAAAAAGCGGAGATGTTTCAAAACAAAGGCGTAAATGTGGTGTGGGCACTGTTCAGATGATGAAACTTAATGAATTCACTTCTACTTTTAATTTACCCTAGGCGTAGGACTGTGCTACGCTAGTGGAGCGTGAGTAGTTTGCGCAACAACATGCTACGCAAATTGCACGCAGCACAGTGCAAAAACGCATAGCAGGCATTTTTTGCTTGCTCGCAGTCCTCAGTATCAAGTTGGCGACCGCGAGCGAGCAAAATAACATCCTGGCAAGGCTTTTTCCTCATTCGCGATCAGCAACGTCAAGTTGCTGATCGCGAGCGTGCAAAATAAACCTTCCGACGGGAATCTCAATGCAGGGAGGTCAGGTTTCTCATTGCGAGTGGACGCGACCGCTCGCGATGAGAAACTACCAGTCCGGGTTGAGAAAGCTGCCACTCGAGTGCAAAGCTACTCGAGCGGCAGAAAACAACTGCTTGCACTGTGCAAGATGCCGTTTGCAATGATTGCACAGTGCGGACAAGCATCCAGCACTGTGCAATCAGTGCAAACAGCATTTTCCCTACCACACTACGCAGTTCACGTAGCTACGCGTAGCTTGTGTAGGGTAACTTTTAATACACATCCACAGGAAACACAAAGCACCAACACAAGCGAGGATGTACCTACAAGAACCTGACAAACACTCCTCAGGATGGACAGGCTGATCACGTGACAATACTCCCAGCTGACGTCATCAGGATTCCCACTGGAGAGCTGTGCCTTGGATGTTCTGCTAATGAGGCTCCCCTAAACAAGGCTCGCATAAATCCGTTTTACTCATTTTTACACACAAAAATACAGAAATAAATCTATTTTATCTGTATTCTATTTTAAATATGGATAGCTGTGAAAATTGCTAAGGCAAATGAAAAACGGCATGACGTTTCTTAATGTGGTATGTTTATTTGCAATATTGGAAGCTCACAGAGAGGCATCTAAATCCTGTTTTGTGACAGGCCAGAGGAAGCACAGGCTTTTTTAAACATATTTTAAGCCGCTTCTTTCATTACTAAGGCCACACCCCTTGGAAGGGACTTCTAGTTATGCTTTTTAGGCAACACCTCTTTTAGAGACCCCTTTTCCCAAGTTAAGCCCTGCGTCTGTGTGTTGATATGATCCCTCTCTGTGTGCTGTCTGGGTGCAAATGTCATGTGTGTGCGTGTGTATGTACGCGTGTGTGTGCGTGAATGTGTGTGTGTGTGTGCTTGCAAATCTGTATGTATGCTCGTATGTCCTTTGCTCAGCTCTGGGTGCTTTTCTTGAGTGTGTACATGTCTAGTGGACGACGTGCATTGTATGTGTAGGCTTGTTAGCGTGGGTATCTTGATGTCTGTGGCATGTCGGATAATCAGGTTCAAACCCCGACCTAAGCTCAAATCTAACTTGAACCAATTAATCTATCTATGACTAAAAATAAAATGTGTAAGGTAGTGCGGGTCTGCTGGGAGCTGCTCTTCTGTCAGTAGGACAAGAGTGTGCTTTAAAAAAATGCAAAATAGAGTGGCTTCTGCTAGCCACCCTCACTCTACCTTCGCAGGCCATGAACTATAGACAAAGCATTAGCTTTTGCTGTGAGAAAAAGTTATCCATCTAATAGCTGAATTTCACAATGTGAACTGGTGAACCAGGAAACCTGCGATCAATCCCGGCTTCCCTTCCCTGATTGACCAAATTGTGTGACACTAGGCAAATACTGTATTTTGCTCAACCTCCTTTTTCTTGCATATCACACATGAGGGCACCATGTGACCTCAGGACGTGTGCCTTACAAAATGTCTCCTGAGTTGAATTTGTTAGACTATAACTTTGTGCCATCTGAGATAAAAATCTAGTGCACATCCATATAGGGATCAGAACACAAATGTCTTGCCTCTTTGTTCACTAATACTACTACTGTCACGGTTAGAGGGGACAGGAATGTTCCCAAGTTCATGTTTACAAAAAAAATGGTTTCAAAAAATACTTCTCAATGTGGTAATATAATCTGATCTATGGATCAATCAATAAAATGGATTCTAAAGAGCAGCAAACGGCCAGAGCAGGCAACTTCGAAGCTAGGGACCGGGCTCGAGTCTCGGCAACGACGCTAAACATCCTGTGATTCTGGGCAAATCACTTAAACTCCCCATGTCTGTCAAAATGAATGTGTTCGCCTGTAACGCAACTGGAGCTCTGTCAAGCGCTCTGATGCCTCCGGGTTGAGTTCGCGCTATATAACACCCCCCCCCCCCCCCCCCCTGCGGGTATCAAGGCGCTGAGATCCAAGCTGCGTGGGTGGCATCAGTTGAATCAGGGGCGGCTCTAGGCTCATGGTGGCCCTGGGCATGGAGCGTAGGTAGGGGGCCCGGAAGAGGGGGTCCAGGTGGGGCAGAGCCGGAGGCCAGTAAAGAGGGGAGGGGGTCAGGGAGTTTAGAAGTGGAACAGAGCCGGAGGCCGCCAAATCCCTGCCAGGGGCCACCACGCAAATATGTATCCATCCTCAGAGGATTAATATATTAAGGATATATATTGGCGTGGTGGCCCCTGGGGTTTGGTGTCCCTGTCCAGGTGCACAGCTTGCACATGCCTGGAGCCGGCCCTGGTTGAATAGCCGGGTTCGAACTCCTGAAGAGAGGGTGGAGTCCGGGGATGGAGGGGGGGGGGGGCTGTTCCAGGGCTTCACAGCGACGTAGGAGAAGGAGAGCCCGCCACTGTTCCTTCAGCTGATGGTGGGGGAGGGTGAGTGAGCAAGAGGGAGGCGAATGGCAGGAGTCTGAAGGGTTGGGGGAAGCTCTGGCTTTTAGAAGCATTGACTCAGGTGAAACACTAAAGCATGTTAAAGAAATATACCTTTTAAAGAGGCTTTATCATATTTTTTCTGGCTCAGCTCTGGCTCGGCTCTAGCTCGGCTCTGGCTCGACTCTGGCCCGGTTCTGGCTCGGTTCTGGCTCAGCTCTGGCTCGGCTCTAGCTTGGCTCTGGCTCGGTTCTGGCTCAGCTCTGGCTCTGCTCTAGCTCTGCTCTTGCTCGGCTCTGGCTCGGTTCTGGCTCAGCTCTGGCTCGGCTCTGGATTGGTTCTGGCTCGGCTCTGGCTCAGTTCTGGCTCAGCTCTGGCTCAACTCTGGCTTGGTTCTGGCTCAGCTCTGGCTCGGCTTTGGCTTGGCTCTGGCTCGGCTCTGGCTCGGTTCTGGCTCGGCTCTGGCTCAGTTCTCCCTTTTAGTTGCTTGGCTTGTCCACCTCTAATGAGTGCATGGTTGTGCCTGTGTGTGGATGTATGTGGATGTGTTGCTCTGCATGTGTACGGATAGCAGTGTATGCATCTTTCATGTGACTGTCATGCATGTTAATGTGTGCTTGGATTTTTTTTTGTTTTATATTTATATAGCGTGAACTCGACCCGAAGGTATTGGAGCGCTTTACATGAGCACCGTATTTACATTACACATTCAGGCACGAGTCGCGACTACATCCTGTGATTCTGGGCAAATCACTTAGGGGCATATTTACAAGCACAGCGTTAAAATTATCGCTGCTTTAGTGGCAGGAAACTGCAGCTGAAGCAGCGATAGTGGGCTTGATAATATGCTCTTGTGAATTCCCATAGAAGCCCAGGTTCTGGTGTGAACCTGGGCTTCTATGGGAATTCACAAGGGCATATTATCAAGCCCATTATCGCCGCTTTAGCAGCAGTTTCCTGCCGCTAAAGCAGCGATAATTTTAACGCCGCTCTTGATAATATGCCCCTAAGTGATTTGCCCAGAATCACAGGATGTAGTCGCGACCCCGAGGCTCGAACCCTGGTTTCCAGCACCAAAGTTGGCAGTCTAGCTGACGGTCCACATCCTCTCCCCTCTGTTCTGTGTGTCTGTCCAGCCACTGTGAATGCCCAGTGCTGTTGGCTTTGCCAGTGCTGGTTAATTGAGCCTTTTAAAAATGGATGCTGGCAGTGCCGCTGCTGTCATGGACGCTGGCAGAGGGCACACATCTTTCTCTGCAGCTCCTGGCCCCTTTCCCTGGCACTGGGAAGAGCTGACAGTCATTGGCTTGGTACAGCGCCCAGATACCCCTAGGGATGACAGTGCTGCGCTATACAAATGATTGATTGGTACAGTACAGGAAATGCAGGCAGTGGCAGTCAGGAGCCAGCAGAGCAAACAGCTGCACTGCAGCAGGGGCCAAGATGCTAAAGCAGCGCTCTGTAGCTGGACGCCCCTCCCCCAGCAGCTCGACATTTAGTTGCAGAAACATCCACAGAGCAGCCGTGGACCAGTGCACCTGCAGCGCCCCCTTGTGGGCCCTGGGTCTGAAAAAGACAAAGGCGAGAACTTGGCATGAAAATGAAAGATCTGAAGCCTTCAGAAAGCACCTTTCAATCCTTACTTTTGTATCATTTTGTTAAGCGCATAGCAGCTGGGGCGTCGAGGCGCCTCACAAGCTGCCTGCCCCCCTGTGAGATCCTCACGTGCGCACAGATTGTTGTTATATTTAAAAGAATCACCATGGTTGGTCTCTGGGCGTCTATGAAAGGTTTACAGCGCCATGCTCAACAGCCTATCTCAAGGCATTGTGGGCAATCCTTTAACGTTGAAAAGAAGGTCCCCAAGGGGATGGCTCAGTGAGATAACACCTGTCAGGACATCTTTGGTGGTAGGCACTTTACACTGTGGACAGTCGTTTAACGGTGAAAAGAAGGTGCTGAAAGGGATGGCTCAGTGAGCTAACACTTGCCATGAAACCTTTTAGGGTAGGCACTTCACTACTTTTTTCTTTCAAGTTTTACACAGCGCTAGCATGACCCGTAGGTATCAGAGCGCTTTACATACACACAGTAAACAGCAGAAAGGAGGACATTACATTACATTACATCTACATTACATTACATAGTAGACCCAAGACCCATTCAGCTTTTCATCGTTCCGAAGTCGGTACGTTGATAATAATAGCAGAGCTTATTTACAGCGCTTAGAAATTAAAGAAGTGCAGCATGAAGTGCTATATAAATCTAAGCTAAACCTAATATTGGAATTTTGGTAACTTTACAGAAGATATTGAGTTGCAAGGGCCCCACTAAACCCCTTTAGGCCTCTGTACCATACTGTCAGCGCTGGAATGCCCATGGGTAGCTATGCGCTATACAAGTGTGGTATAGACTAGGCCAGGACCAACAATGTTGGCCTTCTACATCAATACACACAGTTAAGAACCTGCCTCCCTTGTACCATGTACCCCTCTGCCTCAGTCTACGTCAGTCGCGACAGTCCCTCGCCTTCATCACAGGGCCTCACCTGCCTCTTAGGCCTTTCATTCGGGGTTGAAGATCTTTAACAGCTGGTAATCATGTATCTACCGCACTGTCACATTTCCCCACCTGGCCGGATGCATTTCCAGACTCCAAGAACAAATATGTTCCTCGCTCAAACGAAAAATGCCACAGGGTGTGCATCAAATTGGCATACCTCGCAAGGGTTAACTGGCCTTTTTTCAGATGGTGACAGTAATAATGTCCGCAAGTGATGAACTGGGTGAGAAATATTGGGGTAGATTTACAAGCTCCTTGCACCACCAGTGCGTCACTTTTCGTGACACACCGTTGGCGCATTTCACTGCCCAATATTTACAAGGACAGGAAAAGCCATCCGGTGTGACCTTTCTTGTCCTTGTAAATTGGGCCCCTCTACACGCAGCACTTTGCGTGAAAGAGGCATTCCATGGGGGTTGCTGTGGGTGTTCCCCGCAGCACCCATGGAACGAGACACATTTCCAGAGTTACAAGTAATCGTAAACCTGGAAATGCGTCTGAATGCTACGCCAGGGGCGTAGCGAGGTACAACGAGGAGAAATGTTTTCATTACTCCTCGTTTTTTCCTCTTTCAATGTGTGCTGCATTCTACAGCACGCATTGCAAGAAGAAAATGACTGTAGTCATTGTTTTTGTACTCTTTCCTGCACAAAACCAATCTCCACATGACGCAGACATCCTTGCACCATGGTGCAAGGGTGCCTGGACCAGCGCATGGCAGCTAACTATGCCCAACGCAGGGGTGAGCACAGGAACACAACATATTATTGTAAATAAGTCACATTCCTGTGCTTTGAAAGTGCCTCAGTGTGGCGCAGCCAAAGGGCTTGGGATGCAGCACTGCAGCACTTTCTTGTAGATCTGCCCAGTTGTATGCAGCTTGAAATAAATATCGAAGTATTTAAATGTAATTCAAACATAGTAGAACATATTATTCCTTTTTGTGTTAAACATAATTGCTCAATCAATCAATGATCTGTGGAGTGCGGCATATCACCCACGAGGATCCCGAAGCGCTGGAGTACTGCCTTGCGTTGCGGTGATCTGTTTATTGGAACAGCCAGGTCTTGAGTCCTTCCATGATTTGCTGCAGCGATCGGTGGTCCTGTGGTGATGTCTGTGGATGCGTTAGTCTGCATGTGCGTGGATGGAGGTCACTCCACCCTTTGGCCATCAGGTGTGAGAAGAAGCGTCCTCTGCTGTTGCTTCGGTGGCTCTGGGGGTGTCTGCGTGGAAGAGGAAGGTTGATCATAGGTGTATGGTTGGTTGATGAAAGGAAAAGCATTTATTGATGTAAGTAAGCTGGTCCTTCATTGTGCCTGGTTTTGTATGCGTGGGTCAACATCTTGAAGAAGCATCTCTTCTGGATCAGGAGCCAGTTCGGCTTCTTGAGATTGGGTGTGATGTGGGATCGTCTGTGGAGGTCAAGGGTGAGTCTGGCTGCTGGTTTTTGTATTGTCTGTAGTCTCTTCAGGAGGTGTGCAGTGATTCCTACATAGAGTGCATCCTCATTGTCTAGCCAGCTGGTGACGAGGGCCGGTGTGATGGTCCTCCTGGTGTTGCTGGTAACCACTGGTAGATCTTGCGGAGCATGTGTAGGGTGTGGAAGCAGCCGGATGAGACTGCATTTACCTGTTGCTGTCCAGGATGATGCAGAGATTGAGGACATGTCTGTCAGGGCAGGGGATGGGCAAAGTTCTGCAGGCCACCATGCGTCTTTTATGGAGAGGTGTTTTTCCTAAAGAAAGAGGACTTCCATCTCATATGTATTCAGCATGAGACAGTTGTCCTTCATCCAGTCAGCGACGCTTGTCATACATCTCTGGAAGTTAACTGTGGAGTTGGAGGGGGCTTCGGACAGCAAGATGATGATCTTGAGATGATGTTGAGTCCATGTGATCTGACGGTGCTGGCTAAGGGGGCCATCTATGTGTGGAGAGGGTGGGGCTTAGGGAAGATCCTTGCAGGATGCTACAGATTACCTTCTTGGGTTCCGAAGTGTATGTGGGAGACATGATTCTCTGGGTTCTTCTGATTATTCTGGTGAGATATGAGACAATTGATCCATTTGAGGGCGTCTCCCTGGATTCCGATGAGTTGGAGTCTGTTGATCAAGATGTGATGGGAGACTGTTTCGAAGGCAGCTGACAGGTCCTAGATGAGGGCTGCTGTTTCGCTGTGGTCCAGGAGGGCCCAGATGTCGTCGGTGGCTGCAATCAGGGCTGTCTTGGTGCTGTGGTTGGCTCGAATCTGGATTTAGAGTGGTCAGGAAGTGGCTGCGTTCCATGAATCTGGTAAGTTGCTGGTTGATTGCCTTCTCTAAAATCTTCACTGGGAAGGGGAGCAGGGAGATGGGCCAGTAGTTCGTTAGTTCTGCTGGGTTACCGGAAGGTTTTTCAGGAGGGGCCTCACTTCAGCGTGTTCCAGGCCTTGGGAAAGAAGGTCGAAGCAATGGTGGTGTTCTGGATATTCCTGAGATGGTGAACAATCACCTTACTCCTGAGGTTAAAGACATGGTGGGGACAGGGGTCCGTGGGTCCACCCGAGTGCATGGAGTTATTGATGAAGACTGTGGCTTGAGTTGTGAGGTGGTCCCAGTGGGTGATCAGGTCTTCGGGGTTTCTGTGTGTGGGTGTGAGCAGGCCGATGCGGCAGTGGTTTTTCATTTGAAGTTTTCTTAGATGACAGAGATCTTGTTGTGGAAGAAGTCAGCCGGGGTGTCACACAGTTCTTGGGAGGGGGTGATGCTGTTCATGGAAGTTGCGGGGTTTGAGAACTCCTTCGCTTCACTTTAATTTTTTGTGATGACTCATAATAAACTAAAACAGCAGTGATTTAAAGATAACTCTATAGAGCATTAAACATAAGTTAAAATTCACAACGTTTTACTTCTTTCTTACAGAATCTTTTATAGAAACAAAATGTACTTCTGCAAGGCCAAATAATGTTCAATTAGGGTGTTCCTTAGTTTCTTAATGGAAATAGAAGTTTCTATGGGTGTGGAAGTTCCATAGTGTGGACGATCAGATCTAAAAAAGCATAGGCAAAATGTAAAGTTAGTCCTTCTTTGATTCCTCCTACCCACTGGTCCACGTGTGTGGCGGCGGTTTCACTTTAGCGGCTAGTGCATAAAATGCCGCCTGTCGAGCCACATCGTTTCGCGTTACGGAAATCGCACGGGTGAGGACATGTAATAGCCTGATTTATGGTAAGTGTATACGAGCTAGTGGCTAGCATATTACTGGCAGGGCAATACCGGATAGTTTGGTTATCTAACTGCTGCCCCATTTGTTTTGTTTTTTTAGCTTATCAACTTATCATGGTTGTTAACTTTACTTTTGCCAATACACCGGTCTGCCCTTGAGTGTTCGTTGACTAGAACCTGACATTAACTAACTTGCTTCTACTGATGACATAATTGTGTAGCTAGGTGAGTCTTTCATTATACGTAAATTATGGTTGTTCCCACTATATATAGGTTGACACACCGCTATCTCTGTGTGTGGATTACATCAGGACTTACATGTCTTTATTCACGTTATCAATCTAGACATCTTTGGATAAAAAATTCTTTACTTATTTTCCTTGCCATTTACTCTATGCAAGTATTTCATGCTTTAATTTCAAATATTCAATCCGCTTTGTCTTTGAGAGGGACTTATTAATATGCCCAATAGTAACTTAGGCCTGTTTCCTCCCATATTAAGTTTATTATCAACCGGGTTTATCACCCGCTTATACGGTGTACTAGTATACAGGCGCACTCTATGACTCCAGGATATTGTGTGACATTTCCGCTTTCTCTCCTCCCTTCCGTTAATAGCGTACGAGCGGGGTCGCACCTGACCATTGCGATTGTTGCCCTGGACCGGAAGATTTTCTTATTTGTACAACCCTACTTTTATTTCTCACCGTGTTACTATTATATTGGGTGAATTATTTGATAATTTTATTATTCGATATTTGGGTGCAGCACATCTTTCCAATATGCCCAGTGTTAGCAATACACGTGATGGTGTCTCTACTCATCCCCCACAACGATCTTTATGCTAGTCGGATACAGCTCAGCCACAGTTACTCAGGCACGATGTGATGGTGTGTTTTCTATTTAACCTTGACTTTGCAGATATAGTTTCAATCTAGTTATCATGCTATACCTATTTATTGGTTACAGTCTCGCCGCGACATAGGCTATACAGGATGTTTGCTAGTCTGATACAGCTCAGACATATTTATTTAGGCACGAAATGATGACCTGTTTTCTGACTTTGACATTGCAGACATAGTTTCTATCTAGTTATCATGCTATACCTAATGTATACTTTTTTGACTACAGCCTCACTGTGACATAGGCTATACAGGATATTTGTTTTGGACACATGCATCAGTGAGTTGAGTCTTCTAACTTGGATTTCCCGTTGTGCTTTATCTCCTCAGATACTAAGCTTCTTTCCTACAATATCGGCCTATTCTGCTTATATATGATGCCCAACATACATCTCAGTTCGTTCTGTTTATGGTGGGTGCATCTATATATATTTTAAATGTGTGAATGGATCATAGGTTGTGTGCTCAGACCCACAGGGAATCCTTTCATTGCAAAAGATATCCCGTTTTTGGTACTGGGGATTCTTTTGTTCTATATTGTAAATGTGGTTTATACCATCTGAATTGCATATTGTATATATGTTTTTAAATTTGTCATTCAATTGTATATATGTATTTTCTAGATTTGCAATTATATTGTATTGTTTGAAATTTTTTCCAGCCTTGAAAAAGTCCTTGTGTAGGACGAAACACGTGTTGGTGATTGCTAATATCTGCTGGGAATATCTGTTTTATGGAATGAAAAGAATAAAGATTGAAGAAAACTAAAATAAGTGGACTATATCTTGAAACTTTTTTGGACAATTCTTATTGAATGCTACCTTGTCATGTGTTTCTTCTTTTTTTACTCTATAATTAGTAGAGTCGGATATACTGAGGGTTCATAACTTACGCCCTCTTTGTTATAAATACTAGCCTACAGGAGTGCTGTCAAAAGTCTCTCAATTTTGTGTAAATTGATACTTGTATAGCACACTACTCACCCGCAAGGGTCTCAAGGCGCTTGTACGAATACCACTGTGGAACCTGTCCTGGCTTTCCCTGTGAGGCGTTCACTCCTGGGCACCCCCAAGGTGGAGGCCAGGCATCCTTAGCGTTGTGGGGGCCGTTGTGGAGATTAAGCAAGCTATTGCCCAGAGTTGCAGAGTGGGACTCCATGATTGGAATAGGCACCGAGGCGAGAATTATCAGGTCCGTGGAATTTTGAGCCCAAGACCCGCTGTGGCATTGAACCCTAGTCCTGGGCTAGACCTCTGCATCAGGGTCTGCCGCTCTAACCATTGAGCCACACTTCTCCACAAACTAAAATAGTCTGGGCAATTTGTAAGTGGAGGCGTTTTTTTTATTCTTTAGTGTGTCTTGAATAAATTATAATGAAAATGGATTAGTTGAAAAAAGAACATAAATAGAAAATATCTGACAAAATTGACAATCAGGGAAATGAAAAAAGTAAGGCTACTTATCGCTGCACACTAAAACAATGAAAGAAAAAAAGAGCAGGAGAATATATAGGGAAGGTACGGTCATGAATTAGAGCAAAGGTGGTGGGCATCAAGCTTAAAATATGCTGTTGTCGATGAAGTAGGGCGGCGACCAGACCACAGTCACCAACAAAGAGAACAAGTTTGGGTCTCTTACTTCCTGAGTGGCAAACAGAGAGCACGTTAAAAAAAATATTAATATTGAAACAGGAAACACAGAGCCTGATTCACAAATGTAAACTTACACTTTTGTGTAAGTTTATGATTGTTTAGTATTCACAAAGGGATTTACTAGTAGTATCTTTATGAGAACGGACTCTCAGCACATAAAAAGATAGGAAAGTCCTATGGGCCTCATTTATGAGGCCATGCGTCACTTTTACGCCGCCAGTGCGTCACTTTTTGTGACGCACCAGTGGCGTAAAAAATGCGCCTTGTTGCGCCATATTTACAAAGTGACGCATCTAGGTAGATGCGTCACTTTGTAAACCCCTGCGTCACATTATACCTGCGTCAGGCATAATGTATGCAAATGGGGCGTATTGACGCAAGGAAGGGTCGTAGAAGTGACGCAGTGAAATCTATGAGATTTCACTGCGTCACTTTTAGGACGCTGTTGCGTCAAAATCTTGCGCCTGCCTCACAGCAGGCGTAAGACTGACGCAGGCCCTTTCACATGGGGCTTGCCCCATGTGAAAGGACGCATTGCTGGAGTTGCGTCACTTTTGTGACACACTCCAGCAATGCGTCACTTTTGCGCTTACAGATACGCCCGAAATACTGACGTATCTGTAACTCCTTGCGACATGATGCGTCATACATTAAATATGACGCATCAGGAATGTCGCAAGGAGTGCGCACTGAGAAGTGACGCATCGCTGCTTTATCGCAGCGATGCGTCATTTCTCATAAATGAAGCCCTATGTTTTTATGGGCAGAGACCCCACGCTCGAAAAAATCGAGTAAATTCCTTTGTAAACTTACACAAAAAGTGTAACCTTACCTTTGTGAACCAGGCCCTGAAATAGTGGTTGCCAGACTCAAGGTAGCACAGAAAGTGCACTTAAATTACAGTGCTCTGTCAAAAAAAGGGGGGGGTCTCAAAACATGTCTTCCCCTATGACATTTTCTGTATGAAAATTGGACACAGCGACGGCCAAAACAACTGAACGGAATTTCACCAAATTTGGCAGATTGCTTAGAACTTGGCCCCAAAGGTGCGCTTTTGTGATTTAGTTTAAGTCCGTTCAGTAGTTTTGGAGAGTTTAAGGTTCAAAGTGTATGTATATTTCACAGAGCGGAGGCTCCAAGGACAGATCACAAGATAAAATCTGATTCCCAGAGCCATTTTAGGGCTCGGGGCTCCGTCCCCAGTCTTGATCAAAGTTAAAAAACAAATATAGAGGGGAAGGGATACCAGGATCGCTTAGACATTTTTTTTGGTGGGGGGAGGGGGATCAAAAACATATTTATATTTTGGTACATCTGATCCATGTAGATAAATTGTATAGAAAAAAGTCCAGGGTTGGGGGGGGGGCGCCAATGTAATTTTTATTGAGAGGGGGCGTGCAGCCACCTCCCTGAGCCTTTAGGATGCCCTGGAGACACATTCCCTCCAGCTGATTCATTTATTATGGGCAGTAGGACATGTGGTCGCCCATCCCGAAGTCCTGTAATGAGCTGGGGGCCTCATGCCCCAGGGCTGAACTAATCATGTTGGGGAGAGGGCATGCGGGCCCCTCCCCAAGTCTCAGAGAGGTATGGGGACCCCATCTCCCGGGTCAGTTTTTTTATGGGGAGAAGGGTATCAGCCCTCCCCCCCTTTGAGCCTTAGACTGGCCCAGAGGACTCCAATTCCCGGGTACCAAACAAAGCAATGTACAGGGTACCCCATCGCCGGGGACACTGGTGTTCGGTGCCCAGGCTGGGAATAGAACATTTCTTCTGCCTGGCAGAAAAGGAACAAGCAGCTACTCCAGCCCAGGTGGGAGCAAAGCAATGGCGCCGGCTCGTTCCAGCACCCAGGAGGGGCAGGGCCTTCGATGTCCCCTGCTCCCCAACATTGTCCTTGTTGTTGGTGCCTTGAGTGGTCACCGGGGCACTCACTGCAGCATAATCACTGGCGAGCTCTGGCACCCAGTATGCAATGACTGGCCTCACCCCAAGTAGCTCCTGGTCGTCTCTGCCCATTTACCACCTCCAGCCAGAAACCTACAGAGAAATGAAGTCAATTGAAATGAAAGTCACATTTTGTAACTATGGCATCTGAAGAAATTGCATGTTTTTCCTCCCATTATGGGGTACGTTTCATGTTTATAAGGTAAGTTGATGGATGCCCATACATGGTGCGATGACACAAGCACCTTACAAAGTGGTCAACAGCTTACCTATTTCTTATAGCTAAGAATATCCACATCTAAGCGGCACATTTCACAAGGGTTTGTTCAAAATTAGAGGTGGGTGAGCCAGACAATTCATGGGAAGACCCGAGCCAAGGCGGAGCCAGGGGTCAGGCTCGGGTCTAAGAGCCCAAATACAAGTCAGTTCAGCAGTTCATGAAGTTTTATTCGGTTCATAAAGAATAATGACCATAAAAGCACAACAAACATGCAACAGAATAAAAATACAAGCAATGATTAAAAGATCATACTTTTCCTAAAAGTCATGGATTTACAAATAAAACTGGCAGTATAAAAACATATGTCGGGGCAATCCAAATTGTACAACAAACACATTGCATCCTCCACACTAAAAACACCATACTTGAGAAATATTGGTTTTAAAAAGGATATCCTAACATTCTTGAACAGGGTACAAATGAGCATAAAGTGCAATGTGCTTTGTTTCGAATGCCCATCGCAGGGGCAGGGGCCAACCGGTTGCTTTTTTGGATGTGGGAAGGCCACCAGTACATGAGCAGTTCCAACTCTTAGTCTATCAGTACAAATCTATGCGCAGGCCTAGTTACCATGCTCAGGTAATTCTGGAATCCCTCAGTAACAATATATTTATTATAAGCGTTAACAGTAACGAGAGAATTACTCACAGCTGAGCGTTTATGGGCTCTGTAAGACTTTAAAGAGTTTTTCATGTCCTGTTTGGCGAGACCTCTGGGGGGACAGTGATCTAGCAACAAATAATATCAAAGATACTTTTGTAACAATCTATAACATATTTAAGCCATGGTATCTGCAAACAATTGTCTAATCCAAGGCAGTCCCTAATTACAAGTTGATTAAACTCAGTTTCTTCCTTGAGCCAAATGGCTCGGTAAAGCAATAGAGGCCTAAGTAAAGCAAGTTCGCTCAGGTGGGAGACCCCAACCTCTCTGTGAATCAACTCTGTTGGGGCAGATTTAGGGAGGCACAATAATTTCTTAAGGAAGTTATTTTCTTCTATCTGCAAATGTTCAATATTGCAGTAACCCCAGAGCCCCGCCCCATAAAGGGCAATGGATACACTACGTGCCTTGTAGATTTCCAGCATATCCTTGATTCGCCTATCCCCCAGCTTAGACGCAAATTTAAAAATGCCATAAGAACTTTTGCTCATTTTAGTTCGAACATTCGTTAGTTCTTGCCCCCAGCTGCCATCACTAGTGAAAGTTACCCCCAGGTAGCAGAAACTATTCACATGCTGTACTTTATCCCCATCTATAAAAAAGGAATGGCTTTTGCCCGCATTTGTTCCACAGGTCATTGTATGGGTTTTATTCTTATTGATAAGCAGTCTCCTGCTCCCAATAAATTCGGTGAACTTGTCCATCAGATGCTGCAGACCAACAGGTGTCCGTGACAGGAGCACCGCGTCGTCTGCATACAGCAGAACTGGGACACTGTCCCCAGCAACCTGTGGAGCATCAGCCTTGACAGTATTCAGGGCGGCTTCAACCCCATTAACAAAAAGGGTAAACAACAGGGGCGCAAGGACGCACCCTTGCCTAATTCCCCGTTTCACATTAAAATTACTAGTGCACTCCCCACTAACACCATACCGGACACATGTTTGTAACTTGCTATATAGTCTGGCAAGGAAAAAAATAATTTCTTTAGGGGCACCCATATCTAGCAAAACTGACCACAGAAGTGAATGAATAACTAAATCAAAAGCACTGCTTAGGTCAGCAAAGCAAAGATAAATATTACTGGGCTTAGCTCTAGTGTACTTGCCAATCAATAGTTCTAGATTCAGTCACTGATCTAGGGTCCCTCTTCCCTTCCGGAATCCATATTGGGAATTGGCAAGGATCCCGTTCTCATCCGCCCACTCTTCTAGACTGGAAAGCAGTACTCTGCTCATGATTTTTACTGATGAATCGAGCAGGCTAATCGGCCGGTAATTACAGGCTAGTGCTTTGTCCCCCTTTTTATTAATAGGGACAATAATGGAGTCACCCCAGGTTGGCAGAATCATGGTAGTTACTGCTGCATTGAGTGCCAAGGTAAGTATTGGTCCCCAAAGCTGTGGTTGAGCCCTGTATACATCTATCGGGACTCCATCTGGCCCCTGAGCCTTCCCTCCTTACTAGTTTTAATACTAATCTCCACCTCCCCCAGGGAGATATCTAGAGGCACCACGGGCCATAGCATATGCTCATTGGACGTCAGAGTGTTATCTTGAAAGATCGCGGAGAAATGGTTCACCCAGTCCTCACTGCCCACATTAGAGGAAAGATGGGGGATTTTGTCATCTTGAAGGAAAGGGGAGTTAACAGTGGACCAAAACAGGCGACTATCGGCAGTTTCTGCTGCCTGGCTAAGGTGATCCCAGGCTTCCTGCTGTAACTCCTTCTTTCTTTTGGATAGCGCCTTTTTATAATCAATTCGCAGAAGTCTGACTCTATCCTTATCCCTAGGGGTGTGGGCTAAAGCATGTTTAAGTTGCGAGAGAAGGGATGTACAGGCATGGTCAAACCATCCAATCCCTTTCCCTCCTCTACCCGATTTATTCCCCCTGAAGATGTTGTTAATGACATTATTAATGTTAAGAAAATGGGTCTTAACATGAACAGACGGGCAGCCTGGAGACAAAATAATGTCAATGTCCATCAGGCATTTATTTATGATTATGGGTTCCACTGTAGCTGAGTTTTCCCCTTTCCATCTCAGCCTAGTCCCGTTAGTCCTATATGGCTCTATATTGGCCAGCACTCTAGTGGGCAGTTCGGTTCTACACTTCCACGTAGTAATACGCATGGTAACACAATTGTGGTCACTCAAAGAGGATGTATCCCTTACTTTAATTAAGCAGTGAGGTACCAAACTAGATAAAACCATGATGTGGTCGATAGTGGAGCCCGCATTCCGTCCGGTAAAGGTGGGGATGGAACACTCACTACCCTCCGGTACAGTACTCAATAGCTCTAGATCATACGAAGCCATGACGCTATTGATTGACTCTCCGTAGGCATTATGAGGGAAATGCGACATACTCTCCCCGCTATTAGTTAGAATCCCACAAACCCTGGAAGAGGATAAACTACAAACTGTTAAATTAAAATCCCCCAGCCAAATGTAAGTAAAAGTGCATTTTGCTTCGCTTACCAGCTTCATGAGGGCACAGGATAACTCATCTATCACTTTGTGCCGGGAATTATTAAAAATATTGTTGTAAAAATTTATTAAAAGCACATCAGTGCCATCCAGTATACGTACCCAAAGAACTTGTGAGTGTGGTTCAACTAACAAATGTTTAACGATATTCAACTTTAAGTCTACTGAAATAGGAAAAAGTAGTCCTCTCTTTGCCCTGCCATGCCTAGTTTCAGAGGATTCTAGGCTATAGCATGTATACCCTTCAAGGCTAGGTTTGTCAACACACCACGTGTCTTGTAATTATAAGATGTCATAAGGCCTAACAATGCCCTCCCACTCCATTTTATGTACTTTAGATGCCCATCCGGCAATATTCCAGCTGGCAAAAGAAATCCCCACAGTATGATGATTGTTAGCAATACCATGGACATTGTTAGTACTATTACCCCTGACACTTCGGTCAGCCACAGGCCCATCTATATGCCTACCTGCAACATTCACCGGTTCTTCAACAATCTCATTCACACAGTGAACTGCAGTCCCGCTACTTAAGTTACCCATGGTGGCAGTAGATGGGCTCTTAGTAGCCACTCTTTCCTCACTTTGATTATTTGATTTGGTGCTCAAGGTAACGTCCCTCCAGGTCCCAGGACCCATCTGATGTCAATCGTTCTGGTCCAAGAAACTCAGGGACTGGTACCTGTTCTGGACCGGGACTTGGTAAACCATCCCATGGATAGGTGGGAATAAACTATCCCCGTTGGATACGAAAGTAGAAGTAGGTGGGGAAAAACTATCACCATTAGGGACAGGGTTCAATATGGGCATGGGCAGGATAGATCTGCCACCATTGAATACATGGTTAGGGGTAGGTAGAAAAAATCTATCACCATTGGGTACAAAGTTAGGGGTGAAGACCCTATCTCTGCAATTTGCGGGAGGTAACTTATTAAGGTGATTATAAAAGTAGCCCAAAGGACGTGCGGTTACATCAGTCTCAAGCTGTGTTAAAGCAGCAGCTCTAAGTAAGACCGTCGCAACGTGTTGGGGGTGTTTGAAGTTGACGATCACACAGTCACCCCCGCTGGTCTTCCTAGTGTTGCTGATCCAGTTGACCCTTCTGGTAGATAAAATTTGATCTGAATAGTTAACTGGAAATCCACAGTGTCGATTTAGCCATGAAACTGTTTTGTTTTTTAAGGAGTCCCGCGACTCTTGAAGAGGTATAGCCTGGCTAAAAGAGGGAACATTAGTTGGAACCACAACATATGGTACTCACTCCGGGGGAAGGTCTACTGAGCAATTATTTATGCTAGCAGAAACACCTGCAGACCCAGCGACAGCTGCTGGCACGCCTGGTGTCTGCGCTGCCCTAACTCTATTAGAAGTTGGTAATGTGCTTTTACCAACAGTTGTCCCTGCAAACCCTGCAGCTGCAACCGGAACTGCCGGAACCTGCACTGGCCGACCCTTATTGCAAGCTGGTAATAAATTCGGACTGGTCAGTACAGATGGTGCCTGCAGGGTTTATCTTCCCACTTCGGAGCCGGTGGTAACAGTGTTCGTGTGGCAGGACCTCCCCTTAGCTGGCTTAGGAGCAGATTGATTACATGTGGCAACTCTATTGGGTAGTTCAGGATTAACTATCTTGGCTACATGCTGATCTAACAGGGACCCCAATCTCAATACTTCTGCAGTTAGTGCATCAATCTTAACAAGTAATGGCTCCACAAGCGACTTCAGTTTACCATCAATACAACCCACTAATAAATCGAATTGGTCAATATTAATAGTAACACAGTTGTCCTTAGTAAGAGTCCCTTTGTCACAAACATTATCTTTGGGAATAGAGTCCTTTTTCTTCCTGGCCGAGTGACTTCCCCGCTTAATAATAGGTTTCCTACATGCTCTCATGGATCGTGTAGCCCTTGTGTATTGTTGCGGAGTGCCATCTGGGATTTCAAGTTGGTCTTCCACTGCGGTAGAATCATCTAAAACCTCTACGGCAATAGTTCCAACATTACCGCTGGTGTCATTGGTCTCAACTGTCGCATTAGTGACAGTGTTGCCCTCAATGGCAGGGTCCGATGATAGATCAAGGGGAAAATCAGGTAAATTGCCTTGTCCTAAGGATTTTCTTCTATCGCTGTTAATTCTACTGACAACTTTAAGCAGGTAGTTATCCGTTAAGGTAGTTTGAATAGACATAGTTAGTAGCAGGTTGGTAGTGCAGGTGGTGTATAGAGGGTCAGGAAAGCACAACCACACAACCCCCGCTGGCAACTTGGTAACCAAATTCAATCCTTTAGATGTGAATTTACATATACTCACTGCTGCAGCCAAGGGGGGTGGCCCGTCCCGTCCTCCGTCGTCCCCGGACGGCCACAGACGGCCCCGCCCCTTGACCCGGGCTTCACCCGGGCGCTCCCGCGCGCGACTCGCGGGGTGAGAGGGCACAGTCTGCTTTGTAGAGCCTCCGGGCGCTCTGAACACGCGTCACGGGCGCGCCGCCCCGAGGCTGCTGGGGCTGGTAGTTGTGAGGGAGTCTCACGGTGCTCCCTCTCTGGACGACTTCACTGCCGTTCCCCTCACGGCTGGTAACAGGTGTGTTGCTGGTCCCCCTAGGATCACGGGCACAGTCTGCTTTGTAGCGCCTCCGGACGCTCTGAACACGCGTCATGGGCGCACCGCCCTGAGGCTGCTGGGGCTGGTAGTTGTGAGGGAGTCTCACGGCGCTCCCTCTCTGCCCGACTTCACTGCCGTTCCCCTCACGGCTGGTAACAGGTGTGTTGCTGGTCCCCCTGTGCTCACGGGCACAGTCTGCTTTGTAGCGCCTCCGGGCACTCTGAACACGCGTCACGGGCGCGCCGCCCCGAGGCTGCTGGGGCTGGTAGTTGTGAGGGAGTCTCACGGTGCTCCCTCTCTGCCCGACTTCACTGCCGTTCCCCTCACGGCTGGTAACAAACCTGCAGAACAGATCAGCAGAAACAGCCACTGCCTGGAATAACATGGAGAGTAACTAGGACAAAGGTGGAGGAGAGCAAAGTCCTTTCCTTGGTGGTGTGTGATGCTGCAGTGCTCTCCTCCCACTGGATAAGGACGAATGAACTGCGCTGCAGAGTTCAGTGCACAATTATCCAGAAGCGGCCCCTCCATTAGGGCGGAGAAGCACCGCCTCACTGTTGTCAGCACACAAAGGTGAAAAATAAAATGGTAGAGCTGTGTTTGGGGATGGGACCACTGCTGTTGACTGGCAGCAGGGCAGTGGTGTTCACTCCACCAGTTAGAGCATGCATGTCATTTTTGCCGTGGCCAGCCTGACATGCGCACTTTAAATAACTCCACGCAACTGTTTTGGACAGCTGGGTGGAGAGCAGCCACAGGCCCTCAGTGACTGCAGGCGTATGGTGGCAGCCAACTCCAGCCAATCCTCGCACTGGTCTCATGCTGCTAACATTACCTGCGCACAAGAGCAGCGTTTGGATTGGTGTGACGATTTCAACTGCAACAGAGACCAGCTCCAAGGGGCTGAAGCACGAGGACCAGAGAAGGCAAGCCAGCTAAGTGGGTAAGTACATTTTTGTATTTAATTATTTTTTTTAAGTTTTTATTTCCCACTGACAAGCACTGCCAAGGGGGCATATTACCAAGGGCCATTATCGCCGCTTTATCGGGACTTTTTCCCGCTAAAGCGGGGATAATTTGATCGCCCTATTACCAAGCTGTTGCTAACACCAGTTAGCGACAGCTAGTAGGCGATAGCGATCATCTTGGGGCCCACTTTGCATGTCAGCGATAATTATCGCAAATGACATGCAAAGTGGGCGTGCCAAGATGTTAGCGACTGGAAACAGTCGCTAATATCGCTATCTCCTATTACCAACAATGGCTTAGTTTTGGAAATATTCGCGCTAAGCGCGAATATCTCCAAAAGCTAACGCCTGCCCAGAGCAGTTCTTAGCCATGTTATCCAATGGAAGGTGGATAACATGGCTAAGAGCATTGTCACGATAATGTGTGAATATCGCTGTATTTACAGCAATATTCACGCATTTCGCCTGCTTTTTATCGTTTTAGAGATATACCTTGCTAATAGCAAGTTATCTCTGCGATAAAAACAGGTGAACTGCAGCGATAATATTTTCACCGCTGAGCCTACTTAGCGATAAATATCGCTGTAGGTTGGTAATATGCCCCAAGGTTTCTTATGAGCCATGACTGACAGCTTTGGCATTGACCTTAAAGGCGTGCAGGTCAGTGCAGTGGTTGGTTGCCCCACCCAGTGCTTCGGGTACCAGCTGCTGGTGCCATTATCAAAGTCCTTGCCACCCTCCCTTCCATCTCTCCCCTCCGATTTCAGGGGATCCATTGTCAGATGCAGGATTCCAGCATCTGTGATCAAGCAGGTGATGGCTGGGAGGGTCTGGCATGTTACACCCTCTTCAAGTTTCCCACTGAACCAAGTGCTCTGTAGAAGCAAACATTTCATTTGTCTGCAAACCTTTAGGGAAAATCTGATTTCACTGTTGAGGCCCATCACTGATAATGTCCACCCTGTCCAGACCTGAGAGGGCGTGGATAGAGGGGATAATTAAACATTCAAACGCCATCTTTCTTAAAGAAAAATACAGGCCAGAGGCACTTTTCAATGTTTTAAGAGCCTGCAAAGTTCCAGGAGTTATACTTAAAATAGAACTTCATATAAAGTCATTTGTATTCATTTATAACATGACCTTTCTATTTTTGTGTATTTTATTTATCAGTCAGGGATCATTCTGGCAGCTATAGAGCACCTTTTAAAGTGGTTTCTTCTTAGGTTTTTTGCTTAAAGGCTGTGGTGTTAATGGGCAGAGCCGCAAACTTTAGAACTAGGGAACCAGGTTAAGCATCCTGTGATTCTAGGCAAGCCACTTAATCTCCATGTACCTAAAACATATGAATGCGACCATGTAATGAAACCGGTGCTCATGTAAATGGCCCCAATACCTTTGAGTCCAGTTTGAACTATAGAAAACTACAGATATAAAATAAATAGAGTAGTGTTGAGAGGGAAAAAAATATTGTTTTTTTCACTCTTTGCTGCTCTGCCCCTTCCCTTAATCACCCTCTTTTTTTGCAGCTATATATATAGCAGAAACTTTACCTGAAGGTTTTGGAGTTCTTTACATGAGCACCAGTTCCCTTTGACAATGTTGGATTCATTGTTTTGAGCATGGGGATATTAGGGGGCATATTTATGAATATTTCATGCAATGCAGTGCAGTAAGCCATCTTGCTGCGGCGTATAAACCTGAATAGAATGGGGCAGGAATGCACTGTATTTAACATTATACGGTGCACTCCTGTCATTTCCTTGCACTGGGGCACAGTGGCCTGCCTGGCACCAACTCCGGAACCCATGTGACATGGGGCAGGATTGTTTTCGTGCAGGAAGGGGCACAATCCGACAAGGAAGTTTCCTCTGTTTACGTGTGCTGCAAAATGTAAAACAAATAGAAAGAGGAAAAAACAAGGAGAAATAAAGATGTTTCTCCTCATTACGCCTCACCTGGAGAGGCATCACATTTTGATGCATTCCCAGGTCTACCAGCAATGGTGAATCTGGGAATGCATGAACATCCATGGGTGTTGCGTGGGAACACCCACGCTCCAGGTATGGTTGTCACAGGCAGGGAAACACTCTAAGGAACACCAACACAGAGGCATCGTTTATTGGTCAGGCGTGCAAAAGGCAATGCTTTCGCTTTGGCATTTTTTTGAGTTTTAACACAATGCTGGGTTTCACATTCTATAAAAAAGAAACACTTTCTTAAAACTATAAATTAAAAAAAAAGCTAGCATTGGAGCATTGGGCCAGATTCACAGAACTAACTTAAGACAAAATCCTAAACTTACTACCATTTTGGTATTCACAGAAGGCACTTACTCAGTTTGGTATTCACAGAAGGCACTTACTCAGTTTGGTATTCACAGAAGGCACTTACTCAGTTTGGTATTCACAGAAGGCACTGACTACGTACTCACCAATAAGTAAGAACCTTCTGTGAATACCAAAATGAATAAACGGCAGTAAGATTTTATCTTAAGTTAGTTATGTGAATTGGGCCTATTGTCTATAGGTCAGTGATGCCTATAGATAATCATGTGCCCACGTCTGTATTTTACAATTTTGGTTATCACAGCCTGTAAGAGGGAGTAGTCAGGCTTAGGTCTTGTTGGGCCCAATGGTCCATTGGGATCCCCAGGTTAAGTCGTGCTTGAGCTTTCACGTGCTCGGCCACCTCCATTCGAAATGGTATGTTCCTGGCTAACCCTTAAAGTTAGCTGACCCTTAAGGTGATCAGCGCAGGGGCTATAAGGATTGCTGCTGTTACCCCTTTTTGATGTAGAGCTGATTCTTTGTATGTTTATGAAATGAAAGCTGTCAACATTGCCCCACTGCCACAGCTCCCCCCATTCCCACAGCTAGCACAGCTCCAGGCAGAGTGAAGAACTTGCCTGGCCACCCAGGTCTGGTCACACAGCTCCCGGCGTGGATCTTTACAGGACAACTATTCGCAAAGTGTCCCGGACACTGGAGCGGACAAGCCATGATGCTCCCTCAGGATGGCAGCTCAGAGGCTCCAACAAAGACTTTACTAGTCGAGGCCCAAGGTTTAGGGAGTGCAGGCGGTAGACCACCACTGCTTTATTGGTAAAACAAGTATTGCACCCCAAAGATTTACCTGTCCAGAGGGCAAACAATTTAACAGTGCTTAATTTGTAAAATAATATGTGCCAGTCCCAATGTTTTGGAAGTACAGTGGTCAGACCAGCAGTGCTTAACTTGTAAAATGAAAAGTGCAAGGCACCAAAGTTTTGGCATTATGGACAGCACACCAGCAGTGCTTAATTTGTAAAAGAATAAGTGATGGGCCCCAGATTTTGGAAAGTAGGGAGGGCACACAAGCAGTGCCTATTCGGTAAAAGAATAAGTGAAGCCTCAAAGTTTTGGAAGTGCAGACGGCGGACGAGTAGTGCTTATTTTGTAATGGAATAAGTGCCGGGCCCCTAAGCTTTCGGAAGTGCAGATGGCAGACAGTTGGAAAATGGGTTACTGGTCGAGAGAGGTGAATCTCAACTCAAGCAACAATTACAATCCAAGTCAGGGTGAAAGACAAGCAAACCCCATATCAACCTGGTCAGATCTCTGGTAGCGAGACACAAATGCAGTCAGGCTTAACTATAGGAAATGTGTAAAGTATTTTTGTAGCACTTCAAAGAGTAACAAAGTGAAAACACAACACAAGGAAAATCCCAAAACAATTTAGATAAATAGGGTAAAAATCTAATAAATTATTTGACCCCAAAATGATGTAAATCTAATCGGTAGAACAGGAGATATGCAATTTCAAGATGTCAGGTATGTAAAGCACAAAAAGCACAGAATGCCACTCATGGTTATCTATTCACGCAAGATCAGGTGAAAGTCACAAGTTCAGGCTGACAGTGATGGAGTGTGGGCCGTGTACAGGGACCATGTTAGGGGTTTACAAGTAAATTAAATGTGCCAATTGGGTGTATGCCAATTTCACCATGTTTAAATGAGAGAACACAAGCCCTTTAACACTGGTTAGAAGTAGTACAGTGGGCAGTGTCATAAAAGCCAACACAAAGAGGTTCAGAAAACAGAAGGTTGGGGGATAACCCTACAAGAAGGGCGAAGTCAAACACAACCATGTCCTTCTTAATTTGTAAAAAAAAAAATAAGTGCAGGGCCCCAAAGTCTTATAAGTAGGGACAGCCCACCAGCAGTGTTTACTTTGTAAAAGAAGAAGTGCTGTGGCCAAAAGTTTTACCCAGAAGCCAGCAGCTAGTGCTATGGAAGGTCATGGTGCTGAATGCCTAGGCTGCATAGCCTTGAGTCCACCTCATGCCTCTTTCATCCACCAGCAGACACTCTCTGCATCTCATTTTTGAAAGGTTCTGCTCTTCCCTGCTGTCTTTCTCTTTCACTGCTTCTCATTCTCTTTCTTTCTTGCTTTTGTGTTTTTCTCTCTCTTGATATGGATTAACCCGTTCCGTGCTCGTGACGGAACCACTCTGTCACGAGCCACGAGTGGGCTGTGCTAATGACGGAGTGGTTCCGTCACGCCTCGGCCGCCCCGCCCCGCCTGTGCGGCATCAATTCCGCGCCTGCGCAGCCGAATTTATGAGTGGAGCGTCCCCCCCTGCGCCGCAGCGGAATTACCGCCGCAGCCAAGGGGTTAAAGTTTATTGAGGAAAAATAAGTGCCAATCCCCAGAATGAGTCCTGGTGGACCTGCCTGGACTACCGCTCATATTAAGCACAGCAGTCAGGATGGTGCTTTGATACAAAGGCGCTTATTTACATGTCCCTTGCACCACCAGTGCATCACTTTGGGAAAAAGTGCCATACTGGCGGCACACGGGGCTTGTCATTAAGCCCCTAAGTGCGCCTTGCGCTCTTGTCTGAAGCACTATCCCAGTTGCAGCAGAATCTTTGTATGCAATCTGCTGTGTAATACCTTACACCACGTGCAACATATATAACGTATCCTTCCAGCTCTGTGACCACACAGCCTCTTAGCTACCTAGTAGGTCAGTGTCGGGGGAAAGTGGGTGCACCAGGCCCATTGCTAGACAAACAGTTTTTCATCTCAAAGTCAAATGTATTAGATCTAAATGTTGTCACTTACCGTGAGGGAGCCAGTGACCGCAGAGGACTCGCCTATTACCCCGCTGTATACTGTGGTGGGCGGGAACAAAATGTCGATGGCAGTTAAGTAGATTAATGGCAGAAGAAGACCATTGAGCAAATACCCCAATCTATATGTATATTATATATGTGTTTTTAATAAAACAATAGTCGAATCAAAGCTGCACAAAAGCCAGCTCTGAAAATATCAGAGATGCAAAATACAATTGAGCCATCTTTTCTTACATGAATTTTGCACAAGTTGGATTGAGTTCTGCTGAGAACTCTTTGAATATTTTACACATACTATTTAACCCTAATAGAGAGAAGAGTGTCGTGTAGTTCTCACTAATCCATAGGACCTGTGTGTTTGTTGGATAACATAAACTTTGGACGAGATGCCTAGACTGATTCCAGGCACCCCCGCAGGATATATTGGCCTAGAGACCAGCTAGCTCACAGTGCCACCATAACCCCTCTAACCTTACCAGGGAGCGAATAGTTTCTGGCAACCACTGAACATGACATCCCTGACCCCTCAGGGATCACGGAAACAGACCAGGATCTTTCGCTCAATTACTCGTGCTCTTCTGATCTCAGATAACTATAAGAGAAGGGAGCACATTAATACCAATTTAACATCTAAAAACAGCAATCAGCAACCGAACATGACTTGTTAAACTTTACAAAGGATCTGCAATGCTCAAAATGTGGTCTAGAAACAAGGGGCCAGAATTATCAAGGCTTTGTGGCACCCTTGTGCCACTCAAGGGAGCGCAAGGAGGGCGCAAAACCTAAGTGAGAGTTATCAAGCCTCGCAATCTGGAGTAATGCGCGGCAGCACAAATCCCTTCTGGCATTACTCTGCCCCAGGGATGCGTTCCATGGGTGGAGAATGGGAAACAACCTTTACAACGCACTTTTACACTGCACTACCATTACAACAAAACTTTTACAACGCAACATCCATGACAACGCATGCATTTACAACTCAACCATTACAACGCATGACACTACAACAAACGCCACTACAACACATGCCAGTACAACGCAGTCATTACAACGCATACCATTACAACACATAGCATTACAACTCATAGTACCCTTACACTATCCAACATTTACCCTACTGTTGCACCCCCTGGAGTTAGACTACACTATCCAACACGTACCCTACTGTTGCACCCCCTGGAGTTAGAATAGTAATTTTAACCCCTACACTATCCAACACTTACCTTACATGCAATGTAATGTTATGCGTTGTAATGGTATGCATTGTAAAGGTAGTATGCGTTGTAGTGGAATGCGTTGTAAAGGTAGTTTCAAAGAATTCGTTGTAATGGCATGCGTTGTAATGGTATGCGTTTTAATGGATGTTGCGGTGTAAAAATTGCGTTGTAAATGTAGGCGTTGTAAAAGTATGCGTTGTAACGTCATACATCCGTGGAGCATGGGTGTTCCCACACATCCACCCATGGATTTTGGCGCATTCCCAATTTACCATGAGTGTTAGACCTAGGAATGTGTCAAAATGATATTCTTTCCCAGGTGAGGCGTAACAAGGAGAAATATCTTTATTTCTCCTACTTTTTAATTCTTTCTATGTGCGTTCCATTCTGCAGCACACATAGAAAGAGGAAAATATCCCTGGGGATTGTTTTCATGCAGGATGGTGTCCCACCCTGCACAAAACAATTCCTGCCTACAACACAGGCACCTTTGCACCATGACACAATGTGAGGTTAGGTAGATAAAAGTGTGCTAGCACTAGGAAAAATCAGGAATGTGCCATATAATGCTAAATACGGCACATTCCCGCCTTTTCACACAGTGCAGAAAGGTGGCTTGCTGCATTGTGCTGTGTGAAAGAATTCATAAATATGGGCCAAAGTGTCTTTTTTTACACAATCAGCATGTTATGCAGTTATTAGTGCATTATAGGGCAAAGGAGGAAAAACCCTCATTATGTGGAAAATGCTGGAGCCGCAGAAAAAAATAATTGAAGTGGCCCTACTTATATGTCTAATAAAATATGTCAGACTTCTGAAATGCCAATTGTCAGACTTCTGAAATACAAAATAACATTTCCTGAGTTTCTGCCTTTTTGTCTTCTAAGCAACCAGGGGTTAAACACCCATTGAGTGACAGGATAGACCAAGCCTTTCAAATGCAGATATTAGCATCCCACTGCTAACTGCCTAACACTAAAACCCCTGGCATAATCATTTTCAAAAGAGAACAATGGGCCCGAATCACAGAACTAACTTAATACAAAATGCTAAACTTACTACTTTTGGTATTCACAGAAGTTAGGATTTTGTCTTAAGTTGTCTTAAGACAGATTTAAGACAACATTCTAACTTAAGTCTGTCTTAAGACAAACTTAAGACAAAATCCAAACTTCTGTGAATACCAAAAGTAGTAAGTTTAGGATTGTGTCTTAAGTTAGTTCTGTGAATCAGGCGCTCTGTGAGCAGCAGCAATTAAAGTGTCCTTCGAGACTCTGCAAAAAAAAGCAACGCCTTACACTCTCTTCCTGATCCCATCCTAGGCTTAGAGGTTGGCATGGTTTAGATGACGCACTTCAAATAGGCTTTGCTATGAACGAGTGCAGCACGTGCTGCATGTGCTCCGCGTGAAGTCAGCCAGCGATGCTTAGCATGTAAGCAGAGCAATTGCATTTGGGGAAGAACTCATGCTATGAAGGAGCTAAAGAGTTCTAGTTTTCTTTGATTATTATAATGTAATGTAACGTAAAGTACTAAAGGGTATGTATACTAAAGAGTTGTGTCACCCTTGCGCCACGCAATGGGGCGCAGGAGCGATGTAACTCTTAAGTTATAAAAAAAACTCAAGGCCTCGTTCCATGGCTGTGCATGGTTTGATAAATCTAGAGCAATGCAACGCAGCGCAAATTGTTGTATTGTGTTACTCTGCCCCAGGGAGGCATTCCAGGGGTGGAGCGTGGTGGTCTCATGTATACACCCATGGATTTTGGTACATTCCCAGATGTACCATGAGTGAAATACCTGGGAATGCATTAAAATGCTATTGTTTACCAGGCATAACGAAATACCTTTATGTCTCCTTGTTTTCTCTCTTTCCATGTGTGTTGAATTCTGCAGCTCAATCAGAAAGAGGAAAATGACATAAGGGATTGTTTTCGTGTAGGAAGGTGTCCCTTTATGCAAAAAGAGAATCCTGCTTACCATGCAGACACCTTTACACTATGGTGCAAAGGAGTCGGCATTGGTGCTATGCAACACATTCTGTGCAGCACAGGGAAAAGACAGGAATGCTCCATATTATGTTAAATATGACACATTTCTTTCCTTTCCACTTCATGGTGACTTTCTGAGCTGTGTGTTTTTCATAAACATGCCCCTAATTTTCTTTTTTTAATTTATTTAAATAAGCCAGTGGACAATTACATAAGACAACACAGGATTGGAAAAAAAGAACAAAAGGAATTAAGCAACTTCATAAAACAAATAACATTTGTATACACATTATACACAGATATATATATATATCACCTCGTTTTCTCCCCCATTCTGGAAAGTAATTGAGCCGCACTCGCTACACACATGCTGCAATCGTTTTATATGACCAGTATAGGGCAAGTCTGACGCGCTTCGTTTAATCCATAAACTTTCTCAAAGGTCAGCCCCAGCAAGTGAGAACTGTAAGTGAGCCACAGGGAGTATTCTTTTCAAGCATTACCGGCCCTCTAATGGACACCCATAGTGTGGTGTTAGCTCAGCATGCTGGTCTCTGTAGTCCCACGTTTTACAGTTCATTTTTTCAAAAACCCTCCAACAGGTTATGCCAATGTTCTTACTATCTCACTGGAACAAAAATGTTTTCAGTTGTGTAGCTCCTCCCCCAGTCTGTATTTTTGTTGGGCTGCCGAGGAACCATACCAAACTCCAGTGTTTGGCTGCAGCGGGGAAACTTGGTGCTCTAGCTGGCAGTGCCCGTCGCTGTATATCACCTCGTTTTCTCCCCCATTCTGGGAAGTAATTGAGCCGCACTCGCTACACACATGATGCAATCATTTAATTTGAGCAGTATAAGGCAATTCTGACGCGCTTCGTTTAATCCATAAACTTTCTCAAAGGTCAGCCCCGGCAAGTGAGAACTGTAAGTGAGCCATATATATATACATATATATATATATATATATATATATATATATATATATATATATATATATATATATATATATATATATATATATATGAGGTCCCATCTGAGACACCTAACCCCATGCGCATAGCCTAAGTCCTAATTTGCGTTACACATGGATATAGCCCAAAAAGCTTAAATGAGACAATAAATAAAAAAATAATAAAATAAATAGAACCTTCCAAAGCAAGCAGGGCCTAGCTAAGAACTTATATTGCTGATGTAAAAAAAAAGTCCCCTAAATGTTGCCACCCAATCTTCGTTCCATGGCCCTTTGAGAGCATACAGGTTAGTTTTGAGTTTGCAGATGGCAAATAGCCTTCCTCGCCACATCTCAAACATAGGGGGTTCTTACTGGTGCCACAGTGAGGCTATACATAATCTTGCAACTGCGACTGCAATATATATTAAGTATCTACATGTATGCATTCCATGTGCAACCACTTCATCCTCAACAACCCCCAACAACATAACTATTGGAGTTATCTAAATATGTGCCCCTGTTACTTCCGTTAAGAAGATCTGCATCCTGTTTATCAACAATTTTCAATCTTGGCATGTAGCAAACATGTGGACTATATCCTCCTGTTCCCCCACACATCGAGTACATTTATCCTCATTTCTCCCGCCCCACTGCACAATTTTAGCGGGTGTATAATATAAATTAAATATAGTTTTGTATTGTTGGGTTTTCAAATTTAAGGATGTTAAGAGTTTTTCGGCTAAGAGAATAGATTCTTGTAGAATATTACCCTCTACCAGCAATCTAGTATTCCACTTAGCATTTTGTGCCTCCACATCATCCTTTTGCAGATCAATGAATCCCTGATTTATACTCCCAATTTTTCCTCGGTCCTTCACAGTTTCTAAAAGCTTGCTTTTCTCAGCTAGACGTGATATATCCCTCCTTTTACACAGTAAGTCCCGAATCTGTAGGCATTTGAAAAAATCTGATTTGGGAAGATCATAGTTAGCCATCAATGAGGTGTATGTCTTAACACCATTACTATCTACTAACTGGCCAAGGATTGTAATTCCTTTACTTCTCCATCTGTTCATAATGCCATCTAGAAAAATATCTGGAAGTAGTGCTGCAGCATCCATGAGGGTATAGTGATTAATCCTGCCTATATATTCAGCTGTCTCCTTATTTGAAGCCAGGCCTTGTGGGCGGCCTGAAGCACCTTGAAGCGGGTCTTTTTATAATAGCTGGGCTCAAGAATTTTAAAGAAAGTTCTCTCTGCCCTTGAGCCTAGTAATAGCTGAATATATGTTATGTTATGTTATGTTACGTGAATTTGCACTGCGCACAGCTGCCCCAGCCAAGGGGCGTCCCGGTGCATGTCAAGGTAACACGCAACAACCACAGGAAACACATCAGCTAAAAAGGAGAAATCAAGTTTAAAACAGGAAGGTTTTTATCGCCTTGCGGAAGGAAAGAAGGTCTTCCAGCAGCCGAATCTCCACCGGGAGGGAGTTCCAGAGTTTGGCCGCTTTGACCCGGAAGGAACGACCACCGATACGGCACAGCTTGTATCGGGGGGTGATGGTAAGAGCTTGGCCCAAGGATCTCAAATGTCGAGTGGGGACGTACCAGGACAGGAGACCCGTAAGAGTTTGAGGGGCCGTACCTTTTAGGATCTTAAAGGCCAAGTACAGTACTTTGAACTGGATTCTTGCTCTGACCGGCAGCCAGTGCAGCGCTTTCAGAGTACTGGAAACAGGGCAAGATCTGGGAAGACCAACGATAGCTCTGGCGGCAGCGTTCTGCACTCGTTGGAGGCGAGTGACTTCAGCCAAGTTAGCACCGACCAGAAGAGAGCTGGCATAATCCAAGCGCGATATAACTGTCGCCTGTATTACCAACTGCCGTGTTTGAGAGTCAAAAAACTTCAGGACTGGTCACAGAGCCCGGAGAATTCCAAAACAGCATGAAGCACATCCCCTACGCTTTCATTATTAGTCCCAACCAATACAATTCCAATATGCTGTAATAAACATGCCCAATAATAAAACATGAAATTAGGAACTGCCCATGCCCCTCTATCACACGGGAGGGTCATAAATGTCCATGCTCGCCGGGGCTTCCCCTGTGCCCATAGAAAACTATTACAGATAGATTGCAGTCCCTGCATTTGCTTCCTTGTAATCTCAAGTGGAACTGCCCTAAAAAAATAGAGAACCTTTGAGAGAACATTCATTTTGAGAACATTACATCCTCCCAGCATTGATAAATGGAGACTTTCCATCCTATCCAAGTCTTTTTTAATCTTGCTGAGAAGAGGTTCCCAATTAAACTTAACCATTGAGTCCAAGCACACATTCAGGTGTATTCCCAAATATGTTGCCTCTTTCATAACTCTCGAATCACTAAATTGAGTTTGATAAGTGCAAATTATTTGTGGTTTTGATAGATTTAATTTCTACCCTGAGCTCCTCCCAAATATTGCTGCCAGTTGTTCAGTTTGTACAAGTGTGGTAGCCTTGTACCACACTTGCAAATAGCTATGGGGAACACGGGCATCCTTGTACCACTTGATATAATTACAGGGTTTGATTCTAGCCCTAGTGCACATATTCGCGCCTTTGGATATCTATACATCGTCTTGATTGCCTGAATGAACCCAGCACCAACTCCATGCCCCCTCAATGTAACCCATAAAAATTCCCAGGAGACACGGTCAAAGGCCTTTTCTGCGTCTAATAATATCACCCCACATGGCATTTTGCGTGTGTTGGCAATATCTAGCAGTGTTGTTACTCTGCTTATATGGTTGACCGGGCCTCTGCCTGGTATAAACCCGTTCTGATTTTTCCTAGACTAAGGCCGTAATAACTCGAGATAGCCGTGCTGCTAATATTTTTGCGTACATTTCACCATCGCAATTTATAATTGATATCGGTCTAAATGACCCTGGCAGTGTGGGAGGTTTATCTTTTTTTTAAAAAACAATGATGCTAGCTTCATCCCAGGATGCCGGGGCAGCCCCTTTTTGTGCCTCCCGAAAAACTGCAAGCAAATCTGCCTGGATTTCTGGTAGCAACAGTTTATATATTTCTAATGGCAGTCTATCGGGGCCTGCAGCTTTCCCCATAGCCAATTAACCTACGGCATCTATCAACTCCTACATCGAAATAGGATCCTCTGAAACTCTTTTATATTCTTCATCTATAATGATTCTATGGGGATCTCCATATAACTCTTCCCCACCATTTGAAGTATCACTATCCTCAGAATACAGTTTCTCATAGAATGTCCTAAACACTTCTAGAATACCCTCCGGTGTTTCCATTATGTTCCCTGACAAATCCTCAATTTCTGCTATAGAGTTCTTAAACTCCTTGCATCTGATCTTTTTCGCAAGGCATCTACCTGTTGTCTCCCCAAACTCGTAATACTCTTTCTTGAAAAGATGGTATTTTTTAGCAATATCTTTGGCCCATTCCTCATTAATTCTAGCCTTTCCCCATGCCACCTCTGTTTGTGCCTGTACAATATCTGCCTTGCCTCAAACTGCCTCTATCAAATTACATTCAGAATGGCGTAAATCCTCAATAACTGAATCTGGTACTGTCTAAGCTGCTCCTGCACGTGTAGTCCAAAACTCAGTATCTCCCCCCTGAGTCTTGCTTTCATTGCGTCCCAGACTATACCAAGCTTGGTAGAATCACGATTTATGGATACAAATTGTATCACCCATTTACGAATATGACTAACAAACTCCTCATTTACTAATAATTTCCTATCGAAGCAAAATGTACTTCTAGGTCTCATTAAGCCATGCATTGCAAGTCTCAACACAACTGGATTATGATCCGATGTTATAGGAGGAAAGATCCATATTTGTGCATCTTTTAAGAAGGATTTAGTTACAAAAAAAATAATCTAATCTGGTGAGTTTTGATGAGGACACGAATAGTGCGTATACCCAGGTTCAGGGTGTTTTAACCTGGGGCATACATCAGCTAAACCATGTTCATGGAGGGGTTGCTGTAAAGCTTTATATACCTTAGGTTTCTTACCCACATACTTATCTCCCTCTGGTCCCCTAGTAACTTCCCCTAATTGAATAATAAAATCCCAAGTAAGTATTAAGGGGGTTGCCCAGTTAGCTAATTCTGTGTCTAAATATTCAATAACTTGATTCTCATCATGATTGGAGCCATATACAGAGCATATTGTACATTTTATATTTGCTATAATACATTCAATCATGGCCCATCGTCCGTATTTATCTGCAGAAGTTTTTGCAGTTTTTAAAAGACCTTTTTTAGCCAGTATAGCAACCCCTCGGACTGGTAGTCCCTTGAGTGGTGCAAACCTGTATCTCAAATCCAAGCTCTTTCAAATAATTATGTTTGTTCCAAGGGATATGTGTCTCTTGGATACAAACTACATCAGGTGCCATATTTTTTTATTTGACAAGCTACTCTTTGCCTTTTCCCCTATCATTAAGTCCCCGCACATTAAATGTAAACTCAATTAAACATGCCATTTATCCTGGATGAAACAGTAAATAACATTTCCTGTCTGTCTTGGCTTCCTCTTTCTTTATTTCATAGGTTCTGAAATAACTACTGGCTTTTTTTGTGATTTTTACCCCATCAAGCCCACCCCGCTTGGTAGCAACCCTCCTCCTCGAAGCACAGCCACCTCCCTCCTCCCCTGTCCTGCCTCCCCTATCAATGGAGGTCCCCCCCTTCCCCAACAAGAAGGCTAAGAGACCCAACGGTCCACAGTGATGGCGATCCTCGTAACCACCCTCGCCCCCCCATGTTTTCCCGGTGCATACTGCCCTTGTCTCACACATAAGTAACACAAACTAAGAACAAAGGGGCATATTATCAAGGGGGTTTATCTCTGCTTTTTTGGCTTTAAAAGTCAAAAAGCGGAGATAAAATTATCTCCCTATTACCTAGCTGTCGCTAACACCAGTTAGCAACAGCTAGTAGGAGATAGCGACCATCTTGGGCCCCACTTTGCATGTCAGTGATATTTATCACTAATGACATGCAAAGTGGGCGTGCCAAGATGTTAGCGACTGGAAACAGTCGCTAACATCGCTATCTCCTATTAACAACTTTTGGAGATATTCGCGCTAAGCGCGGATATCTCCAAAAGCTAACACCTGCCCAGGAGCAGTTCTTAGCCATGTTATCCAATGGGAGATGGATAACATGGCTAAGAGCATTAGCTCGGTAATGCATGAATATCGCTGACTTTTCAGCGATATTCATGCATTGCGGCCAATTTTTATCGCATTTGCGATAAACCTTGGTAATACCAAGGTTTATCTGCGATAAAAATCGCAGCAGCTCAGCGGTAAATTTTTGTCTTTAACCAAGCAATAGCGATAATTATTGCTATTGCTTGGTAATATGCCCCAAAGCATTTTAAACATGGAAATGAAATTTTCGTAGGCATATAAATCAGTACAAATTTCACACTCTATTATCTTGGAAAAGCAGTATGAGCAATTCGGACATTATTAATACTTGTGCTACCTGAAGCCACCCACCCTCATATATTGTTACCCTAGTGCTTAATCTCTTGTAAATACTCTTTCACCTTCAACTCAGAGGAGAAAAAACAAATTTTCTCTTTATAAATAATTTTCAATTTAGCTGGAGCTAAGAGAAATGCTTGAGCCCCCTTCTCTTGAAAAGGTGCAATTAACTGTCGGAGTTGCCATCGTTTTTCCACAGTAGTGGGGCAAAAATCAGGGCAAACAAAGAATTCTACTCCACTGCATTGCGCTGTCTATCTGGCCGAGCTAGATCATATAGTGCCTGCCTAGACAGGAAGTTAGATAGACATATCAATATTGCTCTAGGCCTCGCATTAGCTTGATTTTGTTTCACTTGAAAAGGGAATCTTTGGGCTGACTGTATCTCGATATCCCATGACCATTGAACTAACTCAAGAAAAGCCTTGGTGAGGAGTTTCACAACAATTTTGTGGGAGTCTGGCCCCGCAACCCCTTCTTCGGTTATACCAAGAATTTTTAAATGTTTCCGCCTTAGGTGATTTTCCATGTCCTCGATCTTCCAGGATAGATTGTCCCTATGCGTTGTTAGCGCCTTAGTTGTCGTCTTCTGTGCTACCATCTTGTCCTCTAAGATAGAGATTCGAGTCTCTGCTTCCCTTATCCTTTCCCCAATTTCTGAACAAGTTTTAGCCATCTGCCGCACCGAGTTCTGTAATTTCTTGCACACACCTTGAGTTTTTAGGCTTTCTGTCCGACTTTGTTCTCTGTGGGCTATCATTGTCTCGTATATGTCTGTTAGTGAGATATCTCCCGAATGTCCAGTTGTGTTCTGTTGATCTTGTCTGCCCACAGAGGACTCATTGTTATGACCACTCCCAA
This sequence comes from Lissotriton vulgaris, assembly GCF_964263255.1. Lineage (NCBI taxonomy): Eukaryota > Metazoa > Chordata > Amphibia > Caudata > Salamandridae > Lissotriton > Lissotriton vulgaris. The sequence continues at coordinate 20,475,966 of NC_141699.1, forward strand.
CCCTTCCCCTAGAATATTGGCCTGGAGCTGTTTGTCTATCAGCCCGCTTTGATACATGTAAAGCAGGCTTCTTGCGTATTGTCCCAGTACAGGATACTCTGTCATTTCTCCCCGGGGTCTCTTCCTCTTGGCATACACTACTGGTCTCACTCCAACGTCCACTTGTTAAATTGAGAGGATCCTCAGATATCTGCAAAGATTCATCCCCAGATGAGCTGGAGTGATCCGACAGTGAGTAAAAATGCCCCTCTGTGTCTACCTCCAGCATATTAACCACCTCACTATCTGATCCATCCTTAGAGCCATTTTCCGCTTCCGGGAATACCCTACCGCCAGTTGCTACCACCGCTTCTATTTCCAAATTAGTTGTTTTTTCCGGGCTCCCCATTACTATCGGAGTCTTCTTCCTTACAACCAGATTTATGCTCTTCCCTATTACTGTAACATCAGAGTGTCCCCCGGAGGAGTCCCCCCTACACGATATCATTGTCTCGGTCAAGCTGTGTTCTGTGACCCCAGCTTCTACCTCGCTCACCTTAGCAGGATTTTCCAGCACCTCGGCTCCCTCTGCTCCCTCAGCAGTGTTTTGCCCCTGCTTACTACCTCTCCTTACCAACAAAAAAATTGCAGGAGTCCCTTTTTTCCGACCTTCGGTATTGCGAGCCGGGCTGCTACTGTGATCAGTCGCTGCTGCTCCACCTCGTTGTTTGCTTTGGTCGCTTTCCGGGGGCTGCTTGGTAACGCCGCATTCCCTCCTACACCACGAGTCCTTCCAGTTCTTGCATTCTACGACGGCATCTTACTTCGACTTCCAGCCGGGTCAGTAGTTGGATTAATGGCCCAATCGCGCAGCACCGGGACCCGCCAGAAGACTCCACACAAACGACGGAGCCTGAACAGTCTCCGAGAACCAGCCACATAGTGATGCCTCAAGGTAAGGAAGTTCCACAGCATTCCAGTACTTTAATAGCCGTAAGCACCCTCTCGCCATTCAGTCGCCTATCACTCATATCCGAAGGTCGTTTTTCATATGCCAATCCATCTCACAGCGGGGAGAAGCACAGAGGGCAGGTTACAAGAACTCACTCAGCCGAGTGACCAGCCGCCATCTTGCCTCGTACAAGCAGTTCGTAAATAATTCTGAATATGCCCCTAATTTTAAGTCAGTACTGTTGTACTCTGTTTTGAGTATCTAATGATATCACCCCATGAGTAAGCCTTGCAGTGCTCTGCTTCACTACCCTAAGAGAGTCAAGTACTAAAAATGGGTACTTGGGTATTCAGTTTGTAATCCAATAGTACGGTGGCCCCAAGTCGCCAGTGATACAACGACTACAGTTTGAGCCCAGTAACTGCTGATTGTCTTTGGACCAAAGAAATCACACACAACTCACGCCCCGAATCCTCAACGTCTGCTTTCCCTCTCTTGCCTCCCTTGTGCTAGCCTCACTTTTGACTCCATCACCAGTGACACCCAGGTACTGGTAAGACTAGACAAAAAAAATACTCCAGCTCCAACAATCTTGGTTGTTGCACGACAACAAACAACAACAAGATACACAAAAAACGACTGACACTAAATGGAGTACGCCGCATCCCGTAGAGGGGTGCGAAGACCCCAATGATGAAGCATGACACCAAGGGTCCATTTGGTGTGTGAGGGGTATTTTAAAAACACTTTGTGCTCCCCACCATTGTAGGGAACACCTCACCCCATTTGGTGGATACTTGTTGTTTATTTATACTACCTGGGAGAAGGAATCCACTCTTATCTCTCTCTCCCCCTCCTTGTTTTTTATACGCCACTAAATGGAGACACAAGTCAGATTCTAATCTGTTCCTGCAAATCATATTTGCTTCTATCATTTATTTTCCAATTGTCAATTCTTGCCCCAATGCCACCCACACTCACAGTCACAAGCCTTGGCATCCACCTGGACACTGACCTCTCACTGGCTCCTCCGATCAATTCAGTAGCCAGCCCTTGATTATGCACGTTCAGAGATTTCTCCCTATTTAATGCCCCCACACAAAGTGCCTGTAGGTAACAGTAAGGGTGGGGGAAATATTCTAGTGAATTTCTGAAGTTGTAAAATGTGCCTGTTATTTTTTCCAGCTGCAGGGCAATATCAAGGTCGCTTCTCAGCTCAGTGGTTGGAATAAAATGTCCAACACAGTTGCTTTTGGGAGCTTTATGAGGGGCCGGGCAATCGATTTACCTTAATGGTAGGTAATGGAGGCTTTAGGGTACATTCATGGCTAGGACCCCTGACAAGGCTCTTGAAAGCAACTTTTCCAGCTGTGAAGCCTGTGTCCCGCGCCAGCCTCCAGACCCTCCTGTGCTCTCAAAGGCAGGGTCCACACACAGGCTCCCCTGCTGGGACCTTGCTTTTATGGACTGACATGAGAGAGCAGTGGAGCTAACCTAATGGAACTGGATGTAAGGTAATTACATTGTGCAGCCCCTAAAGTGCTGGGCAGGGAGAACCCCTTGTTCCATGCATTCATCACTCAGCAGAATTAGAAAGTCTGGCTCTGCAGGCCCTTCTGACAACGCACCCCTTTTTTTTATAATTGACTTCCAAACAAGTGGAAAGGGGTGAAGTTTGTCGAAGTTTTCCAGCCTTTTACTGTAGAATTAAAAAATGTTTTACCCACTCCCTGTTCACTCCAAAAGGCCACTGTGAAGGCAAGTTCAAAAGAGTGCAGTACCTGCCCCATCTACTTCTTAATGCCAGATTACAGGTTCCTCATAATATTCTGACTCTTGCGTAAACCCCTGCATTACGATTTTGAACATGTTTAATGCATCTGATAATCATCAGCTGCATTAAATAATTCAACCTTTGTTCAATATTGTCAGGTCAAACCTGCGGAATGTTAACCGGAGACAACATACAGGGGCAGATCTACAAGGAAGTGCTGCAGCGCGGCATCGCAAGCCTTTTAGCTGCGCCGCACTGCGGCACTTCCGAAGCACAGGGATGCAACATATTTACACAGATATGTTGCATCTCTGTTCTTCCCCCTGCGCTGGCGCACAAACCGCAGCCATGCGCTGGCACAGGCACCCTTGCATCATGGCGAAGGATGCCTGGATCGTGGGCAGATTGTTTTTTTGCAGAAAGGGGCACCTTCCTGCACAAAAACAACCACTACAGGCATTTTGCTCTTTCAATAGGTGCTGTAGAATGCAGCACGCATTGAAAGAGGAAAACACGAGGAGAAATTAAAACATTCCTCCTCGTTGTGCCTCGCTACGCTACCTCTAGGGAGGCGTAGCATTCAGACGCATCTTCAGATTTATGATTTCTCGTAAATCTGGAGATGTGTCTTGTTCCATGGGTGTTGCGTGGGAACACCCACAGCAACACCCTGGGAACGCCCCTTCAACGCAAAGTTCTGCGTGTGAAGGGGCCATATTTACAAGGAGAGGAAAAGTCAAGAAGGGTGGCTTTTCCTATCCTTGTAAATATGGAGGAGCCCCCTGCGCCACCAGTACATCATGAAAAGTGACGTACTGGTGGCGCAGGGGGTTTGTAAATCTGCCCCACAGTTTTTACCATATAAATCGGATTTTGGTGCATTAAACACCAGAATCTGATGCTATCCTTTGTAATAGGTGTTGCTTATCGCACTGGATAATAACATACCCCATGGTATTAATATTTATCAGAGGTGGGAAATAAAGCTTTAACACGTAAACAGCCCCTTAGCGTCAAGAAAAGGGATTGAATCAGATCAACCCTGTCTGTTCTTCAATGGCTACCAGTGACCATTAGCCTTCAATGCATCTCTGTTTGTGTCGTCCATGGCATCTTCTATAAGCAAACCCCACTGTTCATCATAAATTCTACAACCCACAAAGAACCACCACTTCCCTCCAACAACCTATTTTCTATTCGCTGCCTCCATGAGCCACCAATACCTACCTTTCACAGCACACCCACTACTAAGCCTCATCTGCCCTGCAAACACAGCCTGCACTAGGACAGAGTTACTCCATCACAAACGTGAAAGATATCCCTTCCACAAAATTACAATTCCATTATACTCTGTGAAATTAGTAATATGGCGGATGGAATGTCCGTCATTGTTGTGACAGAGTCTCCCATCTGCCATGATTATAATCAGACCTATAATCTTTAGGACAGTCCTTTGGAACAATGGAGGAGTAGACCCCCATCCTGTGAACGTGTTCCTTACATGATAGCTGCTATGGTTTTATTTCTCTAGCGCTGGAAAGCCCTTTTTTGGCATCCATGAGCTTTACAAATTGTTAAAATAGAAATAGAAGAAAAGTTACACATAGAGATTGGAAGATTGGCTGGGAATGTGAGTATTGTTGGTACCAGTAGACCAAGCAAAATACAGTAGATAAGGGGAAGACTGGGGAGATTCTGTTGATGCAGTGGAGTACAAATCTAGAGTTTTTGCGTGGTAGGTATGTAGGTGGGTGTTGGACTTGGCCCTTTTTGCAGGGTCATCCCTGAACTTTTTGCCTTCCTCCTATATTTGTTTCTGACCTGTTGTTGGCTGTTTTATGACTCTGGGCACTTTACCACTGCTGATCAGTGCTAAAGTGCATATGCTCTCTCTACTGTAAATTGATGTATTAATTGGTGATTCCATAATTGACTGTTTGGTTTACTTGTCAGAGCCTAGTACAGTGCACTGAGTGTGCCCAGGGCATGTATTCCAAATGCTGCTAGTGGGATTTCAGCACTGGTTGTGCCACACACAGAAGCAGCCTTGTAAAATGTGTCTAAGGTCTGCCATTGCAGAGCCTGCGTATAGTCTGGTGCTGTCATGCTGACTGGGTAAGTGCACCCACTTGCCAGTCCCTAAACCTTCCCTTTTCTTCATATCAGACACCCCTATGGAAGGCCCAGGGCAGGGTGCATTGTAAGTATAAGGTAGTAAAAGCCCTGATGTATGTGGCATGCCTAATAGTGAATTACAGCCATTTTCATTTTTCACTATTGCAGGGCTACCCTTTTTTCCAAATGCCAAAATGGGCTGTTATGTTATTACATTTTATAATCCTAACGGACTCAGAGAACATGGTAGAAATTCGACTTTAGTATGCCTGGACTCAGAATGATAAAATACATCTTTTAGTGAAGTTGGTTTTAACATTCTGTGTTTGAAAATACCACTTTTAGAAAGTAGGTATTTTCTTGTCGAACTACCCAAAACCTGCCTCTGCTAGGTTGTGTATTCCTTTGTCTGGTTTTGTGAGTGACAGGGCTCGGGGGTTCCAAGGGATATGATGAGTCAGCCCAGTGGTTAATAGAGAGATCTGCATCTAGATGGGAGGGAGGAGTTGCACCTGAACCTTGAATAGTGCTGTGCCTGCCTTCCACAATGCTGGTTCCGGCTCCTGGGGTGTGGCTGATGTCTCTGCCCTGCACACTGAAAGGAAAGGAGAAGTCTGGTAAACAGAGTGCTCAGGAACTGGTTTGGACTGGGAAAAGGCCCCTCTCCCCTCAGAGAAAGAAGGATTGTGGAATATAAATATTGGGACCCTGATCCCATGAAATGTGATCACTTTTGGACTACAAGAAGAAACCTTTACTGAGGAGAGGAACGTGAAGAAACCGAGGAGAGACTATTCCCAAGCTGAAATGCTGCTTGGGGCATTGGCCTGCAGTGTTTACCTTACTGCCAAAGGAAGGAGAAAGAAACTTTGTGTACTTTGCTTTCAACTTATGAAGGATTTCCAAGGGCTTGGAAAAGAGCTTGCCTCCTTCTGAAGTCTCAAGGACAACAGACTTCAACCCCAGCTCCTCAGAATTCTTGTGGAAGTACCTGCTGCTGTTTTGGGCCTTCTGAGGAACTGCGTGTCGCAAGGAGCTGGAAGCACGACTTAACAAGAACGAAGCGTGTCGCCGTCGCTGCTGCTGCCGTTGCACTTCTGAACAAGGATGTCGCCGCTGAAGTTGTTGCACTACACCGCATCAAGAAAATCGTGCCGCAACAAAGAGGAAGCGTGTCACCATCGCTGCTGCCTGCCGTTGCATTTCTGAACAAGGTTGTCGCCGCTGGAGTTGTCACACTGCACCACATTGAGAGAAGAGTCTTGCAACGAGGACGAAGCATGTCGCTGTCGCTGTGCCTGCCGTCGCACTTCTGAACAAGGGTGTCGCCGCTGGAACTGTCGCATTGCACCGCATCGAAGAAAGCCCCTCACATGCCCCGAGAAGCGCGTCGCCATCGGAGCTGCTTCCATCGCATTTTTGAACAAGTATGTCGTCGATGTAGTTGTCGCATTGTGCGGAAGCTTAACGCATCGTGGGAGAAGAGTTTCGCAGTTGGAACTGTTGATGTCGCACTTCTGAACAAGGGTGATGCTGCTGCAGTCCACGCATCGAACCGAGAACTTTTCGCATCCCCCGAGAAGCGTGCCGCATCTGGAAGATCTTCATGTCTTTATTTCTTTGCACCTGAACTTTGCCGCATTTCCCTCACTGCGGCATTGCTTGTCGTTGAAGCGCAACGCATCGTAAGGTACATTGACGCAAAGTGTCGCATCTTAAGAACTGAACTGAACTAAGCTAAATCTACCATCTTAAAGTAACAGTATTGTGTATTTTTGTCGTTTATGGTCTTGTGGTAAATCTATATAAAGAATACCTATTTTTGATATATGCCTTGTGTGGTGTCTATCTGTAGTGTTGTCACTGGGTTACTGTATGTGGTCACAAATGCTTCACACACTGCCTCTGAGATAAGCCTGTCTGCTCGTGCCAAGCTACCAAGGGGGTGAGCAGGGGTTATTTTAGGAGTGTAATCCCCTTATCCTAACTAGAGGCAAGGGTCCTTATTTGTCACAAGAACCTACCTATGCCAACTAGAGACCCCCAAATCTAACAGAGTGGAGGGGGGTACAGCATTAGTAGGTGAGCTTGGTGGGGAAGTTGTTAGGGGTTCGGCATGGAAATAAGTGAAGGCAGTACAGCGCCATTCAGGGAGATGGGGAAACATCCTTTACTACTCAGTCAGAACTATGACCTGTCTTTACAATACAGCCACTATCACGACAGGGACGTTACCACATTTTCCTTTACCATATAAGTCAGTACAACGACTTGCTTTAGGAAATACGATGTTGGACTGGTGTTGGATATTAAATCAAACAATTTCCCTACTGATATACCCACTGGTGTTGGAATTGTAATTTATACTATTCAAAAGTACAGCGCCCTTGTAAAGCAAGTCATTGTAAGAACTTGCATGGTAAACAAACTCATGGGAACTTCGTAGTCAGGTTACTGACTGCATTGTAAAGGCATGCATGGTAAATGCATGTAGGCATGCATGGTAAATGCATGTTTGGTTCCATCATACATCCGCGAGTAGATAAGAGAATGGTGGCAGATGGTGGAGAGCATATTATCAATGGCGGAAAGTAGTGAAAAAGTGGTAGGGTACGTTACTAAGGATGAGAGGTCGAATGGACTCTTTGTTAGAGTTATCGTGGGTTAAGTAAGTGGAACATTGAAATTGAAAAAGTAATAGGCGGGAGTGAGGTATAAAATGATTGAGGGGTAGCTCATTGATAGATGTGAGAAGAGAAGTTGGCATTTGAAGGGAGATGTAGTATTATAGGGATTGTAGGTTGAGAAATGATAGAATTGAGAAGGAAATAGTGGTTGGTGTAGAGGAATGTGGCATTAAGGGAATTGTGGGGGTGGAGAATTGGTACAACTGAAAAGGGAATGGAGAAGTGGAGGGTAGTGTATTATGAGGTGGACAATTGGTAAAATTGAAAAGGGATTGCTGACAGGTGGAGGGGTGAGTATCAAAGTAATTGTATGGTGGGAAAATGGTACAATTTTATAGAGAACAGTAGCTCGTGCAGTGGGTGGGAAACAGTTGGGACACCGTGGCCGCAGCCATGCATGTTCTGACAGCGTTTCCACACATATGCCTTAACCACACGTATGCGTCATTAACCTCATCGATGCTGCAGATATTCTTCTCCGGTGCTGGGCCATAATAGAACTGGGTGTGGTCATGACGAGCTCAGCTCATCATGAGCACACGAGCACCATGTCTCATGACGAGCTGAGCTCGTCATAAGCATCGAAGGGGTTAAGGAATTGTGCTATCTGCTGCTGGGATGGGAGCAGGAATTCCTCACCAGGAAGAGAGCCGCAGTGAGGTAAGTGGGGCTGGACTGGAGTGTCGTTTTTTGGGCTGGGGGTCGGGGTAGTTTTCTGGGGTGGTCGTTGGTATTGTTTTCAGGGCTGGCGTCAGGGATCATTTTCAAGGCTGGGAGTTGGGTAGTTTTCAGGGCTGGAGGGGGATCAGGGTAGTTTACAGGGCTGAGGGATGGATGGGGTAGTGTTTTACATTAGTGGTAATGGTATTAGGCCTTAGGGCAGTGGAGGGCGTGGTTTTAGGGACAGTGCACGTGTGGGAGGGGGTCGGGTAGTGTATGTTAAGGGACAGGGTTTTAGGCCTCAGGGCTGGGGGAGGGAAGTGGGTAGTCGCATCGTTTTTAGGGCTTAAGGGAGGGTGGGTTGTTTTTAGGGCTCGGGGGGGTCGGGTAATTTTTCAAAATAGGGATTTGGGTTTTAGGCCTGAGGGCAGTGGAATGGGTTGGGGGTAGTTTTAAGGACAGCACAGGGGGTGTGAGGGGGTTTGGGTAGTTTTTGTTAAGGGCTAGGGACAGCGTGCGTTTTGGGAGGAGGTCGGGTATTTGGACCTTAGGGCAAGGGGGGGCAGGTAAGGAGTTTGTTGCTTAGGGCGGGGGAAAGGGGGTCATACCCCTTTACCATTCATGCCTTTACCATAAAATTACATAGTAAAGGCATGCATGATAAAAGAATGCATGGTTAAGACGCATTCTGGGTTTAGTCTGTGTGGTAGACGCATGCATGTGTTAGCCACCGTGCCTCTATCATACAACCGTAGTGGATTAATACAAGTTTTTGGGACTGGAGAATTTGTAGAATTGATAAGGGAAAGGAAGTTTGAGGTAGAAAATTGACAGAAGTAAGAGGTAAACAGCGGAAGGTGGTGGGAGTGGAGTATTTAAGGGATTGTGGGGTGTAGTATTGGTAGAATTGAGGAGGAAAGAGTAGCAGATGGAGAGGAGTGTAGTATCGAAAGATTGTGGGGTGGACACCTGGGAGTACTAAGAAGGGAGCAGTAATAGGTGGAGGTATCTTCTTCACAGGTTCCTATGAAGCTCTGTCAGTGAGATGTTTTTCGTTATTGATTGCAGTTAGTTTTGGAGATGAGATTTGGATATTGATGCTCGAGTGAAGGCGTTTTGAGGAATGGAGCAGAGGTGGGACCTCTAGCAACCTGAAGCAGTACACTGACATGTGAGTGACATTTCAGGGTGGCTGAGGCGGGATCTGAAAGCACCTGTCATACCAGACTGTTGAGTGGCAGGCACTTTTAGATGAGTTGCAGCCTCTGGGGTGGGTAGGATCTTTAGAACGCCCTGTCAGTCAATCAGGCGGCAGTATCCTTGTGTGTCCTTGTCAGGAGTAAAGAAAGGATTGACAGCTAAGTGGGCAGACTCTCAGTCTCTTAATGCAGCAGCAAGGGGCTTTTATGCCTGTAGGAGAGTAGGGTCTGCTATCCTATGGTCACCCCAAATTTTTGCTTTTTGCTTCACTGGTTTCTGACTTAATGTGGCTGTGGGCCTGCTAATCAGACCCACAGCCTGCTGTTCTCTCTCTAAATTACTGCCAATGCCCTCTAGGTGCATTACGAATTGGAACTGGTTCACCTTGTGAGCCCCTGTAGTAGTGTACCTTAGGTACCCAGGGCATAGGTGTATCCAAGACCTACCAGGGGCTGCAGCATGTATTATGCCACCCCTGGCCTGGCCTCCATGTTTGACACAACTGGCTGATCACTCAGCTGGGGTAAGTCGGTGTAACCACCTCTTACTTAGGTACAGTATGTCTGTGCCTAACCCTAAACTGGACACATATGTTCCTATCAGCCACTCCTATGGAAGGCCTCATCAATCCTGGAGGCAGAGTGCTTGGAAATATGTGAGATGGTGCTCTAGCATGAGCTGAGCCTGTCTGCAGCTGTCGGGAACCACTCCCTAAGCTGTTCCGGGATATTGCCATACCATATACTCTTAAGTGCATTATAATCCTCGCGGTTAAATGCTATCTTTGGTTTGGCTTCATCAAAACATGTCGAGTAAGGTGTCATACGAATTGGAATACTATCCCCTTGCCAATTCTGGCGACGGGGATAGCATTCCACCCTTCTAGAGGGACACGACATGTGTGTAGCCTTAACCCCGGTTAAAGTTAAACAAACAGAGCCTCAGCATCACAAAATGGATGCTGCCACCACAGACACGAGTCTGGCCTCCTGCTGCTGACCGAAACTCGGCAGATGGTGGCCTGGACAAAGGGTTTCCTGCCTGGGGAGGTGCGAGCACCACCCCAGACAGGGTTTTGTGTATTGGGTAGGACAGGGCTGAATAGAATCAGAATTGCCCGGGGCACACAAGGTGTCCCCGTGCATAGGCCAGTCCAAACCGGTCCTGGGACTTTCCAGACCCAGGCCTGGCGCGGAACTGGACAAAGGAAAGGGGGTGTAACCGCCCCCCTTCCTGGTTCCTCCCAGAGGAGGGACCTAGTAGGTGATCCACCCCTCAGATTGGAATAAGAGTGGGAGCAGTGCCATTGCACAGCAGATCATCCTGAATCAACTTTAAACAAAGAAGAAGACTGGACTTCGACATTCTGCTGCACAGAAGACTGAAGAGAATCTCCCTTGTGGCCTAGGAGTGGCCACCCTGTGAACACAGGTACCAACCAGCAACTCGATGTCTGCTTTGCCGCCGCCTCCCGCCGGAGCCCGAGCCCAGAGCCCAACAAGAACCAGACTCCCAGATCTCTCAGAGCCCGATCCACAGTCCCTGCAAAGAAGGGACCCGTGGAGGCATCGAGTGACGTGGGACCGGACCTCTTGGAAGACACTTGAAAAGCTGACTGCGCAGCTTCTGAGGCCTCCTCGACGTTGTGCTTTGGGGACTGAGAACCCCCACCACCGAGCAGCCCTTGCACCGAAGATCAGCCCTCCAGCATCTCCACGATCTGCGTGGGGCCCTTTTGCATTGTGCCACTCGACGCGCCATCCCGGCCACTAGCCACGTGGTCAGCGGCCATCTTGGCGACGAACCCGACGATTTACACAGCAGGTCTGGTTGCTCCAGACCTACCCAAGCTCCTGTAAAAAGGAGCACCCGCTCTGACCTTGCTGGTCCGAGTGAACAGCATCTTTCAACTTCTGCGTGGCTTGCATTTGCCAAGGCCTGTTTGCTCCGATCAGGTCGCCGACACCGCCAACAGCGAGAAGCCTACGTGGGACAGCTCGTGACCGACTCCTGGACGTCCTCGACCCCGGGTCTCTACGTGGCTGCAGAAAGAAGCTACCCGACAACGCCTGTTTGCACCCGACATCGCCTGGTTCCAATCTGGTTCCACGGTAGTCACTGGCTAGTGACTTTGAACACTGTCCCCTCTGCTTTCAGGTCTTCACATCTTCAGATCCACCCTTGGATCCACCGGAACTCTTCATATCGAGCCGCCTGCAGCATCTTCAGCTCCAAGCACCATCGACCAGCGTGACGAAACCCGACACTACTTCGACCCTGTGCACCCGCTTCCTGTGGGTGAGGTAACTCAGCTCCGCCGGTGCTCCTGCACTGGTACACATCTCAAGGGCCTGTGTCTAAAGTTTTAACTCCGTAGGTCACTCGGAAGGTTCCTAACTTTCTAACTTTGTACTTTTTACGCACCATAGACTTTGCATTGGAAAGTGCGTGCACTTTGAACACTGCACCCGAGTCCCGTGGGCCTCTCCCGACTTAGTCACTGCTAGTCTCGAATAGCTCCAGCGATTCCCGAGGCCCTAGGCCTGTTCACTTTCCTATTGGTATCTCCTATACCACTTTCTTAGTATATGGTTTAGGTGGCCCCTAGGGCTCATCCATATTGTGCAACTTTTGTGTATTTTAAACTGTCTTGTGATTTAACGCTTGTGCTTCTGTGCTCATAAAGAGTCCAGGGGATTTTATAGTTAATAAATCAATATATATTTTCAATATATATCTGTGTGGTGTCCCTTTCATTTGGTATTCAAGGGGGTTGTGTATGGTATAACAGCTGGCTTCACATGCCTTTCAGAGTTAAGCCTAAGACTGCTTTGTCCACGTTACCACTAGGATAACTGGTCTACAAGGTTGAATTACAACCATCATCATAAGGGTTGCTTGGCATGGTACAAAGTGATCACTAGAATTAGTGAGCATTATATACCAGGCCAACTTCTCACAATGCCCTCTTACAAAAGTATGGCACGGATGATATTTTAGAAATATCTTGCAGAAGCAAATAGCCACGTCAACAGCCCATTCAAGTCACCATGTGGCCTTCAACCACGCTCCTGCAACAGACCCTTGTGGGAAAACAAAGCACCGAAACACTCTCAGTTGTGAGAAAGGCATCGTTATTGTAAGCAAGAATAGTTTGTATCAGTTACATCCCTGGGCTTTGCAGTGGATGCCAATTGCCCTAAGCACAGACCTGACAACCTCAGCAACCCCATTCTGCACATAAACCTAGCTTTACCCTTAAAGGCCTAAATCTTCGCTCCAACCCCTTAACACCCACCAATATTCTGATATGTTGATATTTTCCTATCTTACGCTCTTTCTTTTTTCATTCCTAATATGCTTGCTGCACTCCTGCCAGTCTGCCACACTGGGTCCAGGGTTGTAATATAGGGGCTGATGAATGAGAGGTTTTTACCTATTCTGTGTTTGTGGGGAAACAAGTTAGCACATGAGGGCTCTAATTCTGTGTTTACTGCCTTCCGTCCCTCATTTTTTCTGCTCTTAATCATCTATGCTCCTCCAAGCCTCGACATGAACTCTGCTTCATGGTGCACCAAGAGAAAAAAAATAAGTTCAATTGAAACAGCCTACCCAGCCCATGCCCAGAGTTTGTACCAGGGTAAGAGGTGGGTTTTGAGTGCACAGGGAAAAGTGGTACCTCTGCTCATGCCCAGGATATGGTTTGCGTCAATCACCCTCCGTGATGGGCCATTATTTCCAATATCCCCTACTGATCTCCACCCAGATCCCAAGGCACACTATCCACAGCAAGCTAATACCAACAGCCCATAAACATACCCACCCAAATTTCCAAACATATTCTCCCCAACAGGCTAATGCCAGCCTCCCACGCAACTCCCCACCGAATTCAAAGGCATACTTACCAACCCAATTTCAAAGCACATTCAAAACAACAGGACCTTGTTAACATCCATCATAAATAGCAACCCAGATTTTAAAGCACATTCACCAAAACAGGCCAATGCCAACATCTACCACAAATACCAACCGAGCTACCTAGTTTTAAGAAACTTCTACAGACATGGTTGTTCTAGATGGTTGTGCCCTCCCTACTTCCTCCCATAGCGCCGAGAGATCCCTTTGTGGATGATTCGTTTGCGCTCAACAAGTCCACAAAGTAAGTAAGTAAGTAAGATTTCAAAGCACACTTACCAAAATAGGCCAATGCCAACATCCACCACAAATACCAACCCAGATTTAACGCACACTCAAAACAACAAGACCGTGTTAAAATCCACCACAAATACCAACTCAGATTTCAAAGCAGTTCAGTTCAGAAAAACTTTATTTCTGTCAATGTGACCTAAAAAAGTACAACTCCTAGAATCATATATAAAAATACACAAAAGCATACAGATATCAATTTGAAACAATATAAAAGACACAATACACCTAAATATATAAACTAACTACCTTCATACATTATGAAAAATATTGTTTTTAGGCAATATTGCTAGGCGGTAAGTACAATTTAATTTCGGAAAGTGCATAGTACAATAAATAAATAAATAAATAAATAATTTAGTTAAAAAAAGGGAAGTTCATAAAAAGAGACAGGTCCTTAAGTTTGAAAGACTTAATCATGAGCAGCATAATGCTGAGTTTATAAAAATACAATAAATCCTTATAACAAATCCTGGGCCTCCTTGGATGATTTCAATAAAACCCTTCTAGTGCACCACATGGAAAACAAGAATTCGGCAACTGAGAACATAATTGGAATGCTGAGGTCAGACGTCAGTATCCAAAACACCTCATGAGAGTGCCTGTTACCAATATTCCTACAAATGTGGATCAGCCAGTGTTTCCTTGCTTTATAGTAGACAGGGCAACTAAAAAAACATGTCACATGCAGGGCAACGGTCCCCTTTGCTGGTTGCTCCACTTCGCTGTGAAACAGGGGAGCGGAAGGACCCCAAACCTGAATTATAAAAAAAGCTTTCTTGCCTCCACCGGTTTAATAAGATCTAATACTGCCTCAAAGCGAGCTTTATCTTTTATCTCTAAAAAAACTAAAGATGGGTTGCCTGTTTTGGAACAAGAATAATTACTTTATTTAGTTATTTATCTATTTTTCATATTTTTAGCCTTTTATTCCTAATACTGCACTTTGGAATTAAACTGTCAGAAAAATACTACATTTCCAGCAAAAACGTCTTTCTTTTTTGGATCCATTTCACAGGGGAGCAAATAAAAGAAAGGAGAGGAAAGAGAGTGAGAACCCCATCTTGAAGTCACGGCTTTCATGGGCGTCCGCAGGGGGGGCAAGGAGGGTCGCTCCAGGGGGGGGCAAGCACCCCTCCTTGCCCCCCCTGCGGACGCCCATGCCCCATGGGGCATTGAAAGATGAACAGGCGGTGTCAAAGCAGCGGCCCACCTTTCAAGGCGGCCTTGTCCCCAGTGCTGCACAAAACGTCACTGCATGTAATGGGTGCGCCGACCTTTCAGCGTCATCCACCCCGCCCCAGGCACGCAGGAAGAGTGCGCCATGTTGGAAACCACCTGGAGGCAAATCTCACACTGCTGGGTTCGTCCTTCAAGCTGTGAGGGTCAAAGACCTGTATCTTATGTGCACACGTGACCCGCCATCACCTTGGAAACCATGGAGCCTGGGCGGGTTCAAGTGCTTGCTCCTCTGTCCCGAACAGAGGAAGAGGATGCTTCATGGACTTAGAACGACCCTTAAGGATGAGACCCCAAACACATTGATGCACAAGAGATCAAACCGCGGCTCTTGGTGAACCAGGCGCTGTACGGGGGGCATGAGCAAGGGAAGGCATGGGCAGGGGACAGTGACAGGAGACAGCATGGGCAGGAGACAGGAGACAGCATGGACAGGGGACAGTGACAGGAGACAGCATGGACAGGGGACAGTGACAGGAGACAGCATGGGCAGGGGACAGCAACAAAGGGCAGCGACAAGGAACATCATAGATATGGGACAGCATGGACAGGAGACAGCATGGACAGAGGACAGTGACAGGAGACGGCATGGGCAGGGGACAGCAACAAAGGGCAGCGACAAGGGACATTGTAGGGAGGGGACAGCATTTACAGGGGACAGCGACGGGGCAGTGACAGACAACAGAGACAGGGGACATCATGGACAGTTGACATTATGGATAGGGACAGAAACAATGGTTTGCGACTGGGTACAGAGGACAGCATAGACAGGGGCAGCTACAGGGGCCTGCATGGACAGGGGACAGTGATAGGGGACAGTGACAGGAGACAACATAGAGAGGGCACAGAGATGTGGAACAGCATGAACAGAGGGCCGAGACAGGGTACAGTATTGACAGAGGACAGTCACAATAGGCATCATAGACAGGGGTCAGAGAGAGGGGACGTCATGGACAAAGGACAGTGACAGGGGACAGCATGGACAGAGGACAGGGGACAGCAAGGATAGAGGACAGTGACAGGGGACAGCATGAACAGAGGACTTTGACAGGAGACAGCATGGACAGGGAACAGTGATAGGGGACAGCGACAGGGACGGTGTGGAGAGAGGACAGCGATAGGGAACAGCACAGACAGGAACAGAGATGGGACAGCATGAACAGAGAACATCTACAGGGGACATTGACAGAGGACAATCACAGGGGACATAATAGACAAAGGACAGCATTGACAGGGCAAGTGACAGGGGACAGTGACAGTGGGCACCAAAGACATGGACAGTGGCAGGGGACAGCATGGACAGGTGAGAATGATAGTGGGCAGCATGGACAGGGGACATACATAAAGGACTGCATGGACATGGCACAGCATGGATAGAGGGCAGTGACAGGGGACAATGACAGAAGACAGCATGGACAGGGGCTTTGACAAGAGAGACAGCATGGACAGGGACAATGAAAGGGGACAGTGACAGGTGACAGCATGGACAGGGGAAGTGACAGGGGGCAGCATGGATAGTGGACATTGACAGGGTGTGGAAATTTGGCAGAGATCACTGTTAGCATGAGCTGAAGCCATTTTGTTTGTAGCATCCAATTTAGTTAAGCCACGTGTTTGCCATGTGCTTCCCCGTCTTCCATGTTGCCTGCTTCTCTGTTACGCCTGAGTAATCATCTATATTTAACTCCTGCAGCACTGAGCCCGAGCACTGCACATGTTCAGAGAGACCTTAGTTGCTGGGATGCACCTGTTACACACTTAACTTTCAGGCTATTTTAACGAATGTCCGCATTTTGTAACTCCTCCCACTCTGTTGACTAAGCAATTCTGATGTTTCCTTGTATGTAACTGACTATTTGTGTGTACACTTGTACCGCCTCTTTTTTAGCCTCCATTCTTACTCTGCAGTAAAAGGTGTTTATAATACCCATGGTTTCTGTCCTCCATGTGCTGCCTCATACATTGCCTGAGGGTTCTGTATCAATGTTGTTCCACTCATGAGTCATAATAAACTATTTTCTTGATATTACAGCTTCCGTGCCAATCTCTACTTTGTCAGTCTAAAGGACCAGTGTGTAAAAGGGCAAACCCCTGCACCAGGTGGGCCCCTGAAAAGGCTTCCCCCCACGAGGGGACAGAATGGACAAGTGATATTGATAGGGAACAGTCTCCCCAGGGGAAGTGACAGGGAACATCATTAATAATAGTTCCACTGCAGGAAACTGATCGGAGAAGCAGACTAGGAACAAGCATTGGTAAATGCAGGAAAATATGCTACAGCCAACAGAAATGGACCAAAGGTAAGTGGCACGCACAGGAACCAATGAGAAGCCAGGAAAGAGAGGAGGTGCAACAGTGCCACCCCACCGGGCCCTGACTTGGGGTAGGGGCATCATTGTTGCAAGTATATTGACATTTTATAATCACTTTCTTTTGTGTTCCTGGCCTCCAGCAATTTTCAGGCATCAATTAAAATGTTAAAATGTCAAGATAACCCTGGTGATTAATTGTCATCCTTGAAAGATACCTAGGTTTGACTAGTGCAAGTTTTGACTCATCCTAAGGTAGCGCAGAGGGTCAATGTGCCTTCTGCTAAGAACGTGTACCATGCAGATCACAAAGTGAATATAATTCAAAAAGGTTAGTGGGTTACTGCTTCTGTAACAGAGCACTTTTTGTTTCCTGCAGTTTATAAGTCAAAATCCTAACATACAACATTGAGCTATCAACTGTCATCAGAGAGCTGCATGCAAACTGCAAGGTATATGCTAGAGCTTTGTGTTTTTTGCACAGTCTTTCATTGTCCTCATCTTCCCATAAGGGTTCATTTGATTAGAAAGCAATTCTTGCTATTAAAGAGAACCCCTAACAATGGTGATACGTTTTAAATTCTGCTTTTCCAGAATAAGGACTCAAACTATATTGCCTACCAGTATTGATGACATGTCACTCCTATCTGATGTAACATTTCCTATACACTGATTTACATGCATTTTTACTGTCTCTGTGCAGTGTGGGTGTGGTGTAAAGTACTCTACACTGGTATGAGTGGTGCTATAAAACTAAATGAATCTGAGAGACAGTGGTTATGAAGATTTGAGGGGCCCTGTTAAAGGGTGCTAGTGAGGGAATCAGTGACAGAGGTGGCCATGGGAGGGGTTGGAGGGGGGGCGCCAACAAACATTGTCGCACAGGGCACCACCAGGGTTAATGCCGGCCCTGAAGTGAGATGTAACTCCTTTTAAGTTTATTTCAAAAACAGTAGATTTCGCAATCTGACGCAGAACCTAAAAATGTCTCCTTACAGTCAGATCATGTCAATTACCCACAGGAAAGAGACACACAGGGGAACAGAGAAGATTAAATTAATCTTAATTAAAAGCTGTAATTTCCCGGTTCACCCGTGATTTATTAAAGGGCCTCTTTCGTGTTGGGGCGGCTCCATATGACTGGCAGAGAGATGAACTCTGCAGTAACTGCACAATGATCTCTTAATCGAATCACCCGGATCTGAAAACAAAGAGAGCGGACGATTGACCGCGTAATCACATTATAAACAAAGGCCGTCTTATTATCCTGCGGTGATAAGCGGCGGGTTGTCTCCTCGACCGCTCCGCACAACCAGCAGTATTAACGGGCCAGCGGTGGGACTGGGAACGTGTATATTACTTTATTTACTCCTAAACATCTGCAGGGATGTACTGCAGGGCTCTGTGGGTGAGAGATATCTGAGGTGAGGACACGTGAGGGCTGGGCCAGGGGTACAGATACTGCACTAGGAATGATGGTATCGACAGTTCACAACATTTCCCCCATATTACACACACTTGTGCTGTCCAATACAGGGTCATCCGTCATCACAATGCATCATGGTTTATGCAGTTCATAGGAGACGCTAGACTCACAGTTTCCAATTATTCACCCTGAAGCAGATAGGCTTTTTTCCTGTTGTCAGAACCAGAAGTGACCCTGGTGCTTGTTGCCCGTTCCAGACCTTTTTTCGTGACAATATAGACGTTTGGCCCCCAGTTTTCACCAGAGTGTTAAAAACCGGAGTCCCAACAGTAATGCCCCCCTCGTGGTCCACAGCCACCATCGTCCCGATCTTCAAGAAAGGGGGCAGGGATAACCCTCAATCTTATCGCCCATATCCCTTATTGATGCTACTGTTAAAGTCCTTGGCCGGGTTTTATTAAATAGGCTTGTAGAGTTGGCCGACACTAATCTAATCATTTCAGAGGTGTTATATGGGGTCCGCATAGGGAGGTCAACAACAGATCAGTGTCTAAAACTCTTATCTTTTTATCTCGAAATACACAATAGCTAAACCGGGAGCTTTCTTCCTGGGTTTTATGTATCTCACCGCTGCATTTGACCAGCTGAACCGCAGTAAATTGTGGTCTGTGCTTGGTGGCCTTGGGGTTGATCCAGCGATCATAAATGTTTTAATGATCCTGCACTTTAACACCTCTGCTACAATCAGATACACTCAGGGTGGGCATATTACTGATCATTTTAAATGTTCTAGAGGGGTCAGACAAGGATGTATACTAGCTCCTTTTTTATTTACGGTATATATGTACTTTCCATAATCATCCCTGATTGCTTTACAGACTGATACTCCAAGGCTAGGCAGGAGACCGGTCCAGGTCTTGTTGTACGTGGACAACGTGGTATTGTTAGCACGATCCCCAAGAGGATTGCAGGTTTTATTTTATGGGTTTGTGGCCTTCATGTGCGGGATGGACCTGTCACTCAATCTGGTCAAATTATACATCATGGAATTCGGTAACACTTACAAAGTCGGCACTCATAGTTTAGTGAAGGTCCTGGTCTTTTCTCATCTGGGCATCTTATTAGATGAGAAACTTAATTTTGAACATTTGAAGGAGGGGAAGACACTGGACATGAAAAAATCAATGGAAGTAATTGCAAACTATGCCCACAGACTAGGCACATGGTCACCGGATGTAATCTTAAAGTTGTACAACTCTTTCTGTATCTCTAAAGTTTTATATGGAAGTGAGATATGTTTTTTTCTGGGCGGCCCACAAACTACAGACCGCACAAAATAAATACCTCAGATGACTTTTGAAAGTGCCACATGGTACCCCTTCATACTCAGTCCATGAAGAATAAGGGATAAAGCATATAACGGATTTGGTGGCCATTAAACCGTAGTTATGTTGGGTGAAGATCAGGTCTAGTCAGGAGGCAGGTTTTAACCGACAAGAAATTCAGGGGCATATTATCAAGGGGGTTTATCTCCTCTTTTTTGGCTTTAAAAGCCAAGAAAGCGGAGATAAAATTATCTCCCTATTACCTAGCTGTCGATAACACCAGTTTGTGACAGCTAGTAGGAGATAGCGACCATCTTGGGCCCCACTTTGCATGTCAGTGATATTTATCACTAATGACATGCAAAGTGGGCGTGTCAAGATGTTAGAGACTGAAAACAGTCGCTAACATCGCTATCTCCTATTACCAACTTTTGGAGATATTCACGCTAAGCGCGAATATCTCCAAAAGCTAACACCTGCCCTGAGCAGTTCTTAGCCATGTTATCCAATGGGAGGTGGATAACATGGCTAAGAGCATTAGCTCGGTAATGCATGAATATCGCAGACTTTTCAGTGATATTCATGCATTGCGGCGATTTTTATCGCATTTGCGATAAACCTTGGTAATACCAAGGTTTATTTGCGGTAAAAATCGCCGCAGCTCAGCGGTAAATTTTTGTCTCTAACCAAGCAATAGCGATAATTATCGCTATTGCTTGGTAATATGCCCCTCAGTACTGCCTCTCTCAACCATGCATTAAAACCCCCATGGTTAAGATATGTCAAGGAAACCCTCACGGCTCTGGGCAAAGCAGACATTTTTATGAAATATGACACAGTGAAACCACAGAATAAAAATATTGATAAAGAACTATTTTTTTAACCCTTATTGTTTTCCAGGTTTGGAAAATTAGCTTAGGAAACCCATGGTAACAGGACATGTCTTGGTGAAGTTTGTTCAGGGCTTGGAGTCTTATTTAATGATTTTAACAAATGCTCACAACAAATTTCGAATGACCCGTTTTAGATTGAACATGCTTCGTCACTTATTGGCATTTCTCCCCGGTTTTGTCTTAAACATAGAAGACAGAGGTCCCTGTGGCTGCGACAATAGGTCTCTACATTTTGTTTTCTTTTGTAAATATTTCACTTACCCTAGGTGACTGTTTCCTAAAGTGCTTTTAAAAGAAATTAGATTTAAGCATGCCCGTGTAGCTTTACTGTATTTACAGCTTCTGCCAAATGCTCGCACGCTTTTTAGTGTTATTAACATTTTAAAAGCAGCAGTAAAGTCATAGGGCCAGATGTAGGTAATTCTGTTTTACCGATTCATAAATACCGAATTTTACCGATTCAGTATTTATGAATCGGTAAAATAGAAGGGGGGAGATTTAGGTAGAATCGGTAATTGAATTACCGATTCTGTAAGAATCGGTATTTACCGAACCGGTAAATACAGATTCGGTAATGCCCATTGATTCCTATGGGCATTGAATCCCATAGGAATCAATGGGCATTACCGAATTGGTATTTACCGATTCGGTAAATACCGAATGTTGCAAGGGTGCAGGGGGTGTCACTTTGACACCCTCTAGCACCCCGAATTCAGGCAGGTGTGACATGTGGCACACAGACATGCGGGCATGTCTGTCTGTCACATGGCATAGGTGTGCATGCACACCTGGATTCAGTATTTTACCACCCAATTGGATTGGGTGGTAAAATACCGATTCAGTAAGGCCTGTGGGACTCAGAAGAGTCCCACCTACATCTGCAAGTTACCGAATCGGTCAAAATACCGATTTGGTATTTTACCGATTCGGTAAATTTACTGAATCGGTAAAATAGGACCCCTACATCACAAATTACCATTTACCGGTCGGTAACGGCCGAAATCGGCCGTTACAGGTCGGTAAATGGCCACCTACATCTGGCCCAAGATTTTCTAGATGTGACTGAAAAGCATAAGAGGTTTTGCGATTTTGCGCCGTCTTTGGGAAATGCTTGCACACATGAATGTTATGTGTTTTTAGTGGTGGAGTCCTTTATGGCTTGGATTGCTGCATACTCGTCGACCTCAATTTGTTTTTACGTTCGTACCCGATCGAAGGTTATGACTGATGTTTACGCGACCAACCTGTGAATTTTGCACACTTAAGTGATATGCTGCTAACAAATGCATTTGATGTTGTCTTTTTTTCTTTTTTAATGCTGCCTCTTTTATGGCTGTGACTACCTCCAAATAAAGATTATTATTATTATTATTATTATTATTGTAATTTGGAAAGTGAAAGAAAACAAGTTTGCCTATTTAAACAGTACATATGGCTAGGACATGCTTAGATGGTTATTTTTACTTGATTCCACAACCAAATTCCATTTATGTACATGAATTCTCAGGTGAGTCCCAAGTCAGATTACTTGGGAAGAACAATTTTCAAACGGTGAACCTAGACAGAGACACATCACTCTTGGTAGCTCTTATTCTGATGACCAGAAGTTTCACAAGTAGTCAAGTGAAGATGAGTGTTTCTGTTGTCATATGAGATGTACTTATACACAACAAACTTCCTACAGCTGAGCCAGAGGTTCAGAACTCTTTGAGGTGGCCTGTGTGTCTTATAATGCAGTGCACATGTCCCAAGGTTCTGCTCCCATTTTCTAGATCTGAATACCTGTCTGTTGAATGACTTGATGGTGCACTGGTGAGAGTGCTTCTGCATACCGCCCTCCTTTCTCAATGATTCCCTGCTTTTGTTTAGGATTGAGGGGAGATGATAGAGGTTGTATTGAATTCGACTTTCGTTCTCATATGAGCTAATTTCCCCCTTCTCGATTGGTTGGCTGCAGCAACAATTTGAAAGTTATCCCAGGCTGCATGCTTCCTATGTTTAAGGAAGTGGAGGTATCAGTGGCCTCGAATCCACCTCTGTCTTACCAGCAACACTGCAAGGAAAGGATGTCTCAAACGTTAGCATTCAGCGCACTAGAAAGGTGTCTACATTGAAATCCTGTGAATGGGATTGGTGCGTTTTTTCACCAGTAGAGCAGGATCACTTGCGGACTTAAGTCAGTCCTATAGGTGTTCCAAGACTAGCTTGTGTTATAAGTGACTCCCCTTTTGCAGTTGGCAGCTATCAAGAGTTTTTCTTAATCCTTGGGGAGAGGGGAGGTGTTGGAACAGGGGTGTTGCCAGGTCATTTCATATAATTTCCTGTCCATTCCAGGGCCAACATTAACCATATGTCCCCCTTGGCATATGACTTTAGTTGTATGCTCATTCCAGATCCATCCTTTCAAGCCTTTTGAAGGCTGTAGATTTGAAGTTTATTAGCATGGGAGAAGTGCTACTGTGTGCCCTTACTCCTGCAGAATACATGGAGAGCCATGGGCTTTTCTTTGCAGGAAGCATTTCTAGTGCTCTGCCTGGACTGGAGGCACTGATTTTGTGCTTGACCCATTTTTACACCCAGAAGTCTACACAACATCCATAAGAACTGTTGCAATTGGCCATTTAACAGGGTCCTCTCCAAATGTTTTGCATTCACTCTCCTGTTTCCTGAAACTATATCAGTAGGATTTTAGGACTCTGCGCACTTTACCACTGCTAAACAGTGCCAAAGTACTTGTGCTCTCTTCTTAAAATATGGTGAAATTTGCTTATACCCAATTGACATATTTTATTTACTTGTAAGTCCCTGGTCACCTTGTACTATGTGTGCCCAAGGCCTGTAAATTAAGTGCTACTAGTGGGACTGCAGCACGTATCGTGCCACTCGCTTAAGTAGCCCTTTAAACAGTGTGCAGACTGTGTGTGCAGTTTCATATTGTCATTTCAATCTGGCAAAATAAACAGTTTGTCAGGCCTGCACCTCCATTTTTAATACATATAAGCCACTCCTACGGTAGGACCTACACACCCCAGTGGGCAGGGTTCAGTGTATTTAAAGAAATCAGACATGTACTTTTAAGTTTTACTTCTCCTGGTCAGTGAAAAACCCCTAAATTCATTTTTAACTAATGCGAAGCCTACCTCGCCCATAGTATAACATTGGGTTGCCTTATTACATTTAATAAGTAATAGCTTTCCATTGGGAGCAGATAGGAATATCAAGTTTGGTGTCTAAAGAATTATTGTAAACCCCTTTTTAATCGCAATGTCTGATTTTAAGTCACTATTCTGAAAAGGCCACATTTAGACAGTTGGCATTTTCTTGTCCCAACCATTTTGTGCCTGCAGCTTTTAACTTGGATCACATGACTAGGGGTTGCTGGCAGCTGGTCTTTCTTTATTCAATCAATCAATCAATCAATCAATCATTTGTAAAGGGCACTACATACCCACAAGGGTCTCAAGGCGCTCGGGGGGGGGCGCTACTGATCGAACAGCCAGGTATTGAGTATCCTCCTGAAGGTCAGCTGGTCTTGGGTCTGTCGTAGGCTCAGTGGAAGGGTGTTCCATGTCTTGGCGGCGAGGTGGGAGAAGGATCTCCTACATGTGGTTGTTCTTCGGATGCGCGGGCCGGTGGCGAGGGAGAGGTCAGCGGAGCGGAGCTCGCGGTTGGGAATGTAGAGGGAGAGCCGTCTGTTGAGGTAGGGGAATTGATAGTGGGCAACTCAGTATACCCTTGAGGGTTTGGGCAAAAAGTATGATAGAGTGAAAGTACCGTCAAGGGATTTTATCTTAGAGAATGAAATCATGTGGGCTTAGTGATTTGAACCCACTACTGCTGAATATGCAACAACAGAAATTATATGTATTCACAGCTGTCACTTGATGATCAGTGAGAGGAGAGAGCAAAAAGGGATTAAAAGCAAGTGTATATAGAAAAAAAGTATTTAATCTTTTTTCAAATCAAGTTAAAATGTTGGGTACAAGATAAACAGCAATAACGCAGAAAGGTAAATACATTAATCTACACAACCCTTGCTACATCAATTTCTCAAGCTTTTCTACCTATCACAAAATTAATTAAGCATTCAATGGTAGATAAAGCCACAGTCGACGTTTCGGTCTCTATTCTTTCGTTTTTCAGTAAAGTACCCTTATGGGAGCCAACATCTACTGCTGAAGCAATCGTAGCGTGAGGACGGATTCTGACTGATTGAATTCAGAACAGACTATTTGACCAAGAAATATAGGCAAGAAGCCGCCAATATACCTTCTAATTTGCAAGGGAACCTTTAAAATTAATGAGGACCCTGTTTCTAAACCTGTGGCTTCTGGAAGTGACCTACTAGACAGGCTTCCTCACGGCAACCTCTGATCTCTGCGGTGCAAATTAATCCACCTGCCTGGGACATCTGTTGGCTCCCATAAGGGCACTTTACTGAAAAACGCTAACCATTTAACCAGCAACAGCGTTAGATAATCGATTCTCTGATCCGGGAGCCTACATGAATGAGGGTACTCAAGATATGAATTCCATGTCCTGAGGATGGTCTCCTACACGAAAGAATAGAGACCGAAACATCGACTGTGGCTTTATCTACCATTGAATGCTTAATTAATTTTGTGATAGGTAGAAAAGCTTGAGTAATTGATGTAGCAAGGGTTGTGTAGATTAATGTATTTACCCTTCTGCGTTATTGCTGTTTATCTTGTACCCAACATTTTAACTTGATTTGAAAAAAGATTAAATACTTTTTTCTATATACACCTGCTTTTAATCCCTTTTTGCTCTCTCCTCTCATTGATCATCAAGTGACAGCTGTGAATACATATCATTTCTGTTGTTGCATATTCAGCAGTAGCAGGTTCAAATCACTAAGCTCACATGATTTCATTCTCTAAGTGATTTTAAAATTATTTTTGTTTACTAAAATGTCTGTTGAGGTAGGCTGGGCCGGTCTTGTGGAATGCCTTGTGTACGTGGGTGAGGAGCTTGAAGGATATCCTTTTGCTGACAGGGAGCCAGTGCAGGTTTCTCAGGTGGGGGGGTGATGTGGCCGTGGCGTGGTACGTCGAGGATCAGTCATGCCGAGGCGTTTTGGATGCATTGTAGTCATTTGATGAGCTTGGTCGGGGCTCCCACATGGAGGGCGTTTCCATAGTAGAGTCTGCTGCTGACAAGGGTCTGGGTGACTGCCTTTCTTGTATCTGTCGAGATCCATCTGTAGATCTTGCGGAGCATGCAGAGGGTGTTGAAGCAGGAAGAGGAGACGGCGTTGATTTCCTTGGTCATTGAGAGCGTTGAGTCGAGGATGATTCCCAGGTTGCATGCGTGGTCGGTGGGTGTCGGGGCTGGCCCCAGTGCCGTAGGCCACCAGGAGTCGTCCCAGGATGAAGGGTTGAAGCCGAGGATGAGGACCTCCATATTGTCCGGGTTCAGCTTCAGATGGCTGGTCTTCATCCAGTCGGCGATGGCCTTCATTCCTTTGTGGAGGTTGGCTTTGGCGGTGAAGGGGTCCTTGGTGAGGGAGAGGATCATCTGAGTGTCATCAGCATAGGAGATTATGTTGAGGCCGTGCTGTCAGGCTACGTGTGCGAGCGTGGCCATGTAAATGTTGAACAGCGTCGGGCTGAGGGAGGATCCCTGGGGTATGCTGCAGATGATCTCGGAGGCTTTGGAACAGAATGGTGGGACGCAGACGCTCTGGATTCTGCCGCAGAGGAAGGAGGTGGTCCAATCTAGAACCTTGTCTCGGATCCCTACGGTGTGGAGGCGTGTGCGTAGTGTGTGGTGGTAAACGGTGTTGAATGTGGCAGAGAGGTCTAGGAGGATGAGTGCTGCGGTCTCGCCGTTGCCCAGCAGGGTCCTGATGTTGTTGGCGGCAGGGATGAGGGCAGTCTCGGGCTGTGGTTGCTGTGGAACCCTGACTGGGAAGGGTCCAGTATCCTGTTTTCTTCGTGGTATCGTGTTAGCTGTATGTTGACAGTATTCTCGATGACCTTGGCCGCGAAGGGGAGCAGAGAGATGGGCCGGAAGTTCTTGAGTTTCTTGGGTCTGCCTTGGGTTTTTTGAGTAGGGCGTTGATCTCGGCGTGTTTCCAGATCTCTGGGAAGGTTGGGTCTCGAGGGAGAGATTGATGATATTGCTCCTAGACATTGACAGAAACAGGGGCTAGGTGTTGGCAGGATGAGCCATCTCTGACTTGACAGTGGGGAGTAGTCATTTCCCATACTTGCTCATCACAAAGCCTCTGCCTGAACACACTCACAAAGAATGTGCTACTAGTCTTTGTGCCCCCAGACAAACTGGAGCCAGAGCAGAAGGTCAAAAAATTCTAGATACCTCTGGGGGTGGAATCCTCCAGAGTCTTTTCCTACTCGAAAGCTGGTACCAAGTATAAATATTGGACCCTCAGACCCAAACTCTTTAGTACACCTCTGGACCTGTGGAAGTCTCATAAGGACTGCTGTGGTGCACTGCAAGGACTGCTACTCTTCTGGCCTTCTGCCTGAGTGGGAAGGGCTGAATCTGCATTTTGAACCCAAAACTACTAGAGTGACTCCTAGGGCTAGTGAGGCATTGGCCTCCTGATCAGAGCTTTAAGGACAGATAAGGCTCCAACCACCTTGATTCTTGCCCCCCAAGTGGTGCCATCCCAGTCTTGGACCCTTGGAATTTGGCCTAAAGGTGCTCTGCCAGCCCAGCCATGATTTATTGGGCAGAAACAATGCAGAGTGATGCATCGCAGCCTAGCATTCGACAAACCAGAGTCAGTTGCATTTCTGACATGGGACCCTGCAGCTCCTCAGAATCTCCACTGTGCGGCGCATACTTGACACAGGACCTCTAATCACAACTCCTCGGAACTGCTATTACACAATGCATCCTTGATGCCGGACTTCACAACACTCCGCAACCCAGATTTAAGGTACTTTATTCAGCGGGCCTAACTTGGTCGCTGTATCCAGCCCACGTTCGATTGTGGTCAGCCTGAACTTGTGACTTTGTGCCTAATTACGATGGCAGTCAGACATCGCAGTGGGTTTGAAACCAACCGGCAGTCAGACACTGCAGCGAGTTGGAAACCAACTGACAGGCAGTTGCAATTTCCACTCAACAAATTAAGATGCGACCCCCATGTATGAAGTGGGAAACATAACTTATTCCATTGCGGCTTTTTCATAAGCATGGGCGCAAAATCCGTTCCGCTCGCGGATTTTGCGGATTTTTTGCAAATTCGCAATCCGCGAACTCCTGCGAATTTGCCGAAAATCTGTGAATCTGCGAACGGAACAGATCCGGGGGGCAAAAGTTCAAGCTTCAAGCTTGTAACTATTTTAGAATGGCGCCGGCAAGCTGCCAGCGCTATTCTAAAATAGTTACTAAGTTAGCTTCAACAGGAAGCACTAATAGAAGCAGGTGCTCGAGTTTAACTGAATTCGAGCACCTGCTTTATTTTATCTATTAGTGCTTCCTGATGAAGCTAACTTAGTAACTATTTTAGAATGGAGCTGGCAGCTTGCCGGCGCCATTCTAAAATAAAACAGGAGAGGGGCAGAGGGCAGAAGGGCACAAAGACGAGTGTGGCAGAGGGAGAAGGGCACAGAAACGAGTGGGGCAGAGGGCAGAATGGCACAAAAACGAGTGGGGCAGAGGGCAGAAGGGCACAAAAACGCGTGGGACAGAGGGCAGAATGGCACCGAAACGAGTGGGGCAGAGTCTCGCAAAAAAAAACCCCGCTAACACGTAAATCGCCCCACGAACACGCAAAGCGCCCCGCGAATACGCAAAGCGCCCCGCGAACACGCCAAAAAATAAAAATCTGCAAATCCACACAAATTCGCAAATTTTGCGGATCGCGAATTCAGAAATCCGCAAATTCACGAATTGCGAATTCACAAAATTTGCCCATGCCTACTTTTGCTGTGACCCGGAAAAGGGCTGCACAAGCCCCAGTGAAAAAGGGCATGTTGTGATACATCCATGCCCTGTGTGCCAGGCACCTTGTGGTGCCTGTCTGACAGGTTTCGATGTTTGAGGGGCACCAGAGGTGTCCCCGGGCCTCATAGTAGAGGCCTACAGGGCATCCAAAGTCCCTTTCCGGCAGCCTTTCTGATGCGGTTGGGCCACCATAGAAACGGGTGTTGGAAAGGGACATCATAGTCCCCACAGCAGTGCCTGTGCAGGCATTGCCCCTAATGTAGTGAATACGATCGGAACAATGGTCTGACAAGCTCCTTGAGTCCGTCTGAAGCGTCGGTCGGTCCCTAAGACTGTTGCGGTTCCACTGACTGCATCTTAAAGTTTAGTTTAAAGACTTTATTGCTTGATTTAAAATACCTTTGCAAGTTACAAAAGATAAAAATATATTCTACCTAAGACTGTTGCGGTTCTACTGACTGCATGTTAAAGTGGTGGTTGGACCGCTATCCTGGATTCTGGTGGGATGCCACCGATGGCCTGTTGGTGGCGGTCCCACTGATATCCGAATGAGGCCCTTTATTCCGCCCAGTGTGACCAGATAACCACAATTGGTGCTTAGTGCTTCAATGCACTGTTTTCACTTAAATCTTTAAAGCTGCATATCTCTGAGTCTACTGATGGGATTTTAGTTGTTTTGTCTTCAATTACTTTATTAAATTTGACTCAATTGTTCTCGTTTGGTTTGGGATTTTTCTTGTGCAGTACTTTTACTTTATTGCTGTTTGACGTACTGCATAAATACTTTACACATTGCCTCCAAGTTAAGCCTGAATGTTTTGTGCTAAGCTACCACACTGGTTAACTTGAGGTTAACTTGTGACTTCACCCTGACAGGATTGATAGTTTCTTCTTGAGTCGGGTCACATCTCCGTCAACCAGTAACCCAATTTTCTACAGGAACCAACAGTTTATTCTTTTCTGCTCCAAACTTAGATCAGAAAAAATCTGGTCCATTCTGGAGGTCATACAAGTTTTTCTAATTTACACAGACAGATGGGCGACTTGTAACTGTCTGACAGCCTTCTTGCCACAACTGGCTGTGGGGCAGGTTGGGTAGAACTGATGGTTTTCCCTCATCCTCTGGATCCTCACTTAAATCACAGCTACCTGTTCTCCCTTTGATAGCACCTGTTAAGCATGGACAGCGCTAGTAATCCCAGCATGTCACACTAAAGTATCTTGATTCAGATTTGTGCTGGGGCTTGCACATAAGGGCGGATGTTCGAAGTGTTACAAAAGCAGTATTGGGAAATTAGTGGTGTGCAACTTCACCTGGGTATTTCTCTTCTAGGTCATTAGTTCTAGGCCGCAGAGTCTGGTGAGAGCTGGAAACAGTATCTTTGTGATTTATTCTCCCACCATGTTGGACCTACTTGGATGAGCAGTTTAGCCCCACATAGAAGAACTCAGAACATAGAGAACATGCTTAACACACCACACAACTTTGGATGTTTTCCTTAATGCCTTAGTGCACACGTCCATGGAGTTTATGTAGGGGCATGGGCAATGATTATGAAGTCCCCTTCAGAAATGGCCATCCTCAAAGACTTTTTAGAGGATATAGACTCCATGTTCCTGCTTTGACATGAAGACCTGGAATTAATCCCCGGAGAGTGTGTCTTGAAACCTACATGGGGATTTATGTTGGCTGTTGGTGTGGACATTGTCCGCATGCAGAAAAGTGTTAGAATATCATATGGGTCTCCCTTTCTTTCAATGGCGCAAACACATTGCCATTACACTGTGGCAATGAGAAGGTTTCTGTTCTACTGTCAGACCTCTCTGTGCATGTGTCAAGGATACACAAGGGTATCGCGATCTGATTGGCCGACATTGATGTCCTTAAGGACGACCATGTCAGAGGCTTTAAATCACACGGTTGAACTGTCCAACAAGGCCCTTTATCAGACACTTGAGCAATGAGGCCAGGCAGCAGCGGGTGCCTCTGCACAATCTTCTTTCAGCGCCATTAATTCCAGAGACAGCTCTTCCTACAAGGAACTTTAAATCATAAATGTAAACAGCCTCATCCTTCTTGTGGTATCAACCACCATTAAACTACTAATGAGCTGCATTGTGGTATAGCCACTTGGTGGTAAGTTCATCTCAGAGGGGGGATCTACTTTGAGTCACTAGCACTACTCATGTACTACAAAATGCATTTCACAAACCTACGTCCAGAGACATCCACCTCTCCTATCTGCACCACAGTGGTGGAGCTTTCACATCAGTAAATACACTTCTTTGCTAAAAGTGAGTGTGATGAGGGAGAGCAGGAGTAAAATGGGAAATAACTACCCAAAATGGGTGCTGTTAAGAGAAATTTAATCAGGGGGTTGTCTGGACACTAAAGCAAAACACACACCCACAACAGACTAATGCAATTGACAAAATACACTTCTAAAGTTACTACAGCCCTGCAGGTGTCAAAACAGGTGCAGATGTACTATGGCCCACCCTTGGAGTAAGTAAAGCACCACACCTGGCCAAGCACTGTACTATGGCCCCCCCCCTTGGTGTAAGTAAAGCACCACACCTGGCCAATCACTGTACTATGGCCCACCCTTGGAGTAAGTAAAGCACCACACCTGGCCAACCACTATACTATGGCCCCCCCTTGGTGTAAGTAAAGCACCACACCTGGCCAACCACTATACTATGGCCCCCCCTTGGTGTAAGTAAAGCACCACACCTGGCCAAGCACTGTACTATGGCCCACCCTTGGAGTAAGTAAAGCACCACACCTGGCCAAGCACTGGTACTCCAATGCATTCCCATTGAAACAAATGGAAGTAGAGTGCTAATATTCCTCCTGATAGGAACCAAAATTAAATCAATGAAATTACTTCAGCACACTCTGGACATAATTATCAATAGAGTCTTTAATCAGTCGACACGTTTCTTTCTCTCAATGACCCCGTGGAGTCCATGGGTGCTGTACCCCCAACCCAATGAGGAGCCGGACCCAATGATGAAGCATGCTACTTCAGTGGGTGAGGGCCTCTGTATCCTAAAAAGGGGTGTCTCTTAATTGTGGACTACCCCAAAACACTATCCTTGGCGTGGTCTATCTGGGACGACTTACAAGTGTAATTTAAATCGGAATGTCATACCTTGATTTTGATGATTATGTTTACAAATGACATAGTACGAAACAAGCAACATCTCACCCCATCCATTTGTATTAGGATTAATAATGGCTACAGTTACCTCAGCAAGCAGCTGCCTCAGCATCTCTCCCAAAATCAATGATTCTATTCCCTTGTGCATGCATCTATTGGTGAATGTGGGAGAGTGGACAGGTGGGGGCATGGGGCGTGGGTGTTCCTTTGCACTTTTCTCCTCATGCTTTCTGCATGGGGTAGTCACAATAAAGGAACATCCCAAAAAGTGGGAGTAAAGTGAACCCAGGAGCACGAGGAGCAGTAGCCTGTGTTAAATTTCCTGGTAAATGATTCCAAAACCTACAGTGTGCTGTCTGCACAGGTGTGCAAGATCTACTTAGATGCAAGCCTCTTCTTTCTTGTGTGCCCAGTCTGTTCAGCCCATCCCCCAGAGCCAGAAGTCAGAAGGTAGGTAAACAGTACACTCCTGTTGCGTGTTTATCTAGGTTCCTGATCGATACTGCTACCTTATGCCCCTATTCGGCTATAAATCCATTTATTCCCTATATTGGCATAACCGTTCAAGTGCGATTTTCAGAAAAGTCATCTCTGGCCTCATACGAACAGAGCCACATTCCAGCATAGTTCTCTGCCACTTCCTTTGCAACCAATTAGTGCAATGACAGAGCAGAAGTCACTATCTGATATTCCTAGATTAACACTCCGAGTTCAAGATAAAAACTCAGCAAACCTGGAAATCCCCGTTTGCTGTGTTTTGATTAGTAATGGAACTCTAATGAGCAACTGATAACTATCACTTCCTAGTGACATCTTTAATTGACGTCTTATGTCCAGCAAACTTGCGTCAAACCCGGCACCTGTCAGGTATAAATATTACCAACGTTGCCTTAAGCAATGAGAGCTGTCGTGCTGTTGTAAGCTGCCGTGCACCCTGTTGTGCATCCCATTGCTGCTGCAGGCAGTACGCTGCTGCTGTTGTCCCTTGGTGGTGAAGCTACTGATACCATTATCGCTGCTAAAGCGCGAACGATGGTGCAGTACGCTTAGGAGCTGAACAGCCGTCCCTCTGCGAAAGAAGCCCAGCAGATTCCAGCTGCCGCGGACGCTGTCCCCCCTCCTCCTCCCGACGTGCTGAAGAAGAGCCGCTGCCTTTCTCCTGCAGAGAAATCCAGCTCCAGCGTTTCCGGTCTGCCCTCGCGGGTGACTGGGATATTGAGTGCCCCCTGAAGGAAATACCAGACTTCCATCATTCTATTCAGAGGTATGGTGTTGACTAAACCCTTAGATGAGAATTCTTGAAGCAAACCTTGGCAAAACCAACTTAACTTAAAGCTACTTACTTACTCCCCTTCCACGTGTTAGGCTTAGGTCAAGCACACTGGGGTAGGCGTAGTTAGAAGCACCAGTTGAGTATTTTAGCCTAATGTATATATGACTGTATATATGTTTTATTACTTTTAAACCATTGTATGGCTAAGAAACCATATCAATGCTTTTACAGTTCTATTTCGCAATCCTTATCTTACTGTACGTACTTTTTATAATAACAAGTCTTGCAATTGTGGCAATACATTTCTCTTGTACGAGAAGAAAGACTGTTCAATAAATGTTAATCCTTTATTGACAAACGCCCGTCTCTCTATTCTCTACATCTCGTGAAAGTAAACTGCACTAAATGGACTGAGTGAAATACATGTCTATTGTTTCACACGACCCTAGAGATTGACTCTTGATCTGAGGAGCAAAGTTGTCATGTTGCACGGTTGTTGGAAAACTGAATCTCTTCTTGTCTGTGCCAGGGAAGCTGATCACTTCCCATGCAGAGAAGAAAGTTTCCAGTGACCTCTGAGCTAGTTGGTAACACACCCAATTAAGTTTAGCATAGTCAGTGGAGGCCTGGAATATCCGCAGTTCCACGTCGATACTACTGTTTATGTTATTCCAATGCGCAGGGCCTAGAGGGAAACTAGGAACTACAATACATGGCGCCCAAATGTTTGGTAAGGCGATAAACTAACGCAAGACGTTAGAGTAACTCAGTCGTGCATATTTCACACAGACCCCTTTCTCCCGTAAATACTCCAATAGACGTCTGGAGTGGGTGAAAGGTTAAAATCCACCCGAACTCAGTAGGAAGAGATTCCTATGTAAAGCTCTGGTTTATTCAACGTTGAAGGATACAGTGTTCCAAAATATTGTGCACCTAATCTTTGTCTCCTTGGAGACCAACTCTGCAAAGCCTGCATTTATATAAAATGACAGACAGTGAAGAAGAAATGGAAACAGTTAGACTGGCATCCCTACTAATAGAGGAGGACTCGAGTCTCCTACAGACAGACCCGGATCATGCTATTATCATCCCGGTCCACTTAAGAAGATCTATAACATTAAAACTTATAGATAACGGACTGACACCTCAAGGTGGTACAGTAATTTTCGTGATAGAGGCTCACGAATATCGGCAGACAGAGGTATTCTATTCATGGATAAACTTTCCAGCGGTAAACGCTATAACAAAAGAGTTTCACTATTACAAAATAGAGAAACCCCCGGAAGAGTACGCTCCTTTCGAGGAGATTGAAATTCCACTTAAATTTCAAGAGCACCTGCTCTGGTTTAATGGCGCCCTAAAACACAATGATCACATTACCAGGCTCGGTCCACTAGGTAGACCAGGAGCAACGTGGCCGGTTCTAGCCAGCTACACACCACATCCGGACATTGTAAAAATGTCTAAAGAAGAGCTGTTAGTACAGCTAAAAACATTAATTAAAATACATAGGCAATTAGTCCAATATGTAATGTGGACTGCAACAGTCCGACCAGCTGTTAATGTACCACAGCTGACCCCTCATCAGGGGAACACTAATAAAATTACACCACAGAACATACAGTCATGTCTTGGTAAAACACCCGTAAAACGAGAACAAATTCCTTTCTGGTTAGCACAGAAAATCACTCAAATAGAGGCAGTATTTCCTGATACTACCCCTATAGAGAAACACAGAATCTTGACCATCTGCCTTCCTATGGGAATCGCACCACACGTGGAGGACTGTGACACTTGGGGTACAGTCTTTGCTTCCATTTACACGAAAACACACGGTGTTCCGTCTATGGCGGTAATACCAGAAGTGCTAAAACAGATTCAAAATGAATACGGTCCAGAGCCCGCTTTAAATCTTGGTATGAAATTACTGAAAGACTTCAAGCAGGTCTCGGCTATATTATTAGCCAACATAAAAGGAGAAGCAGCATCTGTGGCGATTCACCAGAAGTTGAAGGAAACAGTTATAGAAGATCCTGTTGAGCTTGCAAAAATCATAGAAAAATGCTATGAAGAATTAGGTAGAGACAGCTTGGGTGGGAAACCGGTAAAGCCCCAACTGCTAGAAAATCCAGAAAAATTATTTATTAAAAATAATTCAAACACTCCTAAAAAGAGCTGGGATGAAAATAAACAATCCATTCCCAAGGAAAAAGTTTTCCAGTCCAGAGGAAGGTCTCCTCGACGGAGGGAAAGAACTCCGACTCGAGAATGCCAGTCTCCCCAGAGGGAGCCCTCTGAGAAAAGATATAACCTTAGAAATAGGGATAATCTGAAAAAACCTGATAGATATCAAAGTACTGATACACGTCCCTCTCGATCTTTTCCACAGAAATCGGAAAGAAGAGGACGGTCAGACCCAGGAGAGCACACCAAGTCCAAAGACAAGGAACCTGCTCAAAATAAGAAATCTCAATTTCAGAAAAAGAAGGTAGCCAGTATTAGAGTAATCAACCATGCCGAGTATACTGAGGACACAGTTGAAAAACGGGGAGTGGGCATTGACAATGTTGGACAGTGCAGCAGAAATCAATATAGCGCGCAAGATCTTGATGAGTCATCTGGAGACAGTGGACACGAATGAATACATTCCGGTTGAAACTGCCGACACCAGACTTAGCGAGCCCCATAAAATATACGAAATAACATTGCGTATAGAGGGTGATAAGACTAGGAAAATAAGAGTTCTATTTTGGGATAAGCTCTCAAAAGGCTATGATATTCTGTTAGCTGAAAAAGATTGGCCCCCGGAGTTTGTCAGGGAGTGCCCTTGTGGCGAAGAAGTGATTATGCCTGCCTTCTCGAATCACATTCCGATTCACAAAAAATATACAGATGCAAGGAAATGGGCAGTGGCCCAGGCACCTGCATTATATAAAAATCATGTAGGATGGGATGAGGACTCATCTCATCACAAAATCCAATTAAAAAGTGAACCAACTGCCCAACGGCAGTATCCCATAAAGCAAGAAGCTAAAAACCAAGTCAGGGAGATCTTAGATCAACTTGAATACCAGGGGGTGATTGAAACATGCACCTCTCAAATGAACAATCCTTTGTTTCCTGTCTCAAAGCCAGACAATTCATATCGTCTAGTTTTGGACTACAGACATCTTAATACATGTTGTAAAACTTTTGCAGTACAAAACTCGCATAGTGCAGCCCTAATGAATAACATAGTTAGGAAAAAATATAAAACGACATTAGACATATCTAATGGTTTCTTTTGTCAAAACATTGCACCAGAAAGCAGATATTTGACCGCTTTCTCTGCATTTGGGTCGCAGAAAAAATTCTGTCGACTCCCACAGGGGTTCAGGAACAGCCCAGGACTATTCTCAGCTAGGGTAACAGAGTTACTACAAATATATGATGATGAGGCATTATCTTACGTAGATGATATCTATCTCACAGACGACGACTTGGATACTCACTTGAAAAGAGTGAACACCATTATACTTGGGTTTGCAGCAGAGGGTTACAAATTCAACTTTAAAAAGTCCCGAATTGCCCATCTGACAGTACTATTTTTAGGGTACGAATTATCAAGTGAAGGGAAAAGCCTAGCGGACAACTTCTTAGAGTATTGCGCTGTACTCCAAGCTCCAAAAATGCTGAAGAATTTACAATCCATATTAAGGTTTTCTGAATTTCGGAAGAACATACATTCTAAATTACGCAGAGAGGGTTAAACCTATCTACAAACTAATTAAACCTGATTTTAAACAAATCAATTGGACTCAAAAACACACAGAAATTTTGAGATCACTGCAAACAGACATGTTAGCAAAAACAAAATTAGATACACGTGACAACACACGTGATCTTGTAATCCGAGTCATCCCAGGAAGATGCGGATTCACGTACCTAACCTCTAATGAGGGAGAAAAGGTACCAATCTCAATTAAATCTCACTTGTACACACAAGTAGAAAAAACATTCAGTCCCACAGAAAGAACTGTGAAAGCAGTGCAAATCGCATTAGCAAATGAACGAGAACTAGCACACGGCAAAAGGATTAATATCCTCACAACGGAATCCGCCTTCGAGGCGCTATTCAGCCCAGTAAACCTGCCTACAGTGTCACTGGATCCGAAATGGATACAGTGTGTAGATTCTCTAGGAGCGGAAGATGTGAAATACTATTTCGCCCCGCAATTCGAAGAACTGAATGATTTAGAATATGAAGAAGAATATCCTCTGCCAATCGAACTTCTGCCTCTCCCACAATACGCCTGTATAATCTATACAGATAGTTTTGTACAGCATTTCAATGTAGAGAGCAAATCCTACAATGCAGCATGTGCTATTATTAAAGGTCGTTGGCTGTGCGGTAAATTCAGACCGAAAGTAACAAAAACTGAATCTGTAAGAAACTGTTCAGTTCAGAGAACTGAAATCAGATCTTTAAAGATGGCGCTCGAAAATGCAGAATGTGAATTCCCGACACTTATAGTGTGCGATTCTCATTTTTGCGTCAACTCTTACAACAATAAACTGCAGAGTTGGATTGAAAATGATTACAAAGATGACACAGGTGCCACAATAAAGCATAAATTGCTCTGGGAACAGGTAGCTCTTTTAGACAAAGAACTACAAAAGACTCACGTGATTCACGCACAGAGTCTTCGACGTGATGGCGTTCACGTTGCAGGGAATTCATTGGCTAATACAGCCATAGCGGAAGCAACTAAACCGGCTTCCGTAGCCACAAAAAAGCGTACAGAAAAATACATAGACGGGGAAACCATGCTGGCAGTAAAAACGACCGTAAAAGGCGACTGTGCAGCACTACCCGTAAACTATCCACTCAATTATGCATACATAATCGATGCAAACTCCGTTCCTTTTGCTCGAATCCCTGGAGTGGGGGACAGAGTAATTCCAAACAGGAGCAGGAGGGGCTTCCTCTTACTGGAAGCACACATGGGGTTGGGTCTGAGACACCAAACAATTAAGGTTTCTCTGAAAGAATTACAATCAGAGTACTGGTGGCCAGGAATGAGCATAGATATTCAATGTTTTGCTCAAAATTGTGAAAACTGCAACAGAGATCGCAGTAATGAACAGGCCAGTGTAGTTTCAGGATCCCTGCTAGACAGCATAAGGCGGTCTATCTGCGCAATCAAAGAAGATAAGCGCGTCCCATTGTACACAGTTAAGGCTAAACACACTTAAATAATGAGGCCCCCAGCGCTCGGCTGACGCTAGAACGGTTATAAAAGATTTGCGAGTCTTTATCGGCACATACGCAATTACCATGTTCCATTCTGATCAGGGTCCTGCTTTTAGCTCTCGAGCTTATAAGGAGGCCATGGCCAGCATGGGAATTGGGTTGCGGTATTCTTTTCCGTCACACCCCGAAGGGAACAGTGTGGTAGAAAGAAAAAACCGTGACATAAAGCAATCTATAACAGCGAAGGTATTAGGTTCAGGCGCTGGGTGGGTCAAACATTTAATAAGTGTCCAAACTAGTCTTAACAACATGCCAAAAAATTCTCTAAAAGGTTTCAGCCCATACGAACTATTGTTCGGAATTAGAATGCGTATTCAGGACCTCGATAGTTGATGTCAGTGGTACAAGAAGAAACAACGCACTTTGATGTAAAGGATCGTTTGGCTGTTTTACAGGAACTGAATGAAACAAGAAAATCCTTAAGCAACATAAAGTTAAAGCAACAGCCAAGTACCACTGACGAGGCACCACCAGCAACAGCCCCAGCAAGGCCTGTCTTGGTTCCAAATATTGGGGATCTAGTCAGAGAAAAGATCGCGGTTAAGAAGGAATTTGGGCCTTCTTACAGAAAAGCAGTACCTGTCTTGGCAGTCACCGGAACAAGATCAGTTGTGCTACCGCCCCTTGCTGGTAAAAAGGAGAACAGAGTCATGTCCATCGACCTGGTAAAACCACAAGCATGTGGCCTATAATCAACAGTAGGCCCAGTGGACTCCCAAGAAACAACAGAATACCCAAACTTGCAACAATCCAAGAGGTTCAAACTGAAAGACTAATCACATTCGATCAGCCTACAGTGCACAATGAAGGACTATGCAATAATGCCATGGAAC
This sequence comes from Lissotriton vulgaris, assembly GCF_964263255.1. Taxonomy (NCBI): domain Eukaryota; kingdom Metazoa; phylum Chordata; class Amphibia; order Caudata; family Salamandridae; genus Lissotriton; species Lissotriton vulgaris. The sequence goes on from NC_141699.1 coordinate 20,515,235, forward strand.
TCGTGCCTCTTGAAACACAGATTGAAACAGTTCGTCAAGAAACAACACCAGTCTACAATGATGCGGCATCAGAAAATGCTACCGAGAGACAGATTGACAGAACTGCCTCTGGTTATTTCATCAACTTCGACAACTTCTCTGAAGATCAATACGACCCCGAAGTGATGCCAGAAACAAAAAAGACTTTAAAGAAAAAGCAACTGAACTCTTTCATCAACTGAAGGAAATCTAACTTATTTCCCCTTGGCTAGAGTTCTGGTTCGGTCTAGGTGTATTTTTCCTCCAGCTTTGGCTCATCATGGTACTTTGCTTGGGAAAATTCATTAAAGGAAAATATATTACAATGGACACAGCAAGTCAGAACATCAACCTAGTCCTGAAACCACACATATCATCCCACGTGAAGAAAAGAGAACTGTCAACAGTAAATGTCACAGCAATTCCAATACCTGGTGGGGTAGTATGGGAGAAAACAGACTATGAGATCTATGGTCCGGTCGAAATCCTGAAGTATCCTCATCAACTGAAGGTTTCCTTAAGTGACTTTGTAACGCCTAGTACATTCTCTGATGATTGGGACTTTAACAGTATTAATGACAGCATGTCTGATTTAGTAATGTCAGCTAGATTCACAGATCATGATTATTTACAAGGTTCATCTGGTTATGAGCAGTTATTCTGTTACACACACTATGGTGATGACTACTTGCATAAATCTGCACAGCCTAGAAATGTTTTTATGTATAATCAATGGGAACATTGTTCTACACCACCTAAAAGCAGTTCTAAAGCATTTTTTGAGAAATTCAAACACTTTTCAGGGTTTAACACCAGTGATGCAGGAACGTTTTATTACAAACTGTTAGATAAAACAGGAATGACAACAATGCTGACAAATTCTAAATTGATATATTCAGAAGCATTTTATGACAAAATGATGACATTTGGTTTTGATTATTGGAAAAATAACATTGAAATGAAAACGATTTGGGGTACAAAAGATTGGCAGGTACAAGGCATTGAAGCACTATTCAGAACCTGCATGATACCAGAACAAATGTTGTTTTTAAATGACACAATACACCAAACATCCTGTCTTGGCCTAGCTAAGATCAAAGACCTTAAAACACCGTCTATACCGAAGCCAATACCAGAAAATATGACTGCAGATATTGAGCTAGACGTGTCACAAATTTTACATTTTAACAGATCACATCCTGATTGGAAAAAGTGGTTAATCTGGCCTACTGACACAAACAGCTGTCAAGATAGATTCCTGAATAAAACACAGGGGTTAAAAATGACCAGACTAGACCCAAGATATTCCCAGAGACAACATCCAGGGATAATAACAACATACAGTGTAGGGAAACTCTGCCTTGAATGGCTAACAACATCCACACTGGCTGAAATTAAGCAACACTTGTCTTTACTAAAAGATGGTGCTGATTTGCGCGATTTCATTCTTGGACCACGCAAACAGCGTCAAAAGCGTTTCATAGCGACCAGTATCTATGCTGCTTACAACGAGGCTTGGAAAGTCAAACTAATTGAAACCGCTGAAAAAATACGAGAAATTGATCGTATTAATTTGGAGATATCACTTTCTGTGGTAGACAATGGGTTAATGACTCTGTCTTCCAAAATATATTCGTTGGACAATATTGTATCATCTGCCTTTGATGTGATAGACAGAGACTTGCTAATGTTACAACATGGCCAGTCGCAATTACGTTCTATTATAGAATTAGGCTGGACGCTGCAAAATCTTCGTTCAGGCTATGCGCCTTGGCGTTTAATCAACACAACGTCATTATTTTCCATTTTTAACCTTACTGATAAACAGATCAGTTTGGCACAGAAAGGAGCAGACTATACAATCCTGAGCATCGAAAAACTTGAGAGATTAACATTGACAATGTCAGAGAGTCCTGTCATTGAATGGATAATACACGGAATTATCACCATTCCGATAACAACTTTCCGATTTAAAAAGTGCCTTGAGTACATACCTGCTGGCCAGTATGAACATTTGGGTAAAGGATATGTAAAATCTGAATGGAAATTACCATACACACATTCTTGCTATAGTGACAGCGACAAAAATGTATTTCTTAGTGGTGAAAATTGTAAACATTCACTAAGCGGTATACTTTTGTGTCAGGGTATTAATTTACACGGAGCATGTGATGGAAATTCAAACAACCTTTCATGCCACCAGCTAGTCACACTTGCAACTCAGATAGAGCCCTTCTTTATGCAACTCGCAAACGGGAGTTACATTCTTAGAACGGATCACAGATGTTGTGGCCTCGTGCCAGGGAAAAGTTATCTAGTAAAAGTAACATCCATGGTCAAATGCTGTATGCAAGCATTGTTCCCGAGTGGGCCTGCAGACACAGTGACTCCCATCTGGCCTCGTCTGAATCTCTATTCTATACGAATTGATACATTAAGCAAAATGAAATCTGTACTTTTACAGACAACAGTGCCTATAACGTCATCAAAAGAGACGTATGATCTTCTAGTTGCAAGGACAGCTACTGAAGTTCATGACCTTTTATCAACAAATTGCCCCGTGCATTTCGTAGAAATGTTGAGCCAACTCCTTAACATGTCTAGTGCAACAAGCATCCCAGGCATATTTAAGACAGTCTTTACGGGACTGCTAACACCTTTTCAAGCAATTTTGGGAATCATTCCTAATTTTGTACACTCTGTTTTTGGCGGCATACCATTATTTTTGGGACTTGTAGCAGGGATTTTATTTTTGACCCTCCTGCTTCGTTATGGCAAGCCTCGGCTCAGACATAGCTCCCATGGGAATGGAAGAGACAATCCTAGCAATGCGCTACCGGGACAGGATAACTAACGTCCTTGGATTGGCCAGGCTGAGAGATCTAAACATGACCTGGTTCCTTTCATTCAGACCTATATGGCAGAACTGTGTCTTACCGGTACTTCGATGTATGCTTTGCGGAGATGAATGCGTGTTGGACATCTGTCTTTCACTTCCATCAACAGTACCAATGGACGTCGATACTTTGCTCAGTCCAATAACAGCTCACGCATTGTGTTGTCCCCAGGGGCTACCAATCCTGATGACGGCATTCGTTGAGACTCCTGTACTACGACTAGGTGGTAACAGTGGAGAGAGTGACAAAAGCAACATCACACAGGTACGACCATCTGTGAGCATTGCTGGTCCCGACTATGATGACAGCAATCATTCTCACACCTGCCAAGTTACAGCACTATCGAATTTGGTTGAACTGTCACCTGAATTTGTAGACCAATTCTTTGAGAGCCTGTCTGATACGATGTTCTCACCCATACAGAAACAATAACTTTGGAGAAGCTTTCCGACACACAGCGTTCCCATGAACTCTGAATTCGGCCTTCAGTTTTGATCAACAAAAACTGCTAAAAGCGTTGGAACTCTATTTCCCCGGTCAAGCAATAATTCTTTTGAATTGGACATTTTTAATATTCACCTTTTTTTTGGCACGAACAATTCTTTGCTTAACGTAAAAACTATTCTTAGAGAACAGAAGCTTCACACTTCTATTTCTAATCACATCTAGAGACATAACAACATTACATCAGCCTCTAGCACATGTTATTACAATGCATTTTTATGTGATGATTTATCTCGCCCTTCTTCTGTCAGAGATACTTCATGTGTAATTCTTTTTGCATAATCGTTCATTGATTTCATATGCAATAATTTTTGAATGATTTCTATGCTTCAAAAACGTACAGTACCTAAATTTCACGTATTACAATATACGCCTATTTCGAATGCATTTATGTATTTTGGGGTGGGCAATGTTACACATGCATCTAATTGCTCTAGTTTTAGTAATTTGATGGACATGAAAACGTGGAGTGGGTGTTGCGTGTTTATCTAGGTTCCTGATCGATACTGCGACCTTATGCCCCTATTCGGCTATAAATCCATTTATTCCCTATATTGGCATAGCTGTTCAAGTGCGATTTCCAGAAAAGTCATCTCTGGCCTCACCCGACCAGAGCCACATTCCAGCATAGTTCTCTGCCACTTCCTTTGCAACCAATTAGTGCAATGACAGAGCAGAAGTCACTATCTGATATTCCTAGATTAACACTCCGAGTTCTTCAACAAGATAACAACTCAGCAAACCTGGAAATCCCCGCTTGCTGTGTTTTGATTAGTAATGGAACTCTAATGAGCAACTGATAACTATCACTTCCTAGTGACATCTTTAATTGACGTCTTATGTCCAGCAAACTTGCGTCAAACCCGGCACCTGTCAGGTATAAATATTACCAACGTTGCCTTAAGCAATGAGAGCTGTCGTGCTGTTGTAAGCTGCCGTGCACCCTGTTGTGCATCCCATTGCTGCTGCAGGCAGTACGCTGCTGCTGTTGTCCCTTGGTGGTGAAGCTACTGATACCATTATCGCTGCTAAAGCGCGAACAATGGTGCAGTACGCTTAGGAGCTGAACAGCCGTCCCTCTGCGAAAGAAGCCCAGCAGATTCCAGCTGCCGCGGACGCTGTCCCCCCTCCTCCTCCCGACGCGCTGAAGAAGAGCCGCTGCCTTTCTCCTGCAGAGAAATCCAGCTCCAGCGTTTCCGGTCTGCCCTCGCGGGTGACTGGAATATTGAGTGCCCCCTGAAGGAAATACCAGACTTCCATCATTCTATTCAGAGGTATGGTGTTGACTAAACCCTTAGATGAGAATTCTTGAAGCAAACCTTGGCAAAACCAACTTAACTTAAAGCTACTTACTTACTCCCCTTCCACGTGTTAGGCTTAGGTCAGGCACACTGGGGTAGGCGTAGTTAGAAGCACCAGTTGAGTATTTTAGCCTAATGTATATATGACTGTATATATGTTTTATTACTTTTAAACCATTGTATGGCTAAGAAACCATATCAATGCTTTTACAGTTCTATTTCGCAATCCTTATCTTACTGTACATACTTTTTATAATAACAAGTCTTGCAATTGTGGCAATACATTTCTCTTGTACGAGAAGAAAGACTGTTCAATAAATGTTAACCCTTTATTAACAAACGCCCGTCTCTCTATTCTCTACATCTCGTGAAAGTAAACTGCACTAAACTGACTGAGTGAAATACATGTCTATTGTTTCACACGACCCTAGAGATTGACTCTTGATCTGAGGAGCAAAGTTGTCATGTTGCACGGTTGTTGGAAAACTGAATCCCTTCTTGTCTGTGCCAGGGAAGCTGATCACTTCCCATGCAGAGAAGAAAGTTTCCAGTGACCTCTGAGCTAGTTGGTAACACACCCAATTAAGTTTAGCATAGTCAGTGGAGGCCTGGAATATCCGCAGTTCCACGTCGATACTACTGTTTATGTTATTCCAATGCGCAGGGCCTAGTGGGAAACTAGGAACTACACTACACTCCCAGCTTGAGGCATGCTGTCCAGGCCCCATGATCAATGTCTAGCTGGTCCATTCCAGGCATGGCCACAAGCCATGATCACAATGTTACATGTACTTGCAGAATTCAATGGGTTCAGGTGATCACTTACGACCCACATCCAACATCCAAGGAAGAAATTAATTTGATGTGTCAATGGATTAACCTCACAAGCCCAGCAGGGTGTAACATCACTGGATCAAATCAAGGCCAGATCCCAGGAGTGGTAATCTACCACATATTTCTGGTGTCCAACGGTAGATAGGGACCCGGAATGCTGGGGACATCACCCTATTCTGGTAGCATTCATTCTACAGGGCAGGGCAAATATTTTCATCATGTTTCACAATAACGCTTACTCTTCTAGAGGTGGGATCTACTTACTGATTAAACACTGGGGCGAAAAAGTCCCCTTCGTACATTCAGTGGCACAGTCCTGCACATAGCAGCTGATGTCAATTAGTAGCAGATATCTCCCCTTCTTGCATTCAGTGGTACAGTCCTGCACACAGGAGCTGATGTCAAGCAACAGAGTGTGTCCCCTCTTACATTCAGAGTGACACAGTCCTGCACATAGCAGCTGATGTCAATTAGTAGCAGATATGTCCCCTTCTTGCATTCAGTGGTAAAGTCCTGTACCAGGAGCTGATGTCAGGCAGCAGAGTGTGTCCCCTCTTACATTCAGAGTGGTACAGTCCTGCACATAGCAGCTGATGTCAATTAGTAGCAGATATGTCCCCCTCTTGCATTCAGTGGTACAGTCCTGCACACAGCAGCTGATGTCAATTAGCAGCAGAGATGTCCCCCCTCTTACGTTCAGTGGTACAGTCCTGCACACAGGAGCTGATGCCAAGCAGCAGAGGAAGTGTCCCCCTCTTACATTCAGTGGTACAGTCCTGCACACAGCAGCTCATGTAAATTAGCAGCAGAGATGTCTCACTCTTACATTCAGTGGTACAGACCTGCACACAGCAGCTGATGTCAATTAGTAGCAGAGAAGGTGCCCCCTTCTTGCATTCAGTGGTACAGTCCTGCACACAGGAGCTGTCAAGCAGCAGAGAGGCTGTCCCCTCTTACATTCAGTGGTACAGTTCTGCACACAGCAGCTAATGTCAATTAGTAGCAGAGAAGGTGCCCCCCTCTTACATTCAGTGGTACAGTCCTGCACACAGCAGCTGATGTCAATTAGTAGCAGAGAAGGTGCCCCCTTCTTGCATTGAGTGGTACAGTCCTGCACACAGGAGCTGATGTCAAGCAGCAGAGAAAGTGTCCCCCTCTTACGTTCAGTGGTACAGTCCTGCTCACAGCAGCTAATGTCAATTAGCAGCAGAGAAGGACTCAACGGAGGTAATAGAGGAGAATTCACCGCAATCTAATTTGTAACCATAACTTCTCGGTGCAGCCGTGATTTAATAAAGGTCCCCTTTCATGTTTGGAGCGCCCTGTGAGATTATTAAAGATATAAACTCTGCCGAAACTGCGCGGCGCTCTCGTAATCGAATGATTGTTTGGATTCCGAGAGAGAGAGCGGACGATTGACCGTGTAATCACGTTATAAACAAAGGCCATTTTATTGTCCTGCGGTGATGAGCGGCGGGCTGTCTCCTCGTTTGCAGTATTAACGGGCCAGCGGTGGGCTGTGAACAGGGATATTACTTTATTTACTCCTGACCATCTGCAGGGACGCACAGCTGGGCTCTGAGGGGGAGTCATCTGAGGCCATCCGAGGACAGGGCAGGGCTACAGAAATGGGAAGAGGGCTCTGTGTAGAGGGGATTGATGCCCCTTTATGAGAGGGGATGTTGGGGTACCGGTACCCCAGAATAGAGAAGGCCTGTGGCCCATGCGCTCCTGTTTTCAAAGCCATTCCCACAAGGGAAACATTCTTTACAACGCAACCATTACATTGCACTACACTTACAACGCAGTCATTACATCGCAACATCCTTTACAACGCATGTCACTACAACGCAGGCATACTATAATATTACGAGTAGAGTTATGACCAATAGTCAAATTAGATAGGTCTGACTAGAGGTTGTTTCAGTTTGCACTTACCTTATCCCTCTCCTCTTGGACCTTAAATTACTAGGGGGTACCTTAGGTCTACAGTAACTACAAAGCAGGCATTACAATGCATAGCATTACAATTCATGACACTACATCGCATGTCACTACAACGCAGGCATTACAACGCATACCATTACAACGTGTTCCATCACAACATATAGTACCCCTACACTATACAAAACATACTCTACTTTTGCATCCCCTGGAGTTGGAATAGTAATGTTTACCGCTACACTATCCAACACTTACCCTACTGTTGCACCCCCTGGAGTTAGAATAGTAATTTTTACCTCTACACTATCCAACACTTACCCTACTGCTGCACCCCCTGGAGTTAAAATAGTAATTTTTACCCTTATACTATCCAATACTTACCTTAAATGCAATGTAATGATATGCGTTGTAATGGTATGCCCTGTAAAGGTATAATGCGATGTAATGGAGTGCGTTGTAAAGGATGTTGCGATGTAAAAACTGCGTTTCAAAGGCATGCGTTGTAGATGTATGCGTTGTAATGTCATACATTCTTCCCCCAAGCATGAACACCCATTCACCAAAAAATCAGGGGTAGATGAAGTCACAACATGTGTCCTTTGACCCGAATGACATCATAGGAAGTGACGATATATGACCTTTGACCAATTGGCTGTTTTTCAACTGGCTTTTTGATTGCCTATCTGTCGTCTCGCATTCTCACCTGGTGATGTTCCTTTCTCACCGGTCTTGTTTCCTTCTCTGTCGTCCCTGTCTTCGTCAATGATCACCTTATAGTAGCTCACGTTTTCCCCTCTCACAACTGATGGTCTCACCCTTTCTGACTCTTTTTCATCTCTCTTTCGTCTGCCTTGCACCTCTCTTACTCAATTATCTCTCTTCCTCCCTGTCTCTGACTCAATATCGCCATCACCGCTACATTTCTTACCTTTCTTCCTACCCATCTGTCCCTCAGCTTTTTTTTCCAGCCTGGCTCTGTGTCTCTCTAAACTGTATCACCACTCTGTCTCCCATTCAGCTCTGTCACCGTGTCAACACTCTTTCAATTGTCTCCCTTTTTTCATCCATAAATTTCTCACCTGTCCAGCTTCCCACTTCTCCTGCTGTCTATTGATCGTGCCTCTGTCTCACACACATCTTCCCTTTACTCTAAGCTGTCCCTTTCTTCAATTTCTGCATTAGCTCTTTCAACTGTCTCTGCAAAACTCTGCCTTTCCTTCTCACTCAACACTACTCCAGGAATAACTTAAGACATCCTTTCCAAGGTTACACAGTCAACGCCTGTGGGTCACACGCCTCTAACCGCAGAGAGATCATGTACGGTTCCTACCATGGCTGCTTACACCAACTACATGCAGAGGCCTGTTCTTCTCTGACATGACAACCCATGTCTTGTGTCTTCCTCAGATGGCTACAGGGCAGGGGAGAACAGTAAGGCTGTGTCAGGGCCAGCAGGACCAGAGAGGTATCACTGGACCTTTAGATCAAAGCAGGCTCTATCTACCTGTGGGTCCACCAGGATACATCTCTCTCATCAACGCTCTCCAACATCTTTCTGCCCTTGGACCCTCAATTAACATCTTCCAGGATAAGTTATATACAATGAAACACAGATGATACACAGGTTAACATTACATTTTCTCACAATAAAAGATCTATAGTGGCCTTGCAGAGAATGTGGTGGAAGTGAAATTCTTGATGGGGCAGGATAGCAATGCAACTGAGCAGCTCTGAAACTGGGATGATCATCTTTGGTCAAAAACAGAGATACCTTGAGAAAACCTCATCCCGGTGAGGTCTTGGGCCAGCAAATCCCATCATCAGAGAAGGCGTGTCATGAGTGGGTAATCTTCAATGTAGATGGAGAATTTGTCATTGCCTTGATGGACACCATACTGTTGGGCTTTCTGAGGGGCAGATCATTTGCTTCAGAGGACACAGAACACAGGCTTGTGGCTTCTTCTGGGGCTGAGAGGGATGGAGGACTTTATTGCAAAAAGAAGGTCCCCACAATGGTTTCCTGAGATAGAAAGTATCTAACATAAGACATGCCACCTGTTTTGTAAATGCCTGCAGGGACCTGCTCCACACTAGTGCAGAGAAGTCATTGGCATGTGCAGACTCCAGACTCAAAACCGAGAAGGGCTTGTTAGATACCTAGGTACTCACAAAAAGGAAAAGGTACCCCCTATATGTATTCAGGTCCAAGAGGAGGAAACGGCAAACACTGAGAAAGGGCCTCTTGTCTAATATATTGCTTTTTAGTATGGCCACCTAGGGCTCATTTGCAAAATAGATCTCCAATATCAGTGTCATACACCAAAATTAATTCAAAACATATATTTTATTATTTATATCCTTCATATAAAGATATTTTATACTTTGTTTATATATTTTATAGTTTTGCTACTATTCATTGTTTATAAAAGTTCCTTATTTACAAATACATATACCAATTAGAAAAATAAACAGTTGCCAAAATACCTACAATACCTTTAACCTTTTGGTGTGTGATAATTATCCAGCATTTTGAAAAAGTTATATCAACACATGAAGACTGTTCAATAATATTGTTGTAAAAAATATTTTTAAATTATCTTTATGTGTGTTGGTTCATATGTTATGTTTCTGTGGTATTATTGTTTGTATAATTGTTACTAACATATTTAAATCTAGTTTGTAATTTAAATTTCCCCTTGATCCCAGCTTGCTTAAAAGGCATCCACATTTTGGGATGGGTAATAGACTATGATTACCAAGGAGAGATGAAAGTGATACTGTTGAACAGTGGAAACTGAATCCATAATGCAACCCAGAGATCGATTATCATCATGCCAGTTTATGGAGGAATTGTTCGAAGCAGACTGCCCTGTTGTAAGCAAACCTCAGCTAGGCCTACTTAGTGCAAGGGGTTCGCGCTTCTCTGCACGGAGTCCTCAGACCATAGGAAGAAGTTGACAATGAAACTGGAAAATACAAAAGCAAAGTTTACTAAACCTTTAAAGGTGGTACTACAATCCACACAACACCCTTCAGTATTGTATCTAGTAGCACCCCGAACTAAAGCACATGGCCCCTGTTATACACAATGAGGGGGCTCAAAGAAGGCGGTACAGAAGACAAGAGCAGTTTCATGACCATACAAGGACATATTGGAATGCACAATCGATAGATGGGCGGAGTTAACAGTCTTCGGAAACTAGGAAACACATTCCCATCTGGAACTAATTAGTAACGGTCATTGACCCTACTGCGCATGCTGGAAGCGGGGAATGCTAAATATAGCCTGTTGCCGGGCAGACTTCAGGTGCAATTAACAAGGAGGTAGGACAAAGCACATGAATAGCACATGGCGATGTATGACGTACAAAATGGCTGTTGCAAATACAAAATGGAGCCTGTACATTTGTTCCGATAATGGTCAAACACAACATGTCTTCTGCTAATGCTTAACCTAATCGCTGTTGATTTACAACAGACGACCCTTTCAGCATTAACTGTAGACATTCGACTTCCTGGGAAAAGGTAGATACTCATCTCTTATATCAATGGCCATCATGCTAGCTATCTCCTTTTTCAAATTATTCTGCATTTTGACTTCTGTAACATTGTTTTTGGTCAGTGTGCAAGCAGTAACTCACATAGAACACATTTTCGGACTGCACTGAATACATATACAACAAGTGAAGATTATTAAAAATATTATACATAGAGCAGTCAATACTTTCCAGCCCCAGGAAGAAATCAAAGTCCAAAGCCACCCTGTAAAAGTCCATGTACCATTTTCTGTGTGGAGGTCTGCAGCGATTTTATGAAGTTTATTAATCGGCTTGTACACTGATGGGGTGTGGTCTGGTATTTACATGCAGCAGCTTCTACCTATAACACGACATGCACCACCTCTATCTGCTAGCATAACATCCAGAACCATTCTATTCTGCAAAGCTACAATTCTAGCAAATTTGCAATTCTTCAGTGATGTTTCCTAAAGCTACAGCTGTTTGATCTGTGACAGCTTCTACTACTCTAGTCAATCGTCGCACTTTTCTGCTATTTAATGGGGCACCCATAAAGAAGAACAATCCAAAATTAAAGTCTGTATATTGTTGTAAACTAGTGTCGGTTTGGTCAACATTATCAGTAGTCAAGGTTCTCTTATATCTATTTACAGTAATATTATTGAACAATTTAAGATTTCGAAGATACAATGGAGGTGCCAGAAACACAGGGGGCAACAAAAATTACACATAACAGATGCCGGTCCAGCCGGCTGGCAATCAATAATATCCACGATTTCCACACACCAAAAATTCTGCTTGTGTTTGAGTAACAGAAATAAAAAAAATGTTCGGCATTGGATGAGTCTCTTGTGTTGGTGAAGATATATGGCGTTGAAATATTGTCCGGTCGATATTCCTCCCACTCCCATTTAGTTCCATTCGCTTGGGGATGCCCATCTTTGTCTTGATGGCACTTATTTAACCGAAAAAGCAGTCTTCCCACTGTAGGCTTCCTGGTCACAAAGAGCAAAGTATACCAGGCTCGACAAAAGCCATTATGCAAAAAAGGAAGAGGTATGAACGGTGTACCTCCTTTCTTTTGGTATGCAGGCATCATCCCACAAATCCAACAGTTTGTAGCATTCGTAGCAATGTGGGTATGATGTAACATTTGAATGAAGGTATTATTGAGATAAGATTGTCGGTGTTTCAATTCTTGATATGGGAGCGTAAAGAAATAATGCCACTCTGGTGTAGGTGTAGTAACAACAAACAACTAACGAGCAGGAGTTGTCTCCTCAACAGACCATGTTATTGTTGCCGCAATCATCAAGGCAACGACAAACCCTACAGCCCAAAAAATCTTCTTCTTCTTTTCCATTTTAGTCACAACACAAAACAAATCTTCCTGAAACTAAAGTAGTTGTCAGAGCTCTTACCCCTGGGTAGCCGTTGATTTCTTCACCACGGGCCAAGACGGGTGTCACTACTCTAATGCTGGGCTGATCGCCCCCCTTGCCACATCGGCTCTCCGTTTCACTGACCCAGGGAATGCTCAGACAACTTTCCCAAACGCTGCAGATTTCTCTCTCGGTCTCATATTACATCTCATTGCTCCAGGGACTGTCTGGTCCGGGAAGAACTCCTCAGATCCATCAAGTGTCATAGCACGGCCTTTCTCCGCAGTCAGAACCTCTCAATGGTCGGTCAACACAGCAGGCTCCACCAAAGTCAGAAGTACTCGTCGGCAATGGGTACCATGGACCCAATTTCTCCGGTTCGTGACTCGAACTGCTGTTCTCGTGGCAAGTAACACTTGCTCTGGCCTGCGCCACCTCGGTTCCAAACTGCTCGATCTCTCAAAGGACTTCAGGAGGACGAAGTCACCAGACCGGAGGTTATGGCCCTCACCTGAGGATCTGTCAGGAAGTGCTTCTCGAACCTGTTGATGAATAGAAACCAAGTTATCAGTTATTTGTGCCAAATAGTCATTCATTAAGACACAAGGTACATCATGAACAGAACTTGGTTAAGGAATTCCCCAGATATTCATGGGCCTACCAAACAGGATCTCATAAGGTGTGAGACCTGTTAGAGAATGAGGCACTGATCTAATTGACAACAATGCCAGTGGCAACGCATCTGGCCAATTCAGAGAAGTAGAAGCCTGTATCTTAGCTAATTTCAGTTTCAGAGTAGCATTGTATCTTTTCTCCAATCCTGCTGATTGTGGGTGGAACACTGCATGAAACTTCTGTTTGATCCCTAATCCTTTCAGGACATACTTTATAACGTCCCCTACAAAATTAGGTCCGTTATCGCTCCATAAAAATCTACAAACACCATAGCGAGGGAAAAATTCCTTCAAAAGCAGCTTTGCCGTAGTAATTGCAGTGTTGTCCTTTGTGGGGTATGCCTCAATCCATTTACTGAAGGCACATACCACCACCAAGACATACTTCAAATTACTACGGCGTTCAAGCTGAATATAATCCATCTGCAAAACTTCAAAAGGTGCAGTCGGTATAACAAATCCTCCTGCTGGAGTTAGTGTCCCTTTTCCAGGATTAAATCGCAAGCAGAACATACAAGACTGTACTACTCTCTTAGCTGTGCTAGCAATTTCTGGGTGCTCCCAAACTTGTGTAAGCAATTTCACTATTGCTGAAGCTCCAAAATGTGCTAGCCCATGTGCCATCTGAACCATAGGTTGTACAAAAGCTATAGGCAACTTTCATCTATTCATCTGTTTGTTTCGCCAACAACCTTCATCATCCAACTCTCCATCCTTGGACCATTGCTCTCGTTCTTTGTCAGAAGCAGGTCCTCTGCTATCTCTAGTACTTCCTTCCTAGCATCGTGCCACCGCTCAGCTTGTGACTTTACTACATACATAGAAGTAGTGTCAGGCTGCATCGCAGTCCCACGTGCCACTCGATCTACAAAAGCATTTCCTTGTCCCACCTTATCAATCACCTTTTTATGCGCACTACATTTCACTATAGCTTTTTTCTTTGGATATGTTAATGCAGTCAAAAGATTATGCACTAGTTCTCCGTGCATTATCTGCATCCCATGTGATGTCAGAAAGCCTCTTTCCTTCCAGAGCAGGCCAAAGTCATGCGCCACTCCAAAAGCATAGCGGCTATCTGTATAAATATTCACACACAAACCTGTACTAAGCTCACACGCTTGTGTCAAAGCTATTAGTTCTGCTGCTTGAGCTGACTTCTGTGGTATGTGAGCTGTCTCTACTATTGTGTGAAGCGTAGTAATTGCATATGCGGCTGAAGTTGTACCATCCGGTAACTTCAGACAAGACCCATCAACCCACAGTTCTCCATCCACATCTGGAAGGGGCGTATCTTGCAAATCAATATGACCCTTTGTCTGTTCCTCAGTCAAGAAAATACAATCATGTGTTTCCTGTGCCTCAGGCTGAGTCGCCCGAAATGGCAACAACGTGGCTGGGTTTAATGTTGCACATCTCTTCAATGTAATGTGAGGAGCTAACAACGTCAGCTAATATCCTGTCAGATGAGCACTAGTTAAATGCTGCGTCTTTGTTTGATTCAAAAGGGCATCAACAGCATGAGGTACCAACACCAACAGACTATCCCTTCACTCTGGCGTATTGATACAGCTGTTGCTGCAACCGAGCGAAAACATCCAGGCAAAGCTCGAGCAACAGGATCAAGCACTGCTGAAAAATATGCACAAGGGCGTTGCTTATCACCATGTGTCTGCACTAAAACTGACAATGCACATCCATCCCTCTCGTGCACGTACAATGTAAAGAGCTTTGTGTAATCTGGAGTACCTAACACTGGTGCTGAACAAAGAGCTTGTCGTAACTGTCGGAAAGCATTCTCACATTCATCTGTCCAAGGAAGGGTTGTTGGAGTATCTTTTGTCAAAAGCGCTAACAAGGGTTTAGCAATATGTGAAAATCCTAATTAAGCATGGGCGGAAAATCCGTTACGCTCGCGGATTTTGCGGATTTTCGGTAAATTCGCGATCCGCGAACGCTCGCGAATTTACCGAAAATCCGCAAATCCGCACGCAGCGGATTTTTTTTTCTTGGTGATACAATTTTGCGGCGTGCGGCGTAAGTTCGCAATTTCGAACATGTACGTGCGGCGGGCAGCAACAATCTCGCACTCGCGAAATTACAAAATTTGCAATTCTGCACAAGAAATCCACTAGCAAGCAGCTTAGACCTTCTGAAAATAATGATTTTTATCAGAATAACTCCTCAGGTTGACATTTGCCTGCCCTTTTTTGGATTTGAGGCTTTTGACTTTCTTTGGATCACTTTTGGATTAGAAATCAACTTTCACAAGTAAGTTTGTTTGGGGCATTACATTTGCTGTTCTGCAGAAAAACGAGTTTTGCTAAACTGAAAGCACTCAGCAGGTGCAAAAGTTCACATTCATCATTAGTAACCATTCCCTGTAGTGCTTCCTGACTGGGGCCCCACCAGAGTTCAGTTGCTAGTTGCAACAATTGTATGACCCTGCTCTGACCCTCACAGCGGTATCATAGAATAGCTACAAGTAGGCCACAAAGGTCCTGGAAAAAAAAATTGCACTGCAACAGAAAGCAAATTCCAGATAAGGAAGCAGGTGCCAGACTGGAATTTTAAAACAGTGACACATTAATAAATCAACCCCAAATTAATTCATGTCAGTTGAAGCAGGGCAGGTGTGCTTGCTTTTTCCCCCCATAATCTACAGTGATGATGATGAACCAGAGGGTGGCATTGATGTACCAGAGGGTGGCATGGGTGAAACAGAGGGTGGCAGTGTTGAAACAGAGGGTGCTGTGAACCTGTGATGATGAACCAGACGTAGAAACAACATAGTCGCGACCGTTGCATGCCGACAAGTAAGTTCACAATTGCGAACTGGTACAAAATCCTCGCGAACTGGCAGAAACCCTTGCGAACACTATAAAAACAAAAAAATCCGCAAATTCGTGAGAATTCGCGGATTTTGCGGATTGCAAGTTCGCAAATGTGGGATTTGGGGATTTCTTTTTTTTGTAAAGCGCACTGTTACTCTACCCGAGTGTCCTGGCGCTGTAGACTGCTGGGGAATCCGTCCTGGTTTTCCCTGTGAGATGGTCCTTTCTGGGTATCTCCAATACCCAGAAAATACGCAAATTTGCGAACGCCAGATTCGCAAAATTCGCCCATGCTTAATCCTAATATCCATTGCCTACAAAAAGAAGTAAGACCTAAAAATGCTTGAACCTCTTTCTGTTTGGAAGGTACTGGTGTGTCTAAAATTGCCTGAATGCGATCTGATGTGAGTGTACGCCCCTCCTTAGACAAAAGGTGACCTAAGTAGGTTACCTTTGGTCTACAAAACTGCAGTTTCTTTCTCAATAGCTTGTGGTGATGTAAGGCAAGAAAAGAAAGCAAAGACAGAGTACACTTCTCACATTGTTCAGGGGTATCGGCTGCCAACAAAATATCATCAACATACTGTATGAGCGCCACACCCTTGGGTAGAACAAAAGAATCAAGTTGTCTTTTCAATGCTTGGCGGTAAATACTAGGACACTCAGTATAGCCTTGAGGAACTCTACAAAATCTATACGATCGATTATTCAAAGTGAAACCGAACAGATATCGGCTATCAGGATGAATAGGGATCGAAAAGAAAGCGTTCAAGTCTATAACAGAGAACGTAGTTGCAGTGGGTGGAACTAAAGTAAGTAAGAAGTATTGTGATATCAGAAACCACTGGATATTGTGGTACCACTATCTTATTCACCTCCCGCAAATCAATAATAAATCGATGGATCCTGGTATCAGTGTCTTTCTTCAAAATTGGGAGGATCGGACTATTACAAATGTTAAATGAAACTTCCTCAACAACTCCAACTTTAATGAGATCTTGTACAATTCGTATGAGTGTTTCCTCACTGTCAGGAGCTATTGGGGTACAGAGCACGAGACCAGAGTAGTGATCTTGTTAAGGGTTTTATTATTGTAAATGATGCCCAATGTTGCACCACACTACAGATCAGGGCTGTCAAGTTCTCTTCTTCTGTGGGGATTCTCTTGGGTCTTGGAGCCTCAAGGGGTGGTCTTGGTCCTTGGCGCCTCGGGGGTGGGGTTTTTCCCGGTTTCTCTGAGCCTCAGGGAAAAGAAAACAACCGGGGATTAATGCTCTATTCAGCTTTCAGTACTGTGCTACCGTCACCAAAAAGGGGGGGGGGGAGTGCAAGGCTCAGGTTTCAGGTTTTAATGTCTTTATTTCGATGATAAAATCATAAAAGACAAATTTTTATAAACATTCAAAAACAGTTACAATCTCCAAATTTTTACAAAATCTTATTAAAAAGATGAAATCAGTGCATTATCGACATATATTCGGTAAGCCTAAAATCCACATTTAAAAAGTTATTAAACCATTATTCTAAGAAACAAGACATTAAATATAACTAATCATAAAAAGAAAAAGAAAAGGATTCAACATGTACAAAAAAAGAGCCACTATATACATTGCACTTTGTGATCATGAGGCAGTTCGATTTTTTCTAACTCTGATTGCCCATGCCCAACCTAGATACTTGGCCAAGCATATCACGGTGAAATCAGTAGTGTTAGTTTTTAACGCCCATATTGCGTCCGAGGAATTTTTGCATATCAAGCGTTTAAAAATTGGTTTTAGCCATTTCGAGCGGGGTTCTCTGTATTGGGGACAGGCAAACAAAAAATGGCCCTCTGTTTCCTTACAACCGGGGCAATGGCTACAAAAATTTGTCGAGTCATTGCCCCAGGATGAACTGAAGGATTTAAGGGGTAGTGAGCCCACCCGAAATTGGTGGTACAATTTTTTGTCCACAGGCCTGGAGATAAGGTCCCAATATATCTCACGGGCTGGATCCAGCTTAAACCTTAGGAATCGTCCTGTTAGATTTACGGAACTAGAGGCATGTGCCAAGGACAGACGAGTTGAGGCCCAAAATAAACCCTTAAATTCCTTTTTCGAGGGGAAGTTATTTGTGCCTGGTGTGGCCCACAGATGACTCAAGCCCATGTCAAACAGACTCTTTTTCACCGAGCGAAGCCATGGGATTCTCTCCGCGCCCCCCATAGCCTTCACCTCGGATAGCTCCTTTGCAAAGAGAGCCAGATCCTCCGATGTCCATAGTCGCCTCCAAGTGGACACTACTCTGTACCTTGCCATGTCCGTTATTGGAAGGCAACCCATGTCATGGCAAAGTGGGATCAGTGGGGTTGATTGAGGCAACCCCACCAGGTTACGAAGAAATCTACACTGTATTCTATACAGACTTGAGAGGTCCATGAAGCCCCATAGCTCTGCCCCGTAAAGAGTCGCTGCATTAATTTTGACATCATATATTTGTAGGGCGGGGACTACCCTTTTAGTAATTGACTTCTTTTGCTCGCGCAAGAGGCAGCCAGTCAGTTGGGCTAGTTTTAACTGTTGGGTCTCAATTTGTTGTTTCCAGGACAGTCGGCTGTCTAGGGTGACCCCCAGATACGTCATCGTGTCAACTTGTTCCAGGTTGATCTTATTTAGTTGTACACTACTACGTATTGGTTTTTTCCTAGAAAAAACCATGAACTTAGTTTTCCCCACGTTTATCTGGAGGTCGTTTTTGTTGCAATATTCTTCAAAACGGTTTAAAGCCAGCTGTAAACCTCCCCTGGTCTTTGAAAGGAGGAGGGTGTCGTCTGCAAAGATCAACATTGGGAATTTAGTCCCCGCCAGGGACGGTGCATCGGTATTGATGGACCCAAAGAATTTCACTACCTGGTCTATAAAAAGTAGGAAAAGGGTGGGGGCGAGAACGCACCCCTGGCGGACTCCTCGTGACACCATAAATGAGTCCGTGAATTGGCCTTGTGCCCCCCATCTTACCCGGGCAAAGTTGTCTTCATGTAATCTAATGATCATTTCAACCAATTCCCCCGGCATTCCTAGATCCCGCAATACCTGCCATAGTTTGCCCCTCGGCACCAAATCAAAAGCTGATTTCAGATCTATGAAAGCAGCGAAAAGAGTACCACCGCCAAGTAAGACGACCTTCCAAAAGATCATACACAACCTCAGGACCTGGTCAATAGTACTTGTACCGGATCTGAAGCCCGCCTGTAATGGGGACAATATTCCTTCAAGTTCCATCCACCCATGAACTCTCGCCAGGATCATACATGCAAAAACTTTCTGAAAACAGTCAATTAAACTGATCAGGCGATAGTTCCCTGGGTTAGATCTATCTCCTTTTTTATGTATGGGGAGGATCTCCGCCCCCTTCCAAGTCTTGGGAATACGGGCACCTCTGGCTATGGTGTTGGCTATATTTGTTAAATAAGGCACCCAAAGACCTGTGTTTGCTTTAAATAGATCAGCAGGGATTTGATCCAACCCAGGAGCTTTCCCCCTCTTTGTTAGACCCAAGGCGAGCTCCGTTTCCGCTTCAGTAAAAGACATAATCGTATTGCCATTGCTTATCGCAGGTAACAGGGTCGGTATGGACAAAGGATCAACAGCTGCTGAGCAAGGATCAACAGCTGCTGTGCAAGGCTCACCTCGGACGTGCCTGACCTTCTGCCTCCCCACACACACCACCAAAATGCCCCTTTCCACCACACTTCCCTTGGGCTGTGGCCCGCCTCTCGGACCACAGCAGTAGGACCCGTGGCTTCTTCTCCCTCCAGCCCACCGGGTTTGGAAGCAGTGTCTGGAACGCTGGTCTCCTCTGCTTTCAGCATGCTCTCCCCTCTTCGGTCCTCCGCCTTCCTCAGCACGCTCTCTTCTCTTCGGTCCTCCGCTGCCGCCTTTCTCCACACGCTCTCCTCTCTTCGGTCCTCCGCCGCCGCCTTTCTCCACACGCTCTCCTCTCTTCGGTCCTCCGCCGCCAGGTGCTCCGCTACCTCTTCTCCGTCCCCGCACACCGTCCGTTCAAAACCTCCGCCTTTTCTCCTCCCGGCTTCCGCTTGTTGACGTGACTCCTCCCCCTTCAGCTGGTCGGCCTCTAGAGCGCTGATGCACACTTCCTGGTTTCGATTTGGTGACAACCAGGAAGTCGGGTGATGTTCCTGCTCTTCGTGCTCCTGCCGCTCCTCCTCCTCACACTCACCCTCCTGTGAAATTCGATATTGAGGCAAACATGGCAACACAGCTCCCTCCTTTACACTAATATGCTCTGGTGGAATAACCATCTGACCCACATCGGTATCTGAAGTAGCCAACAGAGTTTTAGGTAGGGAGGCTAATGCTGTATCCTCTTGAACAATACAAACTCTGTCGGTTACCGGATAATTGTCATTCAAAATCACACGCACTCCTTCAGGAGAACATCTTATTGCGGCTCTGAAATACTTGAGCATATCTAGACCCACAATATTGTCTGGTGTATTTGGGGAAAGCA
The DNA here is from genome assembly GCF_964263255.1 of Lissotriton vulgaris. Taxonomy (NCBI): domain Eukaryota; kingdom Metazoa; phylum Chordata; class Amphibia; order Caudata; family Salamandridae; genus Lissotriton; species Lissotriton vulgaris. The sequence continues at coordinate 20,535,647 of NC_141699.1, forward strand.
AAAACGGACACGGAGCAGCAAACTTATCAACATGAAATGCAAGTGGTTGTGACAATGGGCTAAGGGAAGGTGTTCCATCGAACCCTATTGATGTAATCGTTAAGCCAGACATGGGAGGCCTTGGAACCAATTGTTTAGACAAAGCGCTATGAGTAGCTCCTGAATCAACCAGAAACTGATCAGTAGAACCCAAAACATGTGCTGTAACATAAGGACCCCTCTGATCTACTGGAACTTCAACTGATTCCTTACACCATCCTATGCAATCCTATGCATAAGCAGAATCATGCGACTCAGACTGCACGTAATCAGACATCTGGTATTGGTTGCGCCTATCAAAAGTATTGAACCTATTTTGCACCCGCACATTAGAATCAAACCTAGCACGATCGTTCATAGCACCTCTGGGTCCTGAGTTCCTCATGGATCCTCGGCCACAGACAAAGCGCTGTGAGCGCAACAATGGACTCAAGATGACAACTATAAGAGGATATGAAAACAGAAGGGGGGGAATGAAGGGGTCAGGGTCAGACAACCAGGTGAAAAACAGCAGGACAGAGACATATGGAATGCTCGGTCACGGGGACTGAGGGATGACATTCGTTTCTACAAAGGGGGGGGGGGTACAGACCTCTCCACGATACGAGTTCCACTGACCCCATATCCTTCCCCATTTCTTAGGTCGTCCACGGGCGATGTACACATTTTTCTCTCGGAACATGCACCAATCCATGTTGTCCTCCCACGCGGAAACCAGAGGCGCACGTGGAGACCCCCACAGCTGGGCGATGTCCCTCTTCGCAATCATGTTGCCGAGGGAGGCCCATTGAGTCTGCGCTATGCTATAGTCATTCGGTTCCCACACATTCAACAGACATCTCCTGGCCTCCGGTAAAAGCGAAACACCCGTGACTTCATCCATAACCTCATGCACTCGTTTCCAATATTCCACCACTACCGGACATTCCCACAGAATGTGAAGAAAAGCAGCAAGCATACCACATCCACGCCTACACAATCCATCCAGAGAATAACCCATACGCAGCAAACGTGGACCCGTGATATATACGCGGTGCAGAATCTTCAATTGCACCAGTCGGAGACGTGCCGGGATCGCCACTTCCTTAGGAGAGGATATCGCAGCCTGCCAATCTTCATCGTCCAGTTCCAGCCCATCACCCGTCCAGGCCTCACGAAGCCGCACCAGAAGATCTGAGCGATTATTAATCAATTTTTTATAAAAAAGAGAGATGGTGCTATCCGGGACATGCCCGTCAAGCACCCTGTCTTCCAAGGGAGAGGACTCCGGGACATCAGTACCGACATGAAAGACGGATACGAAGGCGTGGCGAACCTGCAAGTAACGGAAGTGCTCCCTATGGCCCAGTCTATATTCTTGTTGGAGTTCCATAAAAGATTTAATCCTCTCCTTGACCCAGACGTCCCCAACCTTGCTAATCCCTATGAGGTCCCACTTGTCAAACCCCTTCGTTCTCCAAAGACAGCCCAGTCGCTCAGCCGCATAAAGCGGAGTAGCTCTGGTCAGCCGATCTGCCCATCCCGTGGCAGCAGTCGCCGCGCCCCACACTTGTACCGCAACCCTAGTGGGTCCGGTTAAAAACTTTCCCGCCGATCTAGAGTACAACGCCCTGTTATAATCTCCTCCCGGGAGCTGCCAACTATCCATCTCAAATGCCGGGTTAGGGACCGGGCCGTACATCGCGTGGTTAATGGCACTTAGTTGCGACGCCCAGTAATACCTCTTAATATCAGGTAGCGCAATACCACCGTCGTACCAGGGTAGGGTCAGTTTCGCCAACGCAATGCGAGGTCGCCCTCCCCATATCAGTTTCCTCTGGAGGCCCTCAATCTCCCGGAAGTAACTTGCGGGCACCAGGTCCAGCGTGTTCTGAAGGGCATACAAAAAGCAAGGGAGGGACATCATTTTGAACAAGGCCGCTCTCCCAACCGGGGACAACGGCAATCCGCACCATGCCACCACGTCGGATCGGAGCCTGATAAGTGGCGGGAGCAGATTCTTCTCATAGCGTACGGCTGAGTCCAGGGAGATATATATCCCTAAGTATTTAAAGCCGTCATGCGATATTGGCATCGGACAGTAAAGGGGCAACAGTGGTATCTCCGCGGTGAGCGGGTAGATACAGGATCTAGACCAATTAATGGCTACACCCGAATTCCTTCCAAACGAGCGCAAGACGTCAAACAGCACTCCCAGGGACTTGCTGGGGGAAGTAAGATATAACAGGATGTCATCCGCGTAAAGGGATATACGGTCCTCAAAATCAGGGGACCACCTAATGCCCTTTAGCGACGGTTCCCACCGAAGCCATGCTGCCATGGACTCAAGGGCAAGCGCGAAAAGGAGCAGTGATAATGGACATCCCTGTCGTGTGCCTCTGCCAAGAACGAAAGGCTCGGAAGCCCTGCCGTTGACGACCACTTGGGCCATTGGCCGTTCGTATAGGAGTTTAACCCAGCCGATAAACTGAGGCCCGAAACCGAATTTAGCAAGTGCCGCCCACAAATACGGCCATTCGATCGTGTCGAAGGCCATCGAGGCATCCAACGAAACCAAAATGGTCGACTCGCGAAGCGACCCCGCCCTAGCAAGCACACCATGGAGGCGGCGTAAATTGAGAGCCGTATTCCGGTGAGGAATAAACCCGGATTGATCCGGGTGTATCAGATCGCCAATAACCGTAATCAAACGATTCGACAGGAATTTCGCCAGTATCTTGGGTTCAACGTTCAGGAGTGAGATCAGTCGATATGAAGAACATTGATCACGAGGCTTCCCGTCCTTATGCATAGCAACGATAGAAGCCAATCTCTGATCTCGGGGAAAAAGCCCAAGATCGCGCGATTCCAAAAACATTTGGCGAAGGTATGGCGCCATTTTATCAGGACACAATTTATACGGCTCTATCGGGAGACCGTTAGGGCCAGAGGCCTTCCCTGAACGAAGGGAGCGAATAGCGAGCGCTATTTCATAAGTAGAAAAATCTACCTCCATAAGCTCTCTATCAGACTCCGAGAGGCTAGGCAACGTGATATCTCTTAGTAGCAAGTGTGAATCCTCCTCAGGCCTGTCGGAAACCGGCGAGTAAACCTTCTGAAAGTGCTGAGCAAACACCGCGACTATACCCTACGGGTCAGCGATTCGTTCACCGTCCTCGTTCACCACCACAGGCACCACACGATTCAGCCTTTCTCTCTTATCCAGCCACGCAATCAACTTCCCTGCCTTATCTCCGACGTCATACAATCGCCCCTGTTGCTCACGACTCATCATCCTCGCCGCATCTGTCACCAGCGCCTTGTAATCGGCCTGTTTAAGGGCCAAAACATGCAACCCCTCGGGTGTGACTTCAGATCCCAACTCTTCTTCCAACGACGCAATTTCAGTCTCCAATCTCACCACCTCTTCATTCTTACACTTTCTCGCGCTAGCAATCAGAGAAAGGGCTTGACCCGGACAACAGTCTTAAAGGCCTCCCACAGGGACACCGAAGAGGACACCGACCCAGCATTCTCCACAAAGTAATGGTCTACACATTTCACTACCTCAGCCCTTGTTTTCGGATGTCGTAGATGCCAGGGGTTAATTGGGGCAACCCGGCCTCCGGCTTCCAATTGCACATCTATCGTAAGCCAGAGAGGCAAGTGATCCGAGATCCCCCGAGCAAGATGGCGAATTTCCCTCACAGAGACCATCTGCGCCGCTGGCAATAGGATGTAATCGAGCCTAGAGAGACTCCCTTGTGCCCCCGAGTAGAAAGTATATTGTGCCTGCCCAGGGTGTAAGGACCTCCAGCAATCTACCAAACCCAATGCATTCAGAAAATCGCTCATCCATAACTGCGACCTCAAAAGTGTCCGGGGTGGGTGACGATCTTCGCTACCACAAACAACCGAGTTAAAATCTCCACCAACCACCATCATACCCAATGGGAAATTCAACACCACTTTACCCAGATCAGCAAAGGTGACAGACTGTAAACCCGGTGGGACATAGACAGAAAGAATAGTGATCGTCTTCCCTTCCCAGCGAACTGTAATGGCCGCGTACCGGCCTCTTTCATCCAACACAGTATCATCTATCTCCAAGGGGAGGGAACTCCGAATCATAACACCCGCCCCCCTCGATCCAGTAGTGAATCCTAAATGCGCCACCAAGCGGTATCCCCTTCTGTTCATTCCCTGGCAAGCATTTCCTATAAGATGTGTCTCCTGCAATAGTACTACATCAGGTGAAAGGCGTTTCAGATACTGTAAAACGATCCCCCGCTTAATCCTGTCACCCAGACCATTAACATTCCAACTCAGCACCTGTAGCCCCCTACCCCCCATTCCCAGAGCAGGAGCAATGCCCCCCCCCCAAAAGGAACAGACACAGTGATCGAAATATGCAGCAAAACAGACTCTCAGGATAAACAAATAGATAAAAAGCCCCCCCTCCACCCTCTGGAAAACCCGCAAAACACACCCCCCCGCCCTGCACCCCTGTGTTAGACCCAAAAGCCACCCCAACTTGCAGTGTGCCTGTCGCCCCATTAAACTAATCTACGGAAAGAGAGAAAAGACCCCTTAGAGGAGAAAGAATCCCGAGCCCTCCCGCCCCCCTAGCAATCAATAGGTCATACGAAAATAATAGTCAAACCCCCGCTGAAAGTCCAAATGGCCCGCCGGTAGGGGCTCACTCCGCCCGTTCCTCCAGGCCGCCTTCGGCTCCCGCCGACCGATCTTGTCCATCACGATGTGTTGGCAAAGTGTCCAGCCAGCCACTTGCAACCTCAGGGCGGTCAAAGAAGAGCACACGCTCCTCGTACTGGATCCTCAAGCGAGCTGGGTAGAGCATGGCATATTTTAGTCCCATGTCCCTGAGGCGCCTTTTAACACCAGTGAAGCTCATACGCTGTTTCTGCACCGCCTGCGTGAAATCCGGGTAGAAGTTGATCGACGCATTATCAAATTTCGTAGGTCCATTGGTACGCGATGCTTGCAGGATAACATCCCTATCCCGAAAATTGAAAATCCTGGCAATATTAGGCCTCGGCGCGGCGCCCAGTTTAGGCCTACCACCCGGGACTCTGTGAGCATGCTCCACAGTGAAAAAGTTGCTTAGTCCCTTAGGCGCGAGATTGTTCAACACAAGATCCTCCACCAAAAGGTCCATAGAGAGTTCTGAGGAACTTTTTGGAACACCAATGATACGAACGTTGTTACGCCTGGCACGGCTTTCAAAATCGTCCAGCCGGTGAGCAAACAAGTCATTTGATGATCGAAGAGTACGAACCTCCGCTTGTAGATCCGATACATCCGTCGTAAGGCTTGCAGTTTTAATGTCCAGCGACTTGACCCGCTCATTGGTTTTCGCAAGGTCCGTTCTGATAAGGTTGACTTCAATCGCAACCGTATCTATTTTTGAAACCAGGGTCTCATATTGCTGGCTCGTTGAGGTCTTAACGCCGGCAATGGCGCCCATGACATCCCGCAGTGTCAAGTCCTCCATTCCAGGAGAGCCATCTCCAGTCTCATCCGAAACCTTGCCCACCCCACCTGGGGATCCCTTCGGGCAGGCAAAACGGTCGATAGTGTTAGACTGGGCTGCACCTCCTCGGAATGTGCCACTGGTGGCTCTCTTCTCACTATCCGGCCTGCCCGTCATACCTGTGAGCGAGCCCAGCCGGGCCGTTCGAGATCTGGTAAGAATGTCTCCCCAAGACACCAACCAACAAAGGCAGGGATGAGGGCAAAAGGAGAGAGACGTAGGGCCAGCCGCAGAGCGAGGTCAACAGTCGCAGTAGTCGGTGAATCCCAGTGGATGATGAATCAAAAGCGAAACCGAAAGTACCACAGGAGCGACAGATAGATGCCAGCAGCCGCTGTTGTTCAATTGCCACCTGGGTACTTCAGAGACTCAAGGCCGCGGAGGCCCGTCGGTGTAGGCCCCAAAAGTTCGAAGGCGCAGAGAGTCTGGTTCCCAGCGTCCAAATCAATTTCTGAAAAACGACAGTAGGTCAGTAGGGCATCAGCTTCTATAACCCGTCGTCTGAATCAGGATATTTAGCAGGATAGATGCGGGAGGCGGAAAGGGTCTCGGGAGCCCTGTGCTCACGCGTCCATCTTGGATCCGCGCGTAGCTCCTCCCTCATGTGGACCTATTTGGTGCAAAATGTACTCACCATTTCCCATTTCTGTATGCTGAACATTAGGAGCATCTTTGACATTATCTCTACCTTTTTAGTTGCAATATCTACTCCTGCTGATGTTCTGTTACACATCTTTAATACTACCAATGCTGATGAGGTGGTGGTAAAGAGCGATGTCAGAACCCACCTCTCTATATATGAGTATTGTACGTTTTGCTTTGAGATAACAGGAAAGCTGTGGAAAATATGACTCACATCATAACTTACAATATCTCTGTTGGAGATGTTCTTTATAATCTTACATGTGATCCTGCTAAGATAGCCAAATGCAAGCAGATAACGCTTGATGGTTCTATGGCTAACATCTACAGAGAGCAACGTACATTGTGTCAATTACGGAGCGATAATAGGTGTACTACTGTAAATACAAATATGTCTTGCAAGCATGTACATAATGTCTGTTGCTAGTCACTTTAGGCATGTGAAAATACCCAAGGGATGGCACTTTTCGTGTGGCAATACGTCATACATCTACATTCCAGCAAACCTGATGAGTGGACCATGTGCCTTAACACGATTAGGACTTGTGATGTTTCCTTCGCATTCAGCTTTATGTTCTCGAGATGCATTTCAATTGTCTGAAGAGTGTGATTCTGAAATTACCTTGTTATCTAAAACGGAACATATTAGCCTTGCTACACCCATAGTAGGCGTTGCAGATTTTGACCAGTACGTCATGAGCCCTATCAATATATATTGTCCCAACATTAGACCTAACCATCCAACAGGAAGAAGGTATCCTATATACATCATTACATAGAAAACCAACTGAACGAAATACTCTCCTCACATATCATAGTCATCATCCGAGAGCTCTAAAGGATGGACTACCGTACGGCCAGTTTTTAAGGCTGCGTCGCAATTGTTACAAAAAGCAGGATTATATGAGAGAAGCAGAGATTTAAAAAAATAAACTGTTGAGCAGAGGGTATCCCAGAAAATTACTAAAAAACACAATGAAAAGGGCGTGGTTTTGTCCAAGAGACAGCCTATTTAGTCCAAAAGAAAAGAAGATGCTGGACAAGTTAATTTGTGTAACCATTTTTGGAATACATACCAATAAAATGCGAAAACGAATTACTAAGAACTGGCAGATAATCGCCAATATCGCACCTAATATTGGGGCTCCAATGTTTGCATACAAGAGAGGCAAAAACATAAAGGATCATCTAATTACGTCTTCCTTAGAGGAAACCAGAAACAGCACAGGGACACAACGGACATTATGGGAGCTCCCAAGTGTACATGGCAACTATAAATGTGGCAACTGTGTTGCATGTGCATTTACTACCAACACGAAAACTTTTGCACTAAAAAATGCAAAATACAATTTGGAATTCTTTGCAAACTGTAACACTAAAAATGTAGTGTATTTCATTGTATGCCCTTGCGGGTTGCCTTACATTGGACAGACCCAGCAGGCGATTAAGGCACGCATAGGGCAACATCGGAGGAGAATTAGGAACTCCGTTTTGAATGCTCCTTTGATGCAACATTATGAAGAGAAATCACACACTGCAGACCAACTAACATGGCAAGTCATCGATAAGGCACGGATTCCAGTAAGAGGAGGGGACTTGTCTCAGATACTCCAAAGATTAGAGTGTCGATGGATAGATCGCGTAAACTCAATTGAGGAGGGATTAAATTTGGCGGAGGAATGGCGAGGCTTGGTCACCTCATTGAATGTTTGACACCTTCATTCACATCTGCCTCATACGATGTGTTTCTGTTATATATCTGAACAAATGCCCATAAATATTATGTCAACATCAATGTGGGGCATTGTGATCTTCAATATGCACATCCATGATAACATCTCTTGTCTGAATGCTCGAGTAATCGTATGTATATGACTTTGCATATGTGTAATAAATGACAAAAAAATTTTTGTAAATACCTTAAGATGTTTTGCGTGTACTGAGCCATGGTTTTCTGTTGTGTACTGATTGTAACTGTCTATATAGAAATTGCTCCTTATTGAATATTGTCTCTGTTGTTGTCATCATACCGAGGTAACTAATTAGACATGGCCTCACGAAATGTTTTCCCGGGAATGCATAATTATAGATTGCCTGTGTAGGAGAGTAGGGTCTGCTATCCTATGGTCACCCCAAATTTTTGCTTTTTGCTTCACTGGTTTATGACTTAATGTGGCTGTGGGCCTGCTAATCAGACCCACAGCCTGCTGTTCTCTCTCTAAATTATTGCCAATGCACTCTAGGTGCATTACGAATTGGAACTGGTTCACCTTATGAGCCCCTGTAGTAGTGTACCTTAGGTACCCAGGGCATAGGTGTATCCAAGGCCTACCAGGGGCTGCAGCATGTATTATGCCACCCCTGGCCTGGCCTCCATATTTGACACAACTGGCTGATCACTCAGCTGGGGTAAGTTGGTGTAATCACCTCTTACTTAGGTACAGTATGTCTGTGCCTAACCCTAAACTGGACACATATGTTCCTATCAGCCACTCCTATGGAAGGCCTCATCAATCCTGGAGGCAGAGTGCATGGAAATATGTGAGATGGTGCTCTAGCACGAGCTGAGCCTGTCTGCAGCTGTCGGGAACCACTCCCTAAGCTGTTCCGGGATATTGCCACACCATATACTCTTAAGTGCATTATAATCCTCGCGGTTATTTGCTATCTTTGGTTTGGCTTTATCAAAACATGTCGAGTAAGGTGTCATACGAATTAGAATACTACCCCCTCGCCAGTTCTGGCGACGGGGATAGCATTCCACCCTTCTAGAGGGACACGACATGTGTGTAGCCTTAACCCCGGTTAAAGTTAAACAGAGCCTCAGCATCACAAAATGGATGCTGCCACCACAGACACGAGTCTGGCCTCCTGCTGCTGACCGAAACTCGGCAGATGGTGGCCTGGACAAAGGGTTTCCTGCCTTGGGAGGTGCGAGCACCACCCCAGACAGGGTTTTGTGTATTGGGTAGGACAGGGCTGAATAGAATCAGACATGCCGGGGGCACACAAGGTGTCCCCGTGCATAGGCCAGTCCAAACCCGTCCTGGGACTTTCCAGACCCAGGCTTGGCGCGGAACTGGACAAAGGAAAGGGGGTGTAACCGCCCCCCTCCCTGGTTCCTCCCAGAGGAGGGACCTAGTAGGTGATCCACCCCTCAGATTGGGAATAAGAGTGGGAGCAGTGCCATTGCACAGCAGATCATCCTGAATCAACTTGAAATACAGAAGAAGACTGGACTTCGACATTCTGCTGCACAGAAGACTGAAGAGAATCTCCCTTGTGGCCTAGGAGTGGCCACCCTGTGAACACAGGTACCAACCAGCAACTCGACGTCTGCTTTGCCGCCGCCTCCCGCCGGAGCCCGAGCCCAGAGCCCAACAAGAACCAGACTCCCAGACCTCTCAGAGCCTGATCCACAGTCCCTGCAAAGAAGGGACCCGTGGAGTCACCGAGTGACGTGGGACCAGATCTCTTGGAAGACACTCTAAAAGCTGACTGCGCAGCTTCTGAGGCATCCTCGACGTTGTGCTTTGGGGACTGAGAACCCCCACCACCGAGCAGCCCTTGCACCGAAGATCAGCCCTCCAGCATCTCCACGATTTGCGTGGGGCCCTTTTGCATTGTGCCACTTGACGTGCCATCCCGGCCACTAGCCACGTGGTCAGCGGCCATCTTGGCGACAAAACCGACAATTTACACAGCAGGTCTGGTTGCTCCAGACCTACCCAAGCTCCTGTGAAAAGGAGCACCCGCTCTGACCTTGCTGGTCCGAGTGAAAAGCATCTTTCACCTTCTGCGTGGCTTGCATTTGCCAAGGCCTGTTTGCTCCGATCAGGTCGCCAACACCGCCAACAGCGAGAAACCTGCGTGGGACAGCTCGTGACCGACTCCTGGACGTCCCCGACCCCTGGTATCCACGTGGTTGCAGAAAGAAGCTACCCGACAACGCCTGTTTGCACCCGACATTGCCTGGTTCCAATCTGGTTCCACGGTAGTCACTGGCTAGTGACTTTGAACATTGTCCCCTCTGCTTTCAGGTCTTCACAACTTCAGATCCACCCTTGGATCCACCGGAACTCTTCACATCGAGCCGCCTGCAGCATCTTCAGCTCCAAGCACCATCGACCAGCGTGACGAAACCCGACACTACTTCGACCCTGTGCACCCGCTTCCTGTGGATGAGGTAACTCAGCTCCGCCGGTGCTCCTGCACTGGTACACATCTCAAGGGCCTGTGTCTTAAGTTCAGCTCCGTAGGTCACTCGGAAGGTTCCTAACTTTCTAACTTTGTACTTTTTACGCACCATAGACTTTGCATTGGAAAGTGCGTGCACTTTGAACACTGCACCGAGTCCCGCGGGCCTTTCCCGACTTAATCATTGCTAGTCTCGAATAGCTCCAGCGATTCCCAAGGCCCTAGGCCTGTTCCCTTTCCTATTGGTATCTCTTATACCACTTTCTTAGTATATGGTTTAGGTGGCCCCTAGGGCTCATCCATATTGTGCAACTTTTGTGTATTTTAAACTGTCTTGTGATTTAACGCTTGTGCTTCTGTGCTCATAAAGAGTCCAGGGGATTTTATAGTTAATAAATCAATATATATTTTCAATATATATCTGTGTGGTGTCCCTTTCATTTGGTATTCAAGGGGGTTGTGTATGGTATTACAGCTGGCTTCACATGCCTTTCAGAGTTTAGCCTAAGACTGCTTTGTCCACGTTACCACTAGGATAACTGGTCTACAAGGTTGAATTACAACCATCATCATAAGGGTTGCTTGGCATGGTACAAAGTGATCACTAGAATTAGTGAGCATTATATACCAGGCCATCTTCTCACAGCCTGCTCTCTCGTTAATAGTATTCCGGAATCGGGTATCTTCAGGGTCAACTGTCCGAGTAGCTCCTAGGACAAACGCTGTCTGACTTTTGTACATGACTTGAATATCAACACACGGTTTCAATTCCCCCACGCGCTATATAAAAAATTCTTTTGTTTAATTAATGTAAAAGACATTTTTCAATGTAAGCACTAATATATTTTGAAAAACGAAGCACCATTTATATATATAATATGTTAATCAGAAATGTAGGGGCACATGAGGGCCGGTCTTTACGCGCTCACGGTAGAACTCCAAATCGAGCACAGAGTCTTTATCAGCTTCCCAGTCATTCTGACGCTTACCGCACTATCGTTCGGAACGCCCTGCCATTGTGCAGATGCCACCATTAATCTCGGGATTGTCCGGTGGTAGCAAGTTATACGAAAGGTAAGAATTCCGACAAGTGGGTCGTTTTTAACAAGCGTTTGCAATTATAATTCGAGCGCTTCACACTGATACGGTCTTATATGTTAAATTACAGAGCCAGCACCGTCTGAGCCCTGAAACACTTTGGCCCCAGTATTGGCATTGAGAATTGTTTCATCTATAGCACCATTAAGTGCCCAGAGGTTAGTACCGCTTCTTACATCATTGCTGGGGAGTATTCTAATGCAGAATGTGGACACGGTTATAGGCTTCATTTTTGCATTGACAGGTATCCTTGAACCTTGGACAAGTTTCTTGAATTGTTAGAGAGTCGTTCTACTACGAGTATACCAACTACGAGTATACCAAATCTGGTCACTACAGGGGTGAGTTTGGACTGCTATACCCGTGCACTTGAGCATGTCTCACAATTGACTGCATCCGCTGTTAATAACCCTCCAAAATTGTCGTTTTCCTTACAACTAGGTCCCGTCTGGGATCTCTGTAAGTTGCTTTCTTTCATTTACTTCACGGTGTCATTGTTATCGGATACATATCTTACCAGTATTGAGCAGGTATATTTTTTTTTACTACGTTTTTTTAAAAAACGTTCTATATAACTGTCCTACAGAGACTGCTCGAATATGTACTGAGTTCCTTAATTATGCGTTGGTTCATACGCCTAAAAAACCTTTTTTTAAATATCACTTTTTCAGGTGCCCCATATACAGTCAGTCCTGAAGAGACCTTTTATCCATACAAGGTTGAAACGTCGTCGACAACTCGCAAAGAAGCAGACCGTTTTTTTAAGTTGTCATTATTGGGCAACTTGAATATTAATTTTTAAATTAACTAACAGGTCACCTCTTTCTTTCGCAAAAAACGAATTCACATTAGAAACCCTATGTCACTCTTTTTTCATTATGAATTTTTGTACATATGTTTTTTGTTTTTTGTTAATAATTATTCACTTGGGACACAAATTCACTGTTTTCAATTTGTATAAGTGTATATAAAATGTGTAAATTGTCTATATGTGTAAGATCAGTATTTATCTTTGCTGGTATTTAACTATATTCTTCTAGTGCATATGCCACTTGCTTGCCTTTCGTCTTTTTCCTAATCACCCACATTGCCATCGTGCATTAATATTACCATATTTTTTGAGTAATTGTTCACAGGAGCCATTGTTTTTGTATGAAATCTTCCATGACCCTAGCAGACCACCGCAGTCAGACCACAGCTGCATCACCCGCCCACCATGGATTACAATTGTAATCTGCCGGACATGCGCACCCCTGCCTTGGGGGTACTCCAGCTGACGATGCGGTGGCGGCGCCACTTGAGGACTGCCAAAGTCATAATGAGGCCCACAGAGTTTGGATGGGTGGAAGTATTGATTCCCTAGGTGACATATATTTTAATGAGAGTGATTGGAAGCAGTGTATAATTCAGTGATTTTCTTTAGAAGCACTGCACCACAGCCCCTAGGTTTGACATTCACTGCTCATGTCTTTGAGATTGTTTATTTTGCTTTTAAAGGGGGAACCCGTGCACCACTTTTCTTCCTCCGTCTTTTTCCTACTGTGTTGGTGGGCTCACTTTCCCGCATACCTCTTATTTTTTCTCCTCCTCCCCTCCTCTGGGTTTCCCTCTTTCTATAAGTCATTCTCTCTCCGATGCCACTCTTTCTCCGTTGAGTGACCACAACAGAGGGGGGGCGTGGCCTGAAGCTGAAGATGGTGGACGTGTAGCCCGAGAGCTCCGTCCGTAATCCTTTACACTAGCGAAATATCCTGCTTTCCCCCACTGCAACCCACCTCATACTTGTACCGGAGGTCCCCGAGGGTGTCATCCTAGAAGCGGAGCGGTGCTTCTCCAGTCCGCCCGCTCTGCTGAAGTTCGGCGCGGCTGTCCCGGAAGCGGCCTACTGCGCAAGGTGAAGCCCCGGGCTCGAGTGGCCGGTCTCCCCGGCCTCCCCATAGCCTCTGGCGCGGTAAGACCGGACTCCGCGCCGGACCACTGATACGGACCCCAGCGACGGACCTTGCCGTGCGGGGGGGTGTCCTGATCGTGCGGTGACCCAGCAGCCCCCGCCTACGCTGCGGGGCCCTACACGGCCATCCTTCTGGGCGCACTGCGGATCGGGCGGAGGCTCCTTCCACCTAGCTGCCCGTCTTCATTCACGCGGTGGGCAGGCCGCCCGTTCCCTGCTGCGCCGCCCGGGACTGCAAGGCGGACAGCGCCGGACATCGGCTACAAGCGTCGCTTGCTCCGGAGCCCCCCCCCCGACACTGCAGGCCTCATTGACAGTCCTTTGGCGCCATCTTGTTGCTGGGACCTGGCCAGGAGGAGCTCCTCTGGCCCATACACTGGTCAATTGGTGGAACCGCGACTGGGATTCCACGAGGTGCAACGCCCTGCGGAGGGCGGTGTGCCCGGCGATGAGCAAGGGGCGGTGGGCTGCAGGATCTGGCTAACGGGGCGACCGGCCACGAGTGACGACGGGAGAGTGGGACCCCCACCCTGCGGGCCTACCACAACACACTGGCCCAGACCACGAGAGTGCACCTGCGTAGGGCCGATTCATCAGACACTGGCAGCGGGCCACCTTACCTCCTTCAACTGTACTGCGGAAAGCTATAGTCGACTCTGCACACGGGGCCTCCCTGGGTAAGCCGCCAATCCTGACACTGACGGCGGGGACAGGGATTCTACTCGCTCCCTGCCGGCCCTAGGCCTGTGCTGCTCCCACCCTTGAACTCCACTCCCTGATCCTGCGGCGGACGCAGCCCGGCGCCCGGAGTAGATACGGGAGAAGGCGGCGGCGATCTACTGTGCCCTTTCCGGCGCCACCCTGCTAACAAGAGCCATGGGCAAGCAAAGGGGCAAGACTCGTGGACAGGGCGCTGCGACGGACCTGCAGTCCACAGGCTCAGAGGACCCTCTGGCCTCCTCCAACATGGACATCATCCCGCCGACTGGGAAAGGGTCCCAGGACGCAAAATTAGACCTTATCCTTAATGAGATACGAGCGACTCGTGAGGCCTTGGAATCGCGTATTGACAATATGGCGACTGGCCTATCATTACTAAGGGCGGACCATAACAAATTGGCGGAACGAGTGGCGGAGCAGAAGCTAGCACTGAATGACCTAGTGCCACAGCAGACAGAGCATTCCACGAGGCTGGAGGGAGTGGAGAAACAGCTTAAACATCTCTGGGATAAAGTGGATGAGGCAGAAGGACGTGCGCGCCGCAACAACGTTCGCATCTTAGGCATTCCGGAGAGAAGTGAAGGGAGGAACCCCACCCAATTCGTGGAGGACTGGCTACGGAAGCTAGTGGGCCAAGAAGATCTCACTGCACTGTACAGCGTGGAGAGGGCTCATCGGATGCCTCCTAGGCCCCCCAAACCAGGGGCACCCCCTCGTCCCCTGATCGCGCGCCTCCTTCATTTCAGAGACCGAGACACTGTATTGCGTGCGGCCAGGGAAAAAGCACCGATACGATTTGAGGATAAAAACATTTCAGTCTATCCTGATTTCACGCCCACTGTGCAGCGCGCCAGGTCCACCTTCATGAGTGTCAAACGCAAGTTAAGGGACAGAAATATGAAGTACGCGCTGCTGTTCCCTGCTCGGCTCAAAATCCTGCATGACAACAGATCCCACTTCTTCGACTCACCAGAGGAGGCGGAGGAATGGATGGAGGTCACTCTGACAGCGCCGACCACACAGGACCCATTCGGGGAGCACCGGGGGGACGGCCGCAACGAACGCGGAGATTCGCCGGACAGACGACACAACATTCCGGGCCCTGGACTCCACTCATCCCATGGACCCCTGCGAAGACGCACCCTCCTGATGCTCGAGGGACGAGCAACCCATCGTCATCTCACCGGCAACAGCTCACGGAGGAGGCACTAGCAGCACACGACGCCCAAGCACTTAACGACAGGCACTCCGCAACCACTGACACCCATACAGAGGTGTCTGGCTCAATGGACAGCTTGCCGCTGTTCCCGAAAATTACAGCCCAAATGGCAGAGGAGTTCTGAATTGCTGGAAATTTGATCCCCACCGGGTGGTAATGTATACTTGAACTTCCCCCCCCCCCCTCCCCCTCCTTTCGCTAGTGGTGGGTTGCATGGGGAACCCACTTTGTTGAGGACTACCGAGCCTATGCAGACCGTTCAATGACAGTTGACAGAGGCCTGTCACCCCCCGGTCTGCACACGGACTCCAATGACTTGTGCCCACGTTGGGCACCACAGTTTGGATCCCGAGCACGTTGGCTTGGGGACCTTTTTGTTAAGGGGTTATTTGTTTCCACGACACACTCACCTTATCTCAACGCAAAGCTGACTTGGGGCCCAGGGAGCTTCAATGAGTCGCACCACATGATTGGATATGGGGCCACTTAATAATTACCAAATGTGCACCTGGAACGTGCGTGGCATGGGAGCAGTCCAGAAACGACATAGAATTTTGGCCCAGCTCAACCGCAGGGGAACCCAGATTGCATGCCTACAAGAGACGCATTTGAACGCCTCTGAAGCTGTGAAACTGCGCAAAAAATGGAGGGGACAATTATTTGCTACCTCTTATTCTGCGTTTTCAAGGGGGGCGGCGATCTGGTTCCGTGGCTCTGTCCCTTTTCAGATGCTAGAGCATAGAATTGATAAAGAGGGCCGATATGTATTTGTGCGGGGGATGTTGGACGGGGATGCTGTTGTGTTTGGATGTGTTTACTCGCCAAACTCTAATCAATCGGAGTTCTTGTTGACGGTGAACGGGGTGCTGACGGAGTGGGCTGATCATCGTTGGTTTATTGGGGGTGATTTTAATGCTGTGCTTGATGTTACATTGGATAGGTCACATCCCCCTTTACAGGCAACTGAGAGTAGGAAACAAGCGGATGCTCTTGGTGGATGGGCTGAGGGCTGGGACCTGACTGATGTATGGCGCAGTACACATTCACAGGAGAGGGAATATACCTTTTTCTCCCCACCACACCAGCTTCATACTAGAATTGACCACATTTTCTGTTCCCGCTCCGTAGCGGATACAATTGTTAAGGCCCAACACATGGGGAAAACTCTGTCAGATCATAGCTCTGTAGAACTCACATGGCAGTGGGGCAGGCGGCTGGCCCCCATCCCTACTTGGAGACTGTCCCCAGATCTTCTTGAAGACTCAGTGTTCAGGGCCTCCCTGTCCGACGCTATAGGAACATATTTCTCCACAAACATGAACACGGCCAGCACCCGTCAAGTGGAGTGGGACGCATTTAAGGTCTGTCTTAGGGGGGCGGCCATGGCCGCTGGAATGGGCAGGAAAAGGGAGATAATTAATCAATTGAAGGAGGTGGAGGGCTCCCTGGCTTCCCTAGAAAGTGAGGCTGCCGGCACACATGCGCCCTTCACACCACTACAGGAGGCTCACATTCGACACGCAGAGCTATTGGAAGACCTGAGGCTCCTAGACTATAGGGAATATACGAACAGGCAGCATGCACAGGCAGATAGAGCTGGCCCCCTCCTAGCCCGCCTATTAAGGGACTCCCCAGTGAGCCACCCCATTCTGAGAATCTTGGACCAAGCAGGAAATCCAGTCACCACCCAGGTTGGGATCAACACTGCGTTCAGGGAATACTACACAGCGCTGTACAGTCCCCCACAGCCCCTTCCAGAGGTCGCATTTGAGGCCTTTACGAGGGACTTAGCCCTGCCTCGGCTTACAGAGGGGCAGATCAAAGACCTTAAGCGCACCATTACCATAGCTGAAATTAGACAGGCAATATGCGCCCTTCCTAAGGGCAAGACCCCGGGGACAGACGGCCTACCGGCCGACTTTTATGCAACATACATAGACCTACTGGCCCCTCGGTTACACGCTATCTACTTGGAAGCGCTGCGAACAACCACCCTACCGCAGTCGTCTATGCAGGCGTTAATCACGTCCCTATTAAAGCCTAATAAAGATGGGCTTCAGATGGCTGACTATAGACCCCTGTCCCTTCTCAATACTGACTCCAAGATACTGAGCAAGGTGCTGGCATCAAGGCTCGTGCAATATGTACCTCAATTAGTCCACCCTGATCAATGTGGTTTTGTCCCGGGCCGCAATACAGCCATGAACCTCAGGCGACTAGCCCAGCTCATGCTCGGCGATCGAGAGGGCACGAGCTCTGAAGGCTGCATCTCACTGGATTTGAAACAAGCATTTGACTCCCTTAGATGGGATTACATGTTTGACACACTGTCGAAATTTGGGATACCCCCCGAATTTCTCGCTTGGGTCAGATTGCTGTATACAGATCCCACTGCTAGAGTGCGCACCTCAGGTCATATATCAGTTCCTATAGCTATTGCGCGGGGCACCAGACAGGGCTGCCCACTTTCCCCCCTCCTATTTGTCCTTGCCCTTGAGCCGATGCTCTGTAGGCTCCGCCACATGGCCCCTCGGTTTGGCATTCTGCGGCATGGGACGGCGCATATAGTGTCCGCTTATGCGGATGATATTATCTTATATTTCCGAGACTTGAGGAGCGACCTGAGCCCTGTTGCCCAGGTATTTGAGGTCTTTCGGTCGATCTCAGGCCTGACCATAAGCGAGTCCAAATCATATGGCTTCACATTTGCGGCCGCTGGTCTGACTGCTCCATTGCCCTTCGCCCCCCACGAGTTCCAGATAGCTGAAACCACCTTCAGATATCTGGGGATGCAGATTTACAGGGAAGCAGGTCAGATGATCGACGGTAACCTTGGGAGGGCCATTAGAGCACTGAAGTCGCAGATACAATTTTGGCTCACACTGCCACTCTCTATACCCGGAAGAGTGGCGATATCCAAGATGGTGATGCTCCCCCGCCTTCTCTACCACTTCACTAACTTGCCACACCTGATCCCGGCAGCTACCTTTAAGGCCCTAGACACTCTACTCACCGAACTTGTATGGGGGCACGGCCGCAGGCTTGTAGGTCTGTCCAAGCTGCAGCTCCCCTCTGAAGCCGGTGGCATGGGTTTGCCTGATTTTAGGGCCTACAACTATGCGTGTCAACTGCAATGGCTAGCCTTCTGGGTGGCGGGTCGCAATCTTCAGGAGATTAACATGACGGACAGGGATCATGCATTGGGGAGAATACACACGTTACTTTTGCCCAACTCAATTGTACCTAGGGATGTCCCACCTCTCCTTAAACTGGCGATAACATACGGGCGGAAGGCGTTGAAATACACATCCCCTGGGTCGTCCTATGCCCCCGCGATCCCGCTCTTGGGTATCCCGCTGGCTACGGGGACACTGTCGGCGGACTCGCTGGAGCAATGGCACGACGCCGGGGTGTCGCACGTGGGTGACCTGTTCGCGGAAGAGCGCCTACTGTCCTTTGCAGACTTTAGAACTACCCATGGAGTCCCGGGGGGCACCTTCCTGCTACACTCTGGCCTTCGCCACTATATCGCACATAAGTGGTCCCCTAGGGGCCTGGAGCCAGCCACGAATCCTCTCATCACCATGCACTACCTGATGGGCACGGGCGCCCACCTTACTAAGTGGCTCACTGCTAGTATTAAGAAGGGGAGGGCTTTCGATCTGTCGCCACTCCGGGCAGCATGGGAGGTAGACATTGGTAGGCCCCTGAGAGATAAGGAGTGGGAACGTATCCTTCAGTTCCCCAAAAAAGTGGCTAGGAACCCCAAGTTCAAGTTTATTCAGTCGATGCTTCTACACAGAGCCTACCTGACCCCACGCCGCATACACATGATGTTTCCTGATGCGAACAGTACTTGCCCCCGATGTGACACTGAGGACGCAACACTAACACACATGCTTTGGCAATGCCCCAAACTAGGATACTACTGGACCTCGGTCCATGCTTCGCTACAGGAAGCGGGTGCTTTGACCCGACCCCCAACACTGGAATGCGCGTTACTGGGGTTGGGGCCCTCACAGCGCACTAGAACCGTGGCGACACGTTTTGCGGATCTGGCCCTGTTGCTGGCGAAACGTGCCATCACTATGAGGTGGAAATCAGCTAGGCCTCCTGACCCGGAGTTGTGGAGGGCGGAAGTGGTGAGATGGGGTATGGCGGAGGGAGTTGCACTACAGAGGGAGGAATACAGGGGTCTGAGGAAAAAGCCAATTTCACTGGACTGGTATACCATATTAGGTATGTTTGAAACTGGGGGAGACGGGGAAGACGAGGGCACAAGTGCCTCTTCGATTGCACGATAAATGTGTCCTTGGTCGGACTGACATGCACGGTCGATAACTGTGGTGCGCTGCGGAGAAATGAAGGGGGACCCCCCTTTTTATATTTTATATTTTCTGTATTGGTCTAGTTCCATCTATGTGGACAGTCGAATAGAGCCATATGTTGTGATTCTCTGAGTACCCCGGTCTACTAATTAATCAATTATATGTTGTTGTGTGAGTGTCGAATGGATCTGTTGAGGGTGGGGGGAGGGATAGTTTTTGACAGGGGTTTGCATACACTGTGACGGTTAATGTCACCAACAAAATGAAAAATTAAGACAACTATGCAATTATATGTTCTAAGCAACCATATATGTGTATTACTCTGTATCCCTCCGGGATTGGAGGTATTTGTAACTGCTTTACCTACTATGCTAATAAACAGATTTTCAAAAAAAAAAAAAAAAAGAGTGACCACAACAGAGAGAGTGTAGCCTGCACCTGCAGTGCAGATGAAAGGAGGGGAAGTTTATAGAAGTCTCTCTCCGAGTTAGTAAAAAGTATAAAGATGGAGACCTCTTGGCGCTTAGACAGAAACTCCCCTGTGGAGCAGACGCACTGCCCGGGGCCTTCTTTGTGTGCCAGGTTGAGATTGCCTGCCTGAGACTGTCAGTGGTTTCCCCAGTCATGCTGGTGAGGATGATGCTAGACGGACAGCTGGTAAAGTAATTCTAAATTGTAATTATTTATTCTTGTGTACATACAGTTATCTTTCTGTACATTTATTCTTGTGTATATACATTCGCTACATGCATTTATTTCAGGTGTATATTATTGCCATTTGACATATGGAAACTTGCTGCAATAAATATTCCGCTTTACTTTGCAAATGAGTGTTGATCTTTGTTTACATTGTATTTTGGTATTCTATAGTGTATAGCGTTCTATTTTGAAGAGTGTTCAGGTTATGACCTGGTATTTTGATGTCTTGCACGGGTGCTTTGAAGAAAAAAGCAACACACACATGTACCCCTTTATATAGCTTATAACCTGCATCCCTATCTGTATAACCATATTTCTCTGCTGTCTTTTGCTTAGCACTTTGCTCCCTGCCCACACAAGAGTATCTCTACTACTATTTATACCCCAGTACAAGGGTGGCCAACAAAGGTTCAGGAGTACACTATTTATTCCAGATTTCCAGGATCTGTATACAATATAAATCTACATATTGTTAATTTAAAAAGAACATTTACATCTGGTTACATTCATCTTTAGCTGTTTGAAATGCCTAATGTCATCAATTAAAACAAAAAATAAGAGAAGAAATTAAGAGTGAGTGGGCTTTTGATCAGCTTCTTACAGCCATTGGCTTTCATGTGTGTTTCATGGTTTACCATTTCCTGGATACATAATCCATCAAGTCTATGGAATTTCATGGATGATAAAATTGTCCCATTGATGCTCCCATATGTATTCATATGGGTCCAAAGGTATTGCTTTTGGAAAGGCGGGATTATTCCTCTAGAACCAGAATATCATTATCTAGAATCCCGTCACAGGTCGACTAGACCTTTTTACCTGTCATAGAGTGTAGAAGGCAATCTATCTGAACAAGTAGTCAATACATTTGAATGCACTCCCATAGTATCCCCAAAGCACCACTGACTAAGGACTAAGTTCAAAAATGTATTACAAAGCCAAAAACAATTGGGTATATAAACACCTCAGCAAAAGATTCAGTAGATAAACAGGCACTAATACAAACATAATCCTACGGAAAAGTCTCAGTCGACTTAGAAATAACACAAGGATCAGTTCCAAAATCTTCGTGCTAACAAGAATTGCTATGACCTGTGTTTTAGTAGGCATTGGAAAAAGGAATAAAGTCAGGTTAATATGTCCCTACTCTATGCTAAGTGACATCCCTACTCAACAAGGTTCCCTCCTAACAAAAGGTGTCAGCCCTGGTGACTTCCAAAGAAGTACACTCACTTTCTTCAGACTTGGTCTAAGTACCGCTCCCTCATTGCAAACTCTCTGCCTGATCAACCGCTTCCCTTTGCCCTCTCGCTCATCTGCTCTGACCTCTCCCCGGGGTGCTGTCCCTAATACAAAACCCCACAATACGGACGACACGTCCTAAGGTACGCCCCTCTTGAAGGTGTTGGTTTGCAAAAAGTTTCCATCATGGCACCGCTCCATCCTTGTCCGTTGAGACGTCCTTGGGTCCCAGACTCTTCTTCTCTTCAAGATGCTTCCCTAAATTCCCCAGTCACTCCTCCATGTCTGGGTCTACCATTCTAACACTCATACACAATGGGCCCTTCTTCTACAATCTATACTTGTCCGGCACCTGCAAAGGAACACATGTGACTCGGCTCAACATTTCATAATGTTGCCATTTAACTTTAACTAAAAGCAGCTTTCTTGAAAACATTTCTATGGTTTATTGTCAAGCAAAGCATTTTCAATCCGGCCTACTCGCTTTTCATGGACTAGGCCTCTGCACGTTTATGTGAATCACATTCTAACATGAGCCATAGTTTTCCGTTCTTTAGGCCTTCATCCTCAAAGCGAAATACATTCTCTAGCTTAAAACAATTCTATCACATTAAAAAGAATACAAATGAATTTTAATACAGCGACTAATATAATATCAATCTATAAAGCATCTCTTAATTAGTGGAATTCTTCACTGCAAACAACATTTCTAGATTAATATGGCCTAAGGCTTTTCAAAACTCTTTGCGTTACTCTAAGCATTTTCTAACACATTAATTCTTAGCCTACGTTACATTTAAACACGATTAACAAGTCCCCTATATATGTGGGTGCTGACTACTGGTGAATATGATGCACCCCTACAAACTTTTCTTTGGCTTAGCGCTCTCTCACTTTTGTTAACCCTTAGATAAAATATGAACTGTAGTTTGTAACTGTGAGTGTTCCAGGATATCTTTTCTTTGCTGGAAGGTCCACATTTAATTTGTCAATATATGTCCATTTTGTTTAGGAAATAAGTGCTGCTTAGATGCCGTAGACAGTCCTACAAACATGGGTCCTGATTTAGAGTCTCATAGTAAAGCTGCCATTTGCACAAAAATAATGCCCATTTCACTTAGACACTATCAAGAAGAAATGCTTTTATTTCTCCTTTCGTTTCTGATTTTGCAGGTGTGGCGCACTGTGCAGCACACATAGAAGCTTTTAAATTAATCTAAACCGACTATTTTGTACCGCAAGGGTATCCTTCCCATACAAAACCTATGCTAGTCTCACAGAAACACCCTTGCTCTACGGTGCAAAGGAGTGTCCCTGGCTCATAGCTGGCTGACTGCGCATCGACACTAGGGAGCGGAGAGAGCCTTATCTCTGTAAATATGGCACTGTTCTGCTCTCATTGCAGCGCGGCATTTTTGACCGCTGCGCTGCGATGCGTTGAAATGTAGTAAATCAGGTCCTAATTGTTTGGAGTGAAGTATAGTTCATGCATGACTATTTAGTTAGTGTAAAATAAGGACAAAGGCAAAATAAACTGTTGAACATGTTCTGATTTATAAGTGAATGTACAAATGAAAGTGTGCACAGGTGTAATTTCCATAGTTATAAATGGTTTTTAAAAGACCTTTGGATATTGGGTCCTTGCTCGATTATGTACATTAGTAGACGAGCAAATACATATCCATTATGCTATCTAAATCTAAATTATGAGAAAACTAAAACTTTTATATTTAATAAAATGTTCTTTTATGGAGAGGAATCTTGATAAAAATTAACTTTAAAAAAATCCATTGGCCTTTATAAATTATCTGCCCCAGAACATTTCTCACTTTGAGTTCATTGCATTATAATTAAGCCAAGTACGATTAATTTGTAATGACCACCTTTATGACAATCGGTAATTATTCAGTATTAGTTAGCTGAAGCTTTAATTTATTGTATTTAGGAAGTAAATGTCATTTCAAGCTCCAAGAATCCTTTGGAGGCCTTTCAGGAAAGTATTACCAGGATTTCAGCCGAACCACAGCTTGCCTTTGAGCTCTGAATATTCACTCATTTCACTGTGGATTAGATCTTAGCAATGCTTAATTTGAGTCGTGTTTGCAGGCGGGGCCTAAACATACTCATTCTTTCGGAATAGTAGAGAGAGAAAGGCAGAAAAGAGGGTAGAGAAAGATGGAAATAGGGGATAGAGAGAGAAAGCTGGGAAAAAGAACGTCTAAGAGTGAGATAAAGGGGAAGGAGTGTAGGATGGTTGATGTAACAGGAAGGGCCAGCTCTAGGGTGATGTGACCTGTGCAGCCACTCATGATGCTCATCTCAGGGGCCTATGTACAGAAATTCCTTATGGGGAACCCCTTGCATGCTTATGATGAGCTCAGCTCGTCATGAGGCAAAGTGGAGCTGTGCTCATGACTAGCTGAGCTCGTCATAACTGCTGCGGCCCTCCCACACACAACGAATTCCCCACCTGTGCTGGCGTTCTGAAGGAGTGGGTGGAGTCATGACAAGTCCAGATCGTCATGAGCACAGCTCCACTGTGCAGCATGATGAGCTGGACTCGTCATGAGTACCGCGGTGCAGCGACCCCACTTCCCCCTGTGCCGCGGGGAAATTAGACCCGCGTGGAAGGGGTTAAAAGGATCTGCTGCCGTTGGTGGCTGAGGGCCATTAAAAGAGGTGGGAACAAATCCTTGCCTTGAATTCCAGGGAGTGATACTGACTCCGTTACTTGGAGAGTTCGGGGGTCGCTCCTACTTGTTTACACTCAGTCTTAATCTCTCACTCATTCTCACTCAGTCTTAGTCATTAGCTCTCATTCACACTTGCAGTCACTGTTATTAACTCTACTCAGTTTAACTGACACATGCAACCTCACTCATTGTATCTCTGACACACCAAGTCTTACTCATTTGAAGTTTCTCTCACTCAATCTCACTCATTCTCAGACTTTCTGATTGACACAATCACTCTGACTCACTTTGTGTCACTCAGTTTCACTCATTCTCACTCTGGATCATTCATCACTGCTCAGTCTTACTCATTCTCACCTAGTGTCCCTGAGTCTCCCCATCAGACTGGTTCTCTCTGATTCACTCAGTCGCACTCATTCTGTTTCACTCAATTTCACTGTGACTTATTCACAGTCAGCCTGAGTCATTCTTACTCAGTGACACTTATTCCTGCTGATTTGCTGAGTCATACTCATTCTGATTCACTTACAATCACTCTGACTCACTCATTCCCACTCATTCTGACTCAAATTTTCGCAGGTACAATCATTCTCACTGAGTCTTACTCAGTCTCACTCATTATCACACTGACTCACTCTGTCTCACTCATTCTTTGACTCACTAAGACTCACTCAGACGTGACTCACTCAGTTTCACACACAGTAAAATTCAGCTACACCACCTTGTCATCCTCCCTCATTCATTCATTCTCACTTGTACTCCCTCTGTTAATTACTCAATGCCCTCACTTTGACTCATTCCCTCGTGGACACTCTACCTTTTACCCACACATACACCTACAGGCAAACAGATATGCTCAAACAGACACACACACTCTCTCACACAGATCACACTCTCACACATAATCGTACAGCCTGTGCAGGTCCTGTTTGGACACCTGCTGCTTCTTTCAGCTTCGGACACTTGAAGCTAAAACCATAAACCTGTACAGATTTAAGGTTTAGTCTCTGATCATCCACCCCACCCTTACCCAGCTCTGTGAAGAGTTGGAAAAGGATGGAGTGACAGGCTGATTGACACATAGCCATGGGCATGGCAGGGTTTAAGCCTGCAACGCCTGTGGCTAACTTTAGCTGTGGCACTTTACCACGTCATACTTTGGGAGGCACAGAGGCACAGAGGCCTACCAGGTGCCTGAGGCAAGGCTGGGGTTTCTTCAGCCCTGGGAAGTCTCTTATGGCTGGCACAGGCGATGTTGTACTGTCTGCACCAAACATCAGACATTCTGACTAGCAGAGTTTGTAGGAATGATGTCTAGTAACTGACATGTAGTTTCAGTTGATTTATTAAGTCTTGGTTACAAGTTGGTAAGTTCATATGAATCAGCCCCAACCAAGAGCAGCCTGCCTGCTGCACAGCCCTCACACCAACTGTCATCCCTCAGCTCACAGGCACCCCAATATTCCATTGCTGTCATCACACCAGCATTCCACGCAGCACATTGACACTGGCGGAGCAGCTACAGATAAAGTACCAAGGTAGACATATATCCTCCCCTCCTACCACAAAAAACAAAACTGCAAGTTGTCTTCAAATATTGTATCGTATTGTATTGTAATTGCATTTGTATAGCACTTACTACCCCTGACGAGGCGAAGAAGCACTTCTTTGGCGAGTAGCATGCTACTCCAGGACCCCTAGAGGATTAGTGTTGAATTAGTATGGTGAAACATGCAAGTGAATTTTAAGTGGTGGATGGGGCAATCAGTTAATTGGATTCAGAAGGATAGAAGAGGAAAAAAGGTATGTATTTATATGGCGCTTGTTACCCTTGATG
The DNA here is from genome assembly GCF_964263255.1 of Lissotriton vulgaris. Classification (NCBI taxonomy): domain Eukaryota; kingdom Metazoa; phylum Chordata; class Amphibia; order Caudata; family Salamandridae; genus Lissotriton; species Lissotriton vulgaris. The sequence goes on from NC_141699.1 coordinate 20,561,845, forward strand.
GGATGTTGAAGCACTCTACTCCGGAAACCCATAAAGGATTAGTGGGGAATTAGTATGGTGAAATATGGAAGTATTTTGAGTGGTGGATATTAGCCAGTTATTTGGAGTGAAAAGGATAGCAGAGGGATAGTAGGGGAAGAAACGGTTGCGTTCATATAGCACCTGTTAGCCCTGATGGGTGTTGAAGCACTTTTCTGGCGAGTAGCATGCTACTCCTGAACCCATAGAGGATTAGTGTTGGAAATTAGTATAGTGAAATATGAAGTAATTTGAGTGGTGGATATGTTATTCAGTTCTTTGGATAGAGGAGGGTAGGTGGCGGGATAGAAGAGGGAAAAAAGGTTTGTATTTATATATCGCTTGCTACCCCTGATGGGGTTTTGAAGCGCTTTTTGGGCGAGTAGATATAAGAAAGCTTAAGAATTAGGCTTAAGTACACAAATGCTGATCACTATACAACAAAAACCTCAGTAAGCATAAAGGAAAATATAGAGAGGAAACACAGGAAAAATATACAAGACAAAAATGAAGTAGATGCAATGAACAGAAGAACAAGACAAGAAGAAGATACAAGCACTGAGAAGATGCGTAGGTAAATATACCATAAAATATATCACACATCCTCCCCCTCTATAAATTGTATTTAAAAAAAAAATAGAAAATAGTGTGGCAGAAGAAACAACGAGTTAACTGAAGGACAACATTGCACCAATGACAACCACCAACCATACCCTCTGGCCTGACAGGCATGCGAAAATACAAGACACAGTATGACATGAAGTAGTTGTAAGAACGAGGGACTCACATGTAAAAAATATAGAAGAACTGGGTGTAGGACACCCAAACAAAAGTCCCCTAAAACAATAGTTAGTGAGATAACAGAAGCAACCGGAAAAACTCACATCCAACCAACATCGTATAAATGAGGAAGCTAGGGAACAAAATGTGTAAATAGGTGAACTCTACCCACATAACCACTCCTAAACTAAGGGCAGCAACAACATGTGCAGCACAGGGTGACTTACACACTGGTAAAACGTAAACTGAAGAAATGGTACTAGCACCCACTCTAATATCCCTAATGTAAGGCTTTGTAAAGGGAACCGCGTGAATGAGACTGAACCCCACTAAAACAGCGAACAACATGTGAAAAACAGGGTGACTTATACAGCGAACAACAGCTCAGAGAAAACGTGCAGCACAAGGTGACTTACACACCATTTAACAAATATGCAGCACAGGGTGACTTACACATGATATAACAACTGACAGAAAAAGTGCAGCACCAGGTAACTCACGCACATTATAACAAACGAGCAGCACAGGGTGACTTATACATCGAACAATAGCTCAGAGAAAACATGCAGCACAAGGTGACTTACACCATGTATCAAACCAAACAAAATGTGAAGCAGAGTGTGACTTACACACCATTTAACCAAGATGGTGCAGAATGCAAACTCAAGTGTAAGGAAACTGTAAAGTCCTATGTAGTAGATTACCATAAAATGTAGAGTAAAATGTGAGCTTCGTACCAACCGTAAAAAAAAAAACTGAAGACAAAACTAATATGTTGTAGCTTTCTTCATCGTGAAATACAGTCCTGCAAAAATAAAGTGTGACTCGGCAAGCTAAATACATCGCCAGTGAGCAAGCTCTCACCTGAATAACACTCTTCGTGGCACATACAGTTTCATGCAGGGACAAATAACAGGGGAACCCTACTCACTCGGAGCCTGGGTAAAGTATTCATACAAAAACAATGGCTCCTGTGGACAACTACTCAAAAGATATGGAAACATTAATGCACGATGGCAATGACGATGGCAATGTGGGTGATTTAGAATAAGACGAAAGGCAAGTAAGTGGTATATACACTGGAAGAATATATTTAGATACCAGCAAAGATAAATACTGATCTTACATGCATAAACAATTTACACATTTATGTACACTTAAACAAATTGAAAACAGTGAAATTGAGTCCCAAGTGAGTAGTTACCAGTAGTTACCAGCAAAAAAACAAAACATATTTACAGAAAATCATAATGAAAAAAGAGTGACATAGGGTTTCTAATGTGAATTCCTTTTTTTGCAAAAGAAAGAAGCGACCTATTAGTTAATTTCAAATTAAATATTCAAGTTGTCCAATAATGACAACTTAAGAGAACGGTCTGCTTCTTTGCGAGTTGTCCACGACGTTTCGACCTTATATGGATAAAAGGTCCCTTCAGGACTGACTGTATGTGGGGCACCTAAAAAAGTGATATTATATAGTGATATAATTCATTCAGAACTAGTAACTAGAGTGCGTGTTATAACATTACATTAACTGAGCGGTCGTCCGGACCCCTCTACATCACCCAAGTAGCTGCCTCACTCGCTTGCGGATCTCTTGATGAGGACTCCACGCGGTGATGGTGTACCTCATGAAGCTGCAGCCGGTTTTGTAATTTCATACCCAGGTTGCTCACGGGCTCGTCGACAGGCTATGGTTATGAACCACAATCTGTCACACAAGACAACTCTGAGAGTTGCGTGCTTCCAAACGTCCAGCATGGCTGCACGCTGATTCAACACCTGCCAGGTGTCTCTAGGATTGTGCGTTCTCCATAACGTCTTGGCACAGATTCTGTTCCAGGATGACGAGTCAGGAGCACTCTCCCCAGGCCCCAACGCAACCCCAACGAAACGGTAATTGGCATGCGAACAACTTCATACAAATGTCTTGCGCACATTTATTCGTTGCTGTAAAAGGGCTAGCTCACCGAAAACACAAATAGCCAATCCTCTAGTAGTGTACCAGACTAAAACTTTCTGGTGGACCTAAAACCCTCTTACACACACTTACATTAAAGTACAGTACAATCAATAGCTAGTAACCCACCACAGATGCCCTAGTCACAAGCAAGCTAAACTATGGGAACACCCTCTAGGAGCAACAACAAATGTACTAGAAGCCTGAAGACCATTTATAACTCGGTGGCCAGATTCACTCTCATCCTCTTCTGCCGCACTCTCATCACACCATACTTAATTGTGCTCCACTATATCCCAATTTGCAAACAAGAACAATTAAAATTCTCACCCACATTTTCGAGTCACCACATAGCACTAACCTACCTACTAAACAATTGCATCTGCCTTTGCAAACCTTCCAGATACCTCCCCTTGTCTGGACTTCTACTTACACCAATCCCACGCGTACAGAAGACAAGAGCTGTTGATCAAGTCTTCTCCTACAGTGCTCCTGATACATAGGAGCCTCCTCCTCCCTTCATGAACTCTGCAAGAAGCTGAAATGAGTCCACTAGGCCCAAGGGATGCTTAGGCTCACTGCTGCTCAGCACCAGGATACCCACCTAGGGGATAGTGGCTCTACAGATCTGCCAAACTGGAGCTCTAACAGAAGATCACAGAACCATCCATGGAGTGGGGCTACAGAGCAGGTTCAGACCAGTCCATGCTCCCCACTTCCATAATGTTGGAAACCTTTTAGAACTCTGGGGCTTTTATTGATGTTTCATCGGCTCCAGCCAGAGGAACCTTGGGGTGACATTTCTGCTCAGGGGGGCAGTTGTGCCGGTCCATCTCACTCTGCTTTCAAGACACAGGCTCCAGAGCTTGTTACCCGAGTCTGGGGCAGGCTAGTGCTCCCATGCCACTGTCCTTTGTAAACATCTGTATGGAACAATCCACTGAGCCTGCTCCAAGTTCAGACGGGTTACTTAAGGGGGCAGTTTTTATCCCACTTTGCAGACTCTGAGGGAAGTCAGTGGAACACCATAAGAGCGCACTTTAAAAGAGTAAATCTCCCTCATCTGAGAGCTCAAATTCCTGGTATCCTGTCGGATGTATGTCGTTACAACGCATGCTTTTTCCACGCATGCCTTTACAACGCAGGTTTTACAACACTAGTCGTTACAACGACTTGCGTTGGGGGGCGCTGGATAGTGAATAGTTTAATTTACTATTCCAACTCCAGTCCCCGTGGATAGTAGGGAAGGTTTTGGATAGTAAATTAAACTATTCCCTATCCTACAGCGCCCCCCAGTGCAAGTCGTTCTAACGACTTGTGTTGTAAATCCTGCGTTGTAAAGGTACTGCGTGGAAGAAGTTTCGTTGTAAAGGATGTTTCCCATCCTGTCCTCTTGTTGCACTTGCTGTCTGCAGAGAGAAGGCAGGCTGCTTCAAATTGGTCAAGGGGTTTCTAGATAATGAACCCAACCATCCTACTCTGAATTTCAAAAATATAAAAGAAATACATTAAAATAAAAGAAAAGAAGCTCAAATAAAATATAATTTAAACATATAGGCAACTATTAAGAAGTAGGTGTGAATATTTATCCCTATAGAATAATTTTCTTTCTTTTACATTGCTTCTAAATCCGCTGGCACCACTGGAATATTTAATTCATAAAAGAAACGTGCAACTTTGGGGGCATTCTGTCCTTTAAAGTCTGCCTCAGAGAACACGGAGGTCTGAGCCGAGGGTAATGGCACAGAGACACTGCTATTCCACCTGCATGGCAGGGTCGTGGCCTCGTCCATCTCTGTCCTCTCCCCGCTCTGAGTTTGGAAGACATTAAAAAGCACTTTGCAGCTCGTTCCCCTAACACACTTTTTATGGAGCAGCGGAATTGAAAGGAACTTAAAAAGCAATTTGACCGGAAGCCCAGACTGATGTCTGTCATTTCACTTGAACTATTCGAAAAGTAAAAGTGAAGAATAACAGAACTATCTCATTCCCATTGTCTTCTTTTCTTCCCTCACATGATTTTGTCTTTTACATGCGAAGGGATAATGGGACATTGGAATAAAAGGCACTTGTCACTGACACTGGGTTAGTACAAAGTGCTGCTTGCATACTTCAAAGAGAGCGTTTTGTTGTTAATGTTCATGTAGTAATGGGGGAAGGCTACGATCACAGTCTGAAGCACGTCTTTAAAATGTGCAAGCAGCACTTTATATTCATTGATTGTCAGTGAAAAGTGCTTTTTATTCCTATGTTCAATCATCCCTTTACATGCAAAAGAGATGCTTGGGACTTACTATAGGAAGACGTCACAGCTATATGTCCTTAATGAGGTTCTCAGTGTGACATTTATTGTAATTCTTTTACACATCCTTAAAGTCAGAAGTTGCTTCTTAGAGCTAATGAAAACAAAGATTGATTAAAATGTCATATACAATGCCAGAAATGTATTCAATGTATCACTGGCATGAACATTACATGTTTAAAACAAATAACTACAACATAAGATCCTAAGCAATGTCTTCAATCCATAAATTGGGATTTATTGCGGCATATCAGCTACATGCGTTTTCATGATTTTATATTATGTGTACAATTGGTGTATGTTTGTATATATTCATATATATATACACTGAAAAAAAACATAGGTTTTACAGACGTCGTAGTTAGGAATTAGCATTTAAAAAACCTTAGAAATTCACCCAAAAAAACATAGGTTTCAGGGACGTTAGAGTTAGTTGGGCATTTCACTCATACAAAACTATAGAAATTACGCTGTTATAGTTAGTTGAGCTAACTATAACTCGCGCCCCCGCAATGCACTGCTGATGACGTCACATATTACATCACTCTTGACATGGTCAGTGACATCACTGATGACATCACTAATGGCATCTCAAATGACATCACTGATGACATCATCCAGTGAATGTGTATTTTTCTGAACATTAAATATGTTTTATATATGGATATCTCAAGGTCGATGGAAGAATAAATGGGTACATAAGTGTCTAAATGGATGAATTTTCTTTTGTAAAATTGATTGTATAACGGACTGATTAAGTGTATCTTAGTGAATACATTGTTTAGTGAGTAATGTTTAAATATGTATATATCTGTATCAGTCTCTCACTTTGTGTATAAGTGACTGCATGGGTTGGTGAGTAACTACATGAGTGTCTATATGGGTTATAACTTGGTTTTTTGAGTATCAGTATGAGTGTCTGAGTGTCGGTGTGGTTCAGTGGGGGTTTTACTTAGTGCATAGATATATGAGTGAGTGTGTTACTGTTTGTATGTGTTGAAGACAGTATGTGTGCAGGATTGTATGGGTGGATGAGTGTGTGTATGGGTGAGTTAGTGAGTGACCGACTGACTGTCTCAATAGTGTCTTTATAAGTAACTACATATATTTCAAACTAGTATATGTGAGTATTGGTGTATATAAGTGAGTATATGTGAGAGTGAGACATTGGAAGAGTTCCTGTATGAATAAGTATGTGTTTCTATAAGTGATTGTTTAAAAGAGTAAGTATGTGTAAATTTCAGTAGAGGAAAGTGTGATGGTGGGTGTAAAACTGTATATGCAAGTAAATGGATGTGTGTTTCTTTATTAGAATGAGTGACCATGTGTGTGAGTAACTCTATGGATGAGTGGCGGTCTGAAACAGGATGTATAGGTGTATGAGTACATATGATGAGTGAGTACATGTATGAGTGATTGTATAGGACTGTAGGTGAATGAGTGGAGGTGCATGTAGATGTTGGAATTACTGAATAGGCTATTGTAACTGGTATTGGTATGTCCATTGTTTTGAAAATGTTAGTTTCTATTTTTCAGTGTGTGTATTAAAGGTTATATTAGGGTGGGAGCTGGTCTGCCACTCTATCACAAGAATGATGTTATCAGTGATGTCATTTGATATGTCATGAGTGATGTCATGAGCGATGTCACTGACCATGTCATGAGTGATGTAATATGTGATGTCATCAGCAGTGCATTGCGGGCGGGGGAGTTATAGTTAGCTGAACTAACTATAACATGGGAATTTCAATAGTTTTGTACGAGGAAAATGTCCAGCTAACTATAAAGCCCCTGAAACCAATAGTTTTCCCAGTGAATGTTAGAATTGGGGGTCTCTGGTTGGCACAATGTTGGACTTGGCCCTTCTGGCAGGTTCACCCCTAAACTTTTTGCTTTTTGAATGTGAATTGGTGGTAGTAATTTTTGGTTGTTGCGCACTTTCACTGTGTCCCAGAGGAAAATGCGTGCACACTCTGAGTGCGTGGAGTAAGGTTTGCCTGCCCTCCCATAGGAATGCATTGGGAATGTCTGTGTCCCTGGTAGTTCCAAATGCGTGAGGTGTGCAGGCTCGAGTTTGGTATGTGCGGACTCTTGTGATTGAAGGCTGCGTATTGATGTGTGCGGCGTGAATGTGTCTAGTATGGAAGTGCCACTTCTAGACATTGGTGTGCGTGTGCAGTAAGGGTGCTGGCGTGTGATTGGCTGGAGCTGGCTGGTGAGCCTGGCTCCAGGAGTCTGGATGGGTCTGCCCCAGTGGTGAGTGTGGAGATTAGCATGCTGATGGCTGGGGAGGAGTGCACCTGGGTCCTGAATAGGGCTGGGCTTTCCCCACACAATGCTGGCTCCGCCCCTGTGGTGCGTCTAATGTCCCTAGCCCTGCCAGTGAATAGAGTGAGGGGCTGAGCACATCAAGAGTGCTCACAAACCAGCTGCGACTGGTTTTTCCCCTCACCCTGAAGCCAGACAAAGGAATACAGTATATAAAAAGGGGCTGTGTCCCCTTACAAGCTGTTCTCTTCCAGGATCCTATCTGAGGGGGTGGCTGCTGCTGGGCGCCAGGAGGACCACCAATTTTTTACTGTCTCCCTGCCTGGAGGCCCAGTGAGCTGGCTCTGGGCTCAGCTTTGCCCACTGCCTGCCTAAAAGTACTTTTCTGGAGCTTTATTTTACTTATAGCGCTTGGGAGCGCTTTATTTTACCTAGCGCCTGTGAGAGCTTGATTCTTCCTCTAAGCGCTTGGGAGCACTTTTATTTCCCTTTCGCGACTGCCAATGCCGCGTTTTGCCTTGTGCCTGCCCCTTTGTTGACCCTTACGGGTGCCCACCCCGCCAGTGACCTTGCCGGCATCATTCTTTATTTAATTCGAGGGAGCCCACTCCCCGTTTGGCCAGAAGAAATCACCGCCGCCGGCCCGGGGATTCTCAGTGAGGCACTGTCCCGCCTCCCCACTCCAGGGCTGCGCTGCTATTGGCCGCAGCAGCGACCCCGCGCCGTGCTGTGAATGGTGCCAGAGCCCTGGAGCCAGGAGGCTCGTCGGAAGTGCTGCGTAGGGATTGGCAGCCCCGCCCGCTGCACGAGAGAGACGTCCACGAGCCTAGCGAGGCTCCCCTGAGGAAGTCTGGATGGGTCTGCCCCAGTGGTGAGTGTGGAGATTAGCATGCTGATGGCTGGGGAGGAGTGCACCTGGGTCCTGAATAGGGCTGGGCTTTCCCCACACAATGCTGGCTCCGCCCCTGTGGTGCGTCTAATGGCCCTAGCCCTGCAAGTGAATAGAGTGAGGGGCTGAGCACATCAAGAGTGCTCACAAACCAGCTGCGACTGGTTATTCCCCTCACCCTGAAGCCAGACAAAGGAATACTGTATATAAAAAGGGGCTGTGTCCCCTTACAAGCTGTTCTCTTCCAGGATCCTATCTGAGGGGGTGGCTGCTGCTGGGCGCCAGGAGGACCACCAATTTTTTTACTGCCTCCCTGCCTGGAGGCCCAGTGAGCTGGCTCTGGGCCCAGCTTTGCCCGCTGCCTGCCTAAAAGAACTTTTCTGGAGCTTTATTTTACTTATAGCGCTTGGGAGCGCTTTATTTTACCTAGCGCCTGTGAGCGCTTGATTCTTCCTCTAAGCGCTTGGTAGCGCTTTTATCCCCCTTTCGCAACTGCCAATGCCATGTTTTGCTGTGTGCCTGCCCCTTTGTTGACCCTTATGGGTGCCCACCCCGCCAGTGACCTTGCCGGCATCATTCTTTATTTATTTCGAGGGAGCCCTCTCCTCGTTTGGCCAGAAGAAATCACCGCCGCCGGCCCGGGGATTCTCAGTGAGGCACTGTCCCACCTCCCCACTCCAGGGCTGCGCTGCTATTGGCCGCAGCCGCGACCCCGGGCCACGCTGTGATTGGTGCCAGAGCCCTAGAGCCAGGAGGCTTGTCGGAAGTGCTGCGTAGGTATTGGCAGCCCCGCCCGCCGCACGAGAGAGAGGTCCACGAGCCTAGCGAGGCTCCCCTGAGGAAGGAGCCCCGCCCGCGGCACCAGGGGAAGAGAGGAGAGCGTAAGGATACGGGATAAGACCGAACGCAACGTCGGAGCCTCCGCCTTAGAGCCCGGTGAGTGCGGATGGGTGGGGAGCTCCGGGCCTGGCCGTAGAGCCTGAGAGGCTCCCCTGGTTCTGTGGTCACAGAGGGTGGCCCCGTTTGGCAGAGGGCCGCTCCCCCCGAAGTGCCGCACCTTGAGTTGGAACCCCGGGGGGCTCCGGGGGCCATTGTCTTTTTGAGTCCCCAGGAGGGGGACTCCAGCAAAGCAGGGGCATTCTTTCTCCGAGTCCCTAAAGGGGGGGATTCCTCCGATTTCCCCGCATCTTTGTGCCAGAGCCCGAGAGGCTCAAGGCGCCCCATTTGTTCTCAGAGTCCCGAGAGGGACAAGGCGCCACAGTTGTTGTTCCGAGCCCCGAGAGGCTCAAGGCGCCAGATTTGTTGTCAGAGCCACAAAGGCTCTAGGGGGCATTGGTTTGTTAGGGCCCACGAGGCTCCATCACTTCGGGGGCATATTTCTTCAGAGCCTGCGGGGCTCAAACAAGGCATATCCTTTACGAGCCCTGAGAGGCTCTTGGGTGCCACATCTGCTCGAGCCCAGAGAGGCTCAGGTGGACATTCTATTTGTTTAGGGCAACGAGGCTCCAGCGTTGGCCCCAGTGTCCCCACAGCTGCCCAGCACTTAGTGGGCAGTTGCTACGTTTAGGCCCCCCTGACTTTGGGACACAGGGCCAGTTGGCCTGAGTACAGTCAGAGGTGCTGAATTATGTGAGTGCTGCGCAATTTTTCTTACACCTATGAATGTATGGTTATGCATGATGTGTTTTCCTTCCCTACACCTCTGAATGTTGTGATGCATCATGTGTAATATGTTCATGCTTATACCCCAAAATGTGTGAAGATACTTAGGTGGTTCTTCTTCCTAGTACAGGTGTTGCTAGGGAGGTCCTGGTTCCCTTGCCTAATATTCTCCTAAGGTGGTTAGGGTTGCGTAGGTGGTACTTAACCTTTACCAGTGATTACTGGTTGTGTGCTATTTTCTAATTTGTGCTACAGTGATTTTATATTCTATGTTCTAAGTGCTAGTTCTTAAAGGGCCTATTCCTGACAGTAGTCCAGGTGGCCCTGTCTTGGACATATCCCCTGTAAATTCTGCCTGTGCCTGTTGGCACATTGTAAAGTGTGTGTTTTTATCTAATGTGTTTTGGTAAAATACAAAGGCTATTTTTTATATAACCTTGTGTGGAGTTTCCTTTGTGGTGGGCCTTGGGTGTTGTTGCTGGGTGCGCGCGCAAACAATTAACCTACATAGCCTCCGAGTTTAGCCTTACTGCTCGTGTCACGTTACCTAGAGGGTGAGCAGGGGTTATCTTGGTGTGCAACTCCCTTGCCCTGACTTAGAGTGGTGGTATCTGACTGACTTTGGCACGAGCCTTGGCCAGCCAGAGATCCCATTTCTAACATTGGTGGCAGGCGGTGAGGATCCGGATTTGTGTTTGCATTGTACCGCAGTGGCAACTGGCCGCACCACAAAACTCTGCATGCATTTTAGATGACCAAATTTTGGGGATTATTGTTTTTTTTAAGTTTCCTATTTCTTCTCCTAAAGGTATCATTGTGTAATTGTGTCCAGTACATTTGTTCCCCACCCTGCACCCAGAGTTGGTACCTGTGTCACGTGTGGTCAGGTTGAGGAATCAGGGGTGGTAGAAACTGCCTTACCAGTCCGCGGGGGGGGGGGGTTGTGTGTGGACGAATGGTGTGTGACACTAGGCAAGTGAAGGTCAGTTCTCTGGGATAGGGAGCTCACTGAATCCTTTTGTGAATTGTGTACTCCTGTGTTAGCTCAGACCCCCTAGGTTCCCTGTGTTAAACTTTCCCCAAGAACGTCCGCCAAAATGGAGCCTACTTTTGACTTCTGTGATCTGTTTAGGTACAGTATGTTAGAGTTGGTAAGGTTCTGTGGTGAGAGAGACATAGAGGTGGGTGAGTCAGACACCCCGCCCAAACTTAGGAGCAGCCTGATCCTATGGCAAAAGGGTCAATGGGATCTTGAGCGCAGTGAGGAGGGAGAAGATGACAGTAAATGGGCACCAGCAGATAGAGAAGACCCCAGAGACAGGGAGTCCCTTGCTGGGTCCAGTAGCAGAGGCAGCGCCTCATCCCTTTCCCTGTCCCCAGAGGAGTGGGAAGATAGGAGGAAAGAAAGGGAGCACCAGCTGGCTTTAGAAAAGCTCAGGCTAGAGCATGCCCAGGCTCTGGCACAGCTGGGCGTTAGAAAGCAACAACTAGAGACTCAGCGGGCCTTAGCACAGGAGAGGATAGAGAAGGCTGATAGGGCCTGCACCAGAGGGAGATTACCTCTGGAGGGTAGACTATTCCCCTGCGCGCAGTTTTAATTTTCTGAACTCCCCAGGGCGGGTTGAGTCCAGTGGTGGCAGCTATATAGAGTCTCATGCGAGCAGTCCCATTCCTAGTTCGCCAAGTATGGTACCTGTTTCCCAAGAGGAGGAGATAAGGTTGAAGTTCAGGTACAGTAGGAAACTGTCTCACCAGTCTTGGGAGGAGTTTGAGGATGAATGTAGTGGAGCGCTGTGGGCTTGGGTAGAGGTTCACACTGACTCTGATTTTGACAAACTGCTTAATATGGTTCTCAAAGAGCAGGTGCTCGCTTGTTGTTCACCAGGGTTGCGCCAACACCTGTTGGGGTGTGGATTGTCTGAGGCATGTGAGCTTGCAGATGAAGCAGACCGCTGGGAGAGTGCCAGAGAAATGAATTAATTAATTTCTCGTGAGAAATGCGTATGCGCGGCCGCCCGCGCATGCGCATTGGTTAGAAGATGGCGCCGTGAACGAGCAGAGGGAGCCCCGGGACTGCCTTTGGACTCTGTACACTTTACCAACGCTAACCAGTGCTAAAATGCCGGTGCTCTCTGCCTAAAACATGGTAGCACTGGCTTACACCCAATTTGTACTAATAATTTACTTGTGATTCACTAATGAAATGGTACTGAATCAACACCCGGCCTGTAAATTATATTCTGCTAGTGGGTGTGCAGCACTGATTGTGCACTCCAATTAAGGAGCCCTTTAAGCATGGTTCAGGCCTGCCATTGCAACCCGTGTGTGCAGTTTTAAACTAACATTTTGACTTGGCAAAATATAACTTTCGCCATGTCAAAACTTTCTTTTTAATACATATGTCACCACTAGGTTAGGCCATACACAGCTCAGAGTGCAGTGTGCTGGGATTTTGACCTTTTACATGTCCTGGTAATGAAAAACTTTTACATTCGATTTTTTATAACTGCAAGGTCTACCTCTTCCAAAGGATGACATTGAGTTCCCTTATTACATTTAATATGTGATAACTTTATATTGGGAACAGGTACAGAGGTCGAGTTTGGTGTCCAAATAATTTTGTACTAAAACCCTCCTCAAACCATTTGGTGCCAGTATCCTGTATCCTGGGTCACATGACTAGGTGTAGCTGGCAGTTGGTCTCTGTGTGTTGCTCCAAGACAGTGAAACAAATGGGGGAGAGGTGTTGGCAGGATGGGCCTGCAGCTATCCCTTTTTTGTCTCTGACTTAATGGGCGGGTGGAGCTGTCATCTACCGTACTTGCACATCACAAAGCCTCTGCCTCAGCACACTCACAAAAGGTTTGACATTAGTCTATTGTATACCCCGTCAAGCTGGGTCCAAGGCAGGGAGGAAGGAAATTCCAAGTACCTCTGGTGATGTTGACTTCTGGAACCTTCTTCTACTTCAAGGTATAAGTTTTGGACCCTCAGAGGGACCATGGAAGACTCAAATGGACAGTTGTGCTGCTTTCCAAAAAGGACTGCTACTCTGCTCCCCTGATACCTGAATGAGAAGGAATGTACCTGCATCTTGAGTTCAGGAAAACCAGAATGACTCCAAGGGTTAGCTAGCTGGCCTCCTGATCAGAGCCTCAGGGATAGAAAATACTCCAACCACCTTGAATCCAACACCTGGACTCAGTCTGCTGCGAGCCTTGCCACCCCAGAGGTGGTATCCTAGTCCTGGACCCTGGAGGTAGGCCTGAAAGAGCCCTGCCAGCTCAACCAGTGGTCCAAAGAGAACAGATGTAGCGTGAAGCATGGCCTGTAGCTCCTTGAAACTGCAGCTCTGAGAAGCATGATTAATGCAAGACCTCGCATTGCAGCCCCACAGCTCCTCCGAACTGCTGCTGCGCCACACATTCTTGACACAGGACCTCACTGCTGCCCCTGCATAATGTATCGGAGAAATTTGCCACCGGAAACTATAGCACCCTCTTCAATCACACTGGCACGTGAATGGAATCCCCTATTCTACAGTAATGTATCCTGAAACAAAATCTTGTGTGCTTTAACCTAGGCACTGGTTCCATGACAAAATTTAGGTGCCAGTGTGATTGAATTTGGTGCTATTGTTTCCAGTGGCAGATTTCTTACCTCATCGTCAAAGGTGTTTTTATCTAGACTGAGACTGCTGTTTTGACTCATGTGATAATTAACTTTCTAGGGTTGCACTCTTCGATGCGCTTGGTTATTGAAATAACTTTACAATGTCCCTTTATGAACATGGTGAAATTGAAATCTATCTTAAATTGATCTTGGTTTTAACATGTATACTGTCTCAAAGCCACAGATGGCATGAATTATATGTTGGTCCCCTTTTCATAATTGTGAATTAAATTGCTAATGGTGGGTATATATTCAACCTGTGGCCTTACATATGGATTGAGCATAATATAAGGACATATTGACAATATATTCTCTAATACAAGCAGGAGGAATCGTATCTTCATAGTCATGTTACACATGATCAAGTGGGAGCAGTCCAATCTTTGATATATGGTAGGTATGTCCCTCTTTCTCTTATACAGTAACTGTGATATTTTTAGTTTACCAGCATACTGCAATCACATTAATCATGAGGGAGTGTATTATGGATTTCGAAAGAGTAATTGAGATATGCATTATCGGATTGGACACACATGAAGGGCTATGAGGGTGCCACTGCCTTTTTATTATTATTTTTCAATTTTTAAATGCTTCGGGTATTTATATGTTATGTGTATCATCGCTGTTCACAGAGATGGGGGCTAGCGATTTTTTATGCTATATATCTAATCATCACTCGCTTTTTGTACTGATACAGCACTGTTGTGGCTACTATTTATGCTTTATATCATTTGTGCCTTTGCGGAAAGAAAAAAGATTCTGTGCCAGTTATGTGTTTGTATTGTGCATAGTATGTTGTTTAAAAAATTGGTCATGTTTTGTTTTTTTGAAGTCACTTTTTATTACGTCTGCCTATTTATATCATATATGCTGTTAACAGCCCTGACTAAGTTCAAGTGATATACTTTGAACAGAACGCGTTGGCTGGATGTCTCATGTTTGGTTGAATATGAAAAAAGATCAAAAAAGAAAATTAAGAGGAACTCATAACAAATGTCCTGGCTTACTTATTTGGATAAGGATTTCTCCGGTGCACCATTCCATATTAAGTAAAATATTGAAAAACAGTTTCAACTTTGTTCTCCATACGATTTGGTTTTCAGAATATTTCTCTCTAGTCGCAACTAGTTCTCCAGTAAAGTATCATGGAAACCATTGTTCTCCAAAGAAAATTATGAATCTATGTAGCAAGGTCATGGCTGCAGCAACATTGTGCTATATAACAATACGAAGGAGTACCACCAAAGATAAGGCTGAAACAGCCAATATTGGTGGGATGAGACACTAGTGTAAAAGAAGAAGTCCTCCTTTGTTTTTAAGGAACCCCTCACTCACCGACCTGGTCGGTGACATGCTTCATCATCGGGGCCACCTTGACAGCCGAATGCCGCCAAGGTGTGCTGCAACACCTGGAATACAGTGGAGCGGGTATGTGAGTGATGAATGTGAAAAAAGAAAAAAAGTCAGTGAGTTAAAAATTGTCCTGGTATAACTTAACCAAATATTATTTATTCTAAAGCTACTGGACAATATTAAAAACAGTGATGATACAATAAAGGCTTTAATGGGACCTAGTGTATCTGTGATATGTGCTGGGTCTACATGTTTCAAACCATATGGGAGTTACCGGTTTTTCATCAGGACCAAAATGATGTAAAAGGAGTTGGGTGGTCAGGGTACACTAACACCCTGCCATACCTGCAACCCTTTCAGAACCCAAAATAGCGAATTGCTAGATGGGTAAAAATAATAATAACCCAGATGTGGTTACCAAAAATGAAACAAACCTGTAAAAGAGAGAAAATTATCACTCATAAAGGTTATTTACGTGCCTGTAACGTAGTGAAGTGACGTAGTCCGCTCTGTCTGTGACTCATTCCACATTCAATAATGCGAATAAACCATGGTGCGGTGTATCAGCATAATTATTCTATATTTGGAACCGAATGTTCCTGGGAGGGCACACCTATCAATATGGGTGTGAGAGTGAGCACGCATGCGTAGTTTTATCTTTTAAACCACTCTTATCACAAACTTGATTGTGCGTGCCTCAGTCATAATTCTAACTCATTAGTGTCAGGGATTACCGACGTGAAAAATTGCCAACTTGATCCAGAAACACATTTAACATATAACAAAACACCACACACATATTGTCAGAAATAAACAACACTTACTCCTCAATGGAGAAATGTTTGCTGCACGGGGATTTGAGGGGAAGTTACAGAGTTCAAAACGTATTCTGTGGAAAAGAGACAAGGGAACATAAAGAGGGGTTCAAAGGAGAGTATCCAGTATCGTATGTTCCCCTCCTCTGTAGCTGGAAAGAGGTTCGGAACCTGAGGTATTTCTTTAAGGGCAGATTCTACTTACAGTTCCTCTGGTCGGAAATCAGCTGATAACCTACTTCACTCCCTCCGTGCACCCGTAATGGAGAGAGATGCAGCGCCGTAGTTAAAGGCAGCCGCCATTGTGGGCGCGGAGGGCGTGGCTGGTCCAGTATCGCGCGATGATGTCACGTGGGTACGTGATCGTCATACGCGCGCCTGGTTGTCAAGGAGACCTGGGGTAAACTAAGCCTCCGTGATCGGAGACAGGCAGTAAACAAAGCCTCCGAGATCGGAGACAGTACGTTACGCACAAAAAAGCGTAATTAAGGGGTAGAGACATATTAGAATGCGTTTCCATGGGCTTAATGTTAAGATCAGAGCTCCGTGTGTGGAGTCTAAACAGGCCATGAACGGTGATTGAAAAAAAGGGGCTTATATTAATTTAGGCAATTTGGGCATGTTAGTTCAGCATTGGAGATGTAACTATGGGGAATACTAAACATAATGAGATATTAGCTGGTAGGGGGGCTCAATATGAAATGAAGTACGGGAACGCGTTTCCCCTGGCTTAATATTATGATCAGAACTCCGTGTCTGGAGTCTGAACAAGCCATTACTGGGGATTGAGAATAGAAAGAGGAAAGGAAGGGGGGATACATGTAATTGTCAGGCATTTGGGCATACTCATTCAGCATTGGAGGTGTAACTACGGTGACTGCTGGCCATCAATCCCTTAGCCTGGCAAATGACACAAGGTCACAGCAAAGTGGGGTGTTTGCTGTAAATGTTAAAAACCAGGTATCTATGAGAGGACCGAGGCCCAGGGGATATTGTAATTTAGGCCATTTTTGTTTGTAGATAGCCTATATACCCATCTTTGTTCTTTTTCGTACAAGCGTTTTTGTATGTTTGGTCCTGGAGAGATCTGCTCAATGACGGTCCAAAACATGTCATTCGGAGTGTGGCCTTTTTCAAGAAAATGATCCGTCAGTCGGGTCGCATTTTTCTTGCAGCGTATGGTGCTGTGGTGTTCACAGATTCTCTGTTTGACCTTCCGGGTTGTCATCCCAATGTATCTTTTTCTGCAAGTACATTCAATGAGATAGACTACATTTTCACTGTTGCAGTTGGTATGTGCAACTTGCCTCCAGGTTTTACCAGTCTCTAGATCAAGGGTCTTTGTATTCCTAGTTAGGTGGCATACACTGCAATCTCCGCAGCGAAAGTGTCCAGTTACATCAGGAAGGCCCCATGCTCTGGTGATTGAAGGTGTGGTTGGAGCCAGCTTTGCTCTTGGTCTGGTGTTGACAAGGGTGTCTTTTAAGCTTTGAGACTTCTTGAAAGAAAAAAGTGGTTTTTCCCAGTGTAAATTGCCAGTGTTTATGATATTCCAATGCCTGTTTATGCTCTTAGTTACTTGGTTGGAAATCAAGTTGAATGTGGTCACACATGTCAGTGGTATTTCTGTGTCAATTCTGGTCTTCTCTTCAAGGAGTGCTTCTCTGGGCTGGTTTCTGGCCCTCTTTTGGCATTTGTTTACTATTTTCTTAGGATACCCCCGGTTATCCAGTTTTTCAGAAAGGTCATTCGCTTGTTTTTGTAGTCAGATAGTTTACTACAATTCCTGCGTAGTCTTAAGAATTGTCCGTAGGGTAGGTTTTCCCTGAGTGGTCGAGGGTGGAAACTTTCAAACCTTAAAAGATTGTTTTTCGAGGTTGGTTTATAATGGGTTTTACTTTCCAGATGATTGCCCTCCTTGTTAATTACTACATCGAGAAAAACAATTTCTCCTTTGTCATAGCAGCTCGTGAATCTGAGGTTCCTATCACAAGTGTTGACCCAAGCGATGAATTGTTCTAGAAGTTCAGTTGGTCCTTGCCAGATGGCAAGGACGTCATCAATGTATCGCCTCCAAAAGGTCAGATGTTCACGATATGGATTCACATCGTTCAGAATGAACTTGTTCTCAAAATCATACACATACATACCAGCTATACTGGGGGCAAAAACACTGCCCATTGAGGTCCCCCCGGTTTGTAAGAAAAGCGTTCCTTAAAACTCGAAGTAATTGCGTTTGAGGGCCAGCGTGGCGCATTCCAGAATGAAGGCCTTGGGAGTGTGAAAAGGCCAGTCAGCATTCTCTAAAGTGTTCCCCAATACTCGGATGGTATCATCTTGGGGTATGCTTGTGTATAGGCTTTCAATATCAAAGCTCAATAACACAGTGTTCTCATCAACCTCCACGTTTTGTAGTAAGTTCAGTAGACTTTTTGTGTCTTGCAGGTAAGTAGTTGACTTCTGTACAATGGTTTTTAGAAAAAAGTCACAGAATCTAGAGAGAGGCTCTAGTAAGGAGCCGATGCCAGAAACTATTTGACGTCCTGGAGGGGGTAGTCTGCCCTTATGCATCTTTGGTAAGATGTAAAAATAAGGGGTCTTCCCTTCGGTGGTGCACAAATAGTCTGCTTCCTGTTTTGATATTGCACCATTGGATTCTGCTATTTCAACCAGTTGACATATTTCAGCCTTCAGATCGCTTGTTGGATCAGTGTTCAAAACTTGATAATGATTTCTGTCACTCAGAAGTCGGACACATTCTTCACGATAGGCGGTAGTGTCCATGATTACTAGCCCACCGCCTTTGTCGGCAGGTTTTATAATTGTTGTTTCACAAGCACGTAGTTCTTTCAATGCCGTTCTTTCTACGTTGCTGAGGTTCTGAAAATGGGTGGTTGTTTGCATCTTCTCAACATCATTGTAGACAGCTTGTTCAAAAGTCATTAGTTCCACTGGTGTTGTGTGTGGAGGTGGCATAAAGGTTGATTTTAACCTTAGTCCACTCTCATTCTCTACTTCACATTCTTTTGGTTGACCCTGTTTCTCAAAAAAGGCTTTAAGCCTTAATTTCCTGAAAAAACTGGCCAGCTCACAATGTAACTGGAATTTATCAAGTCGTGCCGTGGGGACATAACCAAGTCCTTTGTTAAGAACATTTTCCTCAACGGTTGTTAGTGGTCTTGATGACAGATTCGTGACTAAGGTTTCGCACTGCTTGTGCCCGCCTTGCTCTTCGTCCGGTTGCTCACTGGGTCGTCTTCCTCCCAGTGTACCTGATTGGGTTGTCTGTTTTTTCCTCTTCCCCTTCTGCCCCTGTGAAAAAAAGGAGGGCGAAACTGGAAAGGGGGGGGCTGGAAATGTGGTTGGAAAGGGGGTTGCCAACCATACATTTGGAAATTTGTCGTCTGGTTAAAAGGATCCTGAAACATGGGGGGTTGGAAACCGGGCCAGAAGTTTCCTTGGCCTCTTCTCCCTCCTCTGCCCCTTTGTCTATTAGTGCTGGTGTTAGATCCGTTACTGCTGCCTGATGAGACACTTGATGCGTCAGAATCAGATGTGGGTTTATCAGGTGGTTTGAAATCGGGATCTGAATAGGGGTATGTCTTGACAAAGGAGAATCTTTTTAAGTCCTTTTGAAATTTCGTGACTTTTTGCTGGGTCAGGTTGTCTTTATATTCAGTTATTTCCTTATTGATTTCGTCCAACCTTCTTTTGTATCCAGTTATAGTGGCCTTTATATGTGCCTCTGTCTTATAAATATGAAGCGCGAATATCTCCAAAAGCTAACGCCTGCCCTGAGCAGTTCTTAGCCATGTTATCCAATGGTAGGTGGATAACATGGCTAAGAGCATTAGCTCGGTAATGCATGAATATCACTGACTTTTCAGCGATATTCATGCATTGCGGCCGACTTTTATCGCATTTGCGATAAACCTTGGTAATACCAAGGTTTATCTGCGATAAAAATCTCCGCAACCCAGCGGTAAATTTTTGTCTCTAACCAAGCAATAGCGATAATTATCGCTATTGCTTGGTAATATGCCCTGTAGTTTGTTGTTAGGGCACTGCTGCATAGTGCGCTTTCCACTGACCTGAAGTCCTACTCCAGGCAGTGCTGCTACTCTGTAAAAACCACTAGCCTTCCCTTCCTTGAAATGAGGTCAGCACAGGCAGGGTTGAAGGACTCAGCGGCGAGGCCTGACGAGCCATAAGCAATAAGCCATGCCTCCGAGCAAGCCTCATGAGAGGCAGAACAGCAATTAACTCTGCCAGCAGGGCAGCTCGAAGCACTGATCTCATTAAAGCTGGCTTAAGGACATGTGCAGAACTTAGAAGCATATGAAAGGTGTCATAGAGGGTGAAACAGGTTCTCCATGAGTTTGTGAACAAGTAACTGATTTGCAAGACTATGGCCATTTCTCTTGTAATTGCTGCTGATCAAATGTTAGACTTTATCCATTTTATTGAAACAGGTGAAACACGAATCATTTGCACGTGCTTCATTTCTCTTTGGAATCTTATTCCAATTATCAGGCTTTAGCAGGGCGCGACCAATATAGGGACATATTAGCAAGAAGCTCGATAAAGTTATCGCCTTTTTAGCGGCAGAAAACTGCTGCTAAAAGTGCGATAATGGGCTTGCTAATATGAGTTATAGAATACCAATAGAAGCCCAGGTTAGATGTTCTGCACATCTAACCTGGGCTTCAATTGGAATTCTATAACACATATTAGCAGTCCCATTATCGCAGTTTTAGTGGCAGTTTCCTGCCGCTAAAACAGTGATAATTTTTACGAGGTTCTTGCTAATATTCCCCATAGTGTTGGTCTCATCTTCCCACAGAGTTGCTTGTGTGCAGGTGTCAAACTGAATCAGACCCTGTGGGGTATATTTACAAGGAGATAGCACCACCAGAACGTCACTTTTAGCAATGGTCTGGTTGTGCCATGCCTTTTTCCATATATACGAAGTGGCGCTAAGCCACTTTCACTGCTGCCTTGTAAATACGGCCCCTTTACACGCATCACTTTGCATGAAATGGGCATGCATCAGGTGTTGCTCTGGGCATTCCACCACAATCCACATTGTATTTTGATCTTGCCCAAGATTTACAAGGATGTGTACATCTGAGGCAACACCAAAAACAAACACTGTGATATGAAAGGCTTTTAAATGGCACAACATGGAGAAATACTTTGATTTCTCCTTGTTTTTTTCGTTTTCTGTGTGTGCTGCATTCTGCAGCACACTAGAAAGAGCAAAACACCATTAATGGTTGTTCATGTGCAGGAAGATGTTCCTTCCTGCACAAAAACAATCATTACATATTGATAATTGTCTACTTCTATGATTGCAGCACAACGCAGCACACATAAAAGTAGCAAGCAGCCATTATTTATGTGCAGGAAGGGTCCCTTCCTACACATAAACCATCATTCTTTGCAGCGCAGGCATAGTTGCACTATGGTGCGAGGGTGCCTGCATTGGCGCTAGACAGCCAATTTGCGCACCGGTGCTAGGGAAAACACTGGGGTGCGCTGTATTGTTGTGAGTACAGTGCATCCCTGCGTTTTGGGAATGTCAGATTGTGGCGCTGCCAAATTTGGTGCAGCTCAGAGCTCCAACATTTCCTTGTAGAAATGCCCCTGTATTCCTCGCTCAACCTGCACACACATGCACACGCATGTGTGCATGTTTTTACATGTTACCTGTGCAGTACCTTTCACCTTGACTGTACAGTGATTACCTTATTTTGAAAGGTGGACCCTGAAAGTTTCAGGTCAAATCCACTAGACCACAGAGCTTGCAGTGATTGAGACTCCGTTAGAGAATCCCACACTACAGCAGAAGTCCAATATGGAAAAAACTGAGGGGTTTCATGGGTTAGAGCCCAGTTCTTTACACCGTGATACCAAGGACAACACTGGTTTTCCTCCAGGGTACTGTAGCACTCATTTGGCAGCTCATAAAGAACTTCTAAATTCCTCAATTGGGAAGAATTTCTGGGTCACAAAAAATAACTTGCCACGCTGTTAGAAGTCTTGGATGCTCATAGCTAACCAGGTAAAGAGAACTTGGGTGGTTATAGATAGTAACAAAGAGAGGACCCTTGCCATGTGACTCCAGACACAACATTCTCTAATTCACTATATAGGAGCTATTCTTCAAGTGTATTCAACACAATGTAAAGCTTTCCACTACCTTTGAATTCTTCTTGTCTCCTCAGTTCTCCAAGAGCAGGATATCACTCAGGCACCAAGGTTACTGACTGGATAGTGGTTGAAAATAGTTTTAACCTGTGTTCTGATGATCCCATGGGTCTGTGAAGCCTACTTAGAGGGTCTAAGACGCTTAAGAAAATAAAATAACTTTAAAAGATTTTTAAGGTGTCAAAACAAAGACGCAAAGTGTAAAAATGTAAATTTAAAACATTCTATAAATGTTAAGGCATTTGAAATTTGAGGCTAAAAATGTAGTTGGTATTTTCTGATTGATACGTGGTAGCGGTGCAAGGGGATCAATTTGAATATATTCTGAATGTTGGCCATCCTATAATGAAATTAGAAAAGCTGCAACCTTCCCATTATTCTTTTTTATTATGTGTTTGTGAATTAAATAAATATTTATTAATGTATGTATTTGTTCGTTGAATGTTTGTTTTTGTATTTTTTTAGATTGTTTTGTGGTTCAAATCATCGAAATTACTCAAACCTGAACCCCCAGATTCCAATAATGATTCAGTGGGTATCCATGGATTTCAATATTGGATCAGTAGGATCCCTGAATGTATGTAATGATTTAGTGTGGGTACATTAACATTTAAAGGTTAAGAACAACTTGCCTAGGACACTTTACATTTATAGTAAAATCAGCATACAACTAAGCTCAAATAGTTTGAAATGAAAACAAACAAACGTTGATCAGCAAATGAAATAAACATTTTAGGATTGAATTTTCATAACAAAATATACATTAGCTTTAATCAAAGAACAGACACAAAAGGAGAAAACATGACTATGTAGTTCCTCTATTATTACCATTCATTAAAGACACCGCGTATTTTTTCCATAAAGAGTCCCTTCTCTTCTCTGAAAACATAACTCTTTTATATTTCGATGGCAGAGGATTTTGACAATCCAGTACCTGTGTGCCATTCCATCAATGATGGGAATTGAGTCATAAACACAGAAAGAAGATACCTGCTATTTTTATTCAACAGACACACATTAGGAAGCTTAGACACATTTTCAGCTAGAATGTTAATTCTCTCCAACAAGCTAGTCATCAACTGCAAGCATTGATCACAAGCCTCACAAGCAAAGTAATGTTGTTGTTGTGAAGACAGCAATTTGCAAAATTACAGGATTTAAGATTGCAAAATTACTACTTGTTAAAGAATACTAAATCCATTTTGTGATTCAGTAACAGGCGTTCAATTCGCAAACTGGGTTTAGAAATCTATAACAAATTGCTACTTGGAAAGGGCATGTTTGTGTGGCTTTCCAAATAGCAATTCATTAAGAGATGCATCAGTCTGTGGACCATAATCTTGTTGTGAAACATTTAAAGGTTACTAACTCCAGAGTTGGGGTGGTAACACATTCCCAAAGGGGAAGGGAGTTAATTGAAAAAAAAGTTTGCTGGGGAGTAGGCTGTATTCCAGAGGACCACTGCCAACTCTTAAAAAAACTAAAAATAGTTTTTTTTAAATGCAGTCCCATTGCCTTTTACAAATACGGGCTGCAATGAAAAATAAAAAGCTGACTTAATTTGAAATGGTATCACATACATGGTCATCTGCTGACCCCAGCAGGCCATCATCTCTGTGACTGCATCCAGTCCTAGTGAATCACAATTTACAACATACCTTGTGAACACTGATGAAGTAGGTCGGATTGTGACCCATTACGATTCAGAACTTTGAAAACCGACCTTTTACTGCAAAGGTTGGTTCAAAAAATGGTCTTCCATTAGCAAAAAGTCACCAGGTTGTCACTGACATTTTCACCTAATTATAAGATCCCTTTAACTTTTTTTTTTTCAGTGAATTTCAATTTTTTTTAATTTAAAGTAAAATATAATAATTTTTAACTATAATTTCACTTCAACTTTTGGTGCTTTCAGGACACGTCTAATGGCTTTCTTTTTAATATATAGTAAAATATATTTAAATTCCTAACTATCGCAACACCTTAACCATTCTTTTTCAGTGACATTCTATTTTTATTTTTTTCGTAAAGTAATATTTTATTACCGTACTGCAATAGATAAAAATCCAGTAGGTGATGTGTAGTTTAAGATGATTTATTAAGTCTACTTACAGGTTGGTAAATCCAAGTAGAGCAGCTTGCTCGCGGCTCAGCCCATACTCCAGCGGGCACGCCTCACCCCACAGGCACCCAAACATTCCGTTCATCATCACCACACCAACATTCCACGCAGCACATTCACACTGGCTGAGCAGCTAGAGAGAATGCAACAGGAGAGAAGGATAAATACATATACAGGATACTACATATGTCAACCTCTGGCTTTGCACGCCCCACCCACTGTGCATGACTTGTGGCACGGTGGGTTGGGTGCAAAGTCTGCCAGGCTAACATGGCTAAATATAAGTTATGTAATTTTAGGAGAGTGGGGCATGTGTCTCTCCTCCCTGGGGCTATTACAGTCCCAGGGCCGCAACACCCCCGGGACAATATTTCATAAAGGCCCTGAGGGGCGGCCTTAGGCATGTGCAAGCTGTGCACCTGCACAGGGCCACCAAACCCCAGGGGCCACTACACCAATATATGTCCTTAATATAATAATCCTCTGAGGATGGATACATATTTGCGTGGTGGCCCCTGGCAGGGATTTGGTGGCCTCCGGCTCTGTTCCACTTCCAAACACCCTGACTCCCCCCCCCCTCTTCACTGGCCTCCGTGCTCCGCCCGCACGGACCCCCTCTTCTGGGGCCCTCTACCTTCGCTCCCTGCCCAGGGCCGCCGTGAGCCTAGAGCCGCCCCTGCCCAGGGACCCAATCCCCCGGTGTTATTATTGAGAAGTATCCACCCGGGGCACCCGGGGCACCCACTATAAACTACATTGGGAGCTGCAGGGGACCTATTGGGTCACCGTGACCCCTACACCTCCCAGAATGCACCCAGCCGGCATTGCACCCACCCCGCATCAGCAGATATGTTCTTCTGCTCCTGCAGGGCGGTAACAATGCGTGTTTCCTTGACTGCAAGAGCACCGGCAGGGAAATACATGTCACCTCTCACCCGGCAGTAGCATTTTAGCAGCTCATAGATAACCAAAAATATTCCTTGGCACAGTGTACAGTCTTTAACCTCATCATTTAAAAAAATAACTTTCCTTTAATATATTTAAAATCATAGCACAGTTGTTAGCCGTCATTGAAAAAAGGCTCTTAGCCATGTGGTTATATAAACTACATTCCAACAGTCAAGACCTGGTACAACTGTTGCCTTCAGAGGCTGTACAGCTTTTAGCACTTCAGGTAGACAGAGCTATTGGAAGCACCAGACTGGGCTTTTACATGTCTTGGAGTGAAGTGTGACTGTTTTCTGGGGACATGCTGAGGTCTTGTGGGCATGAAAAAAGGCATTCCATTCATACACTAGTAGGAAGGTTAACAAAACAAGGCATCTGTGCACATGGGGGTCTGGAGGCAAGAAATACCCATGCAGAGGAGCTGAGAGTTGAAAAGCTTTGGAGTCATGCATTCTTGTATGTGGGAGAAACAGGAACACAGAACAATCCTATACAAAACAAATCTAGTTTTAGAAACTCATCATGCATGTGATAAGGTGGAGATCAGGCTAGAAGACAAGGAATTATGAAGTGACACTGGAAGAATCTTGGCCACTAATCACAGCAGAAACAGAATTTTGACACACATCACATGGGTCATATAATAGCGTGCAAGGTCAGTCACCTGTGTAGTGGTGGTTATCATGTGGTACAACTGAGCAGGCTGTTCTGGATGATATGGGTTAGATCAGGTGTCTTCAACCGGTCGATCGCAAGCTACCAGTAGATTGTCAACCCTCTGGAGGTAGCTTGCGACCTTGTAACTTCACTAAAAAAGCTGCGTTATGCCTACAATAAAATAACACTAAGTAGATAAAATGTTGCACATTTATATTGCAAATCTTAGCTGCAAAGCCAATTCGATATATATTAGCGCTTGCGTCGATCACCCATTTCAGCTGCTGCCATGCTCGGCTGAGGGAGCAGGGCCGGCCTTAGGCATGTGAAAGCTGTGCACCTGCACAGGGCCACCACACCCCAGGGGCCACCACGCCAATATATATCCTTAATATAATAATCCCCTGAGGATGGATACATATTTGCGTGGCGGCCCCTGGCAGGAATTTGGTGGCCTCCAGCTCTGTTCCACTTCCAAACACCCTGACCCACCCCCTTCACTGGCCTCCGCGCTCCGCCCCACCCGGACCCCCTCTTCCGGGCCCCCTACCTACGCTTCCTGCCCAGGGCCGCCATGAGCCTAGAGCCGCCCCTGGAGGGAGGGTGGGTTACATATTTCAAAATCCAGAAATCACATAGTGCAGCGTCTCCTACCTTGTGTACCTGAAAAATAACTCAGGAACACTTTGTGACCATGTCTGCTGCCTTCATGCTCAGACGGGGCTTTGTCTTGCTCATAGGCTTGTGTAGCCCCACAGCAGCACAGCACCACAGTCTTGAAACAGAGCCCAGTCACTGGACTGAAGCAGAACAGGAGTTAGCTGAGAAACAAATCCACGAAGAGGCCTGACACTGGGCTCTGCAAAGTGCCTGCCTCCATTTTCTGATACAGCCAGTGGGCTTTGATCTTTGGAGGATCAGCTTCATGGAGGTCATTTAAAAGCAGAAATTAAAAGAATGAAAGCATGGGTTATGAGGTGACTGTGATAAGAGATGAATTGAGAATGTAAGCACCATATGAATTCGAACTGTGGCGTATTTCAGCACAGTGCAAGGCCCTCATAATTATTGTTTCGGTACCCAGCGTCAATGCAGAACACCTCCATGAATGTGATCCCTGACAGAATATCAGAAACCGAAATATCCACTTTTTCTGACCTCGTTTTTGTGGCCATTTGACTCTGAGCACTTTATTACTGCTAACCAGTGCTAAAGTGCATTCACTCTCTCCCTAACACATGCTAATATTGGGTCATCCCCAATTGGCGTATTTAATTTACTTATAAGTCCCTAGTACTACCTGTGCACAGGGTCTGTAAATTAAATGTTTTAGTGTGTCTGCAGAACTTATTGAGCCACCCACTTAAGTAGCCCTCAAACCATGGCTCAGGCCTGCCACTGCAGAGCCTTTGTGTGCAGCTCACATTGCCATTTCGACCTGGCAACATAAACCTCTTGCCAGCCCCAAACCTTCCCTTTTTTCTACATATAAGTCAACCCTGGGGTAAGCCTTGTACCACCCAGAGGGCAGGGTGCATGGTATTTAAAATGAAGGACATGTACTTTTAAGGTTTACATTGTGGAAAATGACTAAATTAGGTATACATAATCGGCGTTCATTTATGTTCACCACAGCCACTGTTGAAAGTAAAGTGAAAATCGTGAAACATTGGCCACGCCATCTTGCCAGCATAGGCCCTTTGCGCACACGTAAACGGCATCCATTTTAGGTGCCGTGGCCATCTCACGCTTTGCAAGCCACCTATGATTCACCCTAAACCCTGCAACCATCCCCGGCGCCCTGATTCAACATGACCAAATGCACTGAGGTCATAAAACCCTGTCAGCCCGACAAAGCCCCCGAGCCACTTCCTACCCTAAAACACATTTGTTCTTTCATCCCCTGCACATGAGCCGAGCCTTCCGATAACCCCCCAACTGCACCTGGCCACTTGATCCGGTCCCAGGCTGTAAACCAGGCCCTGTAGACGCACCTTTTTGCCCCCACACAGCAAGACTTGTTACACAAACAGAAGCATTTGATGTTATCACTCACACAACCTTTTAGATCTGACCCTTCCCATACCCTTTCATGCCCTATTGGAATGTCCAGCTGCAAGATGACAATCATCTGTTACATTTGGGAGGGGGAACGGCATCTGTTAGATATGTGTGGGAGCCGGCCTGAAGCGGGGATTCCGGGGATGTCTTTCCGTACATCAAAGTATTAACAAGAATGTGTTTCATGCAATAAAACCATAAAACTGTGTATAAGAGGCGAGGCAGCAGAGAAATTGGCAGAACATCTCCTGAAGACATTCTGTGTGTGTCCGAAATGACAGGCTCTCCTCATGAGAAATAAAACCTGTTTCTTGCAATCCAGTTCCCAGCGCCTGTCTCTTTATTTTGGTAACTATTTGATATGGGAAATTAAAGGCGTCTTGCGCCAGCAGCCTGGGTATTCGAGAGAAATTGGCTGTTTTTCCACAATTGGCGTCCCAAACGTGGGGACCATCAGTGACACGTGGATCCAGTGGGAGAGGTCCTGACGACAGAGTGAACGACTGCAACGATCGGGAGAGCTCCTGTCCGATAGACCCTCGTCTGACAGCCGATCATCCGAACTTCACTGATTCCGAACAGACCTCTTTCGAGTGATCTACAGTCCTGACTGGGAACCATCAGGAGTGCCGTGACAGTCACGGAGAAAAGAGGACGATCGGGCGCTGGATTCGGAAGACAAGAAACTGTCCATGCGGTCCGGGTAAGGTCGTGTACCACGACAAATTGCGAATTGATTGTTTGATTGTTTGGAAAATACTAGTATTACTCTTCAAATTGTTGGTTCTTTTTTGGAGATTCTCTGTCTGCAAACGGAGAAGAATAGAAAGATTCTCTTCCTTTGCAGGTAGTGAAGGGTAGGTAACGCAGACTTTTGTCCCCCGTTGTAACCCGTCGTGCCTATTTTTCTCCCCCACTGGTTGATTGTTTGCCCGAACATTGTATGTTCGAGGATTGTTCTCTTGAGATTCTCTCTGTCTACAAACGAGGACGAATAGAAATATTCTCTCTTCCTTTGCAGATAGTGAGGGGTAGGTAACGCAGACTTTTGTCCCAGTTGTAATCCGTCGTGCCTATTTTTTATCTCCCCACTGATTGTTTGATTGTCCGAACATTGACTGTTCGATATTGGTTCTTTTGAGGTATTCTCTACTTGCAAATAACGAAGAATAGAAATATTCTGTCTAGTCTTTGCAAATAGTGAAAGGATAGGTAGTGCGGACCTTTGTCCCCCGTTGTAATCTGTCATGCCTATCTTCTCCCCACTGATTGGTAGTTGGTTCAGCCCGGACCGTTTATTAGAGGTAGATCATCCGGCTCCACCGGAGGGCACCCCTAATAAAAAGGACATGTATATAAAATACGGATTAGCCACTGTATCTTTCTAGCAAACCATGGCATAAAAATCGCTAGGAAAAACAAAAGAAATCGAGCAAAATCAGTAGGCCCCTGATGGGATCTTTTTGATCCCGCTAAAATAGAAACGCTAGGAATAGCCCGTCACGAGAAATATGGAACTAGGGGGAGGAGCCAAGCTCGACGCCATTATGGCCGCAAGGTAGCTCGGCTCTGTCGGCCTCCCTGCCCAAGCTCGACTATCCTGCCGCCCATCCTGCCCAATAACGAATACATTATACAAATGAAGGTTGCTGACACCTACCATCCGTTCTGGGGGCTCCAGAATGCAGCAGATCTGCAGCTACTTCCCTCTGGGAAATGAGGCCTCCGGCGCATGGAGACCGGGGCCTTGCCTGCAGCCATCAGCCGGCGAGGTGGCATCGATGGCAGCCTGGGGTGGAGTATGGAAGCCGACCAAAAGGGACTGTTGTGCGAATAAGCCGGAGGCAACGGGACGCGCCGAGGCCCGACGCCGGATCGTCCAGAGGTGGTGTCCAGCAAGTTGTCTGTGGGGGATGCCGTGTTGATGGCTCCCCCTTTTGTTGCCTGGCCCGGCCATTTTGTATACCTGCGCCAGGAGACGGCGTGGGGCGCCCGCGGAGAGGCGGCGCGGACGCCCCACCCCCCGGCGGAGGTTCCTCTCCTGCACCAAGATTGCCATTCGCGTTCCACTTGCGGAGCCCCCGCGGCTGGCTGACCAGGGGGCCCGCTCCGGTGGCCGTGGTGAAGGGCAGCTGCTGTGGGACTGTCAAGATGGCGGTCGACTCTCCGGATTTGGGCCCGGTCCACTGAAATGTCTCTGTGGAACTCAGATGCTTGCCTGCTTGGGCCTGAGCCCCACCCTCGGAGACGTTCTCCCAGCTTTGAAGATTCTACGGGAGTCGTTGGCCCTCGACTCCCGCGGGCTTCCGGTGGGGGCGACCGCCGTTGTTGTTCTACCATCCTCCATGGAGGTGCCTCTGCCCTGACCGTCGCTTTGCCCCCCATCTGGTGCCGTGAGGGAGGCTGATTTAGTCCATCGGCGGGGAGATACACTTGCTGTCCCGCTTTCCGGAGTGGTCGCGACGTTGCCGCGAGATGGTGGTGCTCTCATGCTGATGCCAGCTTTTGTCCGAATTACCAAGAAACACTATAGACTACCAACTTGATCAGTTCCGGTGGGACCTCAGCGTGACCCGGTAGGGAAGATTTTACCTTCCTCACCTTTGAGTCACGGTTCATGCTGCCTGTCCTTTCTGTTGGTGTTGACGGAGTTTTTGAACTGCCGAAGGGAGTTTTGGTCCGGCCGCTGGTTGTTGGAGGCATTTGGACTATACTCTGGACCTGCCCGGCCTAGGCCAAATGGCGCCAGTATAGGCGGGACTTGCAACTCCTTATGGTGTTCTGGTTACTTAGCCTTGATGCAATGGGATATGTATGCGGTCTTGGTGCACATGGCGGGCGGGGAAGGATACTGACTGGGCATGCGGACAACCCTATTGATGTTGGTTTTTATTCATTATTGATTATTGTATTATTGTAGCTTCGAAGAGGTGTTCCTCATGGTAATCGCCCACGGTGTGCATATGGACGATTTTATTGTAACTGATCCTGTTATACTTTCAATTATAAATTTAACCTTCACTGATCCTGCAACTGTTAGTCACATTTAGTTTTTTTTTCAATTAAATGGCTCGCCCGTTACATACTTTTATACTACAGTGTAATCTCTCCTTACATTATGCATTTCCAGTCTGCCCCGTGGCTGGCCTATATGGTTGTAGGCCCGTATTTGTATGCTGACATTTTCACAATAAAGGTTTTAAAAAAAATATGGAACTAGCATCATAACAGTCGCTTAGATTGGTAGGTTTTGAATAAAGGCTACTATCTTCAAATAAGTAAAGGACAAGCAAAATGAAGCAATTCGATTATAAAAAGTTAAAAAGACATAGTACACAGAAATGATGCGAAAAGAATGAATGTCTGACAAAATATCGAAATCAAAAATATCGAAATACAAAAATATCGGAACAAAAATATCGAAGTCAAAAATATAGGAATCCTATCCCTGACAAGGTAAGTACAAAAATATTGAAAAATTAATATCGTAGTACAAAAATATCAAAATTAAAAATATCGTTTTTTTAAATGTATTAATAATAATGTAAAAATAATTATAAAATACATATAATGTTACACATATTAAATAAAAATATTAAAACATAATTAAAAAATTAAAACTAATACATATACATTTTAGATCAATTAAAAACTTAATAATTTAATGTAATTTTATACTTTTTAATTTCATTTATTTGATTTAATTTACATTTATTTTAATTTTACCCTATACGACTGTACCCCAAAACCCCAAAACTGACCCTGAACCCTAAAAATACCCCTTTACCCAAAAACCCAAAACTGACCCTGAACCCTAAAAATACCCCTTTACCCAAAAACTGAAAACTGACCCTGAACCCTAAAAATACTCCTTTACTCAAAAACTGAAAACTGACCCTGAACCCTAAAAATACCCCTTTACCCAAAAACGGAAAACTGACCCTGAACCCAAAAAATACCCCTTTACCCAAAAACTGAAAACTGACCCTGAACCCTAAAAATACCCCTTTACCCAAAAACTGAAAACTGACCCTGAACCCTAAAAATACCCCTTTACCCAAGAACTGAAAACTGACCCTGAACCCTAAAAATACCCCTTTACCCAAGAACAGAAAACTGACCCTGAACCCTAAAAATACCCCTTTACCCAAAAACCCAAAACTGACCCTGAACCCTAAAAATACCCCTTTACCCAAAAATCCAAAACTGACCCTGAACCCTAAAAATACCCCTTTACCCAAAAACCCAAAACTGACCCTGAACCCTAAAAATACTCCTTTACCCAAATGTAATTAATATTATTTAATTACCAATTAATTATTAATTAACAATAACAATAAAGTAAATAAATTAGCACATTAGCTGTAATTAATTAAATTTAATAATTAATATTATTTTTTCACAAATAATTAATTAACAATAACAAAAAAATATATATATTAAAAAAAATTACTTTAAATAATGTAATTAACTAATTAATATTAATTAATTACCAATTAATTATTAATTAAAAATATTTACAAACATATATTAATTAATTGATTATTATTAAATTACTTCCCACCCTATTCCCCTATAAACCCACAACCCGCTACAGTACTAAAAGACAATATTTAATTAAATTACATTAAAAATCACATAATAAAACATAATAAATACATTATAATATACACAAAATGTATTTAAAAATCGATATTAGTAACATCGAAATTATTGATTTCGATATTATTGACATCGATATTTCAAACTTCGAAATTACTGATATCATACTAATATCGATATTAAGACAGTCGATATTACTTACCTTCGATATTATGTCCCATCGATATTTAAACTTCGATATAATTGTATTTCGAAATTTAAATCTCGATATTTTGTCTGTGTACCGAAAAGAATAGTCAAGATCGGATCTATGACGTTACAACGCGATATTTTACATCGCAGTCTGTTACAACGCACTTTTTACAATGCAGGATCCATTACATCGCATGGCATTACAACGCATGACATTACATAGCAGATGCTATTACAACGCATGCCATTACAATGTAAGTATAGGTAAGTATATCTTTTTTTTAAAAATTGTAATTAATCTAATTTAATTAATTTTATTTAATACATTTAATTTAATTAATTTTAAAATTGTAATTAATTTAATTAAATTAATTTAATATGATTTTTTTTAAATTGTAATGAATTTAATTTAATTAATTTAATTTAATTATTCAAATTTATTTATTTTAATTTAATTAATTGTATTTATTTAAAGTCGTTTATTTGAAAAAAAACGTAAAAATACCCCTGTACCCCAAAGTCCAAACCCAGCCCTGAAACCTAAAAATACCCCTGTACCCCAAAACCCAAACCCAGCCCTAAAACCTAAACATACCCCTGTACCCCAAAACCCAAACCCAGCCCTGAAACCTAAAAATACCCCTGTACCCCAAAACCCAAACCCAGCCCTGAAACCTAAAAATACCCCTGTACCCCAAAACCCAAACCCTACCCTGAAACATAAAAATACCCCTGTACCCCAAAACCCAAACCCTGCCCTAAAACCTAAAAATACCCCTGTACCCCAAAGCCCAAACCCAGCCCTGAAACCTAAAAATACCCCTGTACCCCAAAACCCAAACCCAGCCCTGAAACCTAAAAATACCCCTGTACCCCAAAACCCAAACCCTACCCTGAAACCTAAAAATATCCCTGTACCCCAAAACCCAAACCCTGCCCTAAAACCTAAAAATACCCCTGTACCCCAAAACCCAAACCCAGCCCTAAAACCTAAAAATACCCCTGTACCCCAAAACCCAAACCCTACCCTGAAACCTAAAAATACCCCTGTACCCCAAAACCCAAACCCAGCCCTGAAACCTAAAAATACCCCTGTACCCCAAAACCCAAACCCAGCCCTAAAACCTAAAAATACCCCTGTACCCCAAAGCCCAAACCCAGCCCTGAAACCTAAAAATACCCCTGTACCCCAAAACCCAAACCCTACCCTGAAACCTAAAAATACCCCTGTACCCCAAAACCCAAACCCTGCCCTAAAACCTAAAAAAAACCCTGTACCCCAAAGCCCAAACCCAGCCCTGAAACCTAAAAATACCCCTGTACCCCAAAACCCAAACCCAGCCCTGAAACCTAAAAATACCCCTGTACCCCAAAACCCAAACCCTACCCTGAAACCTAAAAATACCCCTGTACCCCAAAACCCAAACCCTGCCCTAAAACCTAAAAATACCCCTGTACCCCAAAACCCAAACCCAGCCCTAAAACCTAAAAATACCCCTGTACCCCAAACCCAAACCCTACCCTGAAACCTAAAAATACCCCTGTACCCCAAAACCCAAACCCAGCCCTGAAACCTAAAAATACCCCTGTACCCCAAAACCCAAACCCTGCTCTGAAACTTAAAATTACCCCTGTACCCCAAAAGCCAAACCCAGCCCTAAAACCTAAAAATACCCCTGCACCCCAAAAACCAAACCCTGCCCTGAAACCTAAAAATACCCCTGTACCCCAAAAACCAAACCCAGCCCTAAAACCCAAAAATACCCCTGTACCCCAAAAACCAAACCCAGCCCTAAAACCTAAAAATACCCCTGTACCCCAAAAACCAAACCCAGCCCTAAAACCTAAAAATACCCCTGTATCCCAAAACTCAAACCCAGCCCTGAAACCTAAAAATACCCCTGTACCCCAAAACCCAAACCCAGCCCTAAAACCTAAAAATACCCCTGTACCCCAAAACTCAAACCCAGCCCTAAAACCTAAAAATACCCCTATACCCCAAAACCCAAACCCAGCCCTAAAACCTAAAAATACCCCTGTACCCCAAAACTCAAACCCTGCCCTAAAACCTAAAAATACCCCTTTACCCCAAAACCCAAACCCAGCCCTAAAACCTAAAAATACCCCTGTACCCCAAAACATATACTCCTATACTCATACTTATTTTAAAAAATTACTTAAATTAATATATTTAATTTATATTATAAAAAAATATAAATTAATATATTTATTTATTAATAATATTAATTAAATTAATTTAATAATATAAACTAAAATAAAAAAAATATTAAATACTTACCTATACTTACGTTGTAATAACATGCGTTGTAATAGCATCTGCTATGTAATGTCATGCGTTGTAAAGGCATGCGATGTAATGGATCCAGCGTTGTAAAAGTTGCGTTGTAATAGAAGTGCGTTGTAAAAGTTGCGATGTAACGGTAGTTTCCGGTCAAGATCTGTTGTATTTTACATTCCTGCAGCATAAGCAATCGGTAAAGATCCTGATATTTAGATATATCTATGAATAAGACAGTAGATCGAACCCCCTTTTACTTCACGGCTCCCTCGTGGATCTAAAGCGCGCCTTTTTCAAACTAGGAATCTTTAATTACACTACAGTTGTAAATTTCCCGAAGAAGTACATTGGCCCGAAATATTGTTAGTGATGAACCCCAAGTGCATTCTGGTCCTCGGAATCCTAAACATCGTAATCTTTGTTTTACACACCACGTGTATCAAAGGAGTTTTTCAAATGATCCTAAGCCTCACCAAAGGAATGCCATCTAGTCTAACATTAGGCAAAAAGCATACTATTGAAAGCACAAAAGCCCTCAGTGAAACTTGCCACCCCCAATAGTTTCCATGCTCTGCGAATAGGAACGACCCTATACCACTGTAGACCATTTCTTTTCTTCAAATGAAAACATGAATCCGTCACCCCCCTCACCTTCTACTGAATACCCCTGGCTTTTGACCCTTTCCTACACGCGGTCTGTACTACCACACTCGGGCGATCTAAGTAATGAACAGCCTATCATTGGTTATCATTGCCGCACTACCAGTTCCTCTGGGCTTCAATGCCGAGATGCAATGGACTGCATCCCAAAGAGATAAGTCAGGTACGTGGTAAGTAAAAACATTTTCGTGTTTATGCACGCTGATGTGCTTTGAACGCTGCCCCATCCCCCTCTTTTCTTTTTCTGCAGGTTACATCGGAATTTCAGCTGAAGTACCCCAAAACCCAAACCCAGCCCTGAAACCTAAAAATACCCCTGTACCCCAAAACCCAAACCCTACCCTGAAACCTAAAAATACCCCTGTATCCCAAAACCCAAACCCTGCCCTAAAACCTAAAAATACCCCTGTACCCCAAAACCCAAACCCAGCCCTAAAACCTAAACATACCCCTGTACCCCAAAACCCAAACCCAGCCCTGAAACCTAAAAATACCCCTGTACCCCAAAACCCAAACCCAGCCCTGAAACCTAAAAATACCCCTGTACCCCAAAACCCAAACCCTACCCTGAAACATAAAAATACCCCTGTACCCCAAAACCCAAACCCTGCCCTAAAACCTAAAAATACCCCTGTACCCCAAAGCCCAAACCCAGCCCTGAAACCTAAAAATACCCCTGTACCCCAAAACCCAAACCCAGCCCTGAAACCTAAAAATACCCCTGTACCCCAAAACCCAAACCCTACCCTGAAACCTAAAAATATCCCTGTACCCCAAAACCCAAACCCTGCCCTAAAACCTAAAAATACCCCTGTACCCCAAAACCCAAACCCAGCCCTAAAACCTAAAAATACCCCTGTACCCCAAAACCCAAACCCTACCCTGAAACCTAAAAATACCCCTGTACCCCAAAACCCAAACCCAGCCCTGAAACCTAAAAATACCCCTGTACCCCAAAACCCAAACCCAGCCCTAAAACCTAAAAATACCCCTGTACCCCAAAGCCCAAACCCAGCCCTGAAACCTAAAAATACCCCTGTACCCCAAAACCCAAACCCTACCCTGAAACCTAAAAATACCCCTGTACCCCAAAACCCAAACCCTGCCCTAAAACCTAAAAAAAACCCTGTACCCCAAAGCCCAAACCCAGCCCTGAAACCTAAAAATACCCCTGTACCCCAAAACCCAAACCCAGCCCTGAAACCTAAAAATACCCCTGTACCCCAAAACCCAAACCCTACCCTGAAACCTAAAAATACCCCTGTACCCCAAAACCCAAACCCTGCCCTAAAACCTAAAAATACCCCTGTACCCCAAAACCCAAACCCAGCCCTAAAACCTAAAAATACCCCTGTACCCCAAACCCAAACCCTACCCTGAAACCTAAAAATACCCCTGTACCCCAAAACCCAAACCCAGCCCTGAAACCTAAAAATACCCCTGTACCCCAAAACCCAAACCCTGCTCTGAAACCTAAAAATACCCCTGTACCCCAAAAGCCAAACCCAGCCCTAAAACCTAAAAATACCCCTGCACCCCAAAAACCAAACCCTGCCCTGAAACCTAAAAATACCCCTGTACCCCAAAAACCAAACCCAGCCCTAAAACCTAAAAATACCCCTGTACCCCAAAAACCAAACCCAGCCCTAAAACCTAAAAATACCCCTGTACCCCAAAAACCAAACCCAGCCCTAAAACCTAAAAATACCCCTGTACCCCAAAACTCAAACCCAGCCCTGAAACCTAAAAATACCCCTGTACCCCAAAACCCAAACCCAGCCCTAAAACCTAAAAATACCCCTGTACCCCAAAACTCAAACCCAGCCCTAAAACCTAAAAATACCCCTATACCCCAAAACCCAAACCCAGCCCTAAAACCTAAAAATACCCCTGTACCCCAAAACTCAAACCCTGCCCTAAAACCTAAAAATACCCCTTTACCCCAAAACCCAAACCCAGCCCTAAAACCTAAAAATACCCCTGTACCCCAAAACATATACTCCTATACTCATACTTATTTTAAAAAATTACTTAAATTAATATATTTAATTTATATTATAAAAAAATATAGATTAATATATTTATTTATTAATAATATTAATTAAATTAATTTAATAATATAAACTAAAATAAAAAAAATATTAAATACTTACCTATACTTACGTTGTAATAACATGCGTTGTAATAGCATCTGCTATGTAATGTCATGCGTTGTAAAGGCATGCGATGTAATGGATCCAGCGTTGTAAAAGTTGCGTTGTAATAGAAGTGCGTTGTAAAAGTTGCGATGTAACGGTAGTTTCCGGTCAAGATCTGTTGTATTTTACATTCCTGCAGCATAAGCAATCGGTAAAGATCCTGATATTTAGATATATCTATGAATAAGACAGTAGATCGAACCCCCTTTTACTTCACGGCTCCCTCGTGGATCTAAAGCGCGCCTTTTTCAAACTAGGAATCTTTAATTACACTACAGTTGTAAATTTCCCGAAGAAGTACATTGGCCCGAAATATTGTTAGTGATGAACCCCAAGTGCATTCTGGTCCTCGGAATCCTAAACATCGTAATCTTTGTTTTACACACCACGTGTATCAAAGGAGTTTTTCAAATGATCCTAAGCCTCACCAAAGGAATGCCATCTAGTCTAACATTAGGCAAAAAGCATACTATTGAAAGCACAAAAGCCCTCAGTGAAACTTGCCACCCCCAATAGTTTCCATGCTCTGCGAATAGGAACGACCCTATACCACTGTAGACCATTTCTTTTCTTCAAATGAAAACATGAATCCGTCACCCCCCTCACCTTCTACTGAATACCCCTGGCTTTTGACCCTTTCCTACACGCGGTCTGTACTACCACACTCGGGCGATCTATGTAATGAACAGCCTATCATTGGTTATCTTTGCCGCACTACCAGTTCCTCTGGGCTTCAATGCCGAGATGCAATGGACTGCATCCCAAAGAGATAAGTCAGGTACGTGGTAAGTAAAAACATTTTCGTGTTTATGCACGCTGATGTGCTTTGAACGCTGCCCCATCCCCCTCTTTTCTTTTTCTGCAGGTTACATCGGAATTTCAGCTGAAGTATGGAAGAAGACCTGAAACGCACCGTGTTCCACGCGAAAAATAGGCTAGCCCTGTGAGATGGTACATTGTATGCAGAGGCTATCTCTGGGAGCTCGAAAAATTGTATGGTATGAATGTGCGCTTGTACCCTGATTTGTAACGGTATGAATGCGTATGTGTGGCGCACGTATGAATACGGTATGAATGCGTATGTGTGGCGCACGTATGAATATAAGAGAATGCTTTTTGTATGACTGAAGTGTTGATCGAACGGTTAATGGGATGAGAAAAATAGGCCCGAACATGGTACCTGCATGTGAAAGACGAATAAGAGTATAGCACATTCCTTACTTAGAAACGACTCTCTCTCTCTCTCTGGAGCTAGTGAATGGGAGAGTGGCCTACATCAGAAACTTGAAGGATCATTGCAGTGCAACGAACCCGACTCCAACCGACATCCCAAATGTGCGACCAAATTAATGCGCACCAGTGAGTTAATTTATGTGCTGACTAAATAGAGAAGTTAAGAGTACCCCGGGTTGGGGTTCGTCCAAAATCCGCATCCGCCCAGAAATTAAGGATATTGTCATGTTTTAGATTTACCCCTTCTTCTTCCATCCTCATAGAAAAATAAGAATTGTACCATTGCACGTCCGACTGACACCCCTCCTTTACCTCAGCTTGGATCATCATTTGCCTAGAGGTTGGAAGACCCCACCGTGAGTATAAGCACAACTGGACTAGTGTCCGACCAATTAAAAGGGAGTAAGTATTTTTGAAATGAGGCCACCAAAAAAAAAATTGTCACCTATTAGGAAGGAAGGAGAGTAAAGAGCCCGACCCCCAAATGAATTAAGTGGAATACTGAGAATGCGCAACACGCATGAAAAAGTCCTTTTGCCCAAAACAGCTCTGTGTTTTGTCTTAGGTTTTCGTACTTGACGTATGTACTGTCGCACCCTATCTGGTATTTGTGTGTACGTAAACAATGAATTTATGTTTTCCCTCAGCTTGCGTTTTTATACGTAAACCTGACCCGTACTGTTCTATGTTGTGTGTGCACTGAATAGCCTATTATTGTACACGTTTTTTCTCTCTCTCTCTCTTTATGTTGTACGTGTACTGAATAGCCTATTTGATGCGCACGACTCTCTCTCCCTCTGAGGGCTCCTTTGCTCCCTTTTGAATAAATGACGACACTGTACCTCACCGGTACATGTATAATTGGCTTTAAACACGACAGTGTTTGAACAAATTGACAGAAACAAAACGATCGTATTTTGCCATATTACTACCTCTCCTTTCTGTAAAATGATGGAACTTAATTGGCTGAGAAAGAAAGGACAGGTAAGACGACTGATGTCCCCTAATCTGGCCCTTAAAAGGGAGCTATATGTCAGTGGCTTTTTGTTTTAGTGCTTTAGTAACACCACCTTCATCGTTCAGATTACCCCACCCATTGCACAAACGTAGAGTGTCCGAAACATCCCCGTTTTTCCAGAATGGTCCCAGTTCTGTACCAGCCGTCCCAGAAAATTTTAAGAAATGTAGCTGATGACCTTGTTTTTAAAGATAAATCGTCTAAAACTGATAAAGGTTAGCCGTTGCTTCCAGAAAAGAAAAATGCTTAACGTGTGTCCTTCCCTGGGAAAAGTACCTATAAGCCCATGATAGTAGCACTTCACACTTTTCATAAATTAGCAGACCCTGAAGAAAAAAAAATATAGCTCAACGGGATTTGTTTTAGAAAGACGAGTCTCTACCGGAGGAGCCGGTTTGAATTTGATAGACCATGTAATTGATAGATATCAGACTTCTTGCCATGTTCACGAATATAACAGGAATCAACACCAAACAGACATGATGATGGAAATTCGTAGAAATGCTTGCAAACCTGCACCACAACAATGATTTATGAGTTAATAGCATACCCCGATGTAAGGATTAATAAGCATCCACCCTATCATGACCGATAAACGTTTCCCCAGCTAATTGGGGTTGGGAGAGAAATTGAAGTGTGTAAACGTCTTCCCCTGCCAGTTCTCTAAGACTTGTTTTTATACTTATTTAAAGATAACATGCAGTCGTCGGAGGAGAGGGGCCGGACGTGACGCACAGCCTGGCTGCAGATCGTGGAACATCTATGACCTCGAACAAGGTGGAGCCATGGAGCAAAGAGATACGGAACGAGGCACCATTCTCAACATGGAAAGTGAAAGAAAGAAGGGCTGTCCAGAAGCCCCCTGCTTGTTGATCAGCTCGTGCCGAAAGTCCCAGCCCATTGAGCCCGATTGATGGGCCCACTTGCTCGAAATTTCTGCCCTCCTTGGTCCATTTCAGATCTGATCCCACTCCACCCTCTCTTCCCTCGGCCTCCCAAAGCACTCCCCCATCCCCCCTTTTCATATGGAGTTTTTTTTTAACTTGACTTTAAGAAGAAACACAGCACACAGATAGAATAGGGTTTGTCACGAAAGAAGAACAGAATGCGGGTACCCCGCCTAAAGTACCTATGATAGATTAGTTAGGGAACAGGACAAACAGGACTGTGGTCCGAGAGCAAAGAATGGCCACACCCTGCAATGTGAAATCTGGATTAGAGCTGGACGCATAGCTCCACTGCCGGTGCTCAACAGTGCCAACGAAAGAAGAAGAACAATGAGAGCCTACCAGTGATGGCTCGCTGTAATAAGACACTGGAAAGAAGAACCCTTTTTGAACATTACCACCCCCTGACTGTCACTTGTATTAAGTTGAATTCCTCTCCCAACCACTTTGTATTGATTATCGCCCAATTGAGCTTTCGTAACCTTACATCGGTCACTTTCAATTGTACATGGATAACTAAGAAAGCGTTAACTCTGTATCATGATGATTGTAGAACACCAGTCATGCACATGAACATGCTGTCTAGTTTTGATCCCCATGGAATCTAGACCTCAAGTAATGTACCTAATAGCCCTTATTCTGCCAGAACATTTTTGTATGACATCATGTTTGTATTCGATCGAACTTCCTATATCATCTAAGTAATGTCCCCATCTCCGGGTCTAACGTATGACACAGCTAATGTAATTTTGTATGCACTGCCTCCTCGCCTATCGCATTGACTACATATGGTTATGTACGATTCTGTCAGCATTGGTACCAGGATTATTTTCATCTGCCCGTAATGCATATGGGCTACCAAAGACCTCAATGGACAGCCCAGCCACATACTTCCCTCATTAGTATAACTAATGTCAGCTTGTACGTCCTCACCCCAGACATGAACAGAAATGAACTAACTTATGATAAAAACTGGGGACTGTGGAAAATGACTAAATTAGGTATACATAAGCGGTGTTCATTTATGTTCACCACAGCCACTGTTGAAAGTAAAGTGAAAATCGTGAAACATTGGCCACGCCATCTTGCCAACATAGGCCCTTTGCGCACACGTAAACGGCATCCATTTTAGGTGCCGTGGCCATCTCACGCTTTGCAAGCCACCTATGATTCACCCTAAACCCTGCAACCATCCCCGGCGCCCTGATTCAACATGACCAAATGCACTGAGGTCATAAAACCCTGCCCGCCCGACAAAGCCCCAGAGCCACTTCCTACCCTAAAACACATTTGTTCTTTCATCCCCTGCACATGAGCCGAGCCTTCCGATAACCCCCCAACTGCACCTGGCCACTTGATCCGGTCCCAGGCTGTAAACCAGGCCCTGTAGATGCACCTTTTTGCCCCCACACAGCAAGACTTGTTACACAAACAGAAGCATTTGATCTTATCACTCACACAACCTTTTAGATCTGACCCTTCCCACACCCTTTCATGCCCTATTGGAATGTCCAGCTGCAAGATGACAATCATCTGTTACATTTGGGAGGGGGAACGGCATCTGTTAGATATGTGTGGGAGCCGGCCTGAAGCGGGGATTCCGGGGATGTCTTTCCGTACATCAAAGTATTAACAAGAATGTGTTTCATGCAATAAAACCATAAAACTTTGTATAAGAGGTGAGGCAGCAGAGAAATTGGCAGAGCATCTCCTGAAGACATTCTGTGTGTGTCCAAAATGACAGGCTCTCCTCATGAGAAATAAAACCTGTTTCTTGCGTTCCAGCGCCTGTCTCTTTATTTTGGTAACTATTTGATATGGGAAATTAAAGGCGTCTTGCGCCAGCAGCCTGGGTATTCGAGAGAAATTGGCTGTTTTTCCACAACATTCCCTGATAGGGAAAAACTCTCAAATTCATTTTTCACTTTTGTAAGGTCTGCCTCTCGCATAGAATAACATCAGAGTTGCCTTATTTCAATTTATAAGTGTCATTTCCAATTGCAAAGGGATAGCCTTTTCAAGTTTGGTGTCTCTGGAATCCTAACTTAACAGCTTAATTTATGGTGAAGTTGGACATTAAATTACAATTCTAAAAATACCACTTTAGTTAGCCTTTCCTTACTTTATCCAGTTGGTGCCTGTTTCCTGCCTCTGATAGCATGTCTGGGGTGGGTTAAAGCTGGGCTTTGTGTATTCCCCCTAGATAGTGATACACAATGGGCCAGGATGGGAGAGTGGAGCTGGACCCAGCCTCACTTACACCTGAATAGGCTGTTCTCACACAAAGGGCACATAACCCCCTGTAGTGAGTCTGGAGCCAGGGCAGGAAGGGCAGTGACTCTGTGTACTTCAAAGGTAAGTCTTTGATGTCCCCTTCACTTCAAAAGCTCAACTCATATAAGTATTAGACCTCTGGCACCATCACTTGAGTTCACTTCTGGACCTGTGAAGTGCTCTGCCAAGAAGAGGACTGCTGTGCTGTTGAAGGACTGTCACTCTGCTGGACGGCTGCTTTACTGGACTCTCAACTTGCTGTGCTGCCCTGTGGCCTGCTGTTTCCCTGCCTGAGTGAGAAGGACTGGAACTGCATCACTTGAAGCAAGAGTGACTCCATGAGCTAGTTTGCTGGCCTGCTGATTTGAAGTCTCAGGGACATAAAAGACATCCAACTTACCTGCTACTGCACGTGAACTCTTTTATCTGTGAGTCTGCCCGGCCATGCCGTGCCAGTCCTTGACCCTTGGAAGTGAGGGCTGTGGTGCTTGCTTCAGCAAAAACCATGCATCCTCTGTCAAAACGTCACATCAGCACTGTTGCATGGATAAGCACTGGCGGATCGCTCCTGTTGCATGACCAGAACTGGTACATCGCCTTTGCACAAGGTCTCCATATCTCTGTTGACGGTGTCTTCGATGGCGACACCAAATCTCCACATCGCAGCTCTGCGCTCAACTTAGCCAATGCACTGTTGTGGATGCGTTGGTCAGTTCGGTGAATCACCACCAATGCATGATTTGACACCAGTACGCGACATCCTCAAGGTCAATGCAGCCAGGATCAAGGTACTTTAGTTCAGGGGGCCTCACTTGGTCAATGTATCTGGCCCACACTCTTTGCGGTCGGTCTGAACTTTTGATTTTGTCCCGGTCCAGCACAACCAGATAATAGAAATAAGAGCTTAATACTTTTTAGTGCTATTTTGCAGTTTATTTTTTTTTAACTCATATCTCAAGTTCTCCTCATTGGATTTTTACTCTTTTAGTATTGATTTATTTATTAAATTAAGTTATGACTTTCTAACCTGAAGTAGAATCTTTTGTGTGGTGTTTTCACAGTTTAACTGTTTGAAGTGTTGCCCAAATACTTTACACTTTCTTCTACCAACAACACAAGCTTGCCTTAATCACATTACCAAACAATAGCTTTCAATTAGTAGTTTTTCATACTGGAGCCTAAGCATTAGCATTTAAAGCATCCAGAACCCCTCCACACACATTGTGCCTATACATGGGCTGCTCGGACTTCAGTAGCTCATGACGATTTTCACTTACCAGAAGTAGCTCTCACTACACAAAAGGTTGGAGACCGCTGGGTTAGATGGAAGGTTGCAACCAACAGCTCTCCCAATCTGTGGGACAACATGCAGGGAAACCTATAATATAGGCCAATATCACACTAGAGAGGTTTACTGGTTCCATATTAACCGTCTCCCCAATGCAGTACCAGAGTTCCGAAAGCCATCACCCATACATCCACACCGCACACTATTCACTTTCCAGAGAAAAGGCAATTTTAAAGTTATTTTCTGAAACTTTATATTTCAGCAGCATGGATGAATCTGGAGGGATGATACAGTTTGATGTTGAAAGAGAAACTTAACACTCTTCCATGCTGTTCCTGGACTGATGTGGCAGCAGGGTCTGTAAATAATATCACACCTCAAGTTAGCTGAGTAACAGCACAATGGACTTTCCCAGCTCAGAGAAGCCAAGGTAGAGATTGACTGCTAGACTAAGGAGCTCTGCAACGGACTCTCCCATCTCAGAGAAGC
The DNA here is from genome assembly GCF_964263255.1 of Lissotriton vulgaris. Taxonomy (NCBI): domain Eukaryota; kingdom Metazoa; phylum Chordata; class Amphibia; order Caudata; family Salamandridae; genus Lissotriton; species Lissotriton vulgaris. The sequence goes on from NC_141699.1 coordinate 20,606,762, forward strand.
CGCGGTAGAGCTTACCTGCTAGACTAAGCGGCTCCACAATGGACTCTCCCAGCTCAGAGAAGAAGGGGTCCACAACGGACTCTCCCAGCTCACAGAAGCCGCTGTAGAGCTTGGCCGCAAGACTAAAGGGGCTCCTCAATGGACTCTTCCAGCTCACAGACGCCGCAGTAGAGCTTGGCTGCTAGACTAAAGGGGCTCCACAATGGACAATCCCAGCTCACTGAAGCCGCGGTAGAGTTTGGCCGCTAGACTAAAGGGGATGCACAATGGACTCTCCCAGCTCACAGAAGCAACAGTAGAGCTTGGCCGTTAGACTAAAGGGGCTCCACAATGGACTCTCCCAGCTCAGAGAAGACATGGTAGAGCTTGGCTGCTAGAATAGTAGAGCTTGGCTGCTAGACTAAGGGCCTCCACAATGGACTCTCCCAGCTCAGAGATACCACGATAATGCTTGGCTGCTAGACTAAAGGGGCTCCACAATGGACTCTCCCAGCTCAGAGATGCCACGGTAGAGCTTGACTGCTATACTTCGGGCCTCCACAATGGATTCTCCCATCTCAGAGAAGCCAGCGTAGAGCTTGACTTCTAGACTAAGGGTCTCCACAATGGACTCTCCCATCTCGGAGAAGCCAGAGTAGAGCTTGACTTCAAGACTACGGGGCTCCACAATGGACACTCCCATCTCAGAGACGTCAGAGTAGAGCTTGACTTCTAGACTAAGGGGCTCCACAATGGACTCTCCCATCTCAGAGAAGCCACGGTAGAGCTTGACTGCTGGACTAAGGGGCTCCACAATGGACTCTCCCATCTCAGAGAAGCCACGGTAGAGCATCGCTGCTGGACTAAGGGGCTCCACAATAGACTCTCCCATCTCAGAGAAGCCAGAGTAGAGCTTGGCTGCTGGACTAAGGGGCTCCACAATGGACCCTCCCATCTCAGAGAAGTCAGAGTGGAGCTTGACTTCTAGACTAAGGGACTCCACAATGGACTCTCCCATCTCAGAGACGTCAGAGTAGAGCTTGACTTCTAGACTAAGGGGCTCCACAATGGACTCTCCCATCTCAGAGAAGCCACGGTAGAGCTTGGCTGCTGGACTAAGGGGCTCAGCAATGGACTCTTCCATCTCAGAGAAGCCACGGTAGAGCTTGGCTGCTGGACTAAGGGGCTCCACAATGGACTCTCCCATCTCAGAGAAGCCAGAGTAGAGCTTGGCTGCTGGACTAAGAGGCTCCACAATGGACCCTCCCATCTCAGAGAAGTCAGAGTGGAGCTTGACTTCTAGACTAAGGGGCTCCACAATGGACTCTCCCATCTCAGAGAAGTCAGAGTAGAGCTTGGCTGCTAGACTAACCCCATCGCTGCGGGGGTAATTCCCCCACTGTGCTGGGGGGCGCGCACAGTGGCCGCATGCTCATGACGAGCTCAGCTCGTCATGAGGCACGGCACTCCTGTGCTCATGACGAGTTGAGTTCGTCACAGGTGCACTGGTTCCCGTGACACGCTCAGGACAGCAGGGGAATTATCCCTGCATGCGAGCATTCCATGGCTCATGACGAGCTGAGCTCGTCATGAGCACCGGAGCACCATGCCTTATGACGAGCTCAGCTCGTCATGAGCATGGAAAGTGCTAAAGGGGCTCCACAATGGACTCTTCCAGCTCAGAGAAGTCACGGTAGAGCTTGACGGCTATACTGAGGGGCTCCACAGTGGACTTTCCCAGCTCAGAGAAGGCACGGTAGAGCTTGACTTCTAGACTAAGGGCTCCACAATGGACTCTCCCATCTCAGAGAAGCCAGAGTAGAGCTTGACTTCTAGACTAAGGAGCTCCAAAATGGACTCTCCCATCTCAGAGAAGACAGAGTAGAGCTTGGCATGGACTAAAGGGCTCCACAATGGACTCTCCCATCTCAGAGAAGTCAGAGTGGAGCTTGACCTCTGGAATAAGGGGCTCCACAATGGACTCTCCCATCTCAGAGAAGCCAGAGTAGAGCTTGGCTGCTGAACAAAAGGGCTCCACAATGGACTCTCCCATCTCAGAGAAGTCAGAGTGGAGCTTGAATTCTAGACCGAGGGGCTCCACAATGGACTCTCCCATCTCAGAGAAGCCAGAGTAGAGCTTGGCTGCTGGACTAATGGGCTCCACAATGGACTCTCCCATCTCAGAGAAGCCAGTGTGGAGCTTGACTTCTAGACTAAGGGGCTCCACAATGGACTCTCCCAGCTCAGAGATACCACGATAATGCTTGGCTGCTAGACTAAAGGGGCTCCACAATGGACTCTCCCAGCTCAGAGATGCCAAGGTAGAGCTTGACTGCTATACTTCGAGCCTCCACAATGTATTCTCCCATCTCAGAGAAGCCAGCGTAGAGCTTGACTTCTAGACTAAGGGTCTCCACAATGGACTGTCCCATCTCAGAGAAGCCAGAGTAGAGCTTGACTTCAAGACTACGGGGCTCCACAATGGACACTCCCATCTCAGAGACGTCAGAGTAGAGCTTGACTTCTAGACTAAGGGGCTCCACAATGGACTCCCCCATCTCAGAGAAGCCACGGTAGAGCTTGGCTGCTGGTCTAAGGGGCTCCACAATGGACTCTCCCATCTCAGAGAAGCCAGAGTAGAGCTTGGCTGCTGGACTAAGGGGCTCCACAATGGACCCTCCCATCTCAGAGAAGTCAGAGTGGAGCTTGACTTCTAGACTAAGGGGCTCCACAATGGACTCTCCCATCTCAGAGAAGTCAGAGTAGAGCTTGGCTGCTAGACTAACCCCATCGCTGCAGGGGTAATTCCCCCACTGTGCTGGGGGGCGCACACAGTGGCCGCATGCTCATGACGAGCTCAGCTCGTCATGAGGCACGGCGCTCCTGTGCTCATGACGAGTTCAGTTCGTCACAGGTGCACTGGTTCCCGTGACACTCTCAGCACAGCAGGGGAATTATCCCTGCATGCGAGCATTCCATGGCTCATGACGAGCTGAGCTCGTCATGAGCACCAGAGCACCATGCCTTATGACGAGCTCAGCTCGTCATGAGCATGGAAAGTGCTAAAGGGGCTCCGCAATGGACTCTTCCATCTCAGAGAAGCCACGGTAGAGCTTGGCTGCTGGACTAAGGGGTTCCACAATGGACTCTCCCATCTCAGAGAAGCCAGAGTAGAGCTTGGCTGCTGGACTAAGAGGCTCCACAATGGACCCTCCCATCTCAGAGAAGTCAGAGTGGAGCTTGACTTCTAGACTAAGGGACTCCACAATGGACTCTCCCATCTCAGAGACGTCAGAGTAGAGCTTGACTTCTAGACTAAGGGGCTCCACAATGGACTCTCCCATCTCAGAGAAGCCACGGTAGAGCTTGGCTGCTGGACTAAGGGGCTCAGCAATGGACTCTTCCATCTCAGAGAAGCCACGGTAGAGCTTGGCTGCTGGACTAAGGGGCTCCACAATGGACTCTCCCATCTCAGAGAAGCCAGAGTAGAGCTTGGCTGCTGGACTAAGAGGCTCCACAATGGACCCTCCCATCTCAGAGAAGTCAGAGTGGAGCTTGACTTCTAGACTAAGGGGCTCCACAATGGACTCTCCCATCTCAGAGAAGTCAGAGTAGAGCTTGGCTGCTAGACTAACCCCATCGCTGCGGGGGTAATTCCCCCACTGTGCTGGGGGGCGCGCACAGTGGCCGCATGCTCATGACGAGCTCAGCTCGTCATGAGGCACGGCGCTCCTGTGCTCATGACGAGTTGAGTTCGTCACAGGTGCACTGGTTCCCGTGACACGCTCAGGACAGCAGGGGAATTATCCCTGCATGCGAGCATTCCATGGCTCATGACGAGCTAAGCTCGTCATGAGCACCGGAGCACCATGCCTTATGACGAGCTCAGCTCGTCATGAGCATGGAAAGTGCTAAAGGGGCTCCACAATGGACTCTTCCAGCTCAGAGAAGTCACGGTAGAGCTTGACGGCTATACTGAGGGGCTCCACAGTGGACTTTCCCAGCTCAGAGAAGGCACGGTAGAGCTTGACTTCTAGACTAAGGGCTCCACAATGGACTCTCCCATCTCAGAGAAGCCAGAGTAGAGCTTGACTTCTAGACTAAGGAGCTCCAAAATGGACTCTCCCATCTCAGAGAAGACAGAGTAGAGCTTGGCATGGACTAAAGGGCTCCACAATGGACTCTCCCATCTCAGAGAAGTCAGAGTGGAGCTTGACCTCTGGAATAAGGGGCTCCACAATGGACTCTCCCATCTCAGAGAAGCCAGAGTAGAGCTTGGCTGCTGAACAAAAGGGCTCCACAATGGACTCTCCCATCTCAGAGAAGTCAGAGTGGAGCTTGAATTCTAGACCGAGGGGCTCCACAATGGACTCTCCCATCTCAGAGAAGCCAGAGTAGAGCTTGGCTGCTGGACTAATGGGCTCCACAATGGACTCTCCCATCTCGGAGAAGCCAGTGTGGAGCTTGACTTCTAGACTAAGGGGCTCCACAATGGACTCTCCCAGCTCAGAGATACCACGATAATGCTTGGCTGCTAGACTAAAGGGGCTCCACAATGGACTCTCCCAGCTCAGAGATGCCAAGGTAGAGCTTGACTGCTATACTTCGGGCCTCCACAATGTATTCTCCCATCTCAGAGAAGCCAGCGTAGAGCTTGACTTCTAGACTAAGGGTCTCCACAATGGACTGTCCCATCTCAGAGAAGCCAGAGTAGAGCTTGACTTCAAGACTACGGGGCTCCACAATGGACACTCCCATCTCAGAGACGTCAGAGTAGAGCTTGACTTCTAGACTAAGGGGCTCCACAATGGACTCCCCCATCTCAGAGAAGCCACGGTAGAGCTTGGCTGCTGGTCTAAGGGGCTCCACAATGGACTCTCCCATCTCAGAGAAGCCAGAGTAGAGCTTGGCTGCTGGACTAAGGGGCTCCACAATGGACCCTCCCATCTCAGAGAAGTCAGAGTGGAGCTTGGCTTCTAGACTAAGGGGCTCCACAATGGACTCTCCCATCTCAGAGAAGTCAGAGTAGAGCTTGGCTGCTAGACTAACCCCATCGCTGCAGGGGTAATTCCCCCACTGTGCTGGGGGGCGCACACAGTGGCCGCATGCTCATGACGAGCTCAGCTCGTCATGAGGCACGGCGCTCCTGTGCTCATGACGAGTTCAGTTCGTCACAGGTGCACTGGTTCCCGTGACACTCTCAGCACAGCAGGGGAATTATCCCTGCATGCGAGCATTCCATGGCTCATGACGAGCTGAGGTCGTCATGAGCACCAGAGCACCATGCCTTATGACGAGCTCAGCTCGTCATGAGCATGGAAAGTGCTAAAGGGGCTCCACAATGGACTCTTCCAGCTCAGAGAAGCCACGGTAGAACTTGACAGCTATACTGAGGGGCTCCACAGTGCACTTTCCCAGCTCAGAGAAGGCACGGTAAAGCTTGACTTCTAGACTAAGGGCTCCACAATGGACTCTCCCATCTCAGAGAAGCCAGAGTAGAGCTTGACTTCTAGACTAAGGAGCTCCAAAATGGACTCTCCCATCTCAGAGAAGACAGAGTAGAGCTTGGCTGCTGGACTAAAGGGCTCCACAATGGACTCTCCCATCTCAGAGAAGTCAGAGTGGAGCTTGACTTCTGGAATAAGGGGCTCCACAATGGACTCTCCGATCTCAGAGAAGCCAGAGTAGAGCTTGGCTGCTGGACTAAAGGGCTCCACAATGGACTCTCCCATCTCAGAGAAGTCAGAGTGGAGCTTGAATTCTAGACAAAGGGGCTCCACAATGGACTCTCCCATCTCAGAGAAGCCAGAGTAGGGCTTGGCTGCTGGACTAATGGGCTCCACAATGGACTCTCGCATCTCGGAGAAGCCAGAGTGGAGCTTAACTTCTAGACTAAAGGGCTCCACAATGGACTCTTCCATCTCAGACAAGTCAGAGTGGTGTTTGAGTTCTAGACTAAGGGACTCCACAATTTACCCTCCCATCTCAGAGAAGTCAGTGTGGAGCTTGACTTCTAGACTAAGGGGCTCCACAATGGACTCTCCCATCTCAGAGAAGCCAGAGTGGAGCTTAACTTCTAGACTAAAGGGCTCCACAATGGACTCTTCCATCTCAGACAAGTCAGAGTGGTGTTTGAGTTCTAGACTAAGGGACTCCACAATTTACCCTCCCATCTCAGAGAAGTCAGAGTGGAGCCTGACTTCTAGACTAAGGGGCTCCACAATGGACTCTCCCATCTCAGAGAAGTCAGAGTGGAGATTGACTTCTAGACTAAGGGGCTCCACAATGGACTCTCCCATCTCAGAGAAGCTAGAGTAGAGCTTGACTGCTGGACTAAAGGGGCTCCACAGTGGACTCTTCCATCTCAGAGAAGCCAGCGTAGAGCTTGACTTCTAGACTAAGGGTCTCCACAATGGACTCTCCCATCTCAGAGAAGCCAGAGTAGAGCTTGGCTGCTGGACTAAGGGGCTCCACAATGGACCCTCCCATCTCAGAGAAGTCAGAGTGGAGCTTGACTTCTAGACTAAGGGGCTCCACAATGGACTCTCCCATCTCAGAGAAGTCAGAGTAGAGCTTGGCTGCTAGACTAACCCCATCGCTGCAGGGGTAATTCCCCCACTGTGCTGGGGGGCGCACACAGTGGCCGCATGCTCATGACGAGCTCAGCTCGTCATGAGGCACGGCGCTCCTGTGCTCATGACGAGTTCAGTTCGTCACAGGTGCACTGGTTCCCGTGACACTCTCAGCACAGCAGGGGAATTATCCCTGCATGCGAGCATTCCATGGCTCATGACGAGCTGAGCTATTCATGAGCACCAGAGCACCATGCCTTATGACGAGCTCAGCTCGTCATGAGCATGGAAAGTGCTAAAGGGGCTCCACAATGGACTCTTCCAGCTCAGAGAAGCCACGGTAGAACTTGACAGCTATACTGAGGGGCTCCACAGTGCACTTTCCCAGCTCAGAGAAGGCACGGTAGAGCTTGACTTCTAGACTAAGGGCTCCACAATGGACTCTCCCATCTCAGAGAAGCCAGAGTAGAGCTTGACTTCTAGACTAAGGAGCTCCAAAATGGACTCTCCCATCTCAGAGAAGACAGAGTAGAGCTTGGCTGCTGGACTAAAGGGCTCCACAATGGACTCTCCCATCTCAGAGAAGTCAGAGTGGAGCTTGACTTCTGGAATAAGGGGCTCCACAATGGACTCTCCGATCTCAGAGAAGCCAGAGTAGAGCTTGGCTGCTGGACTAAAGGGCTCCACAATGGACTCTCCCATCTCAGAGAAGCCAGAGTAGGGCTTGGCTGCTGGACTAATGGGCTCCACAATGGACTCTCGCATCTCGGAGAAGCCAGAGTGGAGCTTAACTTCTAGACTAAAGGGCTCCACAATGGACTCTTCCATCTCAGACAAGTCAGAGTGGTGTTTGAGTTCTAGACTAAGGGACTCCACAATTTACCCTCCCATCTCAGAGAAGTCAGTGTGGAGCTTGACTTCTAGACTAAGGGGCTCCACAATGGACTCTCCCATCTCAGAGAAGCCAGAGTGGAGCTTAACTTCTAGACTAAAGGGCTCCACAATGGACTCTTCCATCTCAGACAAGTCAGAGTGGTGTTTGAGTTCTAGACTAAGGGACTCCACAATTTACCCTCCCATCTCAGAGAAGTCAGAGTGGAGCCTGACTTCTAGACTAAGGGGCTCCACAATGGACTCTCCCATCTCAGAGAAGTCAGAGTGGAGATTGACTTCTAGACTAAAGGGCTCCACAATGGACTCTCCCATCTCAGAGAAGCTAGAGTAGAGCTTGACTGCTGGACTAAAGGGGCTCCACAGTGGACTCTTCCATCTCAGAGAAGCCAGCGTAGAGCTTGACTTCTAGACTAAGGGTCTCCACAATGGACTCTCCCATCTCAGAGGAGCCAGAGTAGAGCTTGACTTCAAGACTACGGGGTTCCACAATGGACTCTCCCATCTCAAAGAAGTCAGAGTAGAGCTTGAATTCTAGACCAAGGGGCTCCACAATGGACTCTCCCATCTCAGAGAAGCCACGGTAGAGCTTGGCTGCTGGACTAAGGGGCTCATTAAAAGTGTGGCAGGTGGCCGCAAGTCTGATAGGTCAGCAGAGACCCTTATCTCCAATCATTGGTTGTTTTACTGAGACAAATCATCAAAGTAGTTCACATGTGTAAAACAAAAAAGAAGTATGGTTTGGTACCAATTGATCTGGTGTGATACGATGTACTGTGTTCTCGGCTAACTTTGTGTCATTTGCTATGGTATTGGGTGATGTGGCATTTTGTTGGTATGTTTACAGGGGAAGATTGTAGAGAAACATTATGAAGCAATTCTTAGCGTATTGTTATGGTATATTTCCAGAATAAGGACTTCTAAATACCACCTGACAAAAATATTGCGTCATAAATATTGTTTACAAAATTATTGCACAATTTGGCGATATTTTAGTAAACAAAAGTTAGAATAAAAGATTCATGTCAAACAATATTTTTGTTATTCTCCCACTCCTGTACATATGTGATGGGCCAATCCACCTTTATCAATGTTTATTAATATTCATAGTGCTGTACCTTGGGATTAAACTATGCATAAACCACGCATGATTACTTTAGTATAGCACGAACTGGGGTGGGAAAAATGTACCAGCCAATTCTGAAACCTGACAAGCAGAATCAGGCTTGCTCTGCTGGCCCGCAAGAGTAAAAAAATATTAAAACCCAACAAGGGTGCTTCCAAGAAGCCAATCAATCAACCAATCAAGTAAAACTTTATTCGGATACAGTTTTGTGTCCATAAAAGTATACAAACAATTAAAAACAGTTGTTTAAAATCGCTAAAATGTTTAGTGCACAGTTTTTTGTTATTTTTTTGTGCATGAATATTAAAAAATGACAAGGATATGACACATTTTATAGTAAAAAGAACCGTTTCTAATCATTAGCAGCAAGATTCATATGAAACACACATAAACAGAGACATCAGCACGCTTGTAAAGCCATTAATTTCTGTTTCCACCCTAAAACACAATCTATCGTTTTACACGGAGTCATAGTTTGCGCGATATTTAACACACACTTAAAAATCGGGCTATTGGAGCGATGCTATACTCAGTGTCCAAGCATTGTAAGGCAAGGAGGGCCGGGCGGCAGTGGCGCAAGCCCATGAATTTCACCAAAGGGATAATCCACTGCTTACGTGGAAATTCATAATAGCTACAAACGAAGACTACGTCCAATAACGATTGCTCTGACTGCCCGTCCAAGAAGCACAAAGAGAGGAGTGCCAAGATGTTTACCTTAACCATAATTACATTAAGTTAAACACAATAGCAGACAAGCCTAGCTGCAGCACGTCCCTGCAGGTGGCTCCGCAGCAGACACCACTGCTGTGCAACTTGCTTCGATGCGCTGTCACAGGTCAGATAGTGCACACAACTTAATTCTATTACCATAAAAGCAATTGGATTGTCCGGACCCTGGCGGTGCTGCATGGCACCAGAATTCCTCTTTCCATGCGTTCCTCGCTGCTGGAAGCATGACTGCATGCATTTCACCTTGTTGGCAGATTCAAAAGCAGTGGGGACTGGCAGAATTGACAAAGAGTTTTTATCTCTTCACTGCAGATTATGGAAAAGGAATTCAGCCAAACCTAGCATCAGCCAAACATCTGTGGACACTCAAGCAACCCTTCCCTCGAACCAGGAAAGCAAACAAATCCTGCAAAATAGGTGGAGGAGGAACTAACTTTGACAAAGTGCTGCATAATGATAGGAAGAGATCTTACAGCTCTATCTTTACTTGAACAGGTAGAGGACTATGTTCTAGTCAAAGCCAAGGTACAAACTTTGATAGCTCTATGTTATATGAGCCTGTAAGAAGTGCTTAATTTGAGTCGGTGGTTTCCGGTGCTCGGTACCAGCACTTAAATACAAACAAACAATGAAAATGCGCCCTATTGCAATGAATGTGCCACGCCCATAGCAGCCGCAAACTTTTGCTGCACTGGGGGCAGGGCAGTCAGGTGAAAAACGGAGCAGCTGCTTCACAGTGCAGACGGCAACTCGCATTCCCTTTTGAAGGGGATTAGCGATCCCCTTGCGATGTTGGGGGGTTCCACCGGACCCCCCTCTTCCCCCACCAGAGGGCTGCCATCAGGGGGCACACTGAGCAGGTCTGCGTGGACCAGGTGACAACGACGGCAGAGAGTGGAAATAGCGATTCATTTCAGCAGGGGTGGGGTAGGCCCTATGTATCACATGGAATTGGATAAACCTAAAACGAGCATTAAACTTCACCTATTAAAACCTATTAACTTGAATCTTTCTACATATTAAGACTTAGCACAGCTTTTAAGTGATAAAGTGGCATAAAGAGAAGGCAGGTGACCTTGTTCGGTATATTTAAATTGGCTATGATATAGTTGTGTGTCTTGGTTTAAAGTGATTATGTTACTGGTCGGTGAAGTGCCAGAAAGTTGTCCATTGTAGCCAGCTATGTGTCTCTCAACAGATACAGACTGTTGACACGCTGATGCACTTAACAGCTTCCCAAGTTGTGTTAAGGATGCAGGCAGCAGCTGGCCCCATTGATTGGAGACAGAAGCCCGGACATGGACAGACTTCCCTTTGTCTTTCTGACCTGTCTGCTCCCAGCTTCATAATCCCGACATAACCATGCAGAGGGAAGCAGGTGGCCTCCCTCCCAGCCAGCCGCCAGCAGGCCAGACAGGATATAAGGTATACTTTCCATGAATTATGGGTGGTGTTATGGGTATGTCCTGGCCCACAGACCAGCATAACCTGCGACTGATGGCTGTGGATACTATCTTATCAGATAACCAAGATAAAGTGTCTATGCAGGATTGGGCAGGGTGCTGAACCTCAAGCAAAGATGAGGCAAAGTGACCTCAAGTGGCCCAGACAATGTGCTGGGTTTCCCTTGGCGTTATAGATACCACCGTTACCAGTCATGCTGGGGGTGGTGAAAATGTATCCCCTTAAGGTTTGGAACCTGAAAGTCCAATAATTATTGAGGAAATACTGGGGCCATTGCTAATTTCAAGTTCTAGTTGCTGGTAGTTCCTCATTGTCCATGTTCCATTGGACTACCTCATGGAGATTTCTACTTTTTAAGCAGATGAAATTTCATGTGAAAGTGTAAAACCTATCATTTTGATGAAGCTCATAATTAAAATGTGCATGATGTGAATAAACATGGAGCAGACACACTACCACTGACATATTTGTTAACTATATCCCTCGAGCTCATTTTGCACATATCTCAGGACAATATTTGTAGGAAACTGCAATGATAACTAGGGGGTAGTAATAGTACCCCTTGTAATGTGAGAGGCATCACAGCCTTCACAAAGTCAAACAACCAAGGGCCAGGGTCCACAAAAGGTTTTCACAAATTGAGCACTGACTTTTTGTGAATTGATTCATCTATGCTCTAGGTAGGTTCCAAAAATCTGAATTTGAAGTGGGTAGCAGCTCAACCTGCCTCACTACTAATCATAAGGTAAGTTGCAGATTGGTACTTACCCTGACAGCATTCCAAAACAGCTGTGGTCAGCAGACCACCATGCCTGCAACTGCCTTTGAATAAAGTATATGAATATTTTTTAAATGCAGCCCTGTTTCCTTACTGAAACTTGTCTGCATTTGAAAAAAAAATACTTTAAAAAAAAAAGTTGGATTAAGAACTGTCTTCTCCAGACCATGGTCCACTCGCAAATAAACTATTTTCTTACCTTCAAAAAGGCAAAAGGGGCCCTTAGAAGAGACGATATTCCACACATGTTTTGGTAAGCAGGTCCAATTGGAAAATGGGTTTAAAACAAACAAAAAAAACATTTATCCATTACAACCTCTGTGATTTAGCCAATTTCAAGGTTTGCGACCGACAAATGGCTTTATACATCTGGCGAGAAAAAGCAAGAGGGTTTTTGAGGAATCTTGGGATTACCTTCCACCAGCGAAAATGCTTGTCGTATTCTGCACCAAAACAATATTAAAGTCAAGAAATAGATGAAATACATTTCCCAAACCAACTGAGCAAAAATAAATAATATTTAATAATAGCAAAATTACAAAAAAAAGTCATGGGATCAAAAGTATGTTTATAAATTAAAAAAGAAAAAAGAACCAAAGAAAATATTAGGAAACTTAATAGTCAATGTTGTACTATGTGCCTAGGTAGATCGCAAACTGGGCCCTTCACTGGCTGACCAGCATTGAAGCAAGTTTAGGTGAAAGCCTTGCACTTTGTCCTGATCAACTTCTAATTCTCTACAGACTCAGAAAGTTTTCGGGCGCCCACAATCTTCAACTGAAGGAAGTCTGGGCGCTGTAATTGAATGAGGCTCCACGAGGTTTAGTACAATACTAGCAGCCCGCCCCAGCGTTGTCTGGGGCAGAAAGGGGCTGGGGGCAGTACACCCGCTCCTGCCCCGACCCCCTCCCGCACCGACTCCCTCCCGCCCCGACTCACTTGTGCCCCCCTCCCGCCTGACTCACTCGCGCCCCCCTCCCGCCCGACTCACTCCCGCCCCCCCTCCCGCACCGACTAACTCGCGCCCCCTCCCGCCCTGACTCACTCGCGCCCCCCTCCTGCCCCGACTCACTCGCGCTCCGACATTTTCATTTACTTCTGCCTCCTTCTTGCCTCCCCCTGCATCACACAGTCTCACTTTCCCTTTCCTTACCTGTGCCGCCGCTCCTCACTGCACAGCTGCTCGTCACTGCACCGCCCTCCTCCTTCATCGTCATCACGCACGTCGCGTCGCAGCCAGCGCTAGGTCCCGGCCGGCGCTACTTTCAGGGGACTACTTTGTTTACAAACTTAATTTTTTTTATTTACTTTTTTTTAAATTTATATAGCCTATGTCCATCTACACACCCTGACATTTTCATAGATGTATCGGGTGTGTAGATTGGCGCTGTGGTTCCCGAGTTTACCTGGCCAAAAGGTGCAAGTTCTCTCTTTATAATAGTAGTATAGATTTTTGAGGTGCCGCGGTACTTCCAACCGAGGCAAAACTGAACACACTAACAGTTGAGGCCACCTCTTTTGCTAGTAGACTTTTCACCTTGTCAAGTTTTCTAGAAGTTAAAAATGATCAAAGTTCCAACTTTACCCAAAGATGAACATCATCTTTCTCATGCTTAGGGGCATATTATCAAGAGCCATATTTCCGCTTTTGCTGCACTTTTTGCTGAAAAAGCAGCAATATTTTTATCGCCCTTTTATTAAGCTTACGCTAACATTCATTAGCGCAAGCGTTCACACTTTAGCAGTCGCTTTTACTATTGCCTTGCATGTCAGAGATATTTATCGCTAATGACATGCAAGGTAGGCGTTCCTAACCAAAATAACATGTAAACAGTCACTAACAGCACTTTGTTGTATAACCAATGTTGTCCAGCAATGACAAAATTCATGCTAAACCACGATGAAAGCAGGTTTTTAACCCCTGAACAAAACCTGACTTAGCCATCTTGTCAATGGGAGGTGGATTGACAGTATAAGTCCACCATGGTTTATTAGTAACGATTTCCCTATCGCTGCTTTTTTATCGTTGGATTTTCAGCAATATTCAGGCATTTCACCGCTATCGCTGGATTTTTTATCGCTTTGGAGTTAAACGTTGATGATAACGCGCTAATTCGGCGATGTAAGCCAGCGGTAGCCGGCGATTTTTAAAATCACGCTAAGCGCGCTTAGCGATATTTATTGCTACCTGTTGATATTATACCCCTAAGAGTGTTCTCAACTTTCAGGAACTCTTTCTTGAATAGCAGGTCTCAGAATGGGCTCATCAACCTCTCTGGTCAGGACCACTTTCACCTCTTCTGCCTTTCTGCTTCTTGCTCAGGGTCAGTATGGAGATAAAAAATAAAACTCAGACCACAAAAACGAGTGCCACTGCCTACTGCCTGCAACCGCTGGCACAGACGTGTTAGACATGCTGAGTAAGACATGCTGGTGCATATTTACTAAAAAATATCGGAGCTCAGTGTTATGACAAATTTGGCAATGCCGCAATCAGACACTTTGAAACAAAGGGAAGCACCATATTTTAAAAAATACAGCGCCCCCCCTCCTTGGGTTTCCCCTAGCGCTAAGATAGATGCCTAGTACAGGCCCCCTTGCACGATGTTGCAGGGGCGATTGTTTATGTGCAGGAAGCAACACCTTCCTGCACGTAAACAATCAACAATGGTGATTTGATCTTTGCATGTGTGCTGCAGAATGCATCACACATTGAAAGAGCAAAAAACGAGGAGAAATTAATATTTTCTCCTCCTATCACCATTTTAAGACCAGATATTACCTGGCCTTAGTTTGTGGCGCTGTCCCATCCTTGTAAATCTGGAGCAGCATCAAAAAGCAATTGGTGTTGAGGTGTACCCTCACTGCAGCACCCTTGGTGCGCCCCTTTGCCGCAGCAGACTGCAGCCGAAAGGGGCATATTTACAAGGTGGTGTTAAGCCTCGTTATGTGGCTCAGCGGCACCTTGTAAATATGTGAAATGGCGCTATTCACCGGAGAGTCAGAAAAAGTCACGCTCCGGTTGTGAAAGGGTAAATATGCCCCATTGAGTCTCACGATGGGTAATTGACATTTACATTATGCATGCAGTCTTTGTGCACTTTATACTCTGTATTAACAAAAAGATCAAATATGCAGCTTAGGGCCTCATTTACATTTAAAGTATTTTGACGCACAACAGCAAGCCTTCCCGCTGCGCTGCTGTGCGTCAAAAGAAAAGGGCAGGAATGTGCCATATCTACAAGATACGGCGCATTCCTGTCCTTTTCCCCTGAGCTGGCGCACGATGAGCTGCCATGCACCAATGCAGGCCCCCCTTGCGACATGGCGCATGGGTGTCTGCGTTGTAGGGGTGATTGTTTTTGTGCAGGAAGGGACACCTCCCTGCGCAAAACCAATCACAAGAGGTGATTTCCTCTTTCTATATGTGCTGTAGAATACAGCACACAAAGAAAAAGGAAAAACAAGGAGAAATAATGCTATTTTTTTCTTGTTACGCCTCCCTTACGCCTGGGGAGGCGTAGGAATCTGATGCATTCCCCGTTTGCGAAACCTTGCAAGTCTGGGAATGCGTCAGGTTCCATGGATGTTGCTTGGGAACACCCACAGCATCACCCATAGAATGCCCCTTTCACGCTGAGTAATGCATGAAAAGGGGGCATATTTACAAGGCTGAGAAAAGCTTTGCAGAGTTGTATTGCGTGGCCTTGTAAATATTGTCAGGCACATTGCGACCCCGGTGCGTCAAAAAAAGTGATGCACGGGCGGATTATTGGCTTATTTGCAAGGCCCTTGTGCTACCTATAAAAAGGATTGCACTTTGCATCAGCACCAAGGGCTTGTAAATAGCCCCTTTGTGTTTCCCAACCAGTGGCATAAAGGGTCAATCACATGCAGGGCCAAGTGTGCAGCACACCTTCACTGCCCAGAAATTCAAAAATATAAGCCGCTTACAAAATGGAAAAAAATATGGGGAGACGTCAAAAAAGGCGGATATTTGCATTAATTACTGATTTATGAAATGTACTTATAAATATGAAGTAATTCTGCAGAGCATGAATATTAATTACATGTATGTGCATTTATATCTAAAGTGAAAAGATTAACAGGAATAAACAATTTGCACATTTGAAAAGACGTTGACACGCGAGCGGGTGTTTTCTTCCTTCATGTGAGCCTTGATCAAAGCTTCCTTTTAAAATTAATGAAACTTAATTATCTGTGAATTTTGGGCTGCTCTGAGGGTTGTTTTGTTTCATATCTCTGTGTTCAGAGCAGCCAAGGCATCTTTAATTAGGTGCAATATTTGGACGCGTCTATTCCCAGGCATGAAGAAGATATTATTTTACATTATTGCTGAACGCTTGAAGCAAGTGCAACTCTAGGAAAGTAATAAAGCTTTAAATTCATAATCCAGGAAACTTCACATTTAATTCCCACAGGGGAAGTGTGGGCGTCAAAGTCTGTGGATTTGTTTGAGAAATCCAGGCACACAATATCTCTACCCATGGAAAGGCCAGGGCTGTCCACAGTCTATAATTTGCAAACAAAATATTCATATTCCCCAGTGGCAGTCGCCATTGGGGGCCAGATTCACAAAGGACCTTGGCAGTATGGAGACCCTTTCTGAAGCAGGCCCTGGAAAGGTATGATTAGGTCAGTATTTCTATAGGAAATGAGTTTTTGTGATGCTAATACTTTGGCTCTGTTTGACGAATCTCCACAAAACTTTCCAAAAGGTGTTTCTTTTTGACTAGTTTGTGCACAGAAAGTTTCGAGTGATCCGTCAAGCGGGGGACAAGAAAAAAGAAGGGACCCAAAATGCAAAATGCCCATGCATTTTCCATAAACTTCTTTGGACAGGGCTGCAGCAAAAACTACTGAATAGAATTACACCAAATATGTCAGGACGCTAACTCATGGTCCGTAAATTGTGCTTTTTGTAATTTTGTGTAAATCCGTTCAGCAGTTTTTGAGAAATTAAGGTTTAAAAAATAGTATTATAGCGTAATAGTATTTTTGGAGAGTTGGGTTGGAGGGACTCTAACAAAAGTCCTTCGAACCCAATTAAAAAAATCGTCAAGTTTGATGATCACCATGAGAGCCATCTTAGTTCAAACCTGCTGGACACGGTCATCAGACTCACTCCATGTGCATCTCTAAGGGACGTCAAACCAATGTAAACATACAAAACAGAGTGTTATGTTTTAATAAATATAAACAAAAATTGTAAATACAGCATTAAAAGGACAAAAGAAAAGAAGAGAGAATACTGTAAAGGAGAGGCAAAATGTATGTAAATAAAAAAATGGCTGTATTGGCTCACACAGCTCGTCTATCTTTGCCATCTCTTCTAAAGCTGTCCCTCACACTGGATGCAGCACCCAAAGATATATCCCTTTTAAATCTAAGCTCTAGTAATGAGCTGGGAGCGCTCACTAGACGAACACTCATCTCCCCACACCCTATTGCTCAAAACTGCTCCATATGCAGCACTTAACAACATATTTACTTACAAACAAAATACTTTTAGGCCACACTCAGTTATTGAACGCCTACAATCCAGGTGTGTAAAGCATTAACAACCCATCTTAGCAAATAAACAATATCAGAGCGTGTGTGGTGCTTGAAAATTGTATGGGATGCTTCTAAGCACTTCATGGCAAGAGGACCTTTTTTTTTTTTGGTGTTCAAACTGCTTTATTGCATAATTAGGAAATTACACTGCTGTGTGCGCCCACAACCCGGAGGCTGGCAGCGTCATGGGCAAAGCAATATGGAACGAAAGCAAACAGTGATAAACACAGCCCTGTTACCGGCATCCCGGAGGCCCGGTGGCGACAAACCGTATCTATAAGGGAGCGCCTGGTGGCGAGCATAAAACGAGGAGGGGGGTAAAAGAAAAAAAAGAAAAAGGAGGGGAAAGCAAAGGAGTGGACCGGAGTGGGGGGGGGGGAAAGAAAAGAGGACGAGGGGGGAAGGGGAGGGAGAAAGGGAGGAGGAGTATGTACATTTCAGGATTTACAGCAGCAGAACAGGTTTTTTATTGTTTTCCCCCCAATTCTTATCAACCCATAACAATAAACAATAAAAAAAAGGCCTTATACACATGTTTGATTGAAAAAAAGAGTTCAGATCTATATGGTTGCTCATGGAATAATGATCATAGGTCGCCACATGGCACTGTGGTAGCGGTCGTGGCATCAGTTGGGCATGTACAGAAATAGGGTAATGGCTGTGTGCTGTGTCCCAAGGAAGTATTAGTATAAGGAAATGTGGGAATGTGATGCGTATTGGGTGGTGGAATAGCAGCTGCTCGCGCTATGTGTCGTGTCAACGTCAGCAGTGTGGCCAGAAGGAGACATGCCTCAGGTCGGGGACTCAGTATATGCATGCGCAAGGAACTAAGGCTTCCCAGTCTCTGGGGCCGGTAGCCCGATCAGTCACGCTCCCGATGTTATTCCGAGGCTGCGTCGTCGTCCTCCTGAGCCAGAAGGTAGGAAGCCAGTGGTTCCCAGATGTCTTTAGGCCTGTTTGGGAGCGGCAACAATTCTGAATAAGTGATGTGTTGGACCAGACAGTAGGTCATATCCGAGAGCCAGACCTTAAACTTCGGTGCCCTGCCTCGGCCCCAGCGACATGCCACACGTCGCTTAGCCAAGAGCAGAGCAGTATCAATGAATTTTCTGCTGGTTTTCGGAATATGCGGTGTGTGTCCCTGCAGTGTGATACGTGGCTCCGCCTCAATAGTGACCCTAGTCATCGCTGTGAGAGCATCGGTCACCTGCTGCCAGTACTCCCGAACGGCCGGGCATTCCCAGGCAAGGTGCAAGAAGTCCGCATGGTCAGCTCGACAGCGCTCGCATTTGTCAGTATCAGCCAGACGGAACCTGTATTTTTTGACCGGAGTGTAATATAGCCGTTGGAGGAACTTATAGTGTATCATCTTGAGTCTGCTACTGGCTGATATCCTGGCTGTGAGGGTGCAGCAGTATTGCCATTGTTCAGTGAGTGCAGAATACAGATCCACACTCCAGGATGCTCTAGCACCGTCTCAAGAGGGTCGATGTCTGACCGAAGCCGGCGGTACAGGCCAGAGATCAAATGCGCCCCATCTTGCGAGCTGAGCAGAAAGTGCAATGGGCACAGGAGTTCTGGTTCATTAGGATAATCTGGTAGGATATCCTTCATCCCCTGCCGGAGGCGAAGGTAATAGAATACATTGAGTGGGGAACGGTCGTGAGTGGCAAAGAAGACTTCCATGGATTTGAAAACTTTATTCGCGAATAGATCACCCCAGGTGATAATATGTAACCGTTCGCAAAGCAGCCGAAAGCCTTGTTCCTGCAATAGTGCGAGCGAGGGGTGGAATGCCAGGGGGAGAAGGGGGGAGTAAGGGAAGGAGCAGGAGAGCCTCCTAGCTAGGCGTGCTATGCATCCAAGGTGCAGGAGACAGACGTGTTCGGAGTCTGGATTATCGACTCCGGACAATGGATTAAGCCATTGAGCGGTATGGGGTGTACTATCCAGTCCTCCACCGCGAGCTGCGGCATAAATGGCGTGAGAACCATCCAGTGAAATGCATAGTGGGCCTGCGCGCAAAGATAGTAGGCTTCAAGGTCGGGGACGTCAAAGCCTCCAGCTTCGTAAGGTAATATGAGTGTAGACCATTTCAGCCGTGGGGCCTTGCCCCCCCAGAACAGGCGACAGAGCTCCGACTTCAGAGTTTTGAAGAAGAAGGCACCCGGGTAATACGGGATGTTGAGAAAGAGGTAGAGGAAGCAGGGCAACACTACCATCTTGATAAGGGAAGCCCTACCAGCCATGGAGAGCGGTAATGCAATCCAGCGGTCGACCATGGCTGTAAGGGTTGTGATTGCTACCCCGTAGTTGGAGCGAATTGTCTCCTCCCGATCCCGTGAGATTTGTATGCCTAGGTATCGGAGATCCGAGCGGCACCATTCTAGTGGATAGTCAAGGGGAAAGTCGACTACTGAGTCAGTGAGGGGGAAGAACTGCGACTTGGACCAATTTATGTGTATCCCCGACATGCCCCCAAAGGCCACAAATTCCCTCAATAAAGGGTTGAGGTGAAGGTGAGGGTGCTTGACATAAAGTGTAATGTCGTCCGCATAAAGGGATACATCTATTTGGCGTTGTAGGCACCATACGGCACCCTCCCGGTGTAGCTGACGGATCCGACAAGCCAGAGGCTCAACCGCAATCGCGTAAAGGAGGGGGGACAGAGGACACCCCTGATGTGTACCTCTCATGTTGGCAACTGAGTGAGAGAGGCGACCATTGATGAGGACCCTCGCCGTCGGCTGTGTATAGAGGAGCTGTATCCAGGAAAGAAAAAGTTTGGGGAAACCCATGCTCGACAGTACTGAAAATAAGTAGGGCCATTCGACCGAGTCGAATGCTTTAGTAGCGTCTAAAAATACCGCAGCGACTGGGAGGTCAGGATGGACCGTGCGGAGGAGTGAAAATAAGGTGCGTAGGTTATGAGAGGTGGAGCGACCAGGGACGAACCCCGACTGGTCTGGTAGCACAATCCTGGTCATGAGTAGGGACAGCCTAGTAGCTAGAACCTTGGCTAGTATTTTCACGTCGCAATTCAGGAGAGAAAGAGGACGATAGGAACCACAGGAACCAGGGTCTTTAGTGGGTTTAAGGAGGGAGGTGATAACTACCTCGCGCATAGAGCCTGGGAGGATGCCATCAGCAAGCGATTCCTCATAGACTTCGCGAAGGACTGGGGCCATAATGTCTATATATGTTTTATAGAATTCGGCCGGTAGACCGTCCAGCCCGGGCGCTTTGCCATTCTTAAGGGACATAATGGCTTCACGAATTTTGTCCAGTTCAAACGGAGCCGCCAGGAAGGCCCTGTCCCCATCACTGAGCCAACAGAGTGCCACATCACCCAGGTAGTCAGCATAGGGTACATCTGCTGAAGCGTTGGTGGTGTATAGAGTGTGGTAATGTGAGGTGAAGGTGCCAAGTAGTGCCTCTGAATCCCTGACCGTGTGTCCCTGGTCGTCAGTGAGTTCTAGGATGCATTGCGATCACGCGGAGCCCGCGTCAACACTGCTAGAGCCCTTCCCGGGCGATCCCCCTCACAATATCTCCGAGCCTGCCAGTGCTTTCCCTTGAATTTCGCCTCCCTATTAGCTTCCTCTTCATATTTGGTCAATGTGACCCTAAACTCAGCATGTAATGCAGGGTTATCCTCTGTAACCATTCGAATCTCCAATGCTCGCAGCTCCCCATGTAGTTTATGGATAGTGGCCTGTATGTCCCGAAGGACCCCAAAACTTTTAGCTATACAATATCCCCTGACAGTGACCTTGAATGCTTCCCAGATATGTTCCACCGAATCAACCGACCCCTTGTTCCTCGGAAAGAAGTCAGCAATTTCCTCCCCCAGCTCAGAACGGAACAAGGCATCCAATAAAGCTGCCGGCTGTAGCCGCCAATGAGGTCTAGGGCAATCCCACCCAGGTATTCGAGTATGCATCAGGACAGGGCTGTGATCAGAGTATGTCCTCGGCAGGTGTGTGACTGTCGATACTCCCGGTGCAATTCCAGGGGTGACAAGGAAGTAGTCTAGTTGTGCCCATGTGCCCGTCTGTGAAGTGAAGTGAGCGCCTTCCTGTCTGGCCGGCTGTAGGCACCGCCATATGTCTACAAGGGCCCCCTCAGCGACAATGCCTTCAAGGGCCTCCCTAGCCTTGGGTTTGTAATGGTTAGCCCCATCTGCTCTATCCATGCTGGGCACCAATGCTAAATTGAAGTCCCCACCCCAGATGATATGGCGGGAGCCCACATCAAGGATTTTACCCCAAAGAGTAGTGAAGAAGGTAGGTGTGTCTATGTTAGGTGCATAGCAGTTCACAAAGGTGATAGTGTCGTGACCCATTCTCCCCCATAGTAGGGCGTAACGGCCTCCCCCATCTGTCAGTTCCCTGCATTTCTGAAACGGGACAGTACCCCGAAGAAGGATGGCAACCCCCCTGGCATATGTGGAATAGGATGAGAAAGTGCGAGTGCCAGCCCACTTACACGCAAATGTGGTCTGCACCTGTGGTGACAGGTGTATTTCCTGGAGCATGGCAACATGTACATTGTGTCTGGTAGGGTATGCGAGAACATCACAACACTTCCTAGCATTATTGAGCCCACGGACATTTATTGACATGCAGTGTAGCTGTACATCAGACCCTAAGACCGCCATTGAGAATAGAACAGTGAAACATCTCTTTCTTAGCAGAATGAGTCAGTTATTCTCATATCACTCGAGTCCATGTAAGCAACACAGTGTGACATAGTCCAAAGCAACATTCGGCGTGTAGGCCTCACCCCCCAACGAACCCCCCCACCCACTACAGCACCCCAAACATGTCTGCAGCCATCCAATCCCGCCCTCAGTCCCTCCCCCCCACCCTCTCCCCCAACATCCAATTCTAACAAGTTAACAGTTAGTGTGGGGTACACCCGATAGGGTAACAGCATCAAGGGCGCACAGCCACTTTACCCGCCAATGGCCTCCAAAACTGTACCGCCCTCGTGGAGGCCAGGACTAGGCAAGTGGATCTTGGTATACATTACCACAGAAGCGACCAGACACAGCCATGTCATGTTGAAGAGGCAGCTACTTCAGAGTTCGCAGGTCAAACAGGGAATACACCAGCGCCAGGTAGTCAAGGGTTTAGTTCAGTTAAATGCACATAGTCAGTGTTCGTGCTCCGCAGCAGACGCATCATCATCCCCCAGGTCAGCTGCAGCAGCGTGGTCACCTCCTCTGGCCCTGCAAAGTGATTTCAAATAGTCTTCGGCTTTTTGGGGGTTCGTGAAAAAGCGTTGCTTCCCCTGATGCGTAATCCGTAATTTCGCTGGGTAGAGTAGGGCATAGTCTAGTTGAGCTTCGCGTAGTTTCTTCTTCACAGGGATAAATTTATGCCGCTCCTCCTGTACCATTGGGGTGAAATCCGGATAGATGGAAAAAGTGACGCCATCATATTGAAGGGATCGTTGAGTGCGAGCAGCTCTCAGCGCTACATCACGGTCGCGATATTTCAACAGTTTAGCGATGATTGGTCTAGCCGGCAGACCGGGTTTAGGGACAGGTGCTAGCGACCGGTGTGCTCGCTCAATGATGAATTGTGGAGAGAAGGCGTCCTCGCCTATGAACCCCTTGAGGATCTTCTCGACATACAGTTCCATCCTGCCCGTGTTGGTGGACTCCGGAATGCCCGTGAAGCAGATGTTGTTGCGTCGACTACGGGCTTCCAAATCCTCATTCTTTGCCGCTATAATCCTGAGTAAATTGTCCATACGGGCTAATTGAGTTGTATGAGTGGAAGCAACGTCGTCTGCATCGGAAATACACTGCTCGGTGGCCGTGAGTCGTTCCTCATGCCGGTCTACCCTATGGGCCAAAGCGTCTAGTCTGGCGGTCACACCATCCACCTTTTCCACCACGGTGGCAAACCCCTGTCGCATTTCCTGAAACAAGTGGTGTAGGTCAAGTTCCTTGGCAGCGAAGGAAACAGTGGAAGTGGAAGCGGCACCGGGACCAGGGTCAATAGGGACCGCCTTCGTAGATTTCTTGGTGCCGTCGAAGCTGATTTTTGTTTGGCGGTTCTCAGGACGCACCATCTTGGCCTCCCAGTCCGGTGCCGCCGTCCGTCCAGGCCTCACTGGCGTGGCACCAGCCGGGTCCAGTCAACTAGTAGGTCGAAGCGTGCAATAAGAGGAACTCACCACAAGCACTTTTGCATAGAGGTGTCCAGCCGCAGTCCAGGAAGGCAGCGCAGCACTCGTGCTCCACGATGGTTACAAGCAGGAGGGTTCAGGCCGACAGCCCCAGTAAGCAGCCACACAGCTCCGGCGAAGCAGAGGCGCCAGTAGGCGCAGGCAGGGCCGCTATGGCGTGGCGAGCTCCTCAGGTAGGTAGATCCAATGCCGGCTCCGCGTGCAGGGCAAAAAGCGCAGCCCGCAGGACCGCTGCAGGAATGCGGGCCGCCGTAGTGTAGATACCGGGCAGGTTAGGCCAGAGTTGTAGAGATAGCAGTGGCAGGCGCTGTGCAGCGGAGCGGTCGCAGGCGTCCAGGGATCCCCGCAGGCGCCCGGAGGCAATCGGGTGGGCAGGCAGGCTCCAGGGATTGCGCAGACCGGCGCAGTAGTGGCGCGTGGGTCCGCGCACCACCCCAGCCGCAGTTGTCAGCAAACGAAGGGCAATCTCGGAGGGACTCCGCCGAGGGGAGAGCGCCACTCGCCGTGCTCAAGGTCGCGGCGGCGGCCTCCAGCAGCCGCCAGCAGTATGTCGCCGCTCCGCCCGCCCGGCCTCGCCACTCCCCGGCGGGCTCAGCGGCCAAACTGTCCAATGTGGGCACTCCCGGCACCCGCCCGCAGTAGGGGGCAAGTGGTCAAGAAATGGACTCCGAGGCTGCACAGTAATCTAAAGTCCGGGCGGGCTCCGCACAGAAACTACGAGCTCCGGAGTAGGGCAGGCCTATCGCCGCATGGCAAGCACCGATCTTGCGTGGGGCCTCGTAGCCGGCCTCTTCGTTCGGCAATCACCAGGGTTACCGCCGGCCCAATTTCACCAGGCCAGATCTCCGCCGCTGATGCCGGTAGCGGGTCAGGCTTTGGGACGAGTGCGGGGGATAGTAGTACGCTTCAGGTGGTGGGTTCAGAAGCGATGTCGGTCGTCTGTGGCAGAGGATAGTGAAGGATCAGTGGCCAAGGTGCGGGAGCTGCAACGTTAGGCAGCCATTCCGCGTGTGCGCCCTCTAGCACCCCCCATGGAAAGAGGACCTTGAAGTCAGAGGTGATGAAGCTTTGGGTGCGTTAGATACCGAGAGTACACCTCACCAGCCCCAGTGGAGCTAAAGAGAGAACTAATGATGAGTGCAGTGCTTAGTTTGTAAATAAGTGACAGTTCCTGAAATCTTTTCTTGGGGGCTGAATGAGGAGGGGGATTATGACACTCATTATCACTGGTACCCCTGTCACCTTAAAATATGGTCCATCCGACCTCTAATATGGTCCATCTCACCTCTAATATGGTCCATCCCATCTCTAATATGGTCCATTTCCCCTCTAACATGGTCCATCCCTCCTCTAACATCGTCCATCCCTCCTCTAACATGGTCCATCCCACCTCTAACATGCTCCATACCTCCTCTAACATGGTCCATCCCTCCTCTAACATTGTCCATCCCACCTCTAACATGGTCCATCCCACCTCTAACAGGGTCCATCCCACCTCTAATATGGTTCATCCCACCTCTAATACAGTCCATCCCACCTCTAACATAGTCCATTCCACCTCTAATATGGTTCATCCCACCTCTAATATGGTCCATCTCACCTCTAATATGGTCCATTCCCCCTCTAACATGGTCCATCCCTCCTCTAACAAGGTTCATCCCTCCTCTAACATTGTCCATCCCACCTCTAACATGGTCCATCCCACCTCTAACATGGTCCATCCCACCTCTGACACGGTCCATCCCACCTCTAACATGGTCCATCTCACCTCTAATACGGTCCATCCCACCTCTAATACGGTCCATCCCATCTCTAATATGGTTCATCCCACCTCCAATATGGTCCATCCCACCTCTAATATGGTCCATCTCACCTCTAATATGGTCCATCCCACTTTAACATGGTTCATCCCACCTCTAATATGGTCCATCTCACCTCTAATATGGTCCATTCCACTGAGGTACCGGGTTTTTATGGACCCGGCGGTGCCAGGGAGAACACCCGAAGACCTCGAGTCCTTCCTGTTTCAGACCACAGAAACTCAGAGTCTTCTAGGTGAAGTCAAAGATCGTATTTATTGGCTGCAACCAGTAACAGGCATCCTAGAAGTACAACAGCATGTATGTTCTCAGGAGACTGCTCGTTTTTACAGAACCAGTCTTCTCTCTTTATACTAAATAATGAGCTTCAGGCAAACATTCCTTGTTTTACGGTCAACCATACAAATATTTCTACTACAAAGAAAAAGCAAAGTCATGATGACAAGCCCAAATTTCAGTTTGTCCAGTCCATGATAGATTACTCGGCAAGGCCCAGAACTTTCATCAGATATCGACGGACCCCTAATAAAATCGGGCACCTCCTCCTTGTAACACAGATCATAAAGAAGAAACAGCGACAGGTGTGTGCGAGATTAACCATAGCTTGTGTGCGATGATCAGTTTACGACATGTTGTGCCTTGATGCTAATCTCGTTCGGCCACTGGGAAAGGGACTGCCCGAACAGGTTTGGCTTGGGGCAGTGGAGTCAGCTCGCCCAGGTCACAGAGGAGTCAGCAAAGGTGTACGTGTCCTTCAGATCGAATTCGGCCTTAGTTATTTGACTATGTGAGGGCAATCACAAAATGGCTGCCGCTCACAAAATGGAACCTGAGGGTTCAAGACCAAAACTACGAATTCAGGGTGATTTCGTCACTCGATCATGACGGAAATGCTCAGGTATAATATTTAAGCCATTTCCGGTCTGCTAGTACCAAAATCGTCATGATACGATGATATTTATGACACGAGTGTAGAGCTTCGGTACCACAGAATAGCAGAGTCCAGAATTTTCAGTACCACAGGCCCTCCTTTTGCCCTTACATAGGCAATAACCCATACTCATGCTAATCTGAGTCCAGATCTGTATTCATAAAGTCATTGAGATGTTGCTGTAACATCATCCTATTACTTAGTTCATCTCTTGATACAGGTTTCTTTACACATGATGTAGCACAGAGGCCACATATTGCAGGAGCACACTGCACACAGACAGAACAGGAAAAGAATGGCTAGGATCATCCCAATGACTATCAGAATCTTCCATCCCCAGGCAGATATCAGTTCCCAGAACCACCCCATTAAAGACCAGTCTCCTTCATCCACGTGAATGGACTTAGAGATTTTATGCAGTTTGGAGATGGCCTGGTATACTGTCGGAGCGTTATCGGGGATGAAAATACAGCAACTCGATTGGATCACTTTACATACCCCACCACGGTCTGCAAGTATGACATCTAACGCAACCCTGTTCTGAAGAGTCATAAGGCGATCCGACTGGAGCTCAGCAGTCAAATTACTAAGGGCACCGGCAGTTTCAACTACGGTGGATTCAACCACCCTTGTCAATTGCCTTATGTTCCTGCTGTTCACCATAGGCCCCAAAAATGGCAGAAAACCCTTTGCAAAATCTCCGAACTCTTGTCCTGCAGTGTCTTCTTTACTGATGACACCTCTAACTATCTTTGTACTATGGTAATCTGCCTCGGCCGTGTAGGTGGGAGGCAACATGAACGAGACAAAACATGTGCCCGAGAAGTCAGGGGGGAACCATGTATAGGCTCTATCATGGCAGATGAAATAAGTACCCTTAGCTGCTAAGAATGAAGGGGAATTCCGAGATGCAAATACATATGCTTCTGTGCAGACGCTCTTCCCCAACTGAGCTCGGGGATTTTTGCCATTACCTTGCAGACATAGGTGACCCTGATGGGGTACAATCCAAATAGAGGAGGATCTCTTCGCTAGCTGGTTCTCACTCAAAGCAATTCCATATTTCGTCTTATTCCATTTAACATAAGCTTGCAACTCATCTTTAGGAATCGTTCTGTACGAGTCAATTGTTCTACTCATATTTGCAATTCCTACTACTAATGCTTTGTTGCTTGAGTTACCCTTCGTGGAATGTGGGGAATATGGTTCGATGGCGAATATGAACATCGTTTGGAATGCCCATAATGAACCATTGTAGCTAAATGGTAAGACCAGGTACGGGATATCCTAGTCTGTCGTATGCGGCATAAGACCACACACCCAACAGTTAGTTGTGTTTACTACTAATTGGTGCTGGTGTAAGAGCTGAATGAAAGAGTTATTAATAAACTCTAATCTTCTCGAGGATTCATGTTCAGGCAGGGGGTGAAAAGAGTGCAAGGAAACAGTAGGAGGAGGTATGGGCTGAGTAGTGGATGCAAATGAAACTTGAAAGGTGTATAAAACATATCCTATTAAAAACATCATGACACCAAGCAGCATAAAAATACAACATATTAACGATCTCTTTTTTGACATTAGTGTACACATTTTATCTTTAAAGTTCATTCGTTTGGCAGGTCTCTCCATCTCAGAAAACTCCATCCTCTCTAATTTGCTGCCCGCGGTGGTAGGGTGTTTCTGCTGAAGAGTGCTTCTGTCAGTCCAGGGTAACTCCCTTGGACCAACCAGAACTGTCGACCTAACCGTCTCCAGCTGCACTCCAAAGACTTCGGCAACCCCGACCCTAGCAGCAGAACCGGATGGCGGTTCAAAAAAACAAAAATGAGCAAGTTTCTTGGATGAGAGAGCTGCACAATAAAAAGTAAAAAGAAAATATTTATTTGTCCATAGTTATAGTTCTTGGCCTCAAATTGTAACGGTTTCTGCCAGGTGCTGTCTGGTCCTGGAATAAGAGTTCAGGCTCTGTAGTGTTCAACCGAATTAACGGAGGCACAGCTTCTTGCAAAATGTTGTCGCTTTCTTTTTCAGAAATTGTTCCTTTTATCCGTGCGTCGCTAAAAGGTAGGAAACGAGGCACGGTCTCTGCTTCAGACTCAGCTATTCCCTCCTGGACCCACCGGTCGTACGGAAGAGGCAGTGGGACCCTCTTACAATGATGGCCGTGCACCCAATGTTTCTTTCCTTCTACTCGAACGGCAGATCTTGTCGAGAGAAGAACTAGATGAGGGCCGGTCCACCGAGGCTGATCATTCTTTGTTCGCTAGAAATTCTTGACCAGTACGTAGGATCCAGGATCGATAGGATGCCCTGGCGCTTCAGAGGCCTGAGGTAGTGTGTTGTGGACCTGTTGGTGTAAAACACGCAATTTAGCCGTCAATTCATACAGATAATCGAGCAGTACAGGGTGTTCTTTTTCACTAAACCTGGTGGGCCTTGGCACTCCCCATATGTTGGCCGGGCGGCCAAACACAATTTCATAGGGACTAAGTCCCACTCTAGAGTGAACAGTCATTCTCGTTGATAGGAGTGCCAAGGGCAGAGTGTCAGGCCATTTAAGACCTGTGCTGGCTTGAATCTTGGCCAGTTTCAGTTTCAACGTGCCATTATAGCACTCTAAGAGTCCAGCTGATTGGGGGTGATTTGCAGCGTGAAATCTTTGCTGAATGCCTAGCCCCTCACACACTTTCTTCATCACTCGATTCACAAATTCACTCCCATTATCACTCCAAACCATTCTAGGCATTCCGAATCTTGGGAAAAATTCTTTGACAAGGGCTTTGGCTGTGGACAAAGCAGTATTGTCCTTCAAGGGGTATGCTTCGACCCATCTTGAAAAGGCACAAACAACAACGAGTACGTATTTCAAATTGTTGCACCTTTCCATGTGGATGAAGTCTAGCTACAAAACCTCAAACGGATACGTTGGAGGCGCAAAATGACCAGCTGGAGTTGGGGTTCCCCTACCAGGGTTGTATTTCAGGCACACCATGCAATTCTTGACCACATTCTCCGCACACTTAGGGATTCCAGCGTTTTGCCATACTGGAGCTAACAACTTACAAATCCCTTTCACGCTGATATGAGCCATTGTCACCACTGCAAGCACATACGCATCGGGTAACAACCATCTCTGATGCTCTGACAATTCAATCCAACAACCATTCGCATCCAATTTACCTTTACTTTCTCTCTATTCATTCAACTCTTTTTCTGTGGCTTCAGCTTGAATGGACTTCACACTCTCAATCGTATCTTCACACATACCAACACCACCAATCCAAATCGCAGGGCCTGCACATACATTCGACTATTACATTCTTCGCAGTTTCTTTCGCAACTTCGTCCGCAAACGCATTTCCACGACCAACATCATCCATAACATTTGTGTGCGCACTGCATTTCACAATTGCAACCTGTAACGGCAAGTTCAGAGACTCGAGAAGTTCATTCACCAACTGACCATGCTGGATCTTAACACCATGCGACGTCAGAAACCCACCTTCTTTCCACAATCGTCCAAAACTATGAGCCACACCAAATGCATACTGACTGTCCGTGTACACGTTCACTCATTTTCCTTTTGCCAACACACATGCTCTTGTAAGTGCAATCAACTCTGCTGCTTGTGCTGAATTGTGGAGAATACGTGCAGCCTCAACAATAGTATGCAAAGTTGTCACAGCATATGCTGCAGTCGTATCACCATTCGGCAACTTGAAACACGAACCATCAACCCACAAGGTACCATCACACTCTGGAAGAGGAGTGTCTCTAAGATCTATCCTCCCTTTTGTCTCTTCCTCTGTTCTCAGAAAACAGTCATGCTGATCTTCACTATCATCATCTGTCTCAGCTAAAATCGGCAACAATGTGGCTGTGTTTAGTGTATTGCACCTCTTTATGTGCACATGACTTGCCAACAGTGTCAGCTCATACCCTGACAATCGAGCACTAGTTAAGTGCTGTGTCCTTGTTCTGTTTAACAAAATGTCCACTGCATGCGGAACCATTACAATTAGCGTGTTATCCATTACTAACCCAGCAGACTGTCGAATAGAGACAGCTGTTGCCGCAGTGGCTCTCAAACAACTTGGCAACGCCTTAGCTACCGGATCTCAAGTCGCCGAAAAATATGCGCATGTACGCTGTCTGTCCCCAAAAGACTGTGTCAGAACTGACAATGCGCAACCTTCTTTCTCATGGACATATAATGTAAAAGGCTTACTGTAGTCGGGGGTACCCAACACAGGAGCCGAACACAGTGCATCACGCAATTCGGAAAAACTTTTCTGACATTCTTCAGACCATGGAATGGGATTCGGTGTATCTTTACAAGTTAATGCCACCAAAGGTTTGGCCAGTAAGGAAAAATTCGGTATCCATTGTCTGCAATATGATGTAATGCCCAAGAAAGCACGCACGTCTCTCTTTGTCCTTGGGACACTCAATTTTGCAATTGCCTGAATTCTTTCTGGGGTCAGTTTCCTTCCCTCCTTCGATAAGAGGTGACCTAGGTAGGTCACTTCTTGTCGACAATATTGCAATTTTGAAAGAGAGACTTTGTGGCGCGAATCACACAAATGACGCAACAACGACAATGTGGCTTTTTTACAAACATCCTCAGTATCTGCAGCTATTAGCAAATCATCGACGTACTGAATAAGGGTAGCGCCGTCAGGTAAAACAATCGTGCCAAGCTGTGTTTTCAAAGCCTGACTGAATATTGTTGGACTTTCACAGTAGCCCTGAGGAGAGCGTTTGAAGCGGAAACTCCGGCCTCCTAAACTGAAGCCAAAAATATCCCTGCTCTCCTCGGCAATTGGGATGCTGAAGAAAGCATTCTTCAAGTCAATCACCGAGAACCAAGCGGCTGAAGCTGGAATCATAGTCAATAGGGCAGTGATGTCAGGGACAACGAGAAACTGTGGCACAACTATTTTATTGACCTCCCTAAGATCAATCACAAATCTGTAAACAGGTGACTGGGAAGGATCAGTACGCTTCAAAACCGGCAGAACAGGACTATTACAGATGTTGCCTCTTGTCTCTTCAATTACATCTTTCTCAATCAAATCATAAATAATCGCTAACAACGCCTTTTCACCTTCACTAGAGATCTTGTATTGGGGAATGCGCGGCATTCTCACATTGGCTTTCAGTGTTACGACATATGGCGCTATTTCCAAGAGACCCACATCATTGGAGCCAGTAGCCCAAAGAATATCCGGAAGAGAAGACAATTTCGTCTGGAGTTTATCCTTTGACAAATACATTGGAGAAATCACTTTCTTACCTAGTGTAAGTTGTACTCCCGAAGGAGAACAGTACAAAGTCGCATATTACTTTTTCAACAAATCTAGTCCCAACAACTTTTCACCACAACCTGTTGTAAGAATAAGGGGTGCTTCAAATTCACAAGGTCCAACAGAAAGGGACATAGGACTAGAAATCGGGTTCCTAACCGGGGCACCAGAAAAACCAACTGAAACATTCATTTCGCCAGACAAAGGTGCACCAGGGAGTTTAGAGTGCATAATAGAACTCTTTGTGGCACCAGTATCCAACAGAAAAGGCTCTGTCACACCTGATGTAATCACCTCAACATAGGGCCCACTCTAATCTACTGGGACTGAAACAACTCCCTCTCTTTGTCCATGGCTGTCCTAGCAATCTTCACTTTCCATAGTCTCATCTTCTGCATAGTAGTCATCAGCATAGTACTGAGCTGTCCTAGCAAACGCGTTATTCTGCTGATCGAAACTATTCATGGAATTCTGAGGCGGGAAGGAACGAGCGTCCTGGGGGAAATTTCCACGTCCCCTACCTCTAGGAGCTTGTTGAATACCTCGACCTCTTGCACCATTCGTACGCTGTAACAAAACGGACAACTACTCTTGAAATGACCCTCTTCCCTACAATACGCACACTGATTGGGTCCATACGGTAAACGTTGCTGAGAAGACTCGTTTCTTTGCTGATAGTCGCGCTGACTATTATTACGAGGTGGATAAGCTTGCTGTAAAAGGACTTTAGTTTTCAATTCCTTAGTCTTTTTATCCGCTTTCTCTAACTCATCTTTACGCCTATTCTCATAGAACTGGGCTGTGGCTAAAATCTGTGCTGATGTGGAAACAGCCCAAGCACTCTCAGAATCCTTCAACTTATTACATAATTCAGGAAGCAAATTATGAACAAATTTGTCAACGAACAATCTTTGACCACCCTCCGTAGTCATATCCTGACCACTATGATCTACAAAAGTCTCCTTGAACCTCGTGAAAAAGTCAGACACAGTCTCATCTTTCTTCTGTTTGCATGCAGACAACTTATCCCAATTAACACGCAACTCGGGCATTAAAGTCTTCATATACGTAATAATCCTACCAGGAAGTTCTGCTACTAAGGGCTCAGGTTTAGCACCACCAACTTGTCTAGCATCAGCAGCGGCAATATTTACCCATGTGTCACCTAACTCTTGATCATGATCCGTATGACGAATCTTTCCCCATAAAGGCTGTGGAACAACATTTCCAAACAACATGTCTACATTGGCTAAATTCATGATACAGGAGCCTGCAGTCTGTGATAATTCTTTGTAATATCCTGCAGGATTCTTACGGGGATCAGGCGATGTCTGCTTAAGAGCCAAAACTCCAGCACGTTTCCATGGGACATGTACCCACACACGCTGAAAATGTGGCAGAATGGCTGGAACAACATTGGCGTTCCTTTCCCTCCAAACTGGGGGGACCTCTCTCATGGGATATTGTCTTGCCTTCTTCTTAACCTCAGAATCAAACAACGACTGGGAAACACCCTCACTCCTAAACGACAATAATGTCGCAATTGCTTTTTCAACATCGGAACCTATAATTGTGCCCTTCGCAAACTCGAACCGCACACGATACAACTCAGACATGTTGCGTTCCAAATTATCTTCCTCTAATTCCTCGCAAAGGAAAACACACATTTTCTCAAAGACATATCTCTGTTTCGATGCTTCCCACTGATGGAAGACATCCATAATAGAATCTAAATCATATCGCACCGGGTCGATAACCCATTTATGTGCCAAACAATCCAATATCTCTTTCTCTCTAGAGTCAGGCAACTGACTGCTTGACTGTCTACGCTCTGTAGCAGGGGACATACTCAATTGTCCCAACCAAGGAGAAAAGAAACCAGAAACAGCAGCAGTCATTCACTGTCTGGCAGAAGGAGAAGAAGAGAGAATAAGGGAAGATGGAGAAGAATCCAGAGTCAGAGTAGAAGGAGCATTAGGAACAGACGTAGAAGTAGCAGGCAAAGACAAAGTTGGCGGCCCCTGAGGAGGCTGCGCCAAAGGAATGCCAACCAACGGAAGAGGAGCTGGTTGTGGAGGAATCACAGGAGGCACAACATTCGGGGGTTGTACGGCCACGGCTGGTGGCGGAGGTGCCGTAGCATTCTGTGCATAAGGGGGTGGTGAACTCAGGAGATGTGACATTAAGGGATCTTTCTCAAGATCGTTCCTTGCTTCCTGTTCTTTGGGTGGCAGAGCAGGGTAGCACCTATCTATCGCCAACTTCTTTACTCGTTTCATCTGTTCACTTTCTTGTTCTTCTTCGCAGCTTGTACTATTGACATACCTCGTTCTCGTTTATTTTTCTTCGCTAATTTCATTTCTCTCTGTTTAGCTTCTTTGCGCCATAGGCGAAAAGAGTCAAACATCACCGGCCGGGCTTTCTTCTTAAAAGGTTTAACCTCTAGATTATCCAAAATTTCTGTGTCAAAGCT
The DNA here is from genome assembly GCF_964263255.1 of Lissotriton vulgaris. Classification (NCBI taxonomy): domain Eukaryota; kingdom Metazoa; phylum Chordata; class Amphibia; order Caudata; family Salamandridae; genus Lissotriton; species Lissotriton vulgaris. Next base: position 20,640,612 of record NC_141699.1, read on the forward strand.
ACCATATTGTGGCCATTTTAAAACATCATCCTTTCTGGTGTATCGGACCCATACTTCGTTATATGTGATAGGGCCTACGCCATGCTTCACATAGAGCTCATATGTTGGAGTTCTAATCGGAGGAACCGGACACGAGTCCTCCAACAGGGAGTCCCTACTACAACCAAGACAAAACAAATTCCCAAGTCTGCTAAGACCAGGCATCTTCGCTCTCTAGTCTAGCTTCAAACTTCAAAGGATTATCGAATACGATAGTCTCGTGAATACACGAGTCCTTCGGCTTTGGCACATGCAAGTTCCAAATCAAAGCGATCCCAAAGGGATACCAAACTAAGAACCAAACTAAGGACTGGGAGACGCTCCACTTATACTTAACTGAGGTATCGATGACGTCACCAGAAGACTCGTCTATCGTTTCATTCTACCAATCATCAAGGGTCCAAAACAGGGCGATAGTCAGGGCAGCAGTCCTTCGTAGCCGTCGGGACGCGGGGAACCTCGCAGCAAAGACCTTCGGACCACGTCGACATGCAGGGGTCGCTGAAGTGGTTGGCCGTCCTCCGGAATTTTCACACGAAGCTCCTCACGAACCTCTGGCTTGGACCGGTACCGCTGATACCGCCCAACGTTGGGCGCCAACTGAGGTACCAGGTTTTTATGGACCCGGCGGTGACTGGGAGAACACCCGAAGACCTCGAGTCCTTCCTGTTTCAGACCACAAAAACTCAGAGTCTTCTAGGTGAAGTCAAAGATCGTATTGGCTGCAACCAGTAACAGGCATCCTAGAAGTACAACAGCATGTATGTTCTCAGGAGACTGCTCGTTATTACAGAACCAGTCTTCTCTCTTTATACTAAATAATGAGCTTCAGGCAAACATTCCTTGTTTTACGGTCAACCATACAAATATTTCTACTACAAAGAAAAAGCAAAGTCATGATGACAAGCCCAAATTTCAGTTTGTCCAGTCCATGATAGATTACTCGGCAAGGCCCAGAACTTCCATCGACGGACCCCTAATAAAATCGGGCACCTCCTCCTTGTAAAACAGATCATAAAGAAGAAACAGGGACAGGTGTGTGCGAGATTAACCATAGCTTGTGTGCGATGATCGGTTTACGACATGTTGTGCCTTGATGCTAATCTCGTTCGGCCACTGGGAAAGGGACTGCCCGAACAGATTTGGCTTGGGGCAGTGGAGTCAGCTCGCCCAGGTCACAGAGGAGTCAGCAAAGGTCGACGTGTCCTCAGATCGAATTCGGCCTTAGTTATTTGACTATGTGAGGGCAATCACAAAATGGCTGCCACTCACAAAATGGAACCCGAGGGTTCAAGACAAAAACTACGAATTCAGGGTGATTTCATCACTCGATCATGACGGAAATGCTCAGGTATAATATTTAAGCCATTTCCGGTCTGCTAGTACCAAAATCGTCATGATACTTTGATATTTATGACACGAGTGTAGAGCTTCGGTACCACAGAATAGCGGAGTCCAGAATTTTCAGTACCACACCACCTCTAACATCCTTCCTCTAACATGGTCCATCCCTCCTCTAGCATTGTCCATCCCACCTCTAACAGGGTCCATCCCACTTTAACATGGTTCATCCCACCTCTAATATGATCCATCCCACCTCTAATATGGTCCATCCCACCTCTAATATGGTCCATCCCACCTCCAACATGGTCCATCTCTCCTCCAACATGGTCCATCCCACCTCCAACATGGTCCATCCCACCTCCAACATGGTCCATCCCTCCTCTAACATAGTCCATCCCACCTCTAACAAGGTCCATCTTTTGGATCTACCATCGGCCGGGCCAGAGATCAGCATGCACACTATTCTGGATAGTTCACGTGTAATAAGTATTTTATTTCCATTATGGTTTGTGGCGACATCACAAGGAATTGTGAGCCTTACCCATTGCTTTGCTTGTCCTTCCACTGTTTCCATAACCTTTGTGGAAATGAAAGAGGGAGATATCTGCTGTGTTCAAGGGAGATACAGAAAGAGAGCAGGACCATGAAGGGGAGGTCTGAAACATCTAAAATAAGAGCCAGTGGTGCCAAAGTGTTGTCAAAGGTTCCTTGAAAACAAGTTACTAGCAGTTGGCTACGCGATCGGGGACCCATGTGAATGGGACGTTTCCCTTGCGAACACTCTAGGCTCAGTTACCTCATTCACTCCGAATTTGAAGAACATTGAGGACTAAAGTGTCAAAGCGCTGACACTGACAGCACTGGGTAAGGCTCCAGCCCATCAGCAGATTCCCAGCCTCCTGACTCCCCCCTCCCCCCTCCCCCATCCATCCATCTTTAGTGAGCCTTAGGAGACAACAGGACTGAGCTAAGCCTAGCGTTCAATCGAGTGAAGTTAGACACCTTTGCCTGCTCTTGTGAAGGACAGAGTTTCATCACTTTGCCCTCATTATGAGTGTCTGAGAAAGTGGATCAGATTTTCCTCACCACAAGAGTTACAGATACCATGGGGCAGATTTACAAGAAACTGATGCATCTGTAAGACGCATCAGTTTCCCTGCGCCTAAGTGACACCCCCTTGCGCCACCATAGATGCGCCGTATTTACAAATTGGTGCACTATGGCGCAAGGATAGACAGATGTGTCTGAAATTCGGACACATCAGTTGGTGGAAAAGTCACGCATTGCTGGAGTCGTGTCGCAAGCACAATGCAACTTCAGCAATGTGTGGTGTGGCCTACTCCAATACACTGCGTCACTCCTTACACCTGCTTCAAGCAGGCGTAAAGTGTTGACGCAGTGACGTCCTAAAAGTGACGCAGTGAAATCTCGTAGATTTCACTGCGTCACTTTTACGAGGCTTTCCTGCATAAGAACGCCCACCCTGCATACATTATACCTGAAGCAGGTATGATGTCATGCAGGGCTTTACAACGTGATGTATCTCCCTAGATGCGTCACGTAGTAAATTTGCCGCATTTTCTACGCTACCCTTGCCTCACAAAAGTGATGCCATAGTAGCATAAAAGTGAGCTTGTAAATCTGCCCCCATTTGTCCTGGGAAAGCTGGGGGTGAAACAAAGGGGCTAGGGCAGTGTCCATCCCGTTGTGAATGAATGAATGAAGAGATTCTTATTATGCGCAAACTTTGCCCAATGGGCGTCAAGGCGCCTAGGAATCACACCCGGAAGGTCCAATAATAATTGAGGGAAATTATGGGAGCATTGGTAATTTTAAGTTCTATTCCCCTGATAATTCCTCCTTTTCTGTAGGCTTCCCCTTGGAGATTCCGACTCTTATAGGAGATGAAACCTCCGCGTGAAAATTAAAAAATTAAAATGATGAGGATGACACCATTCACTGATGTTTGAGACCCCAAAAGAAGTGCTCACTCGTGAAGTCGGCCTTAGTCTTCAAAGTTCCAATTTTAGTCACCCCTACCTGAAGCTCCTAATGCTAATTAGCATTATCTGAATAAGCACTGAGCAGGCACTGAGACATTGTCTCACATATCATTCGGGGACAGTTTACAAACATTTCAGGGACAATATTTGAAGCACACTGAAATGACAACTAGGGGATAGAAAAAGGATACTGTCACAAAGTTGAACGATCTTAGGTCAGATGCAATAATATTGATTTGCTAGTATTTTTCACAAATTGCACAATGACTTTTTGCGAATCATTTCGGTTGCAAAATGACCATTTGGAGTGGGTAGCAATTCATCCAACCCTCCGCATTACTCATGACGTAGGTCGCAAATTGTCACTTAGTCTGATTGATGTCTTCACAGTAATGGCGACTTGCTGTGGTAAGCTGACCACCATGCCTGGGACCACAAATAAAGAAAGTTTTTTTTTTTTTTTTAATGTAGCCTGTTTTCCCTAATGGAAAGGAACCTGAAGGAAAACAACACTTACAACGCAACTTTTACAACGTACTACCTTTACAACAAAACTTTTACAATGCAACATCCATTACAATGCATGCCATTACAACGCAACCATTACAACGCATGTCTCTACAATGCATACCACTACAACGCATATCTACACTAGCCAACACTTTCCCTACTGTTGCACCCCCTGGAGTTAGAATAGTAATTTTTACCCCTACATTATCCAACACTTACCCTACTGTTGCACCCCCTGGAGTTAGAATAGTAATTTTTACCCCTACACTATCCAATGCTTACCATACACGCAATGTAATGGTATGCGTTGTAATGGTATGCGTTGTAAATGTAGTATGCGTTGTAGTGGAATGCATTGTAAAGGTAGTTTCAAAGAATTAGTTGTAAAGGCATGCGTTGTAATGGAATGCGTTGTAATGGATGTTGCAGTGTAAAAAATGCGTTGTAAAGGTAGGCGTTGTAAAAGTATGCGTTGTAACGACATACATCCGGAACCTGAATAAAAAAAAGGTTTTTTTAAAGTTTGTTTAAGGGTTGGCCGGGGTCTCCTGCACCACTTTCCACTTCCAAACAGAAATATTCTTAAATTCACAAATGGGAAGGGGTCCTTAGAGGAGTCATCTACCTATCATGGTTTTGTGACTGAAATTGTAGTTGTAAACCATTGATACATATCAATCCAAATTGAAATTTGAAAAGGACGCAGCAAACAAAGCCGTTCCTAATTGCAATTCTCTATGCTCCTCTAAACCTGTGTAGCGACTGGGTAAGCACCTATTAAATCAGACAATGGCTTTGCAACATACTAAAATTCGATTTAGCAGCCTCAAATCCTGTAATGATGTGAGTTCCAGGATGTACAACCCCTAAATGCCTCTGTACATCTGGCCTCTAGCAGCTACAGAGTGAAAGCAGGCTGCCTTGTGAGGAATCTTGGAATTGCCCTTAGAAGCTATGACATCGGCATCATGTTTCCATCAGACAAATGCATGTAGTACTCAGCAGCAGAACAATATTAAAGTCATAAAATACATCAAATACAGTTCCCAAACAAAATGAGCAAAAATTAATACCATTTCATTATTAAAAGAACAGCAAAATGGAACAAAATAAACAAGGAAAATTAGCATTGTTTTATTTTTAAAAATGGAAAAGGGTCATTGAACATAATGGGAAAATTCCAGGGTAATATTGTCCTCTGTAGCCTGGTAGATCAAACCCTGGGCACCCCATTAGTACAGGAATTGAATAAAGTCTTGTGGTTTGCCCTGGTCAACATGTTTATTTCTTCAGACTCAGAGCTCTCAATCTCCAGCCGGGGTAATGCTGGCTGCTGTATCTGAGCAAGGCTCCATGAGGTTGATACATTCTGTTTTGATGAGCCACTCTAGGCCCAAACCTCACTCTCAAAATCTCCACTGGGACAGACTAAACCCATTAACAGCTGAGGCCAGGTATTTTCCTGGTTGGATTCTAACTTTGTTCCAGTTCTCTTGAAGTAGAAATATGTGTAAGTCCCAACATTACAGAGTTGAATATCTTCTTTCTAAAGGCTCCAATTGTCCCCAATCCTTCAGGAACTGTTCCTTGAGTAGGTGGACACGGATGTCTGTGGGACAGGGCCTCACCAATGACTCATGTGATGGCCACTTTCACCTTCTCTGCCTTTCTCTCATGTTCTGGGTCAGTATGAAGCGGAAAAATATGTCAGGGTCCCCAAAATGAGTGCCCATGCCTACCCCCTATTTGTATGATACTTCTGATGAACAAATATGGTCTGCTTAGTGTTGTAAATGTTTTGCACTAAAAATGAAAAAACTGTACTTTACATATCATATTTTTGTACTATTGGCCAAACAAAACCTAAAGTATGCCCAACTTCACTTTGTATGTCTTTGTGTCCGTGAGCCGCATGTATGAACTTAGGACTGGCGATTACCTGATTGTGATTTACTGCAAATCGCAATTAGGTAATCGCTATTCCTAATGTATGAAACTCCAAGAGTTTCATTTAGCGATTCTAGGGGGTCACAAGTCGACCTGCCTCATTAAAATTAATGATGTAGGTCGCAATTTGTAACCTGCTAGGAATTGCTAAAATCACAGAGATGGTGGCCTGCTGGGGTCAGCAGACCACCATGTCCGTGATTGCTTTTCAATAAAGCATTTTTTTTAAATAGAGCCTGTTTTCCTTAAAACAAAAAGGGTTGGGTTCATTTTTAAAAAAAGAAGCAGTAGTCCATGGGACTACTGCCTGCTCTTAAACAATGTTTTTGCCACCATTCCCAAAAGTGAAGGGGCCCCTGACCCCTTCCCATTTGCGAATGCTTTATCACCAACTTGAAGCTGGTGGTAAAAAACGAACATTCATAAATACCACTACGATTTGGTATTTGGAAGCGACACCCTAGATACTCCCCTTCCAAATACCAAAGCGCAAACAGATTTTTAGATTTGGTAACAGATTACTGAATCGCAAAATAGGGTTTGATAGATAGGATAAGCTTTTTTGCATTCGCAAACGGACCGATTCTGCAAATTGCCCTGTTTGCGAACACAAAATAGGTTCATACATGTGACATCATGTTTTCAGTTCTCTCATCTCACGTAGCAAAATGTGCACTAATGAAATGCTTTGTGTTGACATAATGTTCTCAATGAACTCTGGAGGAAGCTTTCCTTCCAAATGTAACTGTTCACAGTCATTCCTGTCTGTCTTTCAGTAGGCCTATGCATAATATGAGCCCATCATGGTTCGTGTGTAACTAGATTTGTACCGCCACATCCAATGATATTAGGTCAAGAGGGAACTAACAATGATGTATTTCGTATCTTATCAGATCATCAAAGATAGTGTAAACACCTACTACAATGGGCTTAGAGTAGGCATGTGTGCCTACAACCTGTATAAGCACAAACTTGAGAAATGACTCTGAGAAAGACCTACTTGACCTGTTACTAACCTCAGCAGTGAAAATGGTTCTTGCCAACTGGAAAGACACAAACAGCCTGATTCATCAAAGACCCGTTTTGCGAGTCTATAATAGCGATTCATAAGGAATCGCTATTACAGACTCGCAAAACAGGATTCATGTAGGAATCGCAAAATAAATTGCGATTCCTACACATTCCTTATTTGCGATTAGCAAATTGCTAATCGCAAATAAGGAATAACTCCCCATTCATTCCTATGGGCCAAAAGGCCCATAGAAATGAATGGGGAGTATTCCTTATTTGCGATTAGCAATTAGCTAATCGCAAATAAGATAGCAATTTAAAGGATGCCAGGGGTGTCCAAAGGACACCCTGTAGCACCCCTTAAATGCAAATTTAAACAGTTGTTGCGCACACACATGTCCAAAGGACATGTGTGTGTGCAACATGCAACGTAGAAAAATTTTTTAAAAGCATTTTTCTAAGTTTTCGCTATTTACCACGAGGTTTGACCTCGCGGTAAATAGCTGGCCGAAATTGCGAATTCGGAATTTTTAAATGGATGATGAATTGCATTTAAGGAATCTCAAATAGAGATTCCTTAAATGTAATTCCTCGCAAAATAGCAAAATCGCTATTACCGATTTTTGCATTTGGGATGATGAATCCCAAATGCAAAAATTGCGCTCGCAAAGGGCCAGATTCTGAGAATCTGGCCCTTTGCGAGCGCAATTCACCTTCATGAATCTGGCTGAAAGAGTTCACCACGGGGACATTACTGTGTTTCACGTTAGGCACTCAGCCGCATAGCTAGGTGGGGGGGGGGGCGAGGGAGGCGGTCCGCCCCGGGCGGCACTATTCTGGGGGTGGCAGCCGCGTAGCCCGTTACAGTGGCCTTTTTAAAAGTTAAATCATTAAGAAAGTTCTGAGTTCAGCTTCCCTGATTTCAGCCCTGGGTCCCAGTAGTTTAAATACTGAAAGTCCCTGACCTGACCTCTGATGACGCACTGCAGCCTCGCTGATTGCAAGCAGCCTGGGTGCTTTAAGCAGAAGCCCAGGGTTTCGAAGGCTGCTTGTCAATCAGCGAGGGTACACCTCCATAACCCCACCCCGTCCTGCCTGGGAAGAGCTGCTGTGCACCCGAGGCTGCCTACGAGTACGACCCGGGCCTGATCTGCAGCACACGTGCTTTTTGTAAAAACAAGCAGCAGACTTGCTCGGATTAGAGGAGGCTGGCAGTTTGTATCACATGCAAGTTTAATTGAATGATTTTACAGCACCTTTGTGTTCTGTAAAGCTGCATGCATTGCCCACTCGAGGTCGCTGCATTGGCACAGCATTTGGTGAATTGGTAAACCACATAAGCTCCTGATGCCAGTAAATAATGCGTAGGACCATGGGTGACGTAACTGGTGCTCTAGCAAAGCACTCAGAGACAAATGGGGTACTCTAATAATACTATGTATGTCTGTTTGCCAAAGAAAGAGCCCCACCCACGTGTTCTAGAAATTTATATGGATTTACAAAGAGCATGACACTGTATCACGGCATTACTGTGAAAGGATATGGTGCCTGAGTTAAAGGTTCATTCAGTTTTATTAAAATGGCACATAGTGCTCTTTGGGCTTGATATGTACCCAATATGATTTAATTTCAAAATCTTCCTGCAGCCTGCTTCAGTGAAAGGAAATGTTTTGCTCAAGATATAATATGCTCATTTGAATGGTACTTTGTTTTGATAGTCTTCTCATGGCCATGTTGTTTCAGTAGGGGAGACGAGCTGCCCAATATCTGGTATTGTATCATGTCAATTGATAAGTTTCAAAGTAACAGGTGGTTATGCGTGCCTGACCCCCCTTTTAGCAAAAGTACAGTTAATTTCCTTGCATTTATTGCATCACATTATATCTCCTTGGTGTTAATGGTGCACAAAATGCGTTCAAGATTTTCGTATTATTTTCTCAGGGCTTGCACTAGATCTGGAAGGGCAGGAGTTAACAGTCGGCCCTGGGCGCTGGGAGCTCAAGCAAGCTGACCATGGGTATTGGGGCAAGAATGATTATGTATTATGTTATTGCTCAATAATTGACCCATGTATCCTGCACTAAACAGAGTGGGGTCCAGTCCTGCCACATTGTGTAGCCAGTCGCAATGTCCTGAGCTGAGCAAGCAAGCAGGTTGACTCAAAAGTACTATTACTGCTCAACTCATTATCTTTTAGCATATACAAAATTATGAAAGGGCCTGTTGTTGTAACCAGAGACACACGAACCACTGACTGTCAAGTTGCGCAGCAGGCGCATGAACCGCGTGAGCTTTCTTTCACAACACTCGATGTCACTGTTGCTCTTCATGCTAAATTGACCACAAATATATTTTGCTCATGGATTTTTGAGCTATCTCTCAGGCGCTAGCTCTCCTGGCTGTTTGACAAGAGTGTACCTGCTGAGTTTACCGTTAGTTTTCATTTGAAGGAATTGTCGGTTAGTTACAAGAGAGCTGCTAATATCTGTGTGTGGTTTGAACGTCACGACTTTGAACCCCTGCGCGGCCAACAGGGCTGTTCAGCCTGATGACATCCAGAAAATGAGGTTTATTAAAAAGAGAGAACATAGCGCCTATTTCCAGGGCTTATAAAAGCAATATATCCACAGTGTTAAGTGGCATATAATCTAGTGTTTAGAGCATTATTGAAAGTGGACAAAAGATCATGGAATATTTGAGTTTCTATAGTTGGAGAGGCAGACACTGAGCGCAAACAACCACTGCACGTCATGTTGAATTAAACCAAGCAAAGATAGATTAGAGTGTTTTTACTTTTATTTCCTGGGGAAAATATCACACGTCACAGCAATTTTACTGTAAAAATGTGCATGGGGACAAGGGGCCTGCATGTTACTAGTGACGGAGAGGGGGCATCCATCCTAAGGGATCGCAAAAGAGAGACAGGGTTTTACACAGTACTCATGAGACTTTCATGTGAGGTGAGGTCTTCAGTGTATCCTCGTTCCAGTAAACCAGTAATAAGAGCAAGTGTCTTCTTGTGATCACCCAGACACATTTAATAGTGATGTAGGTGCGTGGCATCGGTGCACAGGGGCATCAAGGGCTGCTGAAACCCTGAGTATTGCTTTACTTTGCTATGCATACACCAGGCAGGGGCCCCAGTTTTCCTGACTGGACAAGGTTAATTGTTTCCTTGTCAATCTCTTTCTTTCACCTCTCGACCTTTTAGCGATATTTTAATTATTATTGCTCTTTACTGTTTATTTATCTACCTATGCTTGGACCATAGGTATCTCGTCGTTTTTGTTAGTTCCTGTATTCCCCTAACAGTTCTGGTGGAGTTACGAATCAGTTCTGGTGGAGTTACGAATTCAGGGTGGATTCAGTCTATGCTGACAGTGCTCCAGGAAGCATTTGACTTATGCCCTCGGATTAGATCTATGCACAGGGGCTTAGAAGCCTATAGGTATCCACTAAGCACCCTCAGAGATAACTGTCCAGAACAGCTCTTAATGCGCTCTATGGTAATGCGAATAATGAGGTCTAGAACACGCAACAGAGATACCATCCCGGGGGCCAGTGTGCTACAAAGAGGACCTGTAACGTTGTCATATCCCAGTCTTACTTTTTAATTTGCACCGCTTTTTAACTGTTGCTGTCTGCCAGCCACAGAATCTTTGGCTCAGTCTGTCGAAGGGGACCCCGGAAGCTTCAAGCAGTGATTGCTCACACTTTTCTGTCTCAGCCTGACTTGGCAGAAGTCTTCATCTAAGTCTTTGCCTGCTCCCCCACTGAGCGCAGGGCAGGATGCTCGCATCCACAGACCGACCTGATTGAAATGTAAAACATAAGTGTGTCATAGGAGCTAAAGACCTTGACACTAATGTACAGGACACAGCGAGTTGGAGAACCACCACTGTATGGGCCAGAGCTGAGCCACATGGCTGCTCCCGGGTAAGGATTTGTGCCGTATTCTCAAGAAGTATAACTGCAGTGTAGGCCCTCTCTGACGCATAATTTCTCACCTGCGTTTACAACTGTGTAGCCTTGGACTGTGTCATGTATGTGCATGTAACTTGCACGATAGGGTTAAACTAGCAACTATACTAAGTGTCTCTCGGACCTCTTTCAAGTGCTTGCTGTCCTTTTTCCCAGCACACCTCCCCTAGGGGCGGCAATCTGAGGGATAGCCCCGGGCGCCACAAGCTCTAGCTACGCCCCTGTAGGCACTTGACGTTTACACTACATGTGCAACCTTTGCACACTTGTTAATGTGCACTCACCTATGGTTAAATATGGCTATCGGTGTTTCCCAAGCTGTGGCCATATTTTAAGGGAAAATCACATGAAGTTCAGGTGTACAGGATGCTCTCACTAGCCAAAGGTCCAAAAATGTAAGCCACACATCAAATGAAAACAAATGTGAAAGAGCATGAGAAGACGAATTTCTACACTCATGATTTATTAACTGTGTTTATAAATAACAAAGAATGCTGAAGAGTGTGAATATTAATTACATTTATGTGCATTTATATCTAAAGTGAAAAGATGAACAGGAATGCACAATTTACACATTTGAAAAGTCGTTGACGTGAGCGGGTGTTTTCTTCCTGCTTATGAACATGGATCAAAGCTTCCTTTTAAAATTAATGAAACATAATTCTCTGTGAACTAGTCCTGCTCTGAGAGTTGTTTGGTTTCATATCTCTGTGTTCAGAGCAGCCAAGGCATCTTTAATTAGATGCAATATTGGGGCACGTCCATGCCCGGGCATGAGGAAGATATTATTTTACATTATTGCTGAACGCTTGAAGCAAGTGCAACTCTAGGAAAGTAATAAAGCTTTAAATTCATAATCCAGGAAACTTCACATTTAATTCCCACAGGGGAAGTGTGGGCGTCAAAGTCTTTGGATTTGTTTGAGAAATCCAGGCACACAATATCCCAACTCATAGAAAGGTCAGCAAAATGTCGAAAATGCTTAATTTGTTTTAAAAAGAAACACCAGGTACCGGTTGCAACAATTCTTGGGAGTCTGAAGTGGGTAAATGCCAGTGAGGAAGAGTTTATCCTCTTTCCTACAGCTGGAGCTGCATTTCCATTAGTGCATGCACCCATGAATGAATGAATGAAATTAGATTTATAAAGCGCATGGCTGCCCGAAAGCGTCCCAGCATCACCTCTGATGCTGATTGGCTTACTAATCAGCCTGGCCCAGAGCAGCATCCTTGCCTGACCATGGAGGCCACTGACCCACATCTTGCAGGTTTATCTTGCAATTGTGGCTTCTGTCCTGCTTCCCTTAGAGTGGGGCTGGGTGATGACTCCTGCACACATTTATGTGTCCTGCTCCTTTAAGACTCTCACAGGACAGGCCGTTCCCACACCTTCAGCCCATTATGAAGTTAAAAGTGGCGCCTGACTGTCAGTGGATGGAGGGAGGAGTTTCAGCACAGGAGGGGTCCTTGTAGTAAATGTTCTCTCCACTGTTCTTCTTTGGAAAGAACTTACAATAAAGGATCTTAACTTACATAGTGGACTGTGCATCTTTCATTTACCACAGTCCTGCACAAGGCAGCTCCAGGAGCAGGTCAGCTTTTGAGATGCAAATCTAGACACCTGGAACAAACAACCTTGAATATGCAGACAGAAGGCGTGCTGGGCACCTGTCCTGGGCGCCTGTCCGTGGTGTTCATTTCTTCCAATAAGCCTGTTTCAAAATGCTGACATATTGACAGATGAGTGGACGGAGGCACAGGGACAGTACGATTTGCCCAGGATTAAACAGTTTGATAAAATAGTAGGCCCAAGACTGCAGCACACAGCTAAGTCAGGTGATGTCCATTCCATGTGCTTACTATCAGATTTCACATATATACCTTAAAGTCACGAGCTTGGCAAAAAGGAAGTAGAGGAAAAAGCGATTGCCCAGGTGCACACAATGAGTTGTTGGATTAGAAACTGAGGGTCTGATTTAGAGTTTGCCGAATGGGTTGTTACATCACAAACTTGACAGATATCCCGCCCACCTAATTTCAGGTAGATCTATAGTATATCCTGAGACTCTAAATTTGTAAATTGATTAAAAAGTGTCTCTTGGTTACACGTTTCCGGCTATCTTCTAGACCAGTGGTTCCCAAACTTTTGACTCCTGCGGACCCCCATTGAGTCACCACTGGAAGCCGGGGACCCCCAATCAATTTGTAGGATTTAAAATTCAAACATTAAAACAGTAATTCTAAAAAAATAAACACACGTGTGCACACAAAACAAATACTCGAATTAGTAAGTATTTTAGGGGCATATTTACAAGCCCCTATCTCCATGAGAACGTCACTTTTTGTGACGTTCCTGTGGCGATAGAGGCTTCGCTTTATTTACAAGGCAGCGTTAAGCCACTTAAAATGGTTGGGTTTATTTCACAGTACGAGGCTCCTACCAGGGCCAGACTGGAAACCCAAAGCAGCCCTGGCAAATGTTTTCAGACCAGTCCCCATACGGTGCACACCAAGTGCCGTGAGTGAGCCTGACCACTACAAAGGGGGCTTTGGGATCCCCCCCCCAAAAAAACATTTAGGAAACAATGGTGCAGTCTACAACACAGTTATCATTACATATTGAATTGTATTAGCTTTTAAAGAAGAGTAAATTATGTCCTTACTATGCACCAGAATAGGACAATATTTTTTGGGGTTCTTCAATGATTCCCCTACTATCACCCTCCAACAGTACCTCTCATCTCTCCATAGCCCCTCTGTCACATGTATTACATTTTTTGTAGCATTTCTCATACCATTGTATGAGAGAGCACGTATATAGAGACAGTAAATCATACATGTAAATCAGTAAATAGAAAATGTCACATAAGGCAAAGGGGACTACAAGGTGTAGAATTCACGATTCATACTGGTAGGCATTTTTAAATAGTGCTTGGTCTGGAAAAGCATAAACTCAGGATTCAGAACATAACACATTGGTTAGCATTGACTTTTACAATAAAAATGTATTTCCACCCAAATAAACCTTTTTAGCAGTATCAGGATAATGAAAGACTGAGAAAACATGTCACTAACTTGTACCTTGCAGTTGGCAAGCAGCCCTTTAATAACAGTTTATAGGTCACTGTCCTAGATTACAATTGTCACTTATGAAATGCACAGTACACAAATAACCTGTTTCTTTTAATGCATTATACATGTTCTTTGCAGTAGGCATATTAACCCTCGGTGCTACTTTAGATAATTCAAAGCTGCCACTGCACAAAACTCTCATCTCTCTCCAGCAGGTACATTAATCACTGGTGTTATCTTGACACTTTTATTGTTGTTTAAAAACTGCTAATTATACAAGATACTTTCATTTGCTTTTAAAACTGCTGCCTGCGGACCCCCGGGGAATGTGTCATGGACCCCTGGGGGGTCCGCGGACCACAGTTTGGGAAGCACTGTTCTAGACCATAACTGGTTCTGACTTGGTCCACCTTCTGTGCTCTGGAAGGTGGACCAATTACAGACCCACAAGTTTGGTTTTATTTTTTTTTTAGAAAGAATCCTTTTTTTATTGAAATCTGCTTGGCTATATCAAGTGTCTACTATTCAGAAAGATCGCCTGATTTTATCGAGTTGCTGCTTTGCAAATAATTTGGTGGAAATTCTGGATCTTAAATTGAGGGTATTTCCATATGCATTATTTGGATTTGCAGGGATGCCCCAGCGATCTTACCTCACATAAGAGTTGGCAGCAATATCCTGGAACCCGAGCCGCTTCAGCATTCTGTAAGGGAAGATTCCTGGAACACGCAGCAAGATCAATGCCACAAGCCATCGTGCCATTTTGTTTGCGGTTATCCTGGCAGTACGTGACACATATCGGAAGTGTGTCGGAACAATTCTGACACATCTAGTTGCGTATTTTTATGGAAATTTTCACAACGCTTTGGGTGTTAAAATCTAGTTTGCGACATCAACATTATCGGCGCCATCTTGTCCCTTTTCAGGCTCATATGTGCTCTTAAGTAGCAGCCATTTTGAAAGCCATGGCCTCTCTGCCCACTGCTGATAGCCAGCGCGTCTCTCTCTCTCTCCCTCTGAACCTCGCAAACATTCCCTCCCGCACGCTGACAGCCCCCGCTCTCACATGCCTGGGCCATAAACCTCCCTTTCAGCGCAACCCTGCCTCGGATCCACATCCCGTACCCAGCCAACACCTCCCTCCATCCCTTTCATGATCATGCATCCTTTTGATGAACCCCCTTTCCTCTGTGCCCGATTGTCCTGCTCGTTCCCAGGCCACCACCTGGCCCTGCGGATGCAGTTTATTGCCCCCATACAGTAGGAAGCTTCTCACATCAAAGGATCTACAACTGATCAAAGCCCCCACCCCATGAGATCCGATCAGCCGCACACATTCCGGGAATCGGCGGAATGTCCAGCTGCGCGACAGTCATCACCTGCTGAGACCGGGGTGGGGACTTCTACTGTAAATGTGTGTGGGAACGGGCTTGAAGCGGGGATTCCGAGGATGTCTTTCCGTACATCAAAGTGTTGACAAAGATGTGTTTCATGTAATAAAGCCATAAACCTGTGTATAAGAGGCCAGGCCACAGAGATGCGGTTAGAGCACCTCGAGAAGATACCCTGTTGTCTAATCTGATGTGTTCTGCTCCGTCGGAATAAACTACTGTTTCCTGCCTTCCAGTCTCCAGTGCATGCCTCTTTGTTTGATAGATTTGAGTGGTATTAGAGGCGGTTACCGCCGGGCAATACTTAAAGGTTCTTGGTCGACATCGGCCCTACCTTTTCTACAATTGGCGACCCAAACGTGGGGCTCATCAGCGACAGGTGGATCCAGTGGGAGAGGTCCTGACGACACAGTGAACGACTTCAACGATCGGGAGAGCTCCTGCCCGATAGACCCTCGTCTGGCAGCCGATCATCCGAACTTCACCGGTTCTGAGCAGACCTCTCTCGAGTGATCTACGGTCCTGACTGGGAACCATCTGGAGTGCCGCGACAGTTACGGAGGATGATCGGGCGCTGGATGCGGAAGACGAGAAACTGTCCATGCGGTCTGGGTAAGGTTGTGTAACACGACAAATTGCGAAACGATTGTTTGATTGTTTGGAAAATACTAGTATTACTCTTTGATTGTTTTTCTTTTGAGATATTCTCTGCCTGCAAACGGGGAAGAATAGAAATATTCTCTCTTCCTTTGCAGATAGTGAAGGGAAGGTAATGCGGACTTTTGTCCCCGTTGTAATCTGTCGTGCCTATTTTTCTCCCCACTGATTGATTGATTGTCCGAACATTGATTGTTCGAAGTTGGTTCTTTGAGATATTCTCTGTTTGCAAATAACGTAGAATAGAAATATTTTGTCTAGTCTTTACAAGTAGTGATGGATAGGTAGTGCGGACCTTTGTCCCCCGTTGTAATCTGTCACGCCTATCTTCTCCCCACTGATTGGTAGTTGGTTCAGCCCGGACCGCTTAGTAGAGGTGAACCATCCAGCTCCACTGGAAGGCACCCCTAATAAGGACATGTTCACGAAATATGGACTAGTCGCCATAGCCTATAGCAAACTATGGCACAAATATACAAAAAGGATCAGAAAAGTCAGTGGCCACTGATAGGATCCTTCGATGACGATAAAATGAACGCACTCGAAACAGCCCTTCGTAACAATAAAACAACGCCCACTATGCTTGATAGTCTTGGCATGTGGCGCAAAGAAACAGAACAACGCAAAAAGAGAAACGAAGTCAGATTAGAGAAAGAACTACGAAAAGCAGCTCACCTAGCTGCCAGAAAGTTAGAGGAAGAGATAAAGGAGAGAGAGGAAGCCAAACAGAAGCAAGAGTCCGAAACATCGAGTCAGTGTCCTGTCAGAACACCCTCTATGCTCTACCCCGAGTTACCCTTGAAACAGCGAGCGAACGATGATCTATTACTAGGTCCTCCAATCATCTACATGCCCCCTCCATATGCCCCTTCCCGACCCTTAGTACAGCACCCGCCACCCCGAGGCACAGATGAGAATAGTACCAGGGCCTCGGTCCTCACGGCCTCCGCGCCAGCCGAACCCCTTGTACTCGAAGCAGCGCAAGCAGCAGTATTAGACAACCCTGAGGCCCAAAAGAAAGATTCCACTAGAATAAACAGTTTGAACAAGGATGAGCGAGCAGGGATCGACAAGATAGTAAAGACACTAGTGGAATGGAAGGAGAGTGAGGAGTACATAATGGATATGTACAATTCATATGCCGAGAGGCACAGACGACACTTTGTCGTGCGATTTTGTTACCATACCCTAAATGCTTATGAGGACCGATACCGAGACAAAGGTCCCGAGAGCCTAATGACTCTATATAGAAAGATTGACATTGGGGATGAGGGCGAGTGCGACGTGACGGACCTCCTCACGCATACGCTTGAAGTTTTCCGCCACCTCACTGAACAGAGGTTGGAAGCTAAAACTACGGCTCCTGTAGCGACCGAACCTCGAATAGAACAAGCTAGTGCCATTATGCCTATAAGGGAGGCCGCTCCCTACTGAGTTCCCCCACGAGGTCTGGGAACGCACGATGATGTTAACCATCAAGATGCGAAAGGGAGGATAGTTTAACACTGGGTCTACCAACCATGGGATCGGCAAGATATTCTGACGTTCCAAAAATCCCTACCCGATTTACGGAAAAACCCCACTGCCTTTTACACTGAATTAGGTACAGCCTTAGGTTCAACGATTATGACCCTAGCTGACATCGATTTGTTTTTCGGGTTATGTCTGCCAGCTGATGTGTGGAAGCAAATCCGGAAAGTCGACCACCTTGAGCTGTTCGGACATACCTGGTCACAACTCGATGGCATAGACAGACAACGAGAGCCTGAACAGAAACCTTTGAAATCCATTTTAGAACTCCCAGACAAAATCGTGCAGAAACTGAAAACCCTGATCCCAGAAAAAAAGGTGGACTGGTCGATAGTAACGGCCTGCCACCAGAAACCCCAGGAAGACGTGTCAGAATACTTTGAAACGGTGTTTTCCTATTACAGCGGCCAGGACATGACCACTGCAACCAGACATCATCTGTTTGTTCAGAACAATGTTAAAGGTCTGTCACAGGAGGTCTCTCAAAAACTACAGGCTAGCGAGAGTAGTTGGGCGACCTCTAAACCCGCGGCTATCCTCCAGATGGCCCAGTATTATGAGCATCAGAAGAATGAAAACGATAGGGCGACAGAGAAAAAGAAAAAGTACTTGAAGGAAAGGGTGATGATCGTACAGTTGCAGGGGGTGACTATAGGACGAGAGCAGTACAAGGGAAATTACCAGTCGAATGCTCCTAGAAACCCACCCCCTAAGACCGTTCACCCGCACCCTATGTTGGACGAAAAGACATCGACGAGAACCAGTGTGCATTTTGCAAAGGATTCGGCCATTGGAAATATAAGTGTCCGGTCCTATTAGAAATGAATAAGAATAGGGACACAAGAGATGTAGCGGGTGGGCTAAGAAATAGAGGACAGGGACGAGGGTCCATGAACAACACCAGCAACGACAGGCCAGGCAGACCGAACACATTTGACTGTCCCCGACAGAACCAGTACCAGCAGTCTGACTGCGTCGACGCCCACGACTTCGCATAGGACTGCAAAGGGCAAGGGAGGGATCCAGTCGAGCTCTATGTTGACCAGCAAGGTCCTTGTGTCACCGCTAAGGTCCTGGGTACAAAGTCTCCATTACTGGTAGACACTGGCGCAACACGTAGTGCGTTATCTAAACGACTGATTCCAAGGGTACCCTTGTCTGGCTCACTTGTAACATCGATAGGTTTCGATGGCACGCCCTCCACTAATCCCTTGTCCACACCGATCTCCTTTGATTTAGAAAATAACACCACTGACACGACGTTTTTGCTCTCATCCAACACCCCTGATGCCATTATGGGACTTGACTTACTGAAGCATTTCCGAGCTACTATTAGGTGTTCCCAAAATGGAGTTCGAGTCTTTCTGCACGATAACCCGGCTCTGCTCAGACTTTGTCCCTCCCGACGCATGTTTTCCGTCTCTGACACTGACTCGTCCCTACTTGACACTATACCTCCATATCTGTAGGCCAAGACTGACTCAGACGTAGGACGCATGATGATCGATCCAGTGCACATAACTGTTCGACAGGACGCAATACTCCCAAAACTTCCACAATATCGTATATCGCCCGAGGGCGAGAAGGCATTGGTAAAGATTATCCAGTCCCTGATAGATGCAGGAGTGGGAGAGGAAGTAGTTAGCAATGTTTGCAACAGTCCTATCCTACCCATCATAAAGAAGCAAGGTGAGGGAGATGAGAAAGCGTACCGCTTCATCATCGACCTACGAGAGGTCAACAAAGTAGTTGTACCTCAGTACCCCGTAGTCTCAGACATTACCACTATTCTGACTCTGATTCCTTCCACTGCTACCACCTTCACTGTCATTGATCTCAAGAACGCTTTCTTCTCAATCCCCATCCACCCAGACAGCCGATACCTCTTCGGCTTCACCCTAAAAGCCCGATCGTATAGATTCTGTCGAGCACCCCAAGGCTACACTGAAAGTCCCAGCATCTATAGCCAGGCCCTCAAAAGACAACTGGACGCAGTCCAGTTACCCAATGGAGTGGTGTTGATACAGTACGTCGATGATATCCTTTTGGCGGCCGACACCACTCCACTTGCAGTCACAGACAGCATCCAACTCCTGCACTTCCTTGCGGAAAATGGCCACAAGGTCTCCAGGAAGAAGTTGCAATTCTGCCAACCCCAGGTCATTTACCTAGTCCACCTCTTGTCCAAAGACGGGAGAAAGCTTACCCCCGACCGGATTCAGACCATTCTAGAGACCCCTGTCCCTAAAACCCAGAAACAAGTCCGCTCCCTGCTAGGCCTCACTTCCTTCTGCCGACAGTGGTTGCCAAATTTCAGCCTCATTGTGAAACCACTGCTTTCCCTGCTGGCTAAAGATGTCCCCTTCCCGCTCCCTTGGACTCCTGAGTGCCAATCCTCCTTCATAGAACTACGAGATGCCCTTTGCTCAGCCCCCGTCCTAGGAACCCCCGATTACACGAAACCCTTCTCCCTCTACACTCACGAATGGGAGGGATGCGCTTTGTCTGTCTTGACCCAGTACATTGGACCAAAGCAACGCCAATGTGCCTACTTCTCTGCCACTCTTGACCCCGTAGCCAGAGCTTTGCCTGCCTGCCTTCGAGCCGTAGCTGCCGCTGCTATCTCTATTAGACAAAGTGAGGGGATCGTACTCTCGAACTCCCTCGCGGTGCTAGTACCCCATGCGGTCGACACCCTCCTAAACCAGACTAAGACACAACATTTGACTAGTGCACGACTGACTGGGTACGAACTGACTCTGCTTGCACCCCACATCACCCTGAAAAGATGCACCACGCTGATTCCGGCCACTTTGTTGCCCCTACCTGAGAAAGACCCCAATGTGTCCCCTATACATGACTGTGTGACCCTCACGGACGAACAGACTAGGAGTAGGGTTGACCTCAAAGACACAGCCTTCCCAGACCCTGACAGAGAGCTGTGGGTGGACGGCTCTTGCATCAAACTCCCCGATGGTACCACCTCAGCTGCTTATGCAGTAACCACAGCCCGAACTGTAGTAGAGACAGCCCGCATCACACAACTATCTGCACAGGCAGCAGAACTGATTGCCCTCGAGCATGTATCCTAGCAGCAGGAACCACAGCAAACATTTACACCGACAGCCAGTATGCCTTCAGGGTGGTTTATCATTTTGGGCTCCTATGGAAGGAGAGGGGATTTCTGACCTCACACTGCACACCCATCTTACACAGAGATCTAGTCTCTGCTCTGACTGAAGCGGTCCTCCTTCCCAAGCAACTTGCAGTAATCAAATGCCAGGCACACAAAAAGGTGACAGACATCATTGGGCAGGGGAATGCACTGGCCGACATCACAGCCCGAACCACGGCTGAGAATAGGACAACGACACGCATGTATGTGACCAGGTCACAAGCAGAAAAATGGACGGACGCTAGGGAAACTATTAGAGACATCCAAAAGGCCAGCTCACCACACAAATTGATTGAATGGGCACGGGTGGGACTGAAAGACGATGAAGGCTGCTGGCGACAAAGGACACGAACAAATGGTTGCTACCCAATTCATACCTGATCCCCATACTGACCATGGCACACTCTCCTGCACACATAGGATCTGCCCCTATGACCGAACTTGTCTCCAAAGTTTGGCACAATGACAAGATCGCAAACTCTGCTAAACGTCTGGTCCAACAATGTCTGATATGCTTGCAACACAACCCTGGGAAAGGAACTGTAGTACCCCGGGGAGGGTTTGGGGTTCCCAATCATCCATTTGAAGTCCTGCAGATGGACTACATCCAACTAGAAAGATGCCAAGGTCTGAAATATGTGCTTGTTGTCGTGTGCGCATTTAGCAAGTGGGTGGAAGCCTATCCAACTTGCGACAACACTGCCATTGCCACTGCAAAGGTGCTACTGAAAGAATTCTTCCCTCGCTACAGCCTTTGTCTAATTATGTGGAGCGACAATGGCCCCCACTTCATAGCCGAAGTTATACAACTCATCTTGAAGGGGTTGGGTGTAAAACAAAAATTTCATGCAGTCTTACACCCCCAATCTGCTGGACCAGTTGAGCGACATAATGCCACACTGAAGCTCAACCTAGCTAAAATAGTGGCTACCACAGGACTGAAATGGCCAGACGCTCTCCCACCAGCATTGCTATCAATGCGTTCCACCCCCACCAAACACCATTTGATGCCTTACGAGGTTGTTTTCGGCCGGCCCATGAGCGTCTGGTCTGCACCAAAACCAACTTCCATTCACGACGTCCCGGACGTCCTAATGTCTGATTATTTGTACAACCTGACACTGTCTGTTATCCATCAACAGGTGCTGCATGTCATTCCTGATGCTTCCAGGGGCCCCGGACACGACATCCAACCCAGTGATTTTGTACTAGTCCGAAACTTCCAGCGTGCAAAGAGTCTGGAACCTCGGTGGACGGGCCCCTGGCAAGTTTTGATCACCACCCGTACAGCTCTTCGAGTGGAAGGTAAACAGAATTGGCTGCACACACACCACTGCAAAAAGATCTCCTCAACCCTGACGACGACCGAAGACGTGGCCACCCAAGAAGAGCTCCTGAACAAAGATCGACCATCCCTGAGCTGTTATCCTGATAAAGAGACGCTTGAACTAACAGAATTTCCCGATCCCACTGTGCCATCCAGAGAAGGGTATAACCTGCGACGAAAGGAGGGAGCTTCGGCTAAGCAGACCACTGACTAAGTAACAATTCTCAGAGCGGTGGCCTAACACTCCTAAGGCTGCCAGGAGAGAAGCCAAATGAAGTTTGTGGTTCTGCCCACTATGGAGCCCCTTGAAGATGATGGAAGCGCCCGACACGAAGATGATGGAAGCAACCGGACATCCGAAGACTCACTACAGAAACCCAAAGACTGACAAAATCCACAGCTCAAAGAATATTGCTCTCTTTATCGCCCTTCTCTTTTGCCTCCTCCTCATGACCACCCTCTGGATCGTGGAAGAGAGAGCACCAGCTCATGAGACATTTCTGACCACTGCACAGCCTACCACAATGAAAGAACATTACCTGGTCTCTCTTTCACCTCAACTCTGAGAAAGACGTAAGGAGTTTTGGAACAACTCCTTCGTGCAATTGCTGCACCAGCACAATCTTGCCACCAATGCCACCAACTGCTGGATCTGTGGGTTGTTACCCCACGCCACTGGACATTCCATCCCCTTCATCCCTTCACCTTTCTCAGTTCACGGCTCCTGCCTTGCTTGGCTGATCCTCTTGCAAGAAAGTTACAGGGATAATGTCACTTCCAGCAGAACTATGGTACACTTCTTTCATGGGGTCTGGCAGAACAAAACAGGGAGAACCGCTGCACACTTTTGCCCTCTGACATCCAACGACTCTGTTCATATGGACATCCCTGTCAAAGAACGGATTGAAATGCAGGTGTTCAAAAACCCAACCAGACCCTCCTTCTCCTACCTCCGGAAAAGAACAGCTGCCACCCTGACTGTGGCCCTGTCTGTCGTCAATGTCTCAGGCCTTATGTGCATCGAAGGACTTGGGACACAGCTGGTAGGCCACAGCGCTTGCCACGTCACCAGAAATTTGGACTCAACAGATCCACCCTCCTTTGTCACTTCTCCAAATATGTACTTTGTTTGCGGTACAAAAGCTTACACTTGGCTCCCCAAAGGCTGCGGGGGGTATCTGCTACATTGCTTTCATTCTTCCTCCAACCTATGTGGCTCCAGCAAACCATCACCGACAAAGGCGAGCAAAAGACATTGAGCAAGCCGACTCCACCAGAGCACAGTTCCTGGACGCTTTGAAGGGACTTGTTCCACTCTGGGGTCCGATGGAGAACAGCCGTGCCATCCGACACATGACCCAGGCAGTTGAAACGACAATGAACATTACAGCTGGCATCCTCACAAACAATACAGCCGAGCTTCAGGCGGTCCGCCTGGTGGCTCTTCAGAACCGCCTTGTTCTAGATGTGGTTCTAGCGGATCGTGGAGGAGCATGCCGTATTATTGGGTCCAGCTGTTGCACCTACATACCGGACAATTCACCCTCAGTTTACAAAGCCATTGAACACCTCCACAGACTTTCCTCAGAAGTTCACCGGAACAAGAAGAATGGTCGCTTGGGAGTTGGTTCTGGAGTACCGTGAAGAACTGGGGGTGGAGGTTATTTATGATCATACTGATACCGATTGTCGTAATATGTGGATTCTGCCTGGGTATTCAATGCTTGCCGCCCCTGTGTTCACTCTGTGCAAACTGTATCTGCCCTAAGACTCTGGACTTTGAAAAAGAACGCATGAAAGCATTATACGATGTTGAGGTTAGGAATATAATGGGGATAGTCATAGATTGACAAGCTGGCTAGATATGTTGAAAAGGAGGACTGTTAAAATCTAGTTTGCGACATCAACATTATCGGTGCCATCTTGTCCCTTTTCAGGCTCATATGTGCGCTTAAGTAGCAGCCATTTTGAATGCCATGGCCTCTCTGCCCACTGCTGATAGCCAGCGCGTCTCTCTCTCTCCTTCTGAACCTCGCAAATATTCCCCCCCTGCACTCTGACAGCCCCCGCTCTCACATGCCTGGGCCATAAACCTCCCTTTCAGCGCAACCCTGCCTCGGATCCACATCCCGTACCCAGCCAACACCTCCCTCCATCCCTTTCATGATCATGCATCCTTTTGATGAACCCCCTTTCCTCTGTGCCCGATTGTCCTGCTCGTTCCCAGGCCGCCACCTGGCCCTGCGGATGCAGTTTATTGCCCCCATACAGTAGGAAGCTTCTCTCATCAAAGGATCTACCACTAATCAAAGCGCCCACCCCATGAGATCCAATCAGCCGCACACATTCCGGGAATCGGCGGAATGTCCCGCTGCGCAACAGTCATCACCTGCTCAGACCGGGGTGGGGACTTCTACTGTAAATGTGTGTGGGAACGGGCTTGAAGCGGGGATTCCGAGGATGTCTTTCCGTACATCAAAGTGTTGACAAAGATGTGTTTCATGTAATAAAGCCATAAACCTGCGTATAAGAGGCCAGGCCTCAGAGATGCGGTTAGAGCACCTCGAGAAGATACCCTGTTGTCTAATCTGATGTGTTCTGCTCCGTCAGAATAAACTCCTGTTTCCTGCCTTCCAGTCTCCAGCGCCTGCCTCTTTGTTTGATAGATTCGAGTGGTATGAGAGGCGGTTAACGCCGGGCAATACTTAAAGGTTCTTGGTCGACATTGGCCCTACCTTTTCTACATTGGGTTGGTTTATTATTAACATAAACTTAATCGAAAATAAGCACATTGGAGCCACAAAGTGATCTGCTTTCATGAAAGTGAGTTCAATCACATCATTTATGATACTTTATAATTTTATTTATTTTGTTGTTAATTTATTAATTTGCTTCCAGTGGCACATATGTTCTACAAGTCAATTTTTCATATAAGACATCTTTAAAAATATGGCATATTGAAATTTCTGTACATTCCTTTCTACAAAACTTGACTAGTTTAATACTTCACAATATTTTTCACCTACAATTGAATAACATGCAATTTTAACCACCAGCCAAATTTCTTCAAATTAACGGTGATCCGCATATCCCATAGCCTAGATGGAAAGAAGATTTTATTAACTATATGGAAGCCATAGATGGTGAACGCATGGGCGCAGAAAGAAAAACATATATTTTCCTTCATTGTCTTGGTTTGAGGGACAAGTAGTCCTTAGAGCATTACCTCAGATCACGCCACAAAGTGGAGAAGGTGATAACATGAATGTTTATGTGGAAGCACTTACCAGAATGAAAAAAAGGTTCAAACCTGTATCTAACATTGCCTTAAATAGATTTCAATTTTACACAAGGGCTCAAAAGGATGAAGAGTCCTTTGATGACTTTTTAACAGCTTTTAGATAATTCAGTATACATTGTAATTTTGGAAATATAACAGATGAAATGATACGTGTTCAAATAATTGTATATGTGAAAAATAAAAAAAATCAAGAAAAATTGTGGGTCATGGGTAATCCCAATTTAGAAGAAGCAATTTCCACGGCAAAATCTACAGAACTTTCAGAAAAATGGATGGATGTTGTTAAACAAAATTCCAACAAATCAACTACTGAAGAAGAAATTTGTGCGGTCAAAACAAAAAATTATCTGAAAAATTATACTTTCATAGTAAAATTTTCACATAGATACAAATATAATGGTCTTTCTGAAAAGAAACAATAATTTTCATCTAATTATAATACATGTTAAAGGTGTGGTAGTAGAACTCATGTTGCATCTTTTCCAAGGATGTCCCGCAATCAACAGACAATGCAGGAGTTGTGGAGGAATAGGCCATTTCAGTAATGTTTGCAGAGACAAACGATTCACTAACCAACCACGAAACACTGCTTTTAGTTTGCATGAATCTAAAAAAGTCACAAGTATTAGAGAAATTCCTGATCATAATAAAGGATTTGTTGTTTCCATTATAGAAAATGGACCAGAGAAGGAAAGATGCAAGAAATCTCCAAAATGTATATTCCAAGTCCTAGGCATTGATCTGGAAAATATGGTGGATTCAGGATCACCTTGGACAATCATCACCACACAGTATTTTAAAGAGAGGTTACAACATAATTGCAACTATAGTGATATTCAAGAATCTGACATTAATTCAGAAAGTTTTGATAGGTCAAAAATTGAAATGGAGGGATTTTTCCGTGTACCATTATATTTCAAGGGGAGGTGTGCACATAGCAAGCTGTAAATTGCTGTGTTAGGTTGGCGAGACCAGTGAAAATTGGGCATTATCCTCATTCCACGATCGGAAGATCCAGTTTCACTTTGTAATGAACAAGATTTTTACAATATAGCCACAGTTAGAGAGAGAAATAAAACTTGTGAAAACTAATAGTAACGTGTTTTGTGACAAATTAGATTGAAATATTTCTCACATACGATTGTTTTTGACAGAGAATGCTTTCCGGTTAAACAGAAGTTAAGGGGTGTACCTATTAACATTAGGGATGAGTTGAAAGATATGCTTAAAGAAATGCCAGATGATTGTATCATTGAGCCCATAGAGTCTTCTGAATGAGTTTCACCCATTATTCTAGGAAGCAAACCCTACCAAAAGCTCAGAGTATGTATGGATTTGAGAGCTCTTGAATTCTAATATTGTGATTAATTACCACCCTCTCCCTAATATTAATGAGGGTGTGTCATTATTGGATGGTGTGCAGATATTTTCCACACTTGATCTAAGGTCAGCATACCACCAGATTGAACTTACAAAGGAATCCAAGAAATATACTGCTTTCAACACACCTCTAGGTCTGCTCCAATACACTAGGATGCCATTTGGTCTGGCGTCAGCGGCGACAGTGTTTAAGAGAGTTATGTTTCAAATGTTTAGAGACATTGACGCATATGTAAAATGCTTCCAGGACGACATTTTAATATTTTCTAGAAATGAGGTGAAACATGAAGCACATTTAAATGAAGTATGAAAGAGACTTGAAAATTGTGGTCTTACCCTTAAGGCTCACAAATTTAAGTTGTTTACACATTTGGTTGAATATTTGGGGCACAGCCTATCTGGTGATGGTGTTATTCCCAACACATCTAATGTAGAAGCCATCAAGAATGCTCCAACTTCCATTTACAAAGAGCAATTATTATCATTTTCTGGAATGTGTGAATACTATAGCAAATTGTTGAAAATGTTGCTTCCAAGATGGAACCATTGAGGAAATTATTAAGAAAAAACGTTACGTTTGAATGGAATGATGTACAACAGGAAGCTTTTGATGCTATAAAAAGTGACATTATCAATGCCCCTACATTGAAACCGTTTTGTATGAGAAAATAATGCATTATAACTGCAGATGCCAGTTTATATGGGCTTGGAAGGGTTTTATCTCAGAGCTATGGTAGAAATGAATAGAATGTTGCATTTTCTTCAAGAACACTCAACAAAACCGAGCGTAAGTATGCAGAGATTGAGAGAGAATTGCTGGCATGTGTATGGGCAGTGGAGCATTATAGAATTTATGTTTTAAAGAAGTATTTGCAAGAGAAGGATGTCCTTCTACCCATGCTTCCGACAATGGGGTGCAACTTACATCATCTGAAATGGGAGATTTTCTTAAAGGCTGTGGCTTCAGCCACATACTTACCTCTCTCTATGAACCACACGAGAAAGGTCAAGTGGAGCGTTTTAACGGTGTTCTTAAGGGTTTTGTTATTGATTCTCTCAAACAAGGAAATAATTGGTTATGTGCACTTAGAGAGCATCTGTGGGTGTCTCGCATTACACCGCACTCTACCACTGAAGTAAGTCCATTCAAATTACTTAAAGGAAGAAATCCAGCTTCCAGTGTATGTCCATGGTGGTTCAAATAAAAGTAAGAGAATTTGTTACAAAAAGGAGAATGTGTACGTGATACTGCAAAAAGAGTAGAAGTTAAGCAGAACAAAACCAAAGTATGGTTCAATAAAAAGTGGAGAACGAAGGAACAGAATATATGTGTTGGTGATTGGGTAAGAATTTTAAAACCTGGCTTTCTGAACAAAGGTTTTAATAAATATGGTAAAACCACACAGGTCAATAAAGTTTTTAGCAATTCCAAGGTCACTCAGGATGGAAAGGTATGGAACTCTAGAAAGGTTGCTAAATGTCCTGTTCAATTTACTCCATGTAATTTTTATTCTAAAAATGTTGAACATGAAAATTGTAACCAGAGTAACAGATATGGTTTTGAATCTGTAGCTTCAAGATTTAAAACTAATTCTCATATTAGAAGTGTTCCTAAATTGTATAATGATTTTATTTAATTTCTGTCACCTTGTTTTCTTTTTCTTTTTCCTTATGAGGGGATGTGTTGCATTCTGATATATATAGTTTTTTTGTGTATTTTCTTTGCTTATTAGTGTTGTGTCCCTTTAATGCATGTGACTTGTTTTCATCCTACACAAGGATTCCACATTCCTTTGGAATCCTTGTAATGAACTGTTCCTTTAAGTTATGCCAGTTGCATCTGGATATTAACCTAGGCAGATGCCTTTTTGCTGTGCTGAAAATAAATCATATTTTGTTCATATTGACTTTGGCTACTTTTAATAGCATCTCCACAAGGAGTAGCATCATCATGGCTACCTCATCCATGCACCCCACAGAAAGTAGCACCATCATGGCTACCTCATCCATGCACCCCACAGGAAGTAGCACCATCTTGGCTACCTTATCCATGCACCCCCACACAAAGTAGCATCATCATGGCTACCTCATCCATGCACCCCACAGAAAGTAGCATCATCATGGCTACCTCATCCATGCACCCCACAGAAAGTAGCACCATTGTGGCTACCTCATCCATGCACCCCCACAGAAAGCACCATCATGGCTACCTCATCTATGCACCCCACAGAAAGTGGCACGATCATAGCTACCTCATCCATGCACCCCACAGGAAGTAGCACCACCAAGGGTGCCCCATCCATGCACCCCACAGGAAGTAGCACCATCAAGGGTACCTCATCCATGCACCCCACAGGAAGTAGCACCATCATGGCTACCTCATCCAGGCACCCCATAGGAAGTAGGGCCATCATGGCTACCTCATCCATGCACCCCCACAGGAAGTAGCACCTTTATGGTGGCTACCTCATCCATGCACCCCCACAGGAAGTACCACCATCATGGCTACCTCATCCATGCACCCTGATAGGAAGTAGCACCGTCATGTGTTTCAACTGCATGAAGACTGCCTCTACTGGAAGCATTTGCATCACAGCCACATAGTGACTCTTCCTATCATCAGGCGGCCGCAAACTCAAAAGCGGTGGCAGTCCAAGACATACTTGTCACCTCAGTACTTTTCAGCATGCTCTTACATTTCACAAAACATGAAAAAAGGTGAAAGGAGTTTCAGTGAAGTTCGTGTGTGTGAATGCCATGGAATTACTAATAGCGCATGGCAACTCAGAAGTGAGAAAGAGCTTTTCCAACATAACTATGTGGCTCCGTGGAAATAATACAGACATTGTGGATAAATAAATAAAACACCTGTGTGACATGCGTTGTTCACAGAAGGCTCTTCCTGGAAGATGGAGTGCGTGAGCATGCTGGATAAGAAAAGTCAAATTGTTTCTCCAGGAAAATTGGCTGGCTTTGTTTTTTTAAATATTACCACCCAACCCCTGACCTAAGGTTTTACCACCCAACCCCTGACCCCAGGTTTGACCACCCAACCTCCAGGTGTTAGTAACCAACCCCTGACCCCCACGTTTACCAGCCAACACAAAACCACAAGGTGCTACCACCCAGCCCCAGACTACAAGGTGTTACCACCCAACCCCTGACCCCCAGGTGTTACCACCCAACCCCTGGTCCCAAGGTGTTACCACCCAACCCCTGACCCCCAGGTGTTACCACCCAACCCCAGATCCCAAGGTGCTACCACCCGACCTCTGACCCCCAGATGTTACCATCCAACCCCAGAACCCCAGGTGTTACCACCCAACCCCTGATCCCAAGGTGTTACCACCCAACCCCAGATCCCAAGGTGTTACCACCCAACCCAATATCCCAAGGTTTTACCACCCCACCCCAGATCCCAAGGTGTTACACCCAACCCCAGACCCCAAGGTGTTACCACCCAACCCCTGACCCCCAGGTCTTCCAGTTGATGGTTCATGTTATAAGCTGCAAAAGAACGACGCATGACTGCAGCAGAAAGCAAGCATCGGCTAATGCTGGAACTAACTACCCATATACGTATGCATGGACTGAATCACCTTTGTAGTCATAATTCTAGCACAAAATTTTTCACAATCCGTTCATATTTCCGGAGACTCTTATAATAGTAGTTTCACCCTACATGGATAAGTGGAGCAGAAAATGAGCAGCAGTGTGAGATGCCTGCCGGTTTCCAAACGATGGTAAAAGAGGTTGTGCAGATAAAACACAGCAGGGTTATGGTTTAGTCCACCTGCCCTGAGATGCACACAAATACATACATAGCTCAGGTGTGATTTCTGTAACTCTGCAAAACCTGACTTTTCATCCGGCCCACTCTGGCAATTTGTGTTGAGAAAAGTTTGGAACATTTTTAGACACAAATTGTTCAGTAAAAACCAAATTTCATGGCTCCCCTCTTAGTCAATAAAACAATTCAACAAATGAATCTCTGTGGTAGACAAATGACAGCGGTGCTGTGAAAACCTATATCCTGCTGGTACCATGCTTAAAAAAGTCCTACCCATTACAGAAATGATGTGTAAGCTTCTGACCAAGAACATACCAATGTTTTGCAAACCAAAAGGGATGTTGCTTTACATTGGTTTGCTGAGGCCAGTGTGGGCCAAACTCGCTAGGACGTTCTGATCATTGTGAAGTCATTTTATCAACCAAGAAGTCAAACCAAGGACATGAGAAAGAAAATAGTCCAGAAGATTAAGAATTGTCACCTGGACCGCGAGTGGTCGCGCCCAGGGTGGCAAAGAAGGAAGAATTTTGTGCAGTGTGTTTAAAAGAAAAGAAAAAGGCAGAAGATAATCGAATGGCCTGGCGACTCAACAGCACTCAGTCACTAAGACAAAACCTAAATCTTGAACACTGAGTGGTGTGGCGCATAATAAGACTGGCCATACTCTGCTAGGATGGGCAGTTGAGAGCTGAAGTCAGAAAAGAACAGCACCTAGGCCTTGATCACTCTAAACTTTAAGAAGTTGTCTAAAACCCAAGAGGCAACAGCTGTCATACAATCATGAAACACCGCACAAGGGCCGAGCACCTTATTGTCAATGGAGATTAAAAACTGAGCATCATCAGCTCAATTCATAACATTGACCCAAAACCATACTTTCAGTTTGGCCAGAGGATGCAGATAAACATTAAAACGGGTAGGGCTCAATGATGACTCATGAGTACGCCCTGCGGCAAGGCCTTACCTCCGGATTAGAAGGTGGGCAAATGGAGAGCTGGGTACCCGGGCTCCAAACAAGAGCTAAGCCATTAAAGAGCTGGTTCTTACAAGCCAACTTCTGCCATCCAATGGAGCGGGTTATCATGGGACAATGTGTCAAAGGCAGCAGACAAGTCTAACAACACCAGGGCCACAGAGGCTCATTTGTCTCCCGTCGCTTGAGTATCATCAGAAATGGACATCAAGGTGTTTCAGTCCCATGAGCTAGGGGAAAGCCTATGGGGGTATTCACAAGGACTCAACTCTGATGTAACCCCACCTTAACGCAACAAAAGTGGGGATAGATTTAACACCCCATTCACAAGCTGGTGCAAACTGTGGATATTGCCTCTGTTCCTGCGATAACTGCCCCAAAATGTATCTCCACGGTAGACACCACCAACTAACCCTAATGAGATGCAGAGTAGGCATTCTCATGCAAAAACACACGAAAAAACCACAACACCACTTTCACAACGAACTGCCAGATCTGCGATGCAATCCAAAACCACGTGCTAAGCCGTGGTAGCAGCAGGTATTTAACACCTGCCTCCTACAGGTGTAAAGCCGGAAAACTACCTGCAGTAGGCAACGGAGCCCCGCACACTGCCACATCCGAAGAACAGAAGAACAGACAACGTCATGGAGCTACTCATCATGCAGCTCGTAGCCCCAACAGGACCGCAACACCCACCGCCACCACACCCTGGACTGCCATCACTCCCAGGACTCAGATCCGCCGTCCCAAGACCACCACAGAGGCAGTGCAGAGTAAGCCAGCAGACCTACCGAAAACACACCAGTCCACAGACCTAACGCTGAGGAAATCATTGCCCACTACAGGCTCAAAGGGACAACCATCATCCGCATCATGACCCACAACGCACACAGGTTGACGGTCCCAACACAGCAGAGAACCAACATCCCTCCGCAGACAAAGCTGCTGGCTATGCTGCACCTGTTGCCTCTGGTACCTTCCAACGAACGACTGCCAGAGTCGGAGGGGTCTCACAGCCAGCCCTATCCAAGTCCATCACACCTGTCCTGGATGCCATTCTCAGCTTCATAACCCAGTACTTTCACTTCACCCATGGAGAGCAGGAACAGCAGGAGACCAAGCAAGTCTTCTAAGCCATAGCTGGATTCTCGGACATGTTGGGGGCAATAGACTGCACACATTTCCCACTTGTGCCCCCTGCGGATACAGCACACCATTACCGCAACGGAAAGCACACGCATTCCATCAATGTGCAGGCAACAGTGGACCACCGGGGACTCTTCACCAATGTCATCGGAAACTACCCCGGCGGTGTGCACGATTCCTACATCTTCCAACAGTCCATCATCAACCAGCGCTTCCAGGATGGCACATATGGAACTGGACTGCTCGTTGGTAAGTGCCAAATAAACATACTACACACCTCAAACTCACCATCACACAGCGCACAACTGTGGGAATGCCCACGTGACCTAACCACATACAACATTGCAATCAACATGCCCACCTACCAGACACGACAATCCCACTCCATGGTGATCCTGGGCTACCCCTGCACACAATACAGCCATATCATGACACCACAGCCACACAATAGCTGAACGGGTGTAGATGCGGAATGCAGCCATGTGAGAAGGATGAAGTGACCCGTGAATGGAAATGTACACAACAACAATTGAGGCGTGGATATGCATGACAGACACGTGTATGCAAACCACAGATATGTCCATGCAGACCACAACTTCTGGTGACTGGAGAGTAGTGAACAATGGACGAAACCATGTCACACCAGGCCATGGCTCAGATAGCAGAAATGTCACTTGCTGCCTCCCCCCCTGTGTGCGTGAGCATAGTGGGTGGGCCCTCAATACGCCAGGGCTGTGCAGGGGTGTGGACATAAACCCCATGGTGCAGAGAGTGGTTCTCTCCCGGAAAGGCCAATGTCACTGACAAGGCGGCGCCTCGCAGTCCGCCATGATACCAACGCTGTGAGCAGAAGGGCGTACGACCCTGTGCGCATGCTGCACCCTAGGACGCTGATACCCAGACCAGGCCTGCACGCCCCAGTGCCCCAAGGCCGCACTGCTCAGCTGCCGACACCGTTGTGTGTCAAAGAGGGTCCACCACGTGCAGGGGGAAGCTCCACGCCCCAGTCCCGCAAGCTCAGCAGCCTCTGCAGACCATCGCTGGCCCCCACGACGCTTGGCCACATTACTCTTTCCTCATTTACATACCCCACCGGTGTCCCCTTCATCACAGTAGGTCCCACATGTGGAACTGTGTCCTGAGTCCTGAATAGCAGTGTCCCTAAGTCTCTGGCAGCGGCCATAGCGCCAGACACATATCGATCAGTGACAGATAATTCCATATGGCAGGTCTTCGATACGTGGTGCCACTAACCCTGTTCAACCAAAGTCGTCGTCACGTGGTGTCAATAACCCTGCTCAACGCAATCCATCGTCACATGGTGCCACTTACCCTGTTCAACGCAAGCCGTCATCACGTGGTGCCACTAACCCTGTGCGCCATGGTTGAACATAAGCCTCCAGCGGGACATTGTTGGTGTCTGAACCTGTGGCCTGGGGGGTTGTAATCAGCAACGGGCAGATACAGACTTGGTGTCTGGCATGAGTCTGTGGCATCCATATCCTTCATGTGGCCGGACACAGCTGGCATGTGACCTCTGCATCATGCCCTGGGGGTACACCTTCCACTGTCCTCCAAAACACTGCACAACAAGCTCCTTATACATCTACAGAAACCTGCTCCGCACTTGTTACCCTACCCGAGTCTCCCGGAGGTCAGCGTTTAGTGGCGGTGGGCCCGTGTCAGCCACTGTGCATCCGGGGCCACTAACCCTAATCCCCCCATGTTGTTCTGACATTGCTTGTCTGAGTGCCTGATGGCTTTCGGAGTCATTGCCAGCACCAGCTACTCCCTGAGGGCTGGCTTACACTCACCCCACACACAGCCAGCACAGGCGTCACTGGATTAGTGGGCCTGCCATCACATCCTGCCGAACCATGATAACACCCCTCCAAGACCCAAACACACCTGCCCAGAGGTTGTACAATGTGGCCCACATATGCACCAGGGGCATCGTTGAACGCACATTTGGCGTGTTGAAGTCACATTTCAGGTACCTGGATGGCACAGGTGGAAAGCTCCTGTACAGCCCGGAGATCGTGTGCAAGATGATCGTTGCATGTTGTTTGTTGCACAACATCTGTGTACGCACCGATGCACCATGGATCCCAGTTCCGCCTCTGCCATGCGATGGCATTCACATGGTTTGAGGTGGTGTGCCATCTTTGCCTCTTTGTTGTCAATGACACGATGGAGGTGACGTACAGTTGGTGGTGTTGTTCTGGCTCATCCGTGGCGATAATCTGATTTTCCTGGTAACTGTACCCCGCCTTCTTCTTCTTCTTCCTCTTCTTATTTGCCTTCCACGGGCCCTGTATTCCTGGGTGTTCTTCCATGGGGATTATGGGGCTCTGCAGTGGGTCAGGGTGCATCCGTGGTACTCCCCAGTTGAGGTCAATTTTTTTGATGCATTTTCCGTCTACTGTTCTTGTGCTTTTTCCCGCATTACGCATGGGTATTGTTGGCCTCTCACTGGTTTTCACTGTTTTATTTTCGCGTTCGAGCATCTTTTCACGCGTTGTGGTTTGTGTTTTTATCTCCGTCACGGTGGTTGTATTGCAGACATTGGCGCGGTTTGTGAAATCCACTTTAACAAGGGCAATTTTCCCACAATCAGCTGCGATGTGTAAAGGTGTGTTAGCATTTTTTGGTGATGTTTAGCACACATTCTTGTGAATATACCCCTTTGTGAACTGTGTTCAAGGTGCAATGTAGGGTTAAAAATTGTGAATTCTGGCTAATAGCTGCACCGGATGCCAGGGTCTATATAAGAATTCTTCATCTAACATGTTTTGTTTCCAGATAGCTGTCACACAAGCTTGTATGATGGATTCATGCTTTCTTGCCCAGACTTGTTTTTATTCCTCTGTGACTGTACTTGTTTTCTTGCCTAAACTTGTTTTTCCTTCCTGTGCTCAGTTCTCCTGCGACCCGCCCGTTTTTTCCGCAATTGCATCCCTGCAGCCCCGCCCCCCTGCAATACCTTACGCCGCACTGCTCCCGCCTCCCAGCTGCTCCTCTCTCCTCATATGGAGGCCGCGCAGCGGTGAAAGGTGCAGCCTCTGACCCTGCTCACAGGCAGGTCGCTCCCCACGCTGCTGCACGGTTCTGCCTGCATTGTTTATGCCTAATCTTGTATTTTTCCCCTGGGCCTAACTTTCTTTCTTGCCCAGACTTGTTTTTATTCCCCTGTGCCTGAACTTGCTTTCTTGCCCAGACTTGTTTTTATTCCCCTGTGCCTGTACTTGCTTTCTTGCCCAGACTTGTTTTTATTCCCCTGTGCCTAACTTGTTTCCTTGGCCAGACTTGTTTTTATTCATCTGTGCCTGTGCTTGTTTTCTTGCCTAAACTTGTTTTTCCTTCCTGTGCCCAGTTCTCCCGCGGCCCGCCTGTTTTTCCCGCCGTTGCATCCCTATGGCCCCACCCCCCTGCAATCCCATTTGCCGCCCACCCCAGACTCCCAGCTGCTCCTCCCTCCCACATCCTCTAATATGGAGGCTACGCAGCGGCCACGCTCAGGGGGCGCGCCTAAGGCAAGTCCGTCTGCACCCGTCCGCGCCTGGACCGTGCCCAGTGCCAGGACCCCTGGACCCCGCAAACGCCACAACGTCTGACACTGCTACGATGCCAGAAACCTCCATGCACTCAACACCGGACATTCACACACCTGCTTCCTAGCAGCCCCGAAGTGCACCCATAGAGCTTTTACCTGACGGAACTGCAGCTTCACAACATCCGCCCCACCATGCTGCCGACCAGGAAAGAACCCAATCACCTCAGATGCATCCTGCTCAACACCTGCTCCGCCAGCAAACACGCTGTTGAACTTTTGGACCTACTCGACTCAACCTCCCCAGATGTTGCCTTCCTGACAGAGACCTGTCTGAACCCTGCCTCGGCACGCGACATAGCCATAGCCGTCCTGGAAGGCAACAAGATCAGCCACAGGGACCGCACCAATGGAGCAGGAAGAGGAATCACCATCGTCCACAGGAACACTCTCAGAGTCTCAACCAACACCGACGACACCCTCTGCACCGCTGAACACCTGCACTTCCAGATCCACACTGATCCCAACACCACCCTCAGAGCAACCCTCATCTACAGACCACCCCGGACCTCAACCACAGTTCAGAACCTCCATCGCTGATTGCGTCAGCACATACGCCCTCGCCTCCACGGACTACATCCTCCTCAGTGACCTGAACTTTCACCTCGAGACCAACACAACACCAACTCCAGTACCCTGATCAACAACCTAGCCAACCTCGGACTCAGACAACTCATCACAACACC
Organism: Lissotriton vulgaris; assembly: GCF_964263255.1. Lineage (NCBI taxonomy): Eukaryota > Metazoa > Chordata > Amphibia > Caudata > Salamandridae > Lissotriton > Lissotriton vulgaris. The sequence goes on from NC_141699.1 coordinate 20,677,487, forward strand.
CACCCACTCCGCCGGTCACACGCTCGACCCCATCTTCTCCGCAAGCCCCCATGTCGTCTTCAACCACACCACCGAACTCCAATGGACCGTCCATAGCTGTATCCACTTCACCTTCAAGAAACCAACCACGCATCACCGCACCCAACAGATGCCTTGCCGCTGCTGGAGCAAAGTCACCGAAGACCAGCTAACCACCACCCTCGCCCAGAGCCCACCCGCCGACCCCACCAACCCTGATACCGCCACCCGCAACCTTAGACAGTGGATCAATGACTGTGCCAACACCTTTGGCCCGATCAAGAAACCCTCCAACAGCCACACCAATAAGAAAGCCAGCTGGTTCACTGAAGACCTCTGGGACTCCAAGCAAACATGCCGAAAGCTGGAGAAGATCTGGCTCCGTGAACGAACACCGGACAGCCATGTAGCCCACAAGAAAACCACCCGCAGACACCATTACCTCATCAGATCCACCAAAAGGACCTCCTTCAAAGACTGCCTAGTCAACAACACGCACAACAGCAAAGAGCTCTTCAACATCGTGAAGGAACTCTCCAACCCCAGCTCCAACACCAACAACATCCCACCCTCGCAAGACCTGTGCGACTCGCTGCCCACCTTCTTTCACCACAAGATCGAAGACATCCACGACATCTTCAACGCCATGACTGCCCCAACAACCACTGAGACTTCCAACCTGCACGCACTTTCACCCTCCTGAGGCGGAAGCCGGGAGGTCTCTTGTCTTTTCTACGCTTTTAATTGATTTTAAAAATTGAAAACGTGTATTTCGTATAACTGTTGCACCTGACCGGAATAGGTGTTTCTTGACCCCCCTGTGACTTCCTTTGCGCTCAGTGGCGCCTCAGACCCCTGTTACCCCTGTTATCTTGGATCCGGACCTGCTCTCGGCCGAGTATTGACGCCGAGAGCAGAGCACCGGTTTTGGCGGCCATCTTGGGTCGGTCTCACTTCGTGACGCGATTCCCAGCTCTATAAAAGGGACGCGTAGGGAGAGTGCCAGTAACTCCTACCTGCACGCACTTTCACCCTCTTGAGGCGGAAGCCGGGAGGTCTCTTGTCTTTTCTACGCTTTTAATTGATTTTAAAAATTGAAAACGTGTATTTCGTATAACTGTTGCACCTGACCGGAATAGGTGTTTCTTGACCCCCCTGTGACTTCCTTTGCGCTCAGTGGCGCCTCAGACCCCTGTTACCCCTGTTATCTTGGATCCGGACCTGCTCTCGGCCGAGTATTGACGCCGAGAGCAGAGCACCGGTTTTGGCGGCCATCTTGGGTCGGTCTCACTTCGTGACGCGATTCCCAGCTCTATAAAAACGGACAGGGATGACTCCGCGCAGCGGACGCGGTCAGCGGACGCGGTCAGCGGACACGCCGGATCTGCGCCGGAGTCATGCCTGTTTGCGCCCGTTCGCGCACAGTCGGGCCCAGGGCCAAAATCCCTTGACGCTATCAGTGCAGGTCGAATAACATACTCCCGCGCACAGCTATTTACGCTCAGGGGGATACTCCCACTACCTTGCAGCCACTCGATCGACCTTGGTCTCGGCCATTCCTCCTGTAATAACTGTCCTTTTAGTATCACCAAGAACGTCACTAAAAGTACGCCAGTACAAGATAGGAAGACAGCAGACACTGCTCTAAAGATGGCACTCGTTAACTGCCGCTCCCTACCTAGGCATGCCACAGAAATAGCTCTTCTGATTGAAGATCGAAACCTGGACGTTCTGTTTTTAACAGAAACGTGGCTTGGCCCGTCCTCCGGCCCCGACATCACACTGGCCTTACCAGCTGGATATTTGATCCAACATAAAGATCGAGAAATTAAAGTTGGCGGTGGGATCGCCATTTTGTACAGGGAACACCTAACCTGTCGTCTGAGTAACACTATTATTCAAGACTGTGAAAGCACATTATTCTCTATCTCCCACTCCCCTGAACAATCTATCTCTGGTCTCTTAATCTATCGCCCCCCCGGCCTGCTTGGCCAATTTATAGAAGGACTAATCGAGACCATCTTGGACTCGGCCACCAAGGTATCTAACTTTATAGTACTAGGAGACCTGAACCTTCATTTTAATAACCCCTTGGATACAACCGCCGCGGAATTAACTAAAGACTTAGCAGCATGCCAACTTGATTTAATCGTTCAATACCCTACTCATTCCAAAGGCAATCTTCTGGACCCAATCTTTTCCAACGTCGCGAATCTGTCCACTTCCACACCTTACTCTATCCCCTGGACAGATCACATGGTAGTACCATTTCTATGGAAAACTTACAGACCCTGTACCAATCAACGCCCTCATAAAATTCTAGGCAGGCGATGGACAAAGTTAAAGCCTAATGAATGGATAGACTCGTTAAAACAGAACGAACCTATAATTGGCCAAAATATCGACAAAGCCAACTCAGATTTTAACCAATGGATAGAACATTCATTAGACAATGTGCTCCCTAAAACACTCATTTCCAAGAAAAAAGGTCCGAATAAACAGCCCTGGTTTAACTCAGAACTGAGACTCCTTAAACAGGAATGTAAACGTGAAGAAAGACAATGGCGAAAACTTTTTGATGAGGAGAAAAAAACAAAGTACAAACTCGCTATCAAAAAATATAAAGGGGCACTGAACGTAGCTAAATCTACTTTCTATGCCGAAAAAGTTGAGAAATCCGCCAATGCTCCGAGAGAAATGTTTCAAATCGTAAAAACGTTGATCAAGGCCCCTGACCCTCCCACATCCGAACTTTCCCCGGAAGAATCCGGTGCTCGTTGCAATGACCTAGCAAATTTCTTTGCCACGAAAATCGAAAAAATTCTACTTTCCCTTCCCCCATCCCCAGAAGTAGAGTCCAACCCTCCTTCGAGGGACGACACTAACCCTGCCTCACCCGGCTTAGCACTTTTCCACCCCCTTAGCGACGAACTTCTCCCCTCCCTTTTCAACTCCATAAAGAGTGGCTCCCCTCTTGATCCTGCCCCTATGTCTATTTTGAAACTTGTCCTTCCCCAGGTCAGTAGAAATATCACCGATCTTGTTAATACCTCCTTGGACTCTGGGATAGTCCCTCAAGATTGGAAACTAGCCATGGTAAAGGCCTTGTTAAAAAAAAAAAAACTTAATCCTGAGGATTTCTCTAATTACCGTCCCATCTCCCTCCTCCCCGGTATTAGTAAGCTGGCTGAAAAGTGGGTCAACAAACAATTGGCATCTTACTTAGAGTCTCAAAACCTGCTCCATCCCACACAAACTGGCTTCCGGAAAGGACAGGGAACGGAAACGGCCTTGCTGAGGGTGGTTGAGGTATCCAGGAGGATTCTGGACGCAGGTGGCCGCGCGGCCATTATCCTCCTGGACCTCAGCGCCGCCTTCGACACGGTTAATCACCGTGTCCTACTTGCTCGCCTAGAGAGAATTGGAGTCACAGGCAAAGCTCTGGCTTGGCTCGAATCCTTTCTCTGTAACAGACTTTTTAAAGTCTTCTCAGATACCAACTGCTCCCTCCCAATACCATTGCAGTGTGGGGTGCCACAGGGCTCCTCCCTTAGCCCCACACTGTTCAATGTGTATATGGCTCCCTTGGCTGAGGTAGTAGCCCCCTTCGGAATCCAACTGGTGAGCTACGCTGATGACACCCAGCTAGTAGTCTCTCTCACCCAGGCAGACTCCCCTCAAAACAATCTTTGTAGCTGCCTGGTTGAAGTCGCAGGCTGGATGGATGCCTCCCAACTGAAATTGAACGGAGGAAAAACCGAGTTGATGTTGCTCGGAAGAAAGGCCTCCTTCAACACCCCCACCATGTGGCCTTCCTGCATGGGACCCGGACCCACCCCCAAAACGGAGATAAAAAGCCTAGGGTTCTGGCTCGACAATGAGCTCTCTTTTAAAACTCAGGCGAAAAAGACAGTGGCAACGTGTTTCGGCCTAATAAAAACTATTCGGAAAATTCTTCCCCAGCTGCTGAAGACTGCGAAAAAAACCATAGTCCAGTCCCTCATTCTATCCCGGCTGGACTATGGGAACGCCCTTTATTTGGGAGCCCCCATCTCAGTCATCCGTCAACTGCAGATAGCTCAAAACTCTGCAGCAAGGCTACTTACCGGAACTAGTCGTCGTACCTCCGCAGCCCCTGCATTAAGGGCGTTGCACTGGCTCCCAATGAAGGAGCGAATCCATTTCAAGACCCTGTGTCTGGTACATAAGACTCTGCATGGGAACGGCCCCCCATCCTGAAGGATATGATCAGACCCTATGTCCCATCCAGGCACCTTCGCTCTAACCACCAAAACCTCCTCATAACGCCCAGGACCAATAAAGTCCGGTCTGGGGACCGCCTCTTCTCCCGAAACGCGGCTAAACTTTGGAACGCCATACCACTATCACTCCGTCTAGAACCCAGCCTTCTGGTGTTCCGAAAACAACTAAAAACACTACTGTTTCCTAGGCCATAATTTGTCTTCCCCCTCCTAAACTCCGCATTTCCATCATTCTTCAAGCGCTGGGATGCTTCCGAGTAGCCATGCGCTATACAAGAACCTTTCCAATTCCAATTCCAACCCCAGGACCACCATTCACACTAACCGTCTGCTCTACTGGACCAACATCAAGACACCATCAAGATCATGAACACCATCCACTCCAGATCTCCGTCAGACCCATGACCACACCACATCTTCAACAAAGCCAGAACATCCATCGCACCCCGTCTCCGGAAAGTCATCAACACCTCCTTCGAGGCAGCAACCTTCCTGGAGAGCTGGAAGATCAACACCTTACTCAAGAAACCCAAGGCGGACCCCAAGGACCTCAAGAACTTCCGGCCCATCTCCCTGCTCTCGTTCCCGGCAAAGGTAATCGAGAAGACAGTCAACGACCAACTGACCTGCTACCTTGAGGAGAACAACATCCTGGACCCTTCCCAGTCCGGATTCCGCAGCAACCACAGCACCGAGACTGCCCTCATCACCGCCACAGATGACATCAAGTCCCTGCTGGACAATGGAGAAATGGCGGCCCTCATCCTCCTTGACCTGTCAGCCGCCTTTGAGGCGGTCTGCCACCACACACTACGAACACGCCTCTACAACACCGGGATCCAAGAGAAGGCCCTGGACTGGACCACCTCTTTCCTTTCTGGCAGAACACAAAGCGTCCGCCTTCCCCCTTCCACTCCGAAGCCACCGAGATCATCTGTGGCATACCCCAGGGCTCATCCCTCAGCCCAACTCTGTTTAACATCTATATGGCACCGCTCACCCATGTCGCCTGTCGTCACGACCTCAACATCATCTCCTACGCCGATGATACCCAGCTGATCCTATCCCTCACCAAGGACCCCCACACCGCCAAAACCAACCTTCACGAAGGAATGAAGGCCGTCGCCGAATGGATGAGGAACAGCTGACTGAAGCTGAACTTGAGCAAGGCGGAGGTCCTCATCCTTGTATCCACCCCTTCGGCCTGGGATGACTCCTGGTGGACGAATGCACTGGGATTCGCTCCTACACCCACCGACCACGCACGCAACCTAGGGGTCATCCTCGACTCCACCCTCTCCATGACTAAACAGGACAACACTGTCTCCTCCTCCTTCTTCAACACCCTCCGCATGCTCCGCAGGATCTACAAGTGGGTCCACACTGAAACTAGAACGTTCACCCAGGCCCTCGTCAGCAGCAGGTTGGACTACCGAAACACCCTCTACGCAGGAGCCTTGGCCAAACTCCTGAGACGGCTCCAACGCACCCAGAACGCCTCTGCATGCCTGATCCTCGACATCCCTCACTGCAGTCACATCACACCCCACCTGAGAGACCTGCACTGGCTCCCGGTCAACCAGAGGGTAACCTTCAAGCTCCTCACCCACACACACAAGGCACTTCACAACACCGGACCAACGTACCTCAACAGACAACTCAGCTTATACACCCCCACCAGCCAGCTTCGCTCCGCTGACCTTGCCCTCGCCACAGTCTCCCGCTTCCGAAAAGCGACTTCCGGCGGCAGATCGTTTTCCCACCTCGCCGCCAAGACCTGGAACATCCTTCCCATCCACCTACAACAGCCCCAAGACCTGCTGACCTTCAGAAAACTCCTCAAGTTCTGGCTTTTCGAACAGTAGCAGCATTCTCCACCCCAGCGCCTTGAGACCCTCACGGGTGAGTAGTGCGCTTTACAAATTATATGATTGATTGATTGAATTATTTATTACAAATGTATATAAGGGTAATTGATTGATTCATTTATTACAAATGTGTATAAGGGGTTTATCTAGACAAAGAGCTCTCACCTCTCTAATGGTTGGAGGAGTAAGATCCATCGGAGAACCTGAGAGAATTGGATAAATCCATAAAGTCGTCCAGTGTTAACTCCAAATCACAAACACGTGCAATCGTTGCACCAGATGCCACGTCACGTGCCTAGGTTGCCAAACTGGCTGTAGTCCCTGGGACAGTTACCAAGGCTCCCTGGCAACTTTGACTTAACAAAATTGGAGAACCCATCACATGTTTTCTGTAAATGCTCAAAACTTTGCATGGAGCAAGAAGGAGCAGTTACTGAAACACCCTCCTGGGAGGGGCTCCAGTTTTAAACTTATGAACAAAAAATTGCCCTTAGCTCATTGTAACCATTTTTATTTGACTCCAGTGCTGCTTTTACCCAAGTATTTGCTTTGGAGCACAATCTACTCTTCAAACTTTAAATGGTATTGTAGACAATTCTAGCGTCACACAAAGGAGCAACACCGCGTATTGAAAAATTGTTTCCTCTTAGAGTATTCCTAAATCTCTCTTCTGATAATTTGGCTCATGAGCTATTATTAGTGGACTAACTGTGTTTTTGTCACAGTACTGGACAGTTCAGTATCACCTCATATGATCTTAATATACATTTTTTAAGTGCTCAGATCCCCAAGGAAACAACCCGCCAACGTGCCAAGAACAAAGATTGGGTCAAGCAGTGTTCATTTTGATGCTTACTTGTAAAATGTTGTAAAAGATCAAAGGTGAGCAGTGTACAAATGAAATTCACCACTTGTGACATATTTTGAATCTCTGCTCAAGTATTTAATCCACACAAAATTTAAAATGTATTGCTGCTAACTAACAATGGAGCTAGAAAATCCACAAATTAGAAGAACTTCCAGGAAGACAATATGGAAAATAGCATAAAATACCTCTGAGGACTGAAGGGAAAGTGTGATTGTGAACCCTGTCACTTCTGCCAAGGACAAGGGTCTCAGCTGTAAGGCTCTGTCTTCAGGCCTTCTGTAAAAGCTATAGCCACCCCACCACCTCTTCAATCCAGGTGGGGGGAGGGGAAGGATTGTATAGCCTTCAGGGCAGGCGGCAGCAAAAACTTAAATGATATAGCTTTGTCGGGCGTGGAGGGGTGCAGATAAGCTTGCCTTTGGCACACGTTTGTTGCATCTGCTGCACACTCCCACTGTCCAGATGTGCTGCAGGCAACCTTGTCCACCAAAATGACTAATGGTCGCGCCTACATTGAGCAGAGGAAAAATTGTGGTCATGCTGACGAGTACCCCACATTTGTCTGTCAATGAGAAATGTGTCCCAGGCATACCTTGACAGTATATGGCTTGGCCATATGCCTACATAACCTAACATGTGTATTTGTAAAGCGCATGTGCACCCAAGGGGCATCTAAGCACTGAATAACAGATGTTTATTGTTACTTAGCATGGGCGAATTTTGTGAATCTGGCGTTCGGGAATTTGCGTATTTGCGAACTCGCAATCCGCAAAATCCGCGAATTCTCGCAAATTTGCGATTTTTTTTGTGTTCGTAAGGGTTTCTGCCAGTTCGCGAGGGTTTTGTACCAGTTCGCAATTGCGAACTTACTTGTCGGCTCGCAACGGTCACGACTATGTTGTTTCTAAGTCTGGTTCATCATCACAGGTTCCTAGCACCCTCTGTTTCACCACTGCCACCCTCTGTTTCCCCATGCCACCCTCTGGTACATCAATGCCACCCTCTGGTTCATCACTGTAGATTATGGGGGGGAAAAGCAAGCACACCAGCCCTGCTTCAACTGACATGAATTAATTTGGGGTTGATTTATTAATGTGTCACTGTTTTAAAATTCCAGTCTGGCACCTGCTTCCTCATCTGTGATTTGCTTTCTGTTGCAGTGCAATTTTTTTTCCAGGACCTTTGTGGCCTACTTGTAGCTATTCTATGAGCCTGCTGTGAGGGTCAGAGCAGGGTCATAGAATTGTTGCAACTAGCAACTGAACTCTGGAGGGGCCCCAGTCAGGAAGCACTACAGGGAATGGTTACTAATGATGAGTTTGAACTTTTGCACCTGCTGAGCGCTTTCAGTTTTGAAAAACTCGTTTTTCTGCAGAACAGCAACTGTAATGCCCCAAACAAACATAGGCAACTGAACTCTGGAGGGGCCCCTCAGGAAGTACTACAGGGAATGGTTACTAATGATGAGTGAACTTTTGCACCTGCTGAGTGCTTTCAGTTTTGCAAAACTCGTTTTTCTGCAGAACTGCAACTGTAATGCCCCAAACAAACTTACTTGTGTAAGTTGATTTCTAATCCAAAAGTGATTCAAAAGAAAGTCAAAAGGCCTCAAATCCAAAAAAGTGCAGGCAAATGTCAATATGAGGAGTTATTCTGATAAAAATCATCATTTTCAGAAGGTCTATGCTGCTTGCTAGTGGATTTCTTGTGCAGAATTGCAAATTTTGTAATTTCGCGAGTGCGAGATTGTTGCTGCCTACATGTTCGCAATTGCGAACTCTCACGATGCATCGACAAACTCCCTCGGGATCCCGCAGCAAGATCCAAAATGGCGCAGCACTCGCAAAATATAGAGAAAAACAACTTAGCAAACGCTGAATGACGGTAAGTGAACGCCGCACGCCGCAATATTATATCACCAAGAAAAAAAATCTGCGGCGTGCGAATTTGCGGATTTTCGGTAAATTCGCGAGAGTTCGCGGATTGCGAATTTACCCAAAATCCGCAAAATCCGCGAGCGGAACGGATTTTCCGCCCATGCTTAATTTTTACCTAACGGTACTCACTTTAACAACCTCAGAAGGATGAAAGGCTTAGTGGACCTGCCATCATTTGGAACTATGGCCATGAGATTGAACACAGGCTCCTAGGGGTAGACGCATTAGTCCACTGAGCCACCAGACCCAGAAGATTACCTCACTATTTCTGAGTATTGCCTGGGTGAAAAGAGCTGAGGCCAAAATTACTAAATAATCCCTGGCTTACCATCTGTCTTTCTCCACTGGCCCTCTTCTCTCTCCCCCAAGCCCTTAATTTGGGTCTGTCATAGCCCACTGAGCCCCACTCTTTGTTTCTCGCCACAGCCTCCAATATAACTCTTTATAAATTCACTGTGCAGACCTCACCTCTCTCAGCCCGGAGATGGCAGCTTTCTCCATTCGCTTTGTTTATATTCCGACTTCTGGTTTTCCCAGCCCATTGTCAAGAGGTAGAGAGCCCCCCCTCCTGCCCGAGCCCCCCTCCCTCCCGCCCGAGCCCCCTCCTGCTCGAGCCCCCTTCCACTCTTCTGCTTTCAATCAATATAAAAAGGCGTGCCAGCGGGCCAGGATGTCTTTACAATGACAACAGATATATTCTGTCAATAAATCCACTCTACATTGCCTCTTTATTCCTGTGATGCTCTCACCTTGTTGGAATGATTCATTGCACTATAAATGCAGTGGCATCTGATGACGCACATCGGTCAGGGTATATTGCTGCAGGCAGGGTGCACCACAGCTGGGCTGCAAAACACTTCAAGTCATTGCCATTGCAATATGAGGAATATGGCACAAATGCCTGTGATTGATGTAACTCACCATCTCTATGAGTCTTCCTTACAATCATTAATGGATAATTCTCTTTTCTCTCGATAACGTTAATAAGAAGAGATCAAGAGAATACTCTGTAGCCGTGTCTGGGGGCTTAGTGGACTAATGCGTCCCCTGAAGGGACCTATGTTCAACCTCATGATCACATGTTCAAATCCCTGTGGGTCCACTCAGCCTTTCATCCTTCTGAGGTCGATAAAATGAGTACCATTGAGTTGACTAACAATGAACATCTGTTATTCAGTGCCAAGATCCCTAGGGTGTTCCTGCGCTTTACAAATACACATGTTATCGTATTAATTAAAATTTCTCTATAATGCTGCGTTACTTGAATTTTTAAGATTCCGTCTTTAGTGTCATTTGATTAGATGGTGCTTCTGTTATGAAATATATAGACTGTGCATAATCGGTACAGTCACTGCCCAGCACTTGACTTGGAGACAAGTCGTCACCCTCCCACTGGAGGCGGTGGCCAGATGTACAGACCGTCAGGTCGTAACAACTGATTGAAAGTAGCTGAACGACGTTTTGTCACCTGCCTCTCATTTTGAAATGCCAGCCAAGTATTAATAGATTGCTTTGCAAAATGCCCTTCTTCAGAAGAGGGTTTTGGAAAGAAGTGACTATTATTAATTAGAGATTCTATCACAAGAAACAAATTTCCCTCCTGCATGACCGAAGTCGCTAACTGGATCAATCAATCAATCAATCAGGAAATTTGTAGAGCGCACTACTCACTTGTGAGGGTCTCAAGGTGCTGGGGGTAGGGGGAGCTGCTACTAATAGACAGGTCTTGAGTAGCCTCCTGAAGGTTAGTAGGTCTTGGGTCTGCTGTAGGAACCTCACGCACAGTATCTAGCGCCGAGACGCCTACAGGCATTTGTTCGCGCTGTATAAATTGCAAAAGTAAATAAATAAAATAAATAAATAGGAGGATGGGGTGGGTGTTTCATCACTAACTGGATTAAAGCAACTGTGCCAAGCTCAACACGGACAAGACAGAAGAAGTGATCTTCGGCAAGAAGAGCTCACCATGGACTGCAGCTGGTGGCGGGCAGAACTCAGACCCACACCTAGCAAACCCGATATGACCAGACAGTCAACACTGCTCCTGCATCCTGCTCCCACATCCTGAAGATGCTGAGGAACATCTTCAATTGGCCCCCAAGCAACACTAGAAAAACTCACCAACACCCCATTCACCAGCAAGTTGGAAGACCCTCTACATGGGGAACACAATGCAACTTACTATAAGACTGCAAACCATCGAAACGCGGCAGCCAGACTCATCCTTAACCTCTCTCACAGTACTCACTTCACACCACAACTCAGGGAGTGCCACAGGCTCCCAATACACAAGCGGCTCATTTCAAACTCTTCACCCACACATTCGAGGCACTACACAACTTAGGCCCCACCTACCTAAAAAGTCAGATCACCTACCACTTACCATCCAGACACCCCCGTTCCTCAGGACTCCTACTTGCACACGTCCAGTGCATATACGGAACCAGATCAGGAGGACGGGCATTCTCTTACACAGCTCCTAAAGTATGTAATTTCCTCTGATACCGCATCAGAGCCTCCTCCTCTCCTCTTGAATACCACAAGAAGCTGAAGACCTGACTTTACAATTACCAGCCTATCATAGGCAGGGCTAGGCTAACACCTGCTCAGCACCTGGACACCTTCACAGCTGCTAGTGGGCTTTACAAATACACGTATCATAACAACATAGCAGAGAGGTCGCTATTTTTCACAGCGTGTAATTGGCTAGCAATATAGGAATGGTGGCCTGCAAGGGATGTCGAATCTTGAACTCTGTGTTTACATGCCCAAACTGCCACAAAACAGTGCAGAGAACACAACCCTTTGCCTGAGTTTTATTTAATTGGTGCGAATACGTCACCGATAAAGCGAACAAACACACGGTCATCCCATATGTGATACGTACACATAAATGAGATGAGAAAAATATATATTTCCTTATTATTATTATTTAGTCCAAAAGGTATAGAAAAAGATCATTAGGTGAAATCTCAAAATGTTAATATAAACTAATATCATTAATCACACGCATTCATTCTGTCTAACCATCAAACAACCACACACTCATACATACTCAAACCATTCAACACATACAAAATCATTATATAATAATGATAATAATCCAAAATCACCAACAAGTCTTCCCCAAGGTCAATTCACATCAAATGCAATGCAGTAATAACATAGACAATTGTATATTGAATATCGGGAGTGTACAGTTGTTCACTCCTCACACAGTTCAGTAACACAATTTCTTTCCCCGGAGGGAGATAGATATGGGGGAGACACAAGGCTCCAGCGCCGATGCGCGTTTCGGTGTCTCAATCAATCAATCAATCAACAAATTTGTATAGCGCGCTACTCACCCGCTAGGGTCTCAAGGCGCTGGGAGGGGGGGAGTCGCTACTGTTCGAACAGCCAGGTCTTGAGTTATTTCCTGAAGGAGAGATGGTCCTGGGTCAGCCGTAGGGGGGTGGGAAAGGAGGTCCATGTCTTGGCCGCCAGGTAGGAGAAAGATCTTCCTCCGGCAGTGGCTTTGTGAAGTCGTGGGACGGTGGCATGGGCGAGGCTGGCGGATGGGAGATGGCGGGTGGGTGTGTAGAATGTGAGGCGGCTGTTGAGGTATTTGGGCCCCATGTCGTGGAGAGCCTTGTGTGCGTGGGTGAGGAGTCTGAACATCATCCTTTTGTTGACGGGGAGCCAGTGCAGGTCTTTCAGATGGGCAGAGATGTGGCTGTGCTGAGGGATGTCCAGGATGAGTCGTGCCGAAGCGTTCTGTATGCGTTGAAGCCTTTTCTGGAGTTTGGCTGTAGTTCCCGCGTAGAGGGTGTTCCCGTAGTCCAGTCGGCTGGTAAAGAGGGACTGGGTGACTGTCTTCCTGTTTTCGGTGGGGATCCACCAGGAGATCTTTCGGAGCATGCGCAGGGTGTGGAAGCAGGATGACGAGACGGTGTTGACTCGCTTGGTCATTATGTGGGATGAGTCCAGGATGAAGCCCATGTTGCGTGCATGGTCCGTGGGCTTGGGGGCGGTGCCCAGTGCAGAGGGCCACCAGGAGTCGTCCCAGGCCGAGGGGGATGGTCTCAGGATGAGGACTTCTGTCTTGTCTGAGTTCAGTTTCAGACGGCTGAGTTTCATCCATTCCGGGAAGTCTTTCATTCCTTCCTGGAGGCTGGCTCTGGCGGTGGCGGGGTCGTTGGTGAGGGAGAAGATCAGCTGGGTGTCATCAGCATAGGAGATGATGTTTAGGTTGTGTTGGCGTGCTATTGCTGCAAGAGGGCTCATGTAGATGTTGAAGAGGGTGGGGCTGAGTGAGGATACTTGAGAAACGCTTGAGATGACTTCGGTGGCCGCGGATCGGAAGGGGGGAGGCGGACTCTCTGGGTTCTTCCGGCGAGGGAAGAGATGATCCATTCCAAGGCCGTTCCTTGGATTCCGGTGTTGCTGAGGCGCAGTTTCAGGGTGAGGTGGCATATGGTGTCGAAGGCTGCTGAGAGGTCCAGGAGGATGAGGGCGACTGTTTCCCCGTTGTCGAGCAGGGACCTGATGTCGTCGGTGGCTGCGATGAGGGCGGTCTCGGTGCTGTGGTTTGCTCAAAAGCCAGACTGCGAGGGGTCGAGGGATCCGTTTGTCTCGAGGAAGGCAGAGAGTTGTTTGTTGACGGTCTTTCTCGATGACTTTGGCAAGAAAAGGGAGGAGCGAGATGGGGTGGAAGTTCTTGAGGTCCGTGGGGTCCGCAGTGGGCTGAGCTCGGCATGTTTCCAGCTCTCCAGGAAGGTGGTGGATGCGAAGGAGCTGTTAATGATGTCCTGGAGTCTGACCCTAGTCTGGGTCACACCTTCATCAGAACCAAGCAAAACAGAGTGGGACTCATGAAGACAGAAACCTGATGATTAACCCCTTTGCTGTGGGGGTAATTCCCCCACGGTGCAGCGGGAGGGGGGGGCCTCGGCGCCGCGGTGCTCGTGACGAGCCCGGCTTGTCATGAGGCACAGCAGAGCTGTGCTCATGGCGAGCTGGGCTCGTCACTACTCTGCCCACTAATTGATTCTCCCGCACAGGCGGGGAATCAATTACACGTGGGAGTGCCATGGCCGTTATGAAGAGCCCCTCTCGTCATGAACACAGCTCCACTGTGCCTCATGACGAGCTGGGCTCATCATAAGCATACAAGGGGTTAATAAATGCCTAGATCGTTGGATAGATTATACAGATACATTCAGCAGTGGAGAGCACCCAACAAATAACCCAATATGATAAATATGGGTGCAAGTAGGTGCAAACTCATAGAGAATTCACAAAGAAAAGATGGAACAGACGGTATCCTCAGTAGTGCGCGCCGCGATGTTCAAATCCTATTTAGTCGAATGTGCAGATTGGGGTCCGGATGGCGTGGAATCCTCATGCCAGTGATAACCGGCGGATAAAGAATGTTTCTAAAGCTACCTGACATGATTGTCAAAGGGCGGAACTGTTCAATTGGTACCACTTCCCTTTTGAAAATTAGTTAACACCCCATTTGAGGTGTCGGTAACTTTTCATTTGTTTGCAACTACAGCTGCATTCATAAGCCATTGATACATATCACTGCAATTTGCAATGATTTGCACAACTGTTTTTGCGCGTCACAAAGGATTTTCTAACTCAGAACAGGATCATAGAACATTGCCAAACCCCATTTTCCAGTTGAATCAAAGGGTCGGTGACAGAAAAATAGTGTTGTACACGCAGACCTTGCCCCCGGCCAACCGGGGCAAGGGGCAAGCCATCATGCTCAAATTACTACCTACTCCACGACCAAACTCAAATCTCTCCTTTCAAACTAACTAGCTGTCGACCGGCGCTGTCTTGCTAGCATTGCCAAGAACGGGATAATGGAAAAAAGACCCTCCTTCCCCGAATTCTATCATCGTACACACCCAAGTAAAGGTACTAACCTCCAGGCTTTAAACAAAGTAAAGCCCCTAACAGTTATCTATCTAAACACTATCTAAACACCCGCTCCATGGTCAAACACCAACTAGACATACATAACTTGTTGGAGACAGAAAAACCAGACATCCTACTGCTAACAGAAACCTGGCTAACACAGGACTCCTCCCCTGACATCCTAGCAGCATTACCTAGCGACTTTTACATCCTCCAAGCCAACCGCCCTCAGGGCAAAACAGGGGGGTGGTAGCAGCTATAGTCCACCAAGACTTGAAATTCTCAGCACTTACTCCCCTCGACCTATCACAAGTAGACAACCTAGTGATTAAACTAGAATCTGACTCTGCCCCTCTGGTCTGTGTTCTACTCTACAGACCACCACGGAGCATGCCGCATTTCCCACAGTCTCTAAGTGAACAGATGACACATCTCACAACTAACCACGCAAAAATACTATTGATTGGTGATTTCAATTACTGGGCCAATGACCCAGCAGGTGGACCTCAGTCAGCAGAACTAACAGACTTACTAAAGGGGCTCAAGTTCAGTCAGCACATCGCCACTGCTATGCACATCAAAGGGCACACATTAGACCAGGTCTGGTCTACCAACCTGGCTATAACAAATCTAGATGGGACTCCCTGTATCTGGTCTGACCCCCATCTCATCAAATTTGCCATAAACAATCTTACCAAACCTAAAATGTCTCTACCTGACCCTGGATCTTTTAGGAGCTGGAACACTATTGATAAATGTCAATTCCTGGAAACACTGGCCAACACAATCCCCATTAGCCAATCCTCTATCGATGAGAGTGAGAGAAACCTGTCTGACTGGCTTTTGACAGAATGCAATAAACATGCCCCACTTAGATAAATACAATGAGCTCGTTGTCACGAATCCCAGAATGGTTTTCCTCTAACTTAAAGGAATTAAAACTTGCTCTGCGTCAAGCAACAGGGAAATGGAGTAGTAAATACTCACCTGAGGACAAAAGCACCTGTCTAGCAGCCCTCAGAACTTACAAAAAACGATACTGGCCACAAAGACTGAATATTTCTCGTCTAAAATCATCACCTCCACAAACCGATCTAAGGATATCTTCTCAATAATTAATGAATTATCCAACCCTGACAGAGTGACATTAAAATCTACACCTTCGCAACTCCGATGTTACTCCCTGAACAACTTCTTCATTGACAATATCAAAACTATTAAAGCAAGCATCCCCATATGCCCAAGGCCTACATGTTCAATTAAATTAAAAAACCCACACAGGTTAGAACATATCCATATGATAAGTCAAGAAGTTTTCACTGATCTATTGACCAAAGTAAAATCCGGCTCTCCCAGGAACTGCTGTCCCCCATGGATCTTACGGGAAGCCTTTACTGCCTGCCCGGACCCAGCTATAGCCCTTTTATACAAGTCGTTATCTCAGGGTTACGTACCTGACGCCTTTAAAGAGGCATTGATTATTCCCCTCCTTAAAAAGCCAGGATCTGAGCTGATCCTGGGACTCTAGCCAACTACCGTCCTATCTCACTGCTTCCTTACCTGGCTAAGCTACTCAAAGCCCACATAGTCAAGAGCCTATCTGCCTTTTTGGAGCAGTCCAATTATCTGGACTCACATCAAGCAGGGTTCCGCCCAGCTCACTCCACAGAATCAGTGATATTGCCAGTCCTGGATACCCTGCGAGAGAAGGCAGACGGAGGATCCCCACAAGCTCTGGTGCTGCTGGATCTTTCCGCTGCCTTTGACACGGTCGACCACGACATCTTGGTCGACCGCATCAAGGATGCAGGAATCCAAAGTTTGGCCCTTGAATGGATTAGCTCCTTTCTAACAAACTGATATCAGGTGATCCCCCTAGGAAATTTCATCACTCCCAAAATTAAAAACACATGCGGTGTTCCCCAGGGCTCCTCTCTCTCCCCTCACTCATTCAACTTTTGCCCCCTCCCCCTGTTCCATGCCCTAAAAGAAAGGAAAGTCCAAACCTTTAACTACGCAGATGACTTCCAACTAGTATTCCCTATCAATGACTCCCCTACCACTGTCCACGAATTCCAGATGACAATGCTGTTCATCCGCGATTGGATGAACAGCAGCCACCTAAAGTTAAATCCGGACCAAACAGAAGTGACCCTTACTGGAGGCTCACTGAACCCCTGGAGCTCCCGCTTCCGGCCTAAACAACTGGGACAGCCTACCATCCCTCCCACATCTGCCAAAACCCTGGGAGTAATAATCAACAACAACCTTACTATGGAAACTCAAATTGGATCTGTGATCTCAACATGCTGTTTTAAGCTAAGGAAAATAAAGAAAATCAGCAGGTTCCTCACACAGGAAGCAAAAATACAGGCAGTACTCGCTTTTTTAATATCCCACATCGATTACGCCAACTCACTATACTTTGGCATCCCGGCCTTTCTCACCGTCTCCAAATGGTTCAGAACCAGTCAGCTAGACTGATTTTTCAAGAAACAAGCGCCAACATATCACCTCTCTTTTGAAGAAGTTACACTGGCTTCCAATAACCCAGAGATGCGCTTTGAAGGTGGGATGCTTAATCTTTAAATCCTTGACTAGCAAAAACTCAAAATTCATCAACAGCCTGATCGAGAGGTACACCCGACCCGCATCCTACGATCTGCTTATATGCATCTCCTGACCATACCTCCCTTTAGACTAAAACGCGTTGGTGGGACAAGGTTGCAGCTCTAGGCCCCAAATACTGGAACTCCCTACCTCTTGAGATCAGGTCTTACACAGACCTCATGACCTTTCGCAAAGTCCAACAACGTCAGAGTAGCTCCAAGAAACTAACCTGGTGTACATGCCCTCTACAAATAAAGATTAACATAACATAACATTTCATTAAATGGATCCCAAATGAGGGTCCAACTTGCAAGCGGGCACTTTCTGCCTATCAAACATGAACGTTATACACAATGGGCCCGATTCACAGAACTAACTTAAGACAAAATCCTAAACGTACTACTTTTGGTATTCACAGTAGGCATTTAGTACTGGTAAAGTTAGGATTTTGTCTTAAGTTTGACTGAAAACAGACTTAAGACAGACTTAAAACAGACTTAAGACAGACTTAAGCTAGGTTGTTGTCTTATGTCTGTCTTAAGTCTGTCGTAAGTCTGTCTTAAGTCTGTCTTAAGTTTGTCTTAAGTGTGCCTTAAGTCAAACTTAAGATAATCCTAACTTCACTACTACTAAATGCCTTCTGTGAATACTAAAAGTAGTAAGTTTAGGATTTTGTCTTAAATTAGTTCTGTGTATCGGCCTCAACATTTCTGTAATTTTATATAAGTGCACAAATCCATTTGTCAGGGCACATAAATAATCCTGATTTGGAGAACTGTCAAGGACAGGGCCCTGTGAAGCTCTTTTTCCCTTCTTAATTGAACAAGAAAGGGTGTTTCCGCCCAGTAGGCACAGTGCCACCTTGAACATGTTTTCCTGTGAAAGATGGCAGGTATGTCCTTAAAAGGGTCCTGGTTAGAAGGAAAACCTCACTCAGATAAGGAAAGTACATTCCTTCTCATATTGGTAGATATTGTTAGTTCTTGATCGAAGACGATGTATGATGCAAGTATGGAAAAGAAGGGCACCAAAACCACCCTGAGACAAGGGTGAGAAAGAGTCCAGCTTAAAGCCTTCCTGTTAGACCTGGCATCATTGACGTGGGTCTCCCTTCCATTTTTGCTGTTGCCTCATGTATTTTTGCTGGTGTTAGATGCTTTGGGCACTGTGCCACTGCTGTCCAGTGCCACAGTGCGAGTACTCCCTATTGTAAATTGATGTATTAATCACTGGTTCCATGTTTGGCTATTTGTTTTACTTGTCAGACCCCAGTCTAGTGCACTGAGTGTGCCCAGGGCGTGTAAATCCAAATGCTGCTGGTGGGCCTGCAGCACTGGTTGTGCCACCCACAGAAGCAGCCTTATAAAATGTGTCTAAGGTCTGCCATTGCAGAGCCTGTGTGCAGTCTGGTACTTGCCAGTCCCTAAAACCTTCTCTTTTCTTCAGATCAGTCACCCCTATGGTGGGCCCAAGGGCAGGGTGCATTATAAGTATAGGGTAGGACAAGCCCTGATGTGTGTGGCATGTCCTAATAGTGAATTACAGCCTTTTTCGTTTTTCACTATTGCAAGGCAACCTGTTCCCCATAGGCCAGAATGTGCTGTTAGATTTATTGCATCTTATAATCCTAACAGGCTCAGAGAACATGGTAGAAATTCGAGTTTAGTATGACTAAACTCAGAATAATAAAATACATTTTTTAGTGAAGTTTATTTTAATATTCTGTGTTTGCAAATACCACTTTTAAAAAGTAGGTATTTGCTTGTCTAACCATTCAAACCTGCCTCTGCTGGGTTGTGTATTACTTTGTCTGGTTTTGTGAGTGACAGGGCTGGAGGATTCCAAGACATAGGCTGAGTCAACCAGTGGTGAATAGAGAGATCTGCATCTAGATGGGAGTGAGGAGTTGCATCTGAACCTTGAATAGGGCTGTGCCTGCCTTCCACATAGCAGGCTCCACCCTCCGGGGAGCAGCTGATGCCTCTGCCCTGTACACTAAAAGAAGAGAAGGAGTCCTGTAAACAAAGTGCTCCAGGACTGTACTTGCCTTCCACAATACTGGCTCCACCTCCTGTTGGGCGTCTGATGTTTCTGCCGTGCACTGTGAAAGGAAAGGAGAAGTCTGGTAAACAGAGTGCTTCAGAACTGGTTTGGACTGGGCAAAGGCCCCTCTCCCCTCAGAGAACAAAGGATTTTGGGGTATAAATATTGGGACCCTGATCCCATGAAATTAGATCACTTTTGGTCTACAAGAAGAAACCTTTATTGAGGAGAGGAACCTTAAGAAACTGAGGAGAGACTATTCCCAAACTGAAGTGCTGCTTAGGGTATTGGCCTGCAGTGGTTGCCTTACTGCCAAGGGAAGGAAAAAGGAACTTTGTGTACTTTTCTTTCAACTTGTGAAGGATCTCCAAGGGCTTGGAAAAGAGCTTGCCTCCTGCTTAAGTATCAGGGACAATAGACGTCAACCCCCAGCTCCCCAGAGTTCTCTTTGAAGTGCCTGCTGCT
This sequence comes from Lissotriton vulgaris, assembly GCF_964263255.1. Taxonomy (NCBI): domain Eukaryota; kingdom Metazoa; phylum Chordata; class Amphibia; order Caudata; family Salamandridae; genus Lissotriton; species Lissotriton vulgaris. Next base: position 20,697,468 of record NC_141699.1, read on the forward strand.
GTTTTGGGCCTTCTGAGGAACTGCGTATCGCAAGGAGCTGGAAGCGCGAGTCAACAAGAAGAAGCGTGTTGCCCTAGCTGGGCCTGCCGTCGCAACTCCGAAGGAGGGTGTCGCCGCTGGAACTGTCATACTGCACCGCAACGGAGAGAAGCGTGCCGCAACGAAGAGGAAGCGTGTCGCCGTCGCTTCTGCTGCCGTTGCAACTCCAAAGGAGGGTGTTGCCGCTGTAGTTCTCGCACTGCACTGCATCAGGAGAAGAATCTCGCAATGAGGTCGGAGCATGTCGCCGTCGCTGTGCCTGCCGTCGCAACTCCGAAGGAGGGTGTCGCCGCTGGAACTGTCGCGCTGCACCGCATCGAAGAAGAGCACCTCGCATCCCCAAGAAGCAAGGCCGCCGTCGGAGCTGCTGCTGTCGCATCTTGGATGTCCCCGCTGTAGTTGTCGCATCGTGCAGAAGCTTCACGAATCGTGGGAGAAGAGCGTTGCCGCTGGAGCTGCTGCCGTCACATCATAAGGGTGTTGCCGCCGCAGTCCAGGCATCGAACTGAGAACTTCTCGCATCCCCAAGAAACGTGCCGCATCTGGAAGATCTTCATGTCTTTATTTCTTTGTATCTGAACTTTGCCGCATTCTCATCGCTGAGACATTGCTTGTCGTGGAAGCGCAACTCAAACTAAGGTACATTGACGCAAAGTGTCGCATCTAAGAACTGAACTGAACTAAGCTTAAATCTACCATCTTAAAATAATAGTATTGTGTATTTTTGTCGTTTATGGTCTTGTGGTAACTCTATATAAAGTATACTTATTTTTTATATAAAAACCTTGTGTGGTGTCCATTTGTAGTGTTGTCACTGGGTTACTGTATGTGGTCACAAATGCTTAACACACAACGCCTCTGAGATAAAGCCTGCCTGTTCGTGCCAAGCTACCAAGGGGGTGAGCAGGGGTTATTTTAGGAGTGTAATCCCCCTTATCCTGACTAGAGGCGAGGGTCCCTATTTGTCACAAGTACCTACCTGTGCCAACTAGAGACCCCCAAATCTAACACTTCCAAATACAGTATCGAGATAGGAAAGATGCTAAACAAAAGAGAAGCAAATATGCAGGACAGAATGAATCAATGCAGTTGATGAACATGCTGAAAACAGGGTAGAAAGAGTGTTGCACTAGTGCCTCTCTTGCAAGCAATGAAAAACAGGAGGGTAGGAGTGTTGGCAGACACCTCTCTCTGAGCAAGGCTTTTCTCATGCATAGTATAGATAGATAGGAAATGACATTACTGGAAAAGGGCCACAACTATCTTAAAATTGGAAACTCTGATAGCAAACGTTGGGAATGTGACCATTTTGGATGGGAATAGATTTGGTCTAACCATGCCTACTAGTCTAGCAAATGGTGTTTCATCGGGGAGACGGATGTAAGAACATTGACCTTCTGTTTACCATCCCTCCTCCTAAAAACCAACCCCCCTCAAGCCCTAAAAATGTCCCTTACTACCCCAAGCCCTAACCCCCCCCCTCCTAAGCCCTAAAAACTACCCCTACCCCGAGCCCTAAACACTTCCCCACCCCTCCTAAGCCCTAAAAACTACCCCTTCCCCAATAGCCCTAACAACTACCCCCAAGCCCTAAAACCTATCACACACCCCAGCCCTAAAAACTATCCAGAGCCCTAAAAACTTCCTCGATCCACCCTGAGCCCTAAAAACTTCCGCAGCCCCACTCAGCCCTGAAAACTACCCCAACCCCCAAAACCTGCCCCCAGCCCCACTTACCTCACTGCGTCCTCTCCTGATCCTTCCTCTACCTGGTCCTGCCAATTCCAGACATTTAGACAGCGCATATGCTTTAACCACGCATGTGCATGCTTAAGGCGTACGTGTGGTCAAGGCAAGCGTGGTTGCACTCGAGTTGCTCGGGCATACGTGGATAAGGCCACTTTGTTCCGGCCGTTTCCCCTCCCATGGTGAGAAGGGTATTATCATTTTTATTTTAAAAAAGAATATCCCTCTCTGGGATTTGCTTTTTAAAAAGAAAAAGAAAAACATTTTTGTGCAGGGCTTCGTTACGTTGACAGAGCCCTGCACCAAACCGTAAAAAGCCATCAAAGGAACTGCCATAACGGCGGTTCCTGGCAATGCTGTAACTAATGACCAGCCTTATAAGCACGCTTCTACTTCAGGTCAGGCAGCTAGGAGCTAGACATGCTCTAATTGTGCAGCCTGGGCTGAACTTTACCAGGCTGAGGATTTTCACAGACCTATGGGCATGACCTCCTCAGCCTGGAAAAAGTGTCTCAAGGCTCTACTTTGTGACGAGGGGGAGCCCCTTACTTGCCTTAGACCTGGCCGATTCAGTTTTAAGCCCTGAAGTGCCCCCGGCTGAGTGTCAGTCACTGATGCCTCGGCACAGAGGGGCTTGGGGCCAGCAGTCTCACTGACCCCATCCTACTCTATGATGAGGTAGGGGCTGCTGCCTCCCCTGAGAGGCTAACGTCAGGTCAGCCAATGAGAGAGAATGCAGCAGTCCCAACCCTTCTGGGAACTCCAAAGCTTTCCTCTCCTTGAGCTGCTGGGCAGGTAAGTTTTATGTTTTTGAATGTTTGGTATGTGTGTGTGTGTGTGTGTGTGCCTGCATGCTTGTATGTATAAATGTATGAAATTGTGTTATGAATGTGTGTGTGTGTGTGGAGTTTGTGCCAAACAAAAAGCCTTGAACATCACTCTTTTCTCACCGGGAGCTGACGGAGCTCTAGTATTGCCTCTGAGACTGGCTTGAACTTGCCAATTTTCTTCAGAAGTCGAGCCACCACATTCTGTAGGCATTGAAGCATCTTTAGAGAAGGTTGGTGAAGGCCTACATATAGAGCATTGCAATAGTCCAGTCTAGACAGAACTAAGGCAGTGACCACTAACTTCTGAGGTTCACATCGAATGAAAGGGAGGACTTAAGGTGCGCCCCGGAAAAAAGCAAAACAGGTGAGTTTATTACTGTATGCATTGAAAGACAAACTGGGGTCAAAAATGATTCCCAACTTCCAGACTGAAGGCACCTGAGAGGGAGAAGAGCCAAGCATCTGAGGCCACCAGGATTGGGCCCAAAAACGGTGTCTTTGCCGAAAAGGAGAACCACAGTTTTATCCGAGTTCAGCATAAGGCTATGTTGCACGTCCAGCCTCCAATTGCACACATATAGGTATTCAAGCGGTGTGCTGTCTCATGTACTTCATTCACGATGGACACAATATGCACCGAGAGAGACTTAGTGGATAAGAAACAAAAGCAAGATGCCTTATAATGTGCAAGGATTGTACACTCGATTGAATAAATGGAGCCTGAAATGACTCAGGAGGAGGCCTGGGTCTGGCCAAAGGTCATGCTCACACCGACATGTGTCTGCATTGAGGATTTTGGGGCACGAATACCACAATAGTATGTTCTGATATCATTCAGATCTGATGCAGATACATATTTAAGAATTCATAAAGTCCTGAATCTTTTTGGCATCACTGTGTTCTAACTGGGTGAGACGTATCCTTCCACTGATGACTTGAGGGGACTCTTTTCTGTTTTGCAATGGACAGTTCATGAAAGTGCAGGTATTTCTTCTCCCTGCTTGTGACTCTGCCCTCCCCCCTTCTTCCTGCCCTTCCCCGCTCTTTAATACCCCCAATACCGCTCCCTGTCCAGGTCTCTGTCCCACACTTGATGATACATATGCTTGTTTTAATGTATTTATTTCCCTTTTTAAAAGGACCTGACAACTGCAAAGTGCTACTAGACTGCAGTTGCCTTTTTTTGTTGGGGTGCCCTTGTTAGAGGCATAAATTAAAAATGGCCGCCATGCAACACTACGCATACACAGCAAATGGTGTAATGCATGGATGCGCATGCGTCACAATGCACGTGGCCATGCTTCATGACGCTCACTTGCGCATCTGCAGCCACCTTATAATAGAAAACCCATTGCAAGATCACCAGCCATCCATGCGCTTTGACGCATGCACCTGCATGCAAAAGTTAAAAAGCATTGGCAAAGCTAGCAGATCAGCCTTGTAAAGCACAGACCTATTGGCTGTGCCAGTGCTTAATATTACTTTGGAGGGACCCAGCTATTCTGATTCTGTGCACTCGGGTCCCTGTCTCTGCGATATTTATCCTAATAAATCTGCAGACACCGCGTTCAATCCTGATAAAGTGAGAGCCTCCCCCAGGTGCTGTATATCCCGGATAATAACTCCTGGAGCCTCAGAGAGAGTTTTATTACATTTATATTGTCTGCTGAAAGCACACTCGCCCCAGCCTGTGGGGAGCAGCCATAAGCTTTAGAATAACACAGAAACCAATTTTACATTCTGAAAAGCAACTCCAAGCAAGAAAGTGAATGTCTAAATAATACACAGAGGGAACCAGCTACTGAATATTACTTTTGTAAGAACAAGTGTCGCGGGATTTACTCTCTGGGAATTTAAAAGTGACTTGAAGTATCCAATATATGCAAATTGATGCAAAATAGCCCAGAACAGGGACTTGTGTGGAAGATAATGTGGCAGGCCTGCTTCCTCCAGTAGGATCTCAAGGGCATTTCAGCCGAGAACCAAATTGCAGCCCTGTCTGCTCTCACAAAGAATGTTTTTCAACAGATAGAGTGGGTGAGTGAGGAAGCAAGTGTTTGAGGGACTGGGTGAGTGAGTGAGTCAATACATAAGTTAGTGAATGAGCAAGCAATGGAAGTTAGTAAGAGAACAAGGGGGCACGTGATTGAGTAGGTGATAGAGTATGTGACTGTGAGAGTAAGTAAGGCAGTGAGTTAGTGAGTGAGGGAGTGGGTGAGCTAACAAGCAAATGGTGTGTGAGTGAATGTGCAAGTGAGCAGATAAAGGAGTGATGTACTAAGCTATTAAAAGAAATGAGTGAGTGATTAGGTGAGCATGAGTGAGTACACAAGTGAGTAAATGGTTGGGAGAGGGAGTGAATGTGCAAGTAACTGAGTGATGCACTGTTAGTAAGTAAGGGGCAAGTGAGTGAGCAAGGGAAAGGGTGAGTGAGTGTGTAACTGAGTGAGTGAATGAGTAAGTGAATTAGTGAGTGATGGAGCAAGTGAGTGAGTTATTAAATATGCGAGTGAATGAGCATGGGTATGAGTCAGGACTCAATAAGCGAGTGAGCGAGTGAATGCATGAGTGAGTGAATAAGCGAGTAAGTGTTTGAAGGACTTTAGTTTCCATCAAAGCCAACTGGTTATGAGCAGCCATTGCTCCAACCCATGGTGTAAATCGTTGACTATATTTTGGCCCTGGCATGGAGTGAGCCCACTTGGAGGCACAGGACTGATTGAGGTCTGAGGGGCGTGGAAATTACAGATGTGTGTCAACCAGCAGACGCTGCTGAATCCACATTTACCCTGAGCCCCCTTCAGCTCGCTGCTGCAGCTTCTCCTCATCACAAGGACCGTGCCAATGTAGACGGACGGGGGTCCTTCCGGCGGTTGCGTCACACCTTGTCCTTCTACGGAGTCGCAGTTGGAGGGTCTAGTTTAAGGATGGTGAGGTGAGGTCTGTGGTTGGTCCTGACGAATAATGCGGGAGCTGCTGTTGAATCAAGAGAGAGCGCTAAAGAGCAGCATCTAAGGGCTCTGGTGCTGGTCACAGGCGGCCCGCACAGCTGGATCCTGCCCACTGTGATGCTGGCGACCCGATCGCCCTCTCAGAAACCCAATGTAAGCTGCTCACCGGGGATTTCCTTCCAGAGAAGCACCCCTGGATAGGCACTCTTCCCCCATCACGACCGACTCTGCCAGAGGTATTTGTAGATGCCCAGGGAAGTCCTAAGGGCTTTTGGAACTGAGATTGAAAAGATGGAACGGAGGTTAAGATGCTGAGTGGGACGAGAATCGTTTACAGTGTGGGAGGAGCTGAAAGGAGGAGCTTTGAGCATCTGAAGCAGCTGTGCCCTGTGGGTAAGATGAGACATTTGAAACTGTGCTGAGCTGGGCGCAGACAGGAGAGGTTGGGCTCTTTGGTGACCTTCATACTGGGACAGATACCCTTGAGCAGAGACTTGTACCAGGCATTGACGGAGTCTGACTCGTGTAGAATAAGCCTGACTCTGATGCAGCCGATGTTTGAGGGGAAGCCGCAGTCTGCTGTGATGAGAGCTGCTATGGCAAACCTCGTCCCTGAAGAAGTGATTATTGCATATTATTCAGGTAACCTGCCACCAGATAAGACAAACCACAACTAGTGCGCTCACTCTGTGCCCCCAAGACCTGGCTCTTCGGCTAACAGACCAGTGGACCCCCCCAACTCCCCTTCAGTGCCTTGAGACCCTTGCGGGTGAGTAGTGCGCATACAAACTCCCTGATTGATTCATTGATTGAAAGCCAATGCAGTGGTGTTTGCAATCAGAACTATTATTGGCGCCACATCAGTCCTTGAACCTATGGGCTTTGAGGTAGGACTGACCTGACAAGAGTTGACACTAAAGATAACCCTAGTGGGAGACTCAATTGCTACAACGCAGACTTGAGTGATGGAGCTGCTGACGTCAACTCGCGGGGGCCACGCAAAATGGTAAAAAAAATAGAAAAACTGCAAAAAGAAAGCAGAACTTCCCAATGTGTGTGGATCATTTAGGGGGTAACAGTACATTTTTTTACCATTAAACAGCAAGTAATTAATAATAAATAATGATTTTCATAAGAATATTGTTGACGACGTTTCAACCTTCCATGATTCAACAGGTCACCATCAGGACAGAGCAAGGAGTGAGAACGAAGGAAAAAGATTTCTGCATTGAAAGAAGGGGGTGAGTTATCAGTCCAAGGTTACTAACTCAACCAAAAATGTTGGAGAAACAAAATGAGGCCATATTAGGGGCCCCTTTGAGGTGAGGTCCACTTCCAGCGCAATAAAAAAGGGAGAGTTGATTAAATAAGCATCAACACATAATGAACATGGCTGAAAAAGGGTGTGAGGTCTTGTCAACGGTGAGGTGTGAGGTCTTGTCAACGGTGAGCACGCAGGGGCGCAAATGAGTGAGGAAGGAAGCAGAGAAACTCATGAATGAATCTTGTAAACGCCGCTCGTGCAGAATTAAGAAGGAGTGTTGACTGGCTGTACATATATATGATCATTAGGGAGGAGAGAGGATGCCTCTGCTCACAGCGATGATTGACGTCCAGCATGGGCATAGGAGACAAGGGGCAGTGCTGGAAGGTCACTGCACACTCCGGGAAGGCCGGGGTGCAAAAGACAAGGAATTACGAAATGAGTCAATCACACGTCATAATCAGGGGGAAATAAAAACAAGGTGGGAAGCATTATCTGTAGGGGTAGCATTCCTCTTTCAGAGCAACGGTGACGAGGTCTGGTATGCAAATGAATCGTATTCTAAAACAGGGCACATAAAGTGAAAGTAAATACGAGGGTGCAGGACCATTCCATGGGGTGTGCCTCACATGTACGTGGGTAAAGGGGAGAAACACTAGAATGCACTCACAGAAGGTGGCGCAGGAGCAAAGAATGCTGGGAGAAGTGATGGAACCCAGTGTGTGACACTTGGGACAGAGTGCACAAAATGCAAGATAATTCAGGGACTAGCACAGTAAGTGCCCAGCAGGGCATGAGGTGGAGAAGAGGGAGGCAGTATTGCCGCCTCGTGGATTCCTCCCACTATGGAGGATATAAATGAAACAGAGACACTGGTCTTGATCAGGTGGGTGGGGAATCTACTAGAACAAACAGGTCCACTTGTTGGGATCACATGAAACTGAGGAGAAAGTGGATCCAATAAAAAGACCCTATTAAAAAGTGGCCTTATCACAAATAATCACCTTAAATGTGTTCCCCCTATATGGGGATTGTCATCCAGAGATATGCTAATTGAACCTGTGGTAACTGTATAGTTATATCCATGAACATTGTTTGGAACATACATAGAAATCTGGTGAGGAACACAGCATGTCAGATAGACTGGTAACATATTACTCCACGACAGAATTAGAAGTAGATGGATAACTTGCGTCAATAAGATCTTAAGCAATGCAGGGATCCATTCTGGAAACTATTGAATAAAACAACTATTTACCCATAGCGCCAATACAAAGGGCCAAGTGGAGGAGCTATCCAACAGGAAGGCGTGCAGTTTAGGGTGGTGCCAAAGGTTTGAGTGGTAGATGAGATTGAGTACCACATCCATAGCAAGCTAGAATAGCATTTCCTTTCCTTCCTTCCTATATATTGATGTTTGTTTTTGATGTTTCACTTGATATGGTATTGATCTGTGCTTCATGATCACTTCTACTCTCCTGTATGAACCATTCACAATATTCTACTCCCTTCTCTAGCTCTATCGCTGCATTGTAGGTTATATCAGCACTATCCCATAATCTTTGTTGCATTTTGTTTTGTTGGTTTTCATTAATCTCTAGTCTTAGCACATTAAATGGTCTTCAAAAGACTACTTGCTTCCTAGAGTAAAACATTAACCATCCATTAGGATATTGGCTTTCCTCCCATAGTATATACATATTCGCTTCGAAGCCTACATTTATACTTCATCATCTTCACCAGGTCCTGCTAGTCTTGATACCATGATCCGTTTTAAAGTTGCATGACCCATATCAACAACTGGATGTGCATCAATCACATACAGCTTAATGGAAGCAAGCAGTAGATCGTTCTTTTTGGGAAAGCCGATAAGTTCTGGTCCAGTAACTGGTGGCCCCATAATCTAGGCCTATGTCCATCTCCCAACCAAGTAGTGCGGAACCTCAGAATAATGATTGACAATCAGTTGTCAATGAAAAATGTAATAGGTGTCTGTTATAGCATCTTGCGAAATTGTACGCTAAATCTTTCAATTGATTCCTATTGAATCCAGAAAACTGCTGGTACAGGAGCTTAATATAGCCTCTCCGATTCTGATGATGGAACCGCTCCATCATCAGCCACGGTGGCGCTGTGCTGATGACAGAGTGGTTCCGTCATGGCCCGCCTGATGCGCCTGCACGGCGCGGATTCCGCGACTGCGCTGGGCGTTCTATTGGCCATGACGGAACCGCTCCGTCATCATCAAAGCTCATCCGAGGCTGGTGACGGAGCGGTTCCGTCACCAGCGTGTGAGCGCCGCGCGACCCCCCTGCCCACTTAGCGCTGCGGCAGAATAGCCGCCTCAGCGAAGGTGATAAGCGTTATGGACTATGGCAATGCCCTAATAGCTTCAGTAATAGAGGAGCTCCAATCTAAACTTTAAGTCTTGCGGAACATCGCTGCTAGTCTGATTTTAAACCTTCCATCAAGAGCTCCATCAGCACCTAGCTTGAGGTCTCTTCATTTGCTCCCTGTTAAGAAGCGAGGTTGTTTCAAAATCCTGTGGCTCTCTCACAAAAGTTTGTATGGAACCGGGCCAAGCGATTTAGCTAAGAAACTTAGTTGGTATCATCCAAGTAGACCACTTAGATCTAATACTAAATATCTCCTCAACCCACGACAAATCCGCACAGCAAGGAATGGCGGTCGGTCCTTTTCTTTTCTTGCACCTGCCCTCTGGAACAAGCTTCCATCTCCTATTCTCTCCATCTCTGATCACACGCTCTTCCACAAGGAATTAAAAACCTGGCTATTTGATCATCAATAATGCCGTCATATCAGATTGTCAGTTTGCACGTAGTCTTCGCAAGCACCATGGGAACTTTTGGTGATTTGTGAGCTCCCTCGTTCCTTTGACTGAACGAGGGAGGAGTAATTGCAAATCATCTTAATGCTGAATACCTGTTCAGTAGTGATGCTTCACGTCCAGATACATTGAGTAATTAGAAGACTAATTGGCAGTTTCATATGGAAGCAGGACAGTGAGTCATTGATCAAACCGGAAAGTGAAATTACAAATGTGAGGCAGGATTCCAGGAAAATTGAGAATTCTCACCTTCCAGTGTGTAAGAAAACGGAGAATGAAAGACTAATTGTAATTTGGAGCTATATTCAGCCTTCTTTCCTCATAATTACAGACTATTGATGACTGATGCCACACACCTGGCTAGGATTCTGCAAAGAACAAACTTCAGTTTCAAGAATACCAGTTTTGGCAGATTAGCATATTGGCCTCTTCAGAGCGATCCAGTGAATAATATGGTTACATAATACATCAGAGTTGATTCACTGAGCAGATATTCTAGAGAGATAGCAGGATATATAGCATATCGTATTCAAGATGAAATCCAGGCTTTCTCTCGCATAAAAGATATACTTAAACGTAAATGATGTCTGCTGTTTTTTCAATTAAAATATTTTGTGAACCCATTGTACCATCAATTAAAAAAAAACATAAAAAAATAAGTTCGTTTGCATAAATGAAGTAGACACCATAGTCCAGCAATGTGTTGCAGAAGACCAAATGAACAAGGCAAGGTACAACTAAATAGAACAAAAACATTCTGACTACAAATCCATGACAGTATTGGCTACGTCTTCTATCGCTCTTCTCAAGTTTATAAATGATGAGAGAAAAATAAAAAAGAATATGGCTGCTATGTGTGTTTCCCAAATCAAATGACCTTAAATCAGAAACATTTTGTTGGCTACAATATTGTTGAATAAAATATAGCAGCACACAGTGGCCAGCAGGATGTTAGTAATAGTCTTCAAAATGCATGCATTGCCTTTATAGCAGGGAAATAGTGTGCAATGACGTAAGATCATTGGCGATAGTGGGTGAAGCCAATGCTTTTCCCTAAGATATCACAGTAGCAAATTCCTGTTTCAAGATTTCTGCAACGTCCAGGGCAACAATCTAGACACAGATGATGCGTACGCTAGGCTCTCAAGCCAGGCAGTTGGGCGCGAGGAGTGAGAGGTTTTTTGAGCAAAACTCACATCAGTACATCCCAAAAGTAAGATTTGGGGTAGAGCAAGCAAATGGTACCTCTGAGATCCCAAAGCAGCTGCGTCCTCCAGCGGTATTTAGTGGATAGCTGAACCTCCATAAGTATTCTTCCATTTCTCAGTTCATTGCCAGTGCTACATCAGGAAAAGAAGACAATAGGAAGTAGCCTCACAGGAGGTAACAGGAAGTCCAAAGTTTATTCCAACAGGAAGAGTACATGGTGGGCAACAAAAGAAGCCTCTGCCGGGCTCCAGTCTTCGCTGCTTCTTGCCAGCTCCCCCTTACTCATAAGATACCCACAGGCAATTCAGAACAGGGTGGCACGGTACATGCCAGGGCGCCCAGAAAAATGCCACATTCATGAGCCCCACCATTGCTGATTGAGCATGAGGCTCTTTGAACAGAGCTAGGCAAAGCCAAGGTGGGAAACGTGTTCATCTATAGCTTTCTCAGTACTTAAAAGATGACAAGATGATGCAGACAGGACAAATTATGTCATGACTAGATACTTCAAAAGCCCTGTGAAGGTAATAGGATGTAATGCTACACAGCCTGGACCATCTCCACTGTTCAGTACTGCCCTCTGCTGGCTGAAACTTTAAGGACACATTGGACCAGCAGGGAGCCTGACATCTGGGGGGTGAATATGCTCAGGTTAGAATTCGTTACATTTATCTCCCCTGATTGTCCCAGTAATAGTTACTAGTTGGACTTGCAAGTGTTAATGGGTGACTGATGGTGTGGCATCCTTGGGTATATCTACTTGGGTTAGTGCTGACAAAGGGAGCTGATAACAGTGAGTTGACTAGTACTGGAGGCAACAACTTGCCAGGGCGTGGCTGGGAAATAACAGGTCCTGCTGCTTCCACATTGAAATAAGGAACTAAAATATATTAGAGGGTGGTCGTGGCACTGTCCAGAAAGAGGATACAAGAGGCTTAAAGAAGGTGAAGCCCTAGGTGTGGGAGAAACTTTAATAACACTGTCAAAATTTCTAAATTTGCTGCATTTGCGAACCTGTAAAAAAACATTGTAAACGCGTGGAGAGGAAATTGCGAAAAAAACTATAATTTGGCAAAAAAAGACATCTATAGAGCAGCACTATAGGACTATTATTCTCAGTTCAGGCTGGAGAAAGAAATTGAAAAATCAAACAAAAATGTAAAGACATTTTCAAAATTGTGAAAACATTTCCGAATCCAGAAGCTGTTACCAAATGCCAACACTCTTCTGCCAAATGGTGTAAACAGTTGGCAGGGAATTTTCATGATAAAATAACTAAGATCCAAGCAAGTCTGTCGAGTGTTTCTCAGGTGGCAGAACTTTTTTGTGAGGTGTCTTGTTCTAGCAGAAGCACTTTTGAGTCGCTCCCTTTTTCTATCCTCCCAAATATCTCTATGGATGTAACCTTGATGGCCATCAAGGGTCTTAAATCAGGGTCCCAATCTGATCCCTGTTGGCCCAGCCTACTTGCCAAAGTGGCTCAGGCTATTAATCCTCTTGTAGAGTTTTGAGTGTGCCATTGTGTTCCGGATCGGTGCCCACCAGATAGAAACATAACAAAATCCCACCCTTACTTAATAAGCCAACAGCTTATATAAAAGGGATATTTGCCAGATTGCTGGTCACTGGGGAGAGGAGTGCTGATAACTGGGTGGACATGGATGCTGGTGTCTGGGCTGGCATGAGTGCTAGTTGTGTGACTAGTAGGGGGGATGTTGATTACAGAATGGCCATATGTGTTCATGGATGCTGTTGTCTAAGTTACCATGGGGACTCTGAGTTGGCATAACATGTTCATGGCTGGATCTAAATGGATGTTGATAGCTGGGCAGGCATAACAATCAGTCCTCCTGTGTCCCCGAAAGTTGTTGCTCCTTATACTGTGCTAATATCCCATGGATGGTCCTCTCTCCAGACTGATCTTCATCTACCCAGGCAGAACACACAAAACTGGTTAGTCCTCAGATAATGCTGTTCTTCCTCATGTGGCAAAATATGGGTCTGAATCTGAACTGCTGTTCTTTTTCTTACAAACCTGCTGAGATTTAGCTAATCCCAGCACAGGTAGGGTGGTGCAGCTTGATACATTTGCACTTGAGCAGCTTGTAGCAAGCAGTGGAGGTCATTCTGCAAGTCTCCTATTTATTGGGGAGTTTCCTTTCTTCCACCTGGCAAAATATAAAATTTCTTAACATGAATGGTTACCTCAGTAGTAGTGGGGTCACATAGAACAAGAATTTGGTGGCCAATCAGTGGTGAACAAGCTAGCAGGCAATGAGCATCGCCTCTGCATTCCACTCTTCAGCTCCAGTGGGTACCACAATTCACCCAGGAGAGCACAAACATAATAAGTCACAATGGAGCCTTGTTAGGCCTGGCATCCTTTGCATTGTTCTCCCTTATCGTTTTGCCTTCAACCCTCCTATTTTGCTGACTTTGCTTTTGCTGGCTTTAAGACTTTACAGACGTTACCACTGCTAACTAATTCCAAACTACTTGTGCGCTCTCCTTAAAACATGATGATTTGGCTTACACCCAATTGGCATATTTAATTTGCTTGTATGTCCCTAGTAAGGTGGTACCACATGTCCCCAGGGCCTGTAATGCTGCTAGTGAGCCTGCAGCACTGATTATGCCACCCACTTAAATAGCCCTTCAAAAATGTCTCAGGCCTGCCACTGCAGCCTGTTTGTGCAATTTGAAATTGTATTAACCTGGCAAGAAAACCTTTTTTGCCAGGTCCAAACCTTCCTTTTTAAAATAATAGCCAAATTACTGTAGGCTGTGAATAGCCCAGAGGGCAGGTGTTGTGTATTGAAGAAGTGGGACGTGTACTTTAACTTTTACTTATCCTGGTAGTGAAAAACTCCTAAATTCATGTTTCGCTACTGCAAGACTTACCTCCCCCCTAGGATGACATTAGAGTTACCTTATTACATTTAATGAGGTGTAACTTCCAATTGGTAGCAGGAGACAGCTCAAGTTTGCTGTCTAAAGAATTACAGTTAAATCCCTCTTTTATCGTAAAGTTGGATTTCTAATCACAATTCTGAAAATGTAGCTTTTAGAAAACTGTCATTTTCTTGTCCTAAACATTTGGTGCCTAAAGGCTGATCCTGGGTCACATGACTAGATGTAGCTGCCAGTTGATCTTTGTGTATTGCTCCCAGACCATGAGACAAAAGAAAGATAGGTGCTGGTAGGATTGGCCATGAAGAGATGTGCTGCAGCGAACAGGGCAGCTGACTTTGGAGCACAGGGCTCAAGGTTCAATCCCCGACTCTGGTGGCAGCTCAGCTCAGCACCATGTGACTGACTCTTGGCAATAGCTCACTTAATTTCCTCAATGGCCCCTTGCACCTTGATACCCATAAGGGTGAGTAGTTCGCGGTTTACAATACGGATTCACATTTACATTTATTGCTCTCTGTGTTAAAGAGGGGGAGAAGCTGTCACTACCACACTTGCACATCACAAAGCCTCTGTCTGAGCACTCTCACAAAGAATTTGACATTGGACATTTGTGACCCCACAAAAGCTGGGGCCAGGAAAGTGAGGAAGGAGATGCCTGATACCACATGGAGGTGGACACTTCTAGAAGCGTCCTCTACTTTGAAGTGGGTAACCGGTATAAATATTGCCCCCTTAAACCGAACTCATCAGTACACTTCTGGACCTGTGAACTCTGCCATGAAAAAGGACTGCTGAGCTGCTGAAAGGACTGAACCAGAGATCAAGAGCCTAGCTATGTTACTATAGTCATATTCACAACACTCATTGGGGTTGGAATAATGTGTTTAGTAGAAGAAAAAGAAAAATTGTTCTTTTTCTTAGTGTCCCCTCACTCACCAGTGTTGCCCCACGGTGACATGCTTCATCATTGGGGCCATCCCAGTCCTCTAGGGGCGTGCTTTGACTTGCGAACTACGTAGGAGCACTTAAATTAGACTATGTGTGGTACGAGAACTGTGATGTGGTGGAGTGGGAGATGTGTAAGTGATTAAAAATACCTGCATAGTAAGCTATAAATGATATATTCTTGCTCCTAGGTGGTAGAACTTAAAACGGGGTAGAATAAATAGGGTGCATAAAGAACAATGAGTTGATGTGTACCTATTAGTTCCTATCTGTCAACATGTTTCGAGCGTCCCCCAAGCTCTTCCTCAGGACTACACATGGAACAGCCCTGTGTTCGCCACTCCTAATAATGCGCAAATGAGTTAATAATGAAAAAATGTGAAAATAAATCAAATTAATGTTGCAAGAGAATAAAGCATGCATCCAGTACCTACGTAAGAAATTAATCACGTGGTATATGTAACAGGGCCTAACTTTGCCCCATGGACTCGGAGGGTTTGTATCCCATCAATTTGATTACAGGATACTAGTGGCCGATTCACCTACTCTAACGCCTCCGGACCGAATGTTGAACATTCGGTCCGGAGGCGTGAGAGTAGGTGAATCGAATGTTGAACATTCGGTCTGGAGGCGTGAGAGTAGGTGAATCGTCCAGTAATCAAATTGATGGGATACAAACCCTCCGAGTCCATGGGGCAAAGTTAGGCCTTGCTACATATACCACGTGATTAATTTCTTACGTAGGTACTGGATGCATGCTTTATTCTCTTGCAGCATTAATTTGATGTATTTTCTAGTTTTTTCAATATTAGCACATTTGGGCATTATTAGGGGTGGCGAACACAGGGCTGGTCCCTGTGTAGTCCTGAGGAAGAGCTTGAGGGACGCTCGACACATGTTGACTGATAGGAACTAATAGGTACACATTAACTCATTGTTCTTTAGGTACCCTATTTATTCTACCCCGTTTTTAGTTCTACCATCTAGGAGCAAGAATACATTAGTTATAGCTTACTAGGCAGGTATTTTTAATCACTTACACATATCCCACTCCACCACATCACAGTTCTCGTACCACACATAGTCTAATTTAAGTGCTCCTATGTAGTTCGCAAGTCGAAGCACGCTCCAGCCCGTAGAGGACTGGGATGGCCCCAATGATGAAGCATGTCACCGTGGGGCAACCCTGGTGAGTGAGGGGACACTATGAAAAAGAACAATTTTTCTTTTTCTTCTACTAAACACATTATTCCAACCCCAATGAGTGTTGTGAATATGACTATAGTAACATAGCTAGGCTCTTGATCTCTGGTTCAGAGGTTTTTATGACTTGTATAAACTATGGAGGGTGAGCCTTAGCATTTTCACTCTATCTCCCCTTGTTTTCTGATAACTGCTGAAAGGACTGCCACTATGAAGGACTGCTGCCCTGAAGGACTGCAGCCCAAGTGTGCTGCCCAGCAGTAATGCTGCCCTTTTGCCTGGGTAAGAAGGACTGGACCTGCATCCCAAAACCCAGGACCCCAGAGTGACTTTAGGGGCCAGTTGGCTGGACTCCTGATTAGAAGCCCCAGGGACAGAACAGGCTTTCAACCACCTTAAACCCAGCTGATGGACTCTGCCATCTGTGAGTCCTGTCCTCCCAAGCGGTGCCAACCCAGTCCCAGACGCTTGGAAATTGACCTGAACGTGCTCTGCAAGCCCTTCTGAGGACTCAGCAGATCTGATACATCTCATCCGCGGTGCTGCACATCATTAGCTGAACCAGTGCATCGGCTCTGCTGTTTGAGGCATCACCCTCAGAACCAATGCATCACATTGCTGTGCAGACTTACCGGATACAAGGACTTCACATCACCCCTCGCAGCCCATCAGAACCACTGTTTACTATGCACCTCCACTCAAGGACTTTGCATCACCCAAAACAGCCCATCAGAATCACCTCTGCATGACACATCTCTATGCAAGCACATCACTTTGCCCAATGTAGCTCAGCAAACCACTGCTGAGCCACCTATCTCCTCGCCCACACTTTGCATCACCTCTGCTATGTGACACATCCTCAAAGCTGGACTCTGCATTTCTTCACAATCAAATAAAGGTACTGTGTTCAGCAGGCCTACCAGGGTCCCTGTCGCTGGCCCACGCTTTATTGTGGTTTGCATCAATTTGTGACTATCTCCAAGTCCAGCACAACCAGATAACCAGTTTGCGCTTTGTGCTTTTTGCCGCTATATTCACTTAAATCTTAAAAAATTGCTTATCTCTGATTCTACTGATTGGATTGTTCTTGTTTTAGTCTTGATTTATTTATTAAAATGTACTCTATTGTTCCAAATTGGTGTTTGCTTTTCTTGCCTTGTGTTTTAACTTTATTACTGTTTGTGCCAAGTTACCAGAGAGTTGAGCACAGGTTATTGTGGGGTTTACTTGTGACTTCACCATGACGAGGATTCTGTTTGCTGTTTGAGTAGGGTTTCACCTCACTCAACCAGTCGCGCAACTTCTAGCAAGCATCTTGCTAAAATCATGTTCAGGCTTGCAGCATGCATCTGATAATCTCAACCTTTTCACCTAAGAACAGCATGAAACTTCTTGACTCTCATTAAAAGACTAAAGAATCATCATAAATTGTACTTGATTTTTCAATAAAACCACAAAAATACATAAAAAAGCCTTCATAGCAGAAAACCTAATAAAACGTTACATAAAGAAATTTCAGCAATCAACAACTCTAAGACTATCCCTTACCAACTAAACAATCACCTATTCAGATTCTACCTCGAGTATCCAAGCCCCACAATCCCCCTCAAATAACTAAGACATGATAGCCCCATTTTTAAATGAACTGTTCACAGTTCTTAATTTTACACAGGAATTGTTCTAACAATGATAAATTTGCAGTGCTAGAACTATACGAATTAAGTATGTACAAGTTCACGTTTTGGTCCTTAACAGTATGTTTCACCTCTTTATTTTTATTTTTTTAATTCTTTCGATCAAACCAGAAAACAAGCTTCAGATACAAGCAAATCGCAATATACATATACAATTTATGTTGAAGACGTGACAGTTACTAGGCATTGTAGTACGCAGCACACAAGTACCTTTTATGCAATTCTGCACACAATCAGATTGAATACGTCTCTTAACTCTCCCAGGATAGCCTATAAAATACACCCCATGGATCCCATCACAGGCCTCTATACAATGACCGGGCCCCCCATATTTTCTTCCACTTGCCAGGGCATCCACGACTTTGATAGAGCACCTGCTCCGCATTATGACACCATTTCATATCCACAGCCATGCTGCTACTGTTGGGGGCTTCGTCGCCCCCATGCATGTGCATTGTTCCTCTTAGTGATCCCCCCTGCTAAAGCTAGCCACAGCTTGGCCACTGTGGCCATGTGATCTCTCTTGTGATGCCGAGGACATGTCATCTGGACACCATCGGGACCTGCTCGCCCACAACAGCCTCCATTATGCAGGTGAGGCCCCTCCAGTACTTCTAAATCCTGGGGCAGAACCACAATACATGGAAAATAACCCCCTCTCACCACATCCCCTGGCACATAACTCGGAACCACAACCATTATTGCGAACCTGCACCATTCTCGAGGCATAAGACCTATGAAGGATGGGGAGTTGAACAAGCCTAAAGCACATTCTGATGGCTATTCCTCTGGGGCTCTAAAGGGCCCGGTACAATCATCATCCTACAAAAGTCCCACATCCGATTCCCAGGCCTCCAGCAGGGAACCCAGGCAATCCAGGGAGTTGTTTACCAGTTTTTTGTAAGTGAGGGACACCATTTTCTCAATCATGGGATCTAAGAGGAGCCTATCCTCTAGGGGGGAATATTCTGGAATCAAAGTCCCTTCTTTCAGATGGCAATGGAGTGCCGAACCCAGCTGTCGCGTCCTCCAACACGTCAATGCCCATCAGGCTCCACTTCCGGAAACCCTGCAATCATTGTACTTCCTTCAGAAAGTCTCCCTCCCACAGTGGAGTCTGTTCAGTGAGTTTCCACTCCCACCCCCTCATTTTAGTTGCTTTATGCCAAATATCAATGACCGTCTTTGTGGGGGTGGCAGATGTACGGAACCCCTGCCCCTGCGGTACAGTTCACCCAAAGGACTACGTTTGCGTAGCGGAGTTTGCGGAGACGGTTTCCATTAAAAACACAGAATTCAAGCAAAAATTCAGTAAGCTACTAAACTGCACACACAAATGCCTTGATAAAGCAACTTTACATGCTAAAAAGCATATAACCAATTCACAAAAGGGAACTTTGAAAATGAAAAATATCATGCAATGAGAGCGGTGATGATTTTGGGGTCCCCCCTAACCTAGGGGGAGGACCAAGCAGATGCCTTGTACACAAAGGGCATATCACACTGAACGAGTCAGTGGTGGTCCCATCCTCTTAGGATCACCCCAAGCACAGTTATGGTAAAAAATACAATCCCAACCAAAGGTCCTGCAAAGCATTATGGGGTGAGATTAGCAGTGGGCAGGGAATATTATAGTATCCAATATAAAAATAATTCTAAAAAGAGCTGAAGTTCAACTAGTCGTTACTAGGTGTCCCTCACGAATCAAATGCAAAAGCATTGAAATTATTACATCAAGCTGCAGTTTAACTAGTCGTTGCTAGGTGTCCCTCAAGTCAAATGCTTTTACATTTCACTCATGAGGGACACCTAGTAACGACTAGTGGAACTGCAGCTCCCTGAAAGGGTTTCAATACTTTTGCATTTGACTCGTGAGGGACACCTAGTAACGATAGCAGTGAGATGAATACAGGCTGGGGGTACTCAAGAAATCAGGGTACCAGAGATGCTGCTGCAGAATCACAGCCCAGGCACCACACATGAGGACCCAACATTTAGGGGCCCACAGTGGCATCCCCAGCCCCACTGCCTGCACCTCATGACACCACAGGAAGGTGTAGGATCTCTGTGCAGGAGTCAGGGTGGTGTCACCACTGGCTCTTGCTAGTCACAGAGCCACTAGGAAGTAAAGCAGGTCCAGCCACAGGCCTTGGGGTGCTCAGCACCTAAGGATGCAGTTGATGCTTGGGCAGAATCACAGCCTAGTTACCATCCCTGGAGCACCATCCATGAGAAGCGAGGCAGTGACTGCAGCCCCAAAGCCGGTGCCCCAGCTTCAGTGCCAGAACTGGACCACAAACCAGTCTGACACTAAAGGGATAGAGATTGGAACAAAGTGATTGTTATTCTGGATGGAGAATGCTTACAGTAGCCCCAGTAACATTTCAACCCATGCAAATTGTAGTCTTTTTTTAAAAAACGTTCTTTTTTATTTTATTGACTGAAAAGCAAAACATACACTTGGGAGAACAAGTCGTTTTAAGGCATGGAGTATGTTCAATTGCGGGCGCAAGTTACAGCAGTTGGCAGAAGGTATTGTAGCAGACTCTTCAATGAGAAACACAGAGTTACATCAACATCACAGATAAGCAAACACATAGGCAGTTCTCGTACAATCGTAGCCATCAGGCATGGGCTAGGCATCACGGTTAATAATGACTTGGTTCTGTCCTGTGGTGTGTAAGGTCTAGACTTCCCCATCCGTGTCCAAGTCCTGATTGTAGTATTTTATCTATGGCATCACATTTTTCTTAATTTATGCAGGCAGCCACGCGCCTTGTAAATGCAAATCCCAGTCTTGATTTTAGTTCCCAAACACCACCGCCTGCAAAGCAGAGGCCTGGTCTCTGCAGCTGACCGTGACTTATTGCTTCTGTAACTTCTCTCATGTTATAATTTGCCTGCTGTGGTGCAAACCTAATCACCCTCATGTTCAGCATTTCCCAGTATTGATTGTTTATGCCTTGTTTCTTTAAACCAGATGAATGTGTCAAAAAAATCAATTTTTCTTTCTTCTGAGTTCTCCGTTGACAGCCTTACATGATTCTCAAACTCTCTGGTACCCGTGTTCCTGCCCCCCCCCCCCCCCCCGATACTGGCACATTTCAACCAATGTAAAAGAACTGATTCAATTCTTATGCTGCGTTAGCAGAAAGAAATTAAACCAGTCTATTTACAATCAGTTTGTAAAGTTAAAATGTGCTCCTGCAAGAAAAAATATCAGCAATACTAAAACTATGAGATTTCAATTCTCTATCAATGGGTGCTTGGCGCATTATTTCGGTTCAGATGATCGCAGCACTTACGGTAGTCCTGGAAATACCATTAGGGGAGGGTCGGCGCTCTAGATGTCGAGCATCGGGGGAGGTGAAAGCAAGGCGCAGTGCGGCTGCATGCAGCGTGCACATCGAAGGCGCGCCAAATTCGAGCCCGTCAGCGCCCGTTCGCGCCTGGCCCATACCTAGTGCCAGC
The DNA here is from genome assembly GCF_964263255.1 of Lissotriton vulgaris. Lineage (NCBI taxonomy): Eukaryota > Metazoa > Chordata > Amphibia > Caudata > Salamandridae > Lissotriton > Lissotriton vulgaris. The sequence goes on from NC_141699.1 coordinate 20,718,581, forward strand.
CACTCCGCCAGTTTCAGCCCCCATTCTACATCTGAGCATACTTATACAGCTATATATCAAGATGACATCATTGGAAGAGATCGACATTATGAACCTGGCATTGAAGAGGACTGTTCATTGACCCGCATAAAACAGAATTCCTTCTGATTTCACCCCAGAAAAGCTCAGCAAGGATAAAGGAATGGACCAAGTTGATCACTGCGCTAAACTGTACCCCAAAGCTAGTGGACTCAACCAAGGCCCCTTGGAATCACGCTAGATAAGAACCTGAACCTGCAATCCCACATTTGCACGATGACTAAAACTGCCTGCTTCCATCTGAGCTATCTTAGAAAACTGAAACCATTCATATCTACATCAGATCAGGGGCATAACACAAACCCCTGCAGCACCTGCGGTGCGGGGTGGGGGGGCCCAAGATGTAGGGTTCCCCCTCAGCTCAGCCCAAGAACTCCACATGAAAGCCGGAGCAGGGGGGCCTCTGTGTACCTTGCAGGGGGGCCCCTTCAGCTTTCGTTAGGCCATTGACAAGAGAGTGGGCGACCCGTGGGCCAAGCACTACAGAAAACTCTTACAGGATAAGAATATACAAGAGTTCATTAAGAAGAGAAAGAATAGATCTGTTGTTCATTTTAGTAGTAAAAGAGAGAGGAAATCATGAGCTCTAAATGGGAAAAATTGCAAAATAAATCTAAGCTTCAGGAAGTTGAGGAAGAAGGAGAGGATTCATTGATGAGAACAGGCAGGGGCAGACAGGAGCAGGCATGGTCTGACAAGGTCAGACATGGACAGGTAGACAGAGGCAGGGACAGACCTGAGCAGGCAGGACCTGAGAGGAGGTTGCAGGGCAGGCAGGAGCAGTCAGGGTCTGCCAGTACAGGCAGGGGCAGACAGGAGTGGAGTAGGCATGGACTGACAAGGTCAGACACAGACAGGCAGTCAGAGGCAGGGACAGACGGGAGAGGCAGGTGCTGACAGAAGGATGCAGGGTCTGACAGGAGCTAGCAGGTACATATTGGAGCAGGAAGTGCCTAACAGGAGCAGGCAGGGGCGGACAAGAGCAGGCAGGAGCAGACAGAAGCAGGCAGGGCCCGACAAGAGCAGGCAGAGCAGACAGGAGCAGTCAGGATCTGACAGGAGCAGTCAGGATCTGAAAGGAGTAGGCAGGGGCAGACAGTAGCAGGCAGGGGCAGACAGGTGCAGGGGCAGACAGGAGCAGGCAAGGAAAGATAGTATCATGCAGAGCCTAACTAGAGCAGGCAAGGGCAGACAGGACCAGGCGGGGCAGGCAGGGCCTGACAGGAGCAGGCAGGAGCAGACAGGAGCAGGCAGGACCTGATAGGAGCAGGCAGGGGTAGACAGGAGCAGGCAGGATCAAGCAGTGTCTGACAGAAGCAATCCGGGGCAGACAGGAACAGGGGGTGTCATACAGGAGCAGGCAGGGCCTTACAGGAGCAGGCAGGGGCAAGTAGGTCATGACAGGAGCAAGCAAGGGTAGACAGTAGCAGGCAGGGCCTAACAAAAGCAGGCATGGGCAGACAGGAGCAAGCAGGACAAGTGGGGTATGACAGGAGCAGGCGGGGCAGGCAGGGGCAGACAGGAGCAGGCGGCACAGGCGGCACAGGCAGCACAGGCAGGGCCTAACACAAGCAGGCATGGGCAGACAGGAGCAAGCGGGACAGGTGGGGTATGACAGGGGCAGGCAGTAACTGGCAGGGGCAAACAGGAGCAGTCAGGATCTGACAGGAGCAGGCAGGGACAGGCAGGCGCAGCTTGTTCCAAACAGGAGACAGTTATCCAGCCAAAGGCTTCACACAGGCCATAGGGCTGAGATCTGGGTGCCACCGTCTGCCTCAAGTGATAGATATAACTTCTGAGTCATGCTTTGCAGGGGGCTGTGGACCTTTCCAGGAAATCTCAAGTATTTCCAGCAAAACTACAAATCAAGTTGAGAAAGAGCTGCACCATTAGAAGACACCAGCCATAAGCTGAGGTCTCCCAGGACCATCAGAAGACTCCAGCCATAAGCTGAGATCTCCGAGGACCATTAAAAGACTCCAGTCATAAGCTGAGGTCTCCCAGGACCATCAGAAGACTCCAACCATAAACGGAGGTCTCCAAAGACCATCAGAGGACTCCAGCCATAGCCTGAGGTCTCCTGGAACAATCAGAAGACTCCAGCCATAAGCGGAGATCTCCCAGGAGCAGGAGATTTCCTTTCTGGAGGCCAGAATAGAACATTCCTCCACCAAGGAGGAAAGGGTGGATAGATGCTGCTAATCAGTGGCAAACGAGGTGGAGGTTAAGATGAACATTCAGACCCCGACATTGCCATACCAAAACTGGTTCGTAAAGACCAGGGGCATATTTGTGAGAGCCATGTGGCAGTGGCGTAACAAGGCTTGTGCTGCCTCTGCATTGCAGGGGCCCCTGAGCTCCAAGGGTCCCCTTCAGGTTAGTGACCCGTCCTGAAAGCACCTGAGTGAGTCCGGATGGGGGCCCTCCATGTACTTTGCAGGGGGCCTCCTCATGTTTCATTACGCCACTGCACCAGACCTCAAAACAACAGTCCGGGCTTTGGTCATCTTGAGGATTGAGTATGGATGGACAACGTTATCAGGACTACCCAAGATTTCAACAGCTCCACTAAAAGCCTGTCTCAATGCGGCCACAATACTCAAATCAGGCTCCAGAAAGTTTGACCACATCTCCCCACACCTGAAAGCGCTTAACTGGTTACCTTACGAAGCAAGAATCCAATTACAAATGGCATGTATCACACAGAAAGCGATACACTACAGAACGCCTCTTTACCTAGTCCAGAAAATCATATTGTGAGGAGGCAGCAGATTCTCTCAGAGTAATGGAGACCTCTCACTGAAACCCGCACTCCTCCGTAAGAAGAGAACTTATGACAGAGCATTCTCTGGCGTTGCACCAAGAATATGGAACTCACTCTCCCCGAGCATCAGAAAGATCGCGTCCATGTCAGTCTTTTAAAAAGAAGCTAACACTTTTCTTATGAGCAAATTCTTCCCATAAATACCGAAAGCAGAGACACAGTTATGATACTTTGTAGTTCACGGACTATGCTAACACAGATGGATCTCTTGTAATCGTTAGGACATGTATGTATTTTGTAATAAGCACAAACATCTTAATCTCCCAAACTGATTATTTACACTTGTTACTGTTGCTGAAAGGTTTGTGTCAAACCTGCCATTGAAAGTTCTAGGCTATGGAATTATGAAGCGCTCTGATACCCTAATTGGGTCATGTTAGGGCTATATAAAACATGGAGTAAATAAATAAAAAATACTTGCACCAGGGACCAGCTACTAGCATTCAATAATATAAGTAAGTGCTGTGGGAAACCACACCTAAGTTCTGACCCGTAAGCTGTACCTATTCACTGGCCAGACTGCAACCCTTTTTTTTTTTCAGACTTTTATATAGCGCGAACTAGACCCGAACCGAATCAGGTATCAGAGCGCATTACATATCACCAGTTACGTTACATGAGGACACACATTCATTTTAGGCACGGGAGATTAAGTGATTTCCCCAGAATCAAAGGAGGTTTTGGCGTCGTTACCGAGACTCGAACCCAGATCCACAGGTCCGAGGTCGAGCGCCCTAGCCGTTAGGCCAACTAAACCCCAATTGCTATCATGCAGCTCAGCCCCTGTCTCGAGAGGGCCATGCAGGATCAGATCAATTTTCTGTACCCTAATTAATGCACGCTCTCTATGTAAGCATGCTTCTGAATTTGCGATTTTTTGAACACTCAAGCTGTTGACTTAGCTTTCATTTCTGAGACCTGGGCAGATGCCTCCTCAGGCCCAGACTTAGCCATTGCCTTTTCCAACAGGGTATACCATTTTTAAACAAGACAGGGCTGGGAAAAAGGGTGGTGGGCTGGCCATAATACACCAAAGAAGGGACATTCGCTTCCCAAAACAATTTGTCAACCCTGAAGTCCCTACTTTTTAAGATCTCAATAGATAACTGTTACACTTCCAATGGCCTATTATTTTATTGTCCTCCTGGCCATAGGGCAGACTCTCTAAACACATTGGATCAGTCCTTGGATGTGATATCTCAGTCACCAGATTTCACACTTTTGGGTGACTTCAATTTACACCTTGAAGGCCCTCTAGACAGGGATGCAGTAGACTTTATTGATTGCAACTGAAACCCTAGAAAGCTCCCTGGCCCAGAATCCCACTGAATTTCCCTCACGGAAAAAAACTCACAATATCTCCATCAGCAATCTTACGTGCTGACCTCACCATCACCTTATATAACAGCGGCATTATCCTGATTCAAGGCCCTCCCAAAGACCTCATCAAATTTGTGGTACTCTTGACACTCCTCAAACAATATGCTCAAAACCCCTCAAAATCTACGCTCCTACCGCTCCACCTATCACCCATTCCACCAAATGTACCTACCCTCTCACTAACCACACATGCCAGGGATCAAGTCACTCGGTGACCCAGCCTAGTCACACATGCCAAACACTGCGCACCCTTACCACTGAACTTAGACCCACAAGCGCTCCCCGCTCCGTCAGCTACCAAAACGCCACCTAGGACCCACATCTCGAACCTATCTAGACCCGCTAACACTCACCCTGCACTAGCTATGAGAAGCGCCCACAAACCCCTATCCTCCTGCCCGCATTATCCTCCCATACTCCGGACTGTTGAAATGCCTACGAGGGCCCATAACATCCCCTTGGACATGTCCAATAGGGCCCTGAACTACGGACTAGTTGACCTCACCACTTTGCGACCAACCCAGTCCAACAGAATCGCTCCCTCCCTCTCGGCCTCCTGCCCGCAAGGTCTTTCCTCTCTTAGGGACGATCGACCTAGCCCCCAACACACTGGCCGAACCGCTCATCTGAAACCGACCCGTCGCTCGCCACATCTCACCTCCAAGTCACCAGTACAACCTATCAGAATTGCTCCCCTGCAACTGCCACCCCGCCTGCCTGAACCCACCTGTCTTAGAGATATTGATATTCTCCATCGTAGAGCCACCGAATTAACCCTAAGAATCCATAAGTCTATACTGGACCTCAAGCACCTCCTTCAAATCACCGAACTTTCCTTCTCAAATCTCCGGCTCTCACAGAAGTCGACCCTCATCCCCCCAGCCAACCACTCCTTCACCCTCTCCCACTATCCCTAAGACACTTACACCCCCGCAAGCAACCTTGCCAATTCTCAGAGGAAGAAATTAAGGAGCTCTTCCAGACCTACAAATCCACCCTTGGCATGCCTGTCCCACCAGACCTCACGGAAAAATAAGTGGCTGTGACAACCCCATGCCCCTCAATTGTCAGAGAAGAACACCCTATCCGCTCAGTGGCAACAGACCCCAACAGATCGGCCACACTCCGGGTCAGAGGGGTGGTCAATAACAACCTAGCTAGAGTCCCCATCTCTGCATCCACCCCTGACACTCACTCCTACCCTTCCATAACCGGCCTCCTAATAAATTGTCGATCAGCAGTAAAACATGCATCTGATGTCACCGACCTCATCCTTAGACATAAATCGGACTAAGCGATCCTGATGGAATCTTGGATCAAGGAATGCTCCTCGCCCTACCTAGATCTCTTAGTCCCACCCAACTACAACATTGTAAGGATGGACAGGCATTAAAAAAAGGGGGTGGGATTGCCTGCATCTACAGCTCTAACCTCCTGGTTACAGAACTGCCGGGCGGCCCTACAGACTCCTGCGAATACCTTGCACTCTCCGTTTCCAACAACACCTCTCAATTGAGCAAACTCCACATATTTTACCACCCCCAGGCAAGACTGACACCTTCATAGACCTCCTCATGGAAATCATCACAGTCAAGGTCTCTCCAAATTCCAATGACAATTTCCTTGGTGACTTCAACTTACATTGGAGTGATCAAAAGGACCCTCAGGTCAATGCAATCAGTAACTTCTTGGCCGACCTAGCCCTTACCCAAGCCTGTTCTCTCCCTACTCACTCAAAAGGTGCCACCCTAGACTAGATCATTGCTAAGGAATCAGCGGTCAAAATTATCTCTATTGACCCGTGTGATTGGTCAGACCATCAAGCCATCACCTTCCTCCTGCCCAGCTCTCACAAGGCATGGACACCTCAACTAGTGATTCCCAAACGTTGGGTTGGAGACACCAAAAACCTCGATCACGGGAAACTAGCAGCGCATTCTGAGACCGACCTCCCCCCTCAGTGCACCTCCGTCGACAATCTAGTGGATCACTACTCCTCAACCATATCTGACATTCTCAATGACCTGGCACCACGGAAATTAAAAAGAACCCAGATCAAGGACAGGAATCCCTGGTTCAGTGGATCCCTCAACAAGGAGAGGAGATCCCTTCAACAAACTGAGTGACCCTGGCAACAACACCCATCAGTAGCCCATCTAAAACTTCTCTGCCAGGCCAGAAATGCTTATAACAAGAAAATACTCAACTCTAAAAAAGAATTCTTCGAAACCGAACTCGATAGTGCCAAAAACCGACCTCGCAAGCTATTCGACTTAGTCAAAATCCAATCCAACAAACTAGCAAAAACCACCAAAGAAACACCCAACACCTAATATTGTCGCAGGGATTCTGCTCCTACACAGAACTGTGCATAGAGACTTGGAACATCAGTGAATTAGGGTGTGCCAAAACTCACCTTAGTATCCAAAATCCCTTACCAGACTAGCAATCAGTGTCTCATTAGTTCTACCCCCACACCCCCAATGATTAGACAACCCAGAACATGAACTTAGAAAACCTCAGGTCACGTGGAACACATGAACACTCTTTTGTTATACTAACATATCAGTCCAAAACGAGGAGTAAATGATGAGACGTGCAAGTTTGAAATATTTATTTCTAGTGCAGTGTTCTCAAGTGCAGTATCTTGGCTAATACAGGCAAACATATTATAAGCAACAAGTTTATCAGCATAGTTACTAGTCCATAAAATACAAAGGGTGAAAGCATGTTAAAATGCTAACGGGAAAAGGTCTAAATAGAATCTCAGTCTTACCCTCCCTTGCTAGTATATTATATTATATTATAGAAGGTCTCTTTGGGTTTTAGCAGGGTGGCCCCATACCTCTGGTCTTAGTAGAAAGGGATCACATCATCTTCTACACCAACTCTCTGCATGCGGATATTCATCGAGTGTGTGTGTGCATGCTCTGCCCAGTGCATTATTAAATGCGCCAAAAGTCAGAGTTGGCCACAGCTGCCTATGTGTTATGTCTAAGACGTGCGCTTATCAGACCGAACAACAACCGCTGTGTTGAAATAACCTTGAAGGCCTCTGCACTCACTGTTCAGACATAGCTTACCAAGCAAAGCTGATGCTATAGGAAAACATATTATTCTAATGTGAAGCAAAATATTCTACTAGGCTCAAAGCAGCGAGGTAAAATGGCGTTTAAACTCTTAATAAGCTCATGCTACCTTAACACAGTGTAACAGCAAAGCCTATCTACATGACAATATCAAGCGAGGAATTTTCCTCCTTCTTTTGTGACAAAATCTCTGCCCTAGAAAATGAAGTTAATTCCGCAATTTTCCGCCAAAATCAAAATCTACCAGATCCACCCCCTCTCCACGCGCAATCTTCCTATCCCTCACCCAAAAATCTAGCGCACTGGTCCAACATTAAATTCTATGACGAACACTCTATCTCGAAAATTCTAGCTTTCTTAAACCTGAACAACCACTTCAATGATCCTCTCCCCTCTAACTGCCTAGAAGCCACCTCGCAGGCAATCATTCCCTCCTGGACCTCAATAATCAACGCCTCCCTCCAACAGGGCTCTATTCCTGACTCACTCAAGGCGGGCCAAGTTGTCCCTATACTAAAAAAACCTACCTTGGACTCTGCCTCCTCTGAGAATTGCAGGCCCATATCCAACATCCCACTGCTTGTCAAAGTTCTAGAAAAATGTGTACAACAGCAGCTGAGCCTACACCTTAATAACTTCCACCTGCTAGATGACTTCCAATCTGGTTTCAGACCTGGACACAGCTCAGAAACCACCCTCCTCCACATCATGGATGATGCCCTCCAAGCCCTGACCAAGGCAAAACCTGTCTCCTAATCCTCCTAGACCTATGTTCTACCTTTGATACGGTTAACCACGAAATCCTCCTCGAACAACTCAAAAGATGGGGTTAGGTGGCACAGTTCTTGTATGGTTTAGATTCTTCCTCAAAAACTGCGCTCAGAGAGTCCTCATCAACGGCAATCTTTCTGCCCCCTCTCCGGTCACGTTTGGAGTTCCCCAAGGATCAACCCTCTCCCCCACTCTCTTCAATCTTTACCTCGAACCACTCACCTAGGTGTTACGTTCAGCCAATATCTCCTACCTTATGTACGCAGACGATACACAGATCTATATCAAAATCTCCTCCTCTGAGGAAATTCACTTCCTGAATGAGGAATTAATGCTGAGTCCATTGGCTCATCGACAACCAGCTGAAACTCAATGCAAATAAAATGGAATTTTTCCTAATCTCCCCTCACAACACCAAACCCCGAGATCCAGGAATGGATCAAGAGCATCACAGCACTAAATTGCCCGCCCACCATTGTAGACTCTGCGAAATCCCTTGGAATAACCCTTGACTGCAACCTGAACATGCACAACCATATAAACTCAATGTCCAAGACGGCCAGGTTCCATCTGAGCTACCTAAGAAACCTAAAATCCTTCCTCGAGGTTTCCGACCTCAAAACGGCAACCCAGGCTCTAGTCATTTCCAGACTGGAATATTGATGCTCCACTCTCGCAGGGCTCCCCAAGAACTCCCTGGCCCCACTGAAAGCCTGCCTCAACACCGCTGCCAGACTCCTAACTGGCTCAAACAAATTTGACCACATTTCTCCCCACCTCAAAACTCTGAACTAGCTTCCCCTAGAGGCCAGAATCCAACTCAAACTAGCCTGCATCACTCACAAAGCTCCCTACACCAACTCCCTGGCTTTTCTCGCCCATAAACTTGTGATAATCAGAGGAGTCAGAAACTCCAGATCTGACCTATTGCTGCAACCAGCCCGCTTCTGCAAGAAAAAACCTACAATCGGGCCTTATCTGGAGCCGCTCCAAGAATCGGGAACTCCCTCCCACCCGCCATTAGAAGACTTCCGTCCTTGGCACACTTTAAAAAGGAAACCAAAATCTTCTTAATGGGCAAATACCTCATCTGAAGACTACCTTTCAATCACCGGAGTGACTTGTTTCCACCCTCCTCCTCGACGTCATCCACTGCTCTGCAAAGGACTCCTAATACTGCACCCCCGGATATCCCACCTACGAGTTGAGACTACAGGCTTTCTGTCATAAGTGTCCTCTTATTGCTATCTTTTTATCCTGCCTGTAGCCTGAACTTCAAACTGCTTGCTTTTTTGCACAGTGTATATTGTATCCCTTCTTACCTTAAACTGTGTTCTTTTCATTTATAAGGTATAATGTATCCCCCAACTTACCCTACTGTTTCCCCCCAATCCCTTCCTAACGCTTTGTATGCCACCCTCAAACCTGTGAAGCACTCTGATACACTCACGGGTCTTGTTTGCACGCTATAAAACATTAAAAATAAAATAAAATAAATAAAAATAGATTAAAAATTACCCTAACACAGCGGCAGTCACTTTCAAGCAGTGGCTCTGCAGCTCAATGATCATGTTCTACCTGAAAAGTCCACTACTAATCGTAGATCAAGACGCTCTGAACCCTGGTATACTGAACATCTTAAACTTCAAAAACAAAACTGCTGCTGTCTTGAAAGGAAATGGAGATCTCGCTATGATATCAGTGACAGAATAACCTATAAACAATCTCTGCTACACTATAAAAAATGTATGCATGATGAGAAAACCTGCTATTTCACTGCAGACATAACAACAGCAAAAAACTCATCCAATGAACTCTTTGCCACAGTAGAAAATCTAGCCAAAGCCCCCAAAATAGCAAACACGCTGATGAGCCAGGCTTTTTGTAACTCCTTGGCCACCTTCTTTCAGCTCAAAATTAAATCAGTCTGCAGTGGTTTCTCTAATCTCTACATCCTTGTCTCAATGTGCTACCCCCTCCCAATGTACTTCAGTCACTCCTGACAGGCCAAAGGTCTCAATATTTACCCCAAAATCTATCAAGCCTCCTGAACTACTTCACTTTCCATCATTGAACTCTGATCAGGTCACCAAACTACTTCTGCCTGCCAAATCTGGCTCCCAATTGGACCCCTGCCCCCTCAAGATCCTTCATCTTCTACCAGAAATAATTGCTACACATCTGTCTCCCATCTTTACCCACATATTTTCCTCAGTCATCTTTCCCACCAACTGGAAATTAGCATCAGTCCTCCCTCTTGTAAAGAAAGCAAACTTGGGGCGGATCCTAATAATTTTTGTTCAATCTCAAGACTCCCGCTGCCCGCTAAAATGGTTGAAAAGGCCATGAATACATCAAGAAACATGCTTTCCTGGATGCTACCCAGTTTGGCTTCAGAAAGCACCATAGTACAGAACTGGCACTGATCTCGACATCCGAACAGATCAGGCAGAGGGTCAATTTATGGGGCAATGCAGCACTGGTACTGCTTGACTTCTCCGCCGCATTCGACCCTGTTAATCTCAAAAAGCTACTGGAATGCCTTGACAGGATAAGCATAAAAAGAAATGCGCTCACCTTACTCAGTTCCTTTCTGTCTGGATGAGAACAGTTCGTAGCTCTTTCTGAATTCAAATTACCCAATTTTACACTGCATTGTCGGGTACCCCAGGGCTTATCATTGAGCCCCACCCTTTTTAACTACTACGTTGCCTCCCTTTTGCAGTTGCCTAGATCTCTGGCTTTCTCAGCAATTTCTCATACTGACGATACCCAAATTGTGGTGTCAGTGACAGGTTTGCCTTCGGACACCGCGTCACAGTTCTATACCTGCCTCCTTCAAGTTGGTGATTGGATGGCCATCAATTGTCTGAAGATAAATTCCAATAAAAATGAAGTTCTACTCTTCGGCAGCAACACCACTTTCTGTTCTCCAGCTTTTTGGCCATCAGAGCTGGGCTCTTTGCCCATCCCTACAAATAAGGTAAAAGATTTAGGAGTCACCTTTGTCTCCAAGCTCACATTCGAAGTCCATGCGAACCAGGTCACCTCTGTATCCTTCTACACATTAAAATTACTCTAAAAAATCTTTCCCTTCATTCCTGTCAATCTATGTAAGCTGGTGATCTCTGCTCTGGTTCTGTTCAGAGGGGATTACCGCAACGACTAAATGCCTAACTAAACTACAGATTGTACAAAATGCCACAGCGCACATTTTGCTGGACATTTCCAAGCAAAAATCTGCTACTGCTGCACTAAAAGAGTTACACTGGCTACCAGTGAACAGACGTATTGAGTTCAAAGTGCTCTGCATAGCATTTGAAGCAACCCACCATGACATAGGACCAGTCTTTTTCAAGCAGAACCTCTGACAGTACACTCCTAAGCGCCGTCTATGCTCAGCTCAGTCTCACAATCTGGTGATTTCGAAGGTTCAAGAAAAGCTCCTGGGTCTGCAGAAGCTCCCTGGTTGGTAGTACTAGACTCCGGAACTCTCTTCCTCAGAGGTTAAAAGATGAAACACAATTGTTGGCTTTCAGGAAAGCGTTAAAAACATGGCTGCTTACTCTTTGATTCTTAAGTAAGTTCTTACAGCATATTTAAGCTGATGAGCTAGCTCTCTGACACCTTCGGGTAATTGCTTCGCGCTATATAAATCTCTTTTTCATTTCATTTTATTTCACATTTGAGCCATAAATATGGGTATGTAAGCTAAATTCATGTATATATAGTTAATCTATGTGAGCCATAATATCCAAAGAACTGTTTAAAACATAGAGGGTTTTAGGTCCCTGGGCTGCCCCCCCCCCCCTCCACCTACCCGCTGCTACAGGTCGATGCCATACCATGCTTCCAGTCTGCCCTCACTTGTGCTCGTTTTCCCCTTAACTCTTTCCTCCTTGCTCCTTTTTCCCAAAAACGTTTGCCTCCTTGCTTGTTTCTTCCAAATAACTTTTGCCTCTGTGCTCATTTTTTCCCTTACGTTTGCCTCCTGGCTTGTTTTCCCCCTTAACTTTTGTCTCTGTGCTGATTTGTTCCCTTAAGTTTGCCACCTGGCTTGTTTTTCCCCCTTAACTTTGGGCTCTGTGCTCATTTTTCCCCTTACCTTTTGCCTCCTTGGTCGTTTTTTCCCTTTAACTTTTGCCTCCTTGCTTGTTTTTCCCCTTAACTTTTGCCTCCTTCCTCGTTTTTCCCTCTTAACTTGTCCCTTCTTGCTTGTTTTTTACCGTTAACGTTTGCCTCCTTGCTCATTTTTCCCCCTAACTTTTGCCTCCTTGCTCGTCTCTCCCCTTAACCTTTGCCTCCTTGCTAGTTTTCCCGTGTAACTTTTTTGCCTCTTTGCACATTTTTTTCCCTTTCCCTTTTCCCTCTTCTCTCATTTCTCCCTGTGTTATTTTTGCCGCCTTTTTTCCCAAGATCACTAACCTGTTTCCCACTTCCCATAACCCGCCCACTGCCTCGCCCCCTCCTAAGAACCCACCTAATACAGGCCACAGCGCGACCACATTGAGCGGGTCCCTGGGCCAGCCTCAGCCCCTGCTGCAGGTTGTGTCCCCTTGACGCTGTACCATGTACTCAGTCCATCCTAACTTGTGTCTTTTTTTCCCATAACTCTTTTCTCCTCCTCATTTTTCCCCTACACTTTTGGCTCTTTGCTCCTTTTTACTCCTTTTTTGCCTCTGGTCTCGTTTTTCTCCTTAACTTTTGCCTCCTTGCTTGTTTTGCCCTCTTAACTCTCTCCTCTTCCTCATTTTTCCCCTTAAACTTTGCCTCCCTGCTTTCATTTCACCCTGTGTTATTCTTGCCTCCTTTTTTCCCATTACCGCTATCCCGCTTCCCCCTCCCAGTAACCCCACTCAGCATCGCACCCCCTACCAGGAACCTACTTAATGCAGGCCACAGCACAACCACATTGAGCAGGTCCCTGGGCCAGCTCCCAGCACTGCTGCAGGTTGGGTCCGCTCAATGCCGTACCATGCACCCTATCCACCCTCACTTGTGCCTGTATTACCCTTAACTCTTTCCCCCTCCTCATTTTTCATCTTAAAGTTTGCTTCCTTGCTCATATTTTCCCCTTATTGTTTGCTTCCTTGCTCGTTTTTTGCCCTTACATTTTGCCTTCCTGCTTTCATTTCTCTGTGTGTTATTCTTGCCTCCTTTTTGCTCAATACCGCTATCCCGCTTCCCCCTCCCCGTAACCCTACCCAGCACATCGCCTTCTCCCAGGAACCTACTTACTGCAGGCCACAGCACAGCCAGATTTAGGAAGTCCCAGGGCCAACTCCCACCACTGCTGCAGGTTGGGTCCCCTCAATGCCGTACCACACATCCAGTCCACCCTCACTTTCCCCTTAACTCTTCCCGTCTTGCTAATTTATTCCCGTCAACGTTTGCCTCCGTTCTTATTGTTTCCCCTTAACCTTTGCCTTCTTGGTCATTTATTTCTATTAACTTTTGCCTCCAATCTTATTGTTTCCCCTTAACTTTTCCTTTTTGCTTGTTTTTCTAACAACTTTTGCCTCTTTGCCAATTTTTCCCCTTAACTCCTGCCTCCTTGCTTGCTTTTTCCTCTTAACTTTGCACTCCTTGCTCATTTTCCCCCTTAACTCTGCCTCCTTGCTTGTTTGTTCGCCTTAACCTTTGCCTCATTGCTTGTTTTTCCCCTCATTTTTCTCCCTTAACTTTTGCCTCCATGCTCTCTTTTTTCTCTGTGTTATTCATGCCACCTTTTTTCCCACAACCGTTATCCCGCTTCCCGCCACCCTGTAACTCTGCCCACCGCCCTGTCTCCTCCCAGGCACATACTTAAAGCAGACCACAGTGCGGCCGAGCCACCAGCACGCCAAAAGCACGCCTTTCTGCACCTGTCTGTGCCAGGACAATGCCCAGTGCCAGTACCCCTGGACCTCCGCCGACCTACAATTACACCAACACCGTGATCACTGCCCTGGACCCAGCAGCTCTCACTGCATTCACACCTCTCCGCACTCCATGGCTGGACCTTCTCCTGCTTCCACTGCCGATTCACCTGCAAGACCGCATCACCTTCCGAAGAGCCCCAGCTATGGACCCAGAGAAATCCACAGCCTCCTGATCAACTCCTGCTCACTCCACAAACAAGCCTCCAAGACATTGGACACCATCAACTCCCTCACCCCGACATAGTTTCCCTGACTAAAACCTGGCTCAAACCTGCTTCGGCTCCGGACATCGCCACTGCCACGCCAAACGGACACAAGATCATGCACAGAGACCTCATCAACAAAGAAAGAGTTGGAATAGCCATCCTACCCAGAGAGTCCCTCTACTGCACTGCAAATACAGATGACTACCCCCCCCCCATCATGTAACACCTAAACTTTGACAAAATGACCACCATTGGGGGAACCCTGGCATACAGACCGCCAGGCTCAATGCCGCATTCTGAGAAGCTTTAACTGACTTCATCACCTCCCTCTGGCCGTCAGATCCAGGGACTTCATATTCCTTGGAGACTTCAACTTCCACATAGAGTACCCAAATGACACCAGCACATTTAATATGCCTGAGAGCTTGAACAGCCTAGGCCTCACCCAATAGTCACTGACCCCAGGCACATTGCAAGTCACACACAGGACACCATCTTACAGCAAGCAACATAAACAAATACAGACACAACACCAAACTAACCTGGTCTGATGACTCAATCATCACAACTACCCAGGACTCACCCATAAACCAGACCAGCTCCTCCCACAGGAGCTGGAATAAGGTAACCGAGGACCTCTGGATTGACACCCTCAGCGCCTCTAACCAGGACACCACCCCCACTCTTGAGGTGGCCGTCAAAAAATTCAACACCTGGATCTCCAAGTGCTCAAAGAGGGTCCCCCCCTTCAAACTGACAAAACTAGGCAGACCCCCAAGCACAGCAGATGGTTCACCCTAGAACTTAAAACCACAAAAAGCACATGTAAACGACTAGAAAGGGTCTGGTGTGCCAACAGAGCATCAAGTGACTGAGCCATCTTCAAACTGACTCTAAATCAGGATCACACAAAGCTCAAAAAAGCAAGAAAAAACTCTCTGACAGCTCATCTCAAAGCCAGCTCCATTCACAGCAAGGAACTCTTCAGCTTTGTCAAGGACTTCTCCAACACTCAGGCAGAAAACCATCACCCCTTCCCAGATGCGCTGTGACACCCTTGCAGACTTCTTTGTCAACAAAACCTTGTCCATCTATGAACACTTCGACCCCCAACCACCTATACCCAGCATCCACAACCTACCGGTCCCCATTGATTCCACCTCAAACCCAAGGATCACAGCGCAGGACCCTCTCACCACGCAGACCACCACCACCACCATCATGACAGATATCCACTCAGGAACTCTCAGGGGCCCCTAACCACACTACATGTTCAATCTGGGAAACAACACCATCCGCAAAGAGCTCACCTCAATCTTCAACACCTCCCTCACCAGGGCTTCGTTTCCAATGGAATGGAAACTCTCAAACATCAAATCCCTCATAAAAAATCCTACCATGGAGCCAGAGGAATTGGCCATCAATAACCAACTCACCATCCACCTTGAAGCGAACAACCTCCTGGACCCTTCCCAATCAGGGTTCTGCTCAAACCACAGCACAGAGACCACACTAACGGCGGCCACCGACGACCTTCTAGACCCGGGAGACACTGCAGTCCTGATCCTCCCAGACATTTCTGCTGCTTTTGACACAGTGTCTCACAACACCCTGTTAAAAAGACTCCACCAGATGAGAATACAAGGAGATGCACTAAATTGGGTGCCATCATTCCAGACCGGAAGAAGGCAGAGCGTCTGCCTCCCACCCTATGCCACGGGCACAAAGGTATCATCTTGAGTGTCACCCAGGGTTCCTCACTGAGTCCTACCCTGTTCAATGCATACATGGCCTTCATGGCCTCCCTGGTCAGAGCCCACGGCATTAACATCATCTCATACGTTGATGACACTCAGCTCCTTATCTGCTGACCCCACTAACACCAAAGCTAATTTCCACAGATGTATGGCCAGCATCCCTAGCTGGATGCAGAACAACTGCCTCAAGCTTAACATGAACAAAACAGAGATTCTCATCTTTGGAAAAAATGGCAACCCCTGGAATTACTCATGGTGGCCTGCAGAACTGGGCCAAACTCGTACACCTGTGGACCACTCCAGGAACCTTGGTATCATACTTGACAGCAGACTCACAATGAAAAAAAAAAAACGCAGTCTCCTCAGCATGGTTCTCACGCACCACATGCTCCAGAAAAGCTTCAAGTCGATTCCCATCAGCACCAGACACACTTTCACCCAGACCCTCATCGCAGCCCCCTGGACTACGGCAACACTCTCTACATGGGAGTTACCACTCAGCTACTTAAAAGATTGCAGACCATCCAGAACACAGCAATGAGGGTCATTCTTGACCTACCGAGGACAGCCTGTACCACGTCCGACCTCAAAAAACTCCACTGGCTTCCCAAACACAAAAGATGTAAGCTCAAAATGCTGACCCAAGGCCTTGCACAATCAAGTATCATTCAAAAAGCGTTATTCAACTTTAACAGCCATAAAAGCAATGTGCAAATCAGCAAATACAATTAAATATAAAAATCACAGGTATAAAAGCCAGTAAATCATTAAATAGACAATGTTGCATCACCATCAGAAAATACAGGCGATAAGATGATTAAAAACATCAAGTTAAAACAATTTAAATGTGTGCATATTACAACATTATAAAAGATCAATATTTTTGTTCAAATACTCTGAGCAATGAGGCAAGCCCTCAGAATCCATGCCCAGCCTAAAAATGTTGCCAAAGCAAGTGCAATAGGTAATGATGTATCAGTACGCAAGATGCGTTCGGCTTCCACAGCCACCCTTGTCCCCAGGGACCTACAAATTGTTAACAAGCAGGCCCGGCGCGGAGCTATATGGGCATCACAAACAAAAAGAATATGAGCTGTGGACTCATTAAAAGATCTACACCCCGGGCACATAGTAAGAGATTGGGCTGACCATTTAATGGTAAACAGTCTCACCGGGAGCGATCCCACCCTGAAATGGAAGTACAGTTTACGGTCCATGGGTTTAGTAATCGCTTCCCAGTAGGGTTCCATCCTCGGGGCAGTTTTATGGTCCAGGAAGAGGCTGGTGAGGGAAGTCAACGCTTGTTGTCTTGCATTTCTTTCCTGAAACCATTCCCAGTATTTATTCTTCAGCAAAGCTTTCGATGGGAAGTTAGAGTTTCAATCCACTGCTAAATCAACCCCAGCTCTCCTAATAGATTACGAACTGCCCACAACCATTTAATACGATGTAATGTATCACTCCTAATGATTTCTAAGAAGCCCTGTGCATAGCCTGCAAGCTCAGGTGTAGATCATAGTCTCCTCCAGTACAGAAGGGGACGCAATTTGGCTATTGCTGCAATAGGTTTCTTACCTAGATGAAATAACAGTGGGCACATGGGGGTACTCTGGAGTAGTCTAGTAATGTTTCTTAGAAGCCTATTTTCAGAAATAGTAAGAGCTAGGAGGTTCTCGCATCCCCAAACCTCTGAACCATATAGTGCTGAGCTAACAGCTTTCAGGTTATAAATTTCAAGGGGTAGGCTAATGGGTTTAAAATAAGAGAGATTATGCTCCTGACAGAGAGCCCCCGAGATCTGTCTAAGTTTAAGCGATGCTAAATCAATTTGACGATCCCACTTCATACTTGCTAGAAAGTTCACTCCTAAATAAGTTAACTCATTTACTAAGTCTAGTGGACCATCCTTCATGTTAAAACCCCTAAGGTTTGCCTTACGGGCATTGAATGCCATTAGATTCTTCTTAGACATGTTGACCTCCAAGCCCCTCTGACAGCAAAAGTCCTCAAAGACTTTTAGTGCCTTCTGGAGCCCGCTAGGGGTCTTGGAAAGGATTGACGTGTCGTCAGCAAACATCAGAATTGGTACTTTTTCCCAAGCAAGTGAGGGGGCGTCTGTTGGTATTGCACTCATACAATCAGCTATCCCGTTAATATATAATGAAAATAGCGTAGGGGCAAATTACGCATCCCTGTCTCAAACCACGTTCCACCGGGAACAATTCAGTAACTTCCCCCTGCCCCCCCATCTATTTTGGGCATTATTATCTTCGGGGAGCCTTCTAATCAGTCTAAAAAGTCCAGGGGAAGCCCAAGCTGTTTCAAAACTGGCCATAATTTCCAGCGGGTAACTAGATCAAATGACGCCCTTAGATCTACAAAAGCGGCATAAAGACTACCCTTGCCTAAAGTTACTGTCTTCCAGTAAATTAAAGTGAATATGAAAACCTGGTTGATGGTGCTTATTGACGCACGGAATCCAGCTTGCAAAGGAGAAAGGACTCTAAACTCTTCTATCCACCCCTGCAGTCTATTTAACACCATTCTACCAAGTATTTTCTGGAAGCAGTCGATTAAGCTAATAGGTCTATAGTCCCCTGGGCATGCTTTGCCATCATTTTTGTAGACAGGGATAATTTCCGCACTTTTCCAAGATGCGGGAATTGGCACTCCTTGTGCAATCGCATTAGATAGCAGGAAAATGTAACGACTCCAACTAGATTTGTCATGCAAAAAAATATCGCCCGGAATGCCATCGGGCCATGGTGCTTTCCCCGGTAGAATTGAGTTCAATGCTGTTTCAACTTCCCTCATAGTAAAGGTTTCTCCCGAGTACATCACACTTGCATGTACAGTTTCCCCCACTTCAGGGGCAGAAGCACATTGGGGCTTAAAATGATTAACCCAGGCAGATATAGAAACATGATTTTGGGGGCGCTCAGCTCGTTCCCCGGTTGACCATTTATATATGTGCCAAAACTGCTTAGGATTTTTTGAGGCACATGCTTCCCTAAGATCGTGCCACCTTTTAGCGTCCCAAGCTTTCTTGGCCTTTACTTGTTTAGCCTTATAACGAGTTCTCATCTCACGGACCCTTGATGGGTCACCCCCTCTTATGGCTCTCCCAAGGGCCAGGCGTGCCTCCCAGCATTCATCGTTATACCATCGTCCCTCTTTCTGGGTTAAAACCTTAGGCAGCTTTCCCTTCTTCTCAAAGAATGAACGCAAAAGATTAAAACAGACTGAACTTTCACTCACCCGTCAGACATCTGCGCTCCACCTCCATTACCCTCACCCACACCCCTTACTTCCTCAAAAGCAGAAGTGGGTCCGCTCCTTCTCCTACCGCCTGACTGCAAAAACCTGGAATGGTTTCCTCCTCCACCTTCGGATCTCACCCACCCTGCAGGATTTCAGACATGGACTAAAGACCTGGCTGTTCGACTAACAGAAGTCAGCAGCAGATCCCCCACCCTAGCGCATGGAGGAAACATAAGTTGCAATCCCCCAAAACGAGGGCCTAACCTGTCATCATGTAGCACTTTGTGCTCTGATGTAGACTGCCAACGGTCCTGTCTCCCTCTCATAAGCATGTGCAGTACATCACTGCCCACTGCCAATAGCTACTTGGGAGTGAGTTACTAGGCTGTTCCGTGTAGGAAAAGCCCACAATAGTCCCTAAGCAAAGACAGAAATCTTACTTCACACCAGAGTTACTGCTACTTAGCTTTCTTGGAAGAATTGCTGCAAGTTTGCTTTCAGAGAACAAAATAGGTGGGCTGCCTGTTGAGGATCTCTAAGTTTTGTGGCAGTCCCTCACTATTGCGTGCTTATCTAGGATCCTGATCGATACTGTGACCTTATGCCCCTATTCGGCTATAAATCCATTTATCCCCTATATTGGCATAACCGTTCAAGTGCAATATTCAGTAACTCATCTCTGGCCTCACACGAACAGAGCCACATTCCAGAATAACTTTCTCTGCCACTTCCTTTGCAACCAATTAGTGCAATGACAGAGCAGAATTCACTATCTGAGATTCCTAGATTAACACTCTGAGTTCTTCAACAAGATAAAAACTCAGCAAACCTGGAAATCCCCGCTTGCTGTGTTTTGATTAGTAATAGAACTCTAATGAGCACTGATAGACGATCACTTCCTAGTGACATCTTATTGACGTCTTATGTCCAGCAAACTTACGTCAAACATGGCACCTTTCAGGTATAAATACTACCAACGTGGCCTTAAGCAAGTCCCCTGTTGCCCGTCGCCTGAAGCTGCAGTTATGCTGAAGATATCATAGCTGCTATCGCTACTGCTATCGCTGCTAACTAGCGAACGATGGTGTGGTGAACTTAGGAGCTGAACAGCCATCCTCTGCAAGAGCCCAGCAGATGCAAGCTGCCCGCGGACGCTGTCCCCCCTCCTTCTCCTCCTCGACGCGCTGAAGAAGAGACGCTGCCTTTCTCCTGCCGAGAAATCCAGCTCCGGCGTTTCTGGTCTACCCTTGCGGGTGACTGGGATATCGAGCCCTGAGGGAGATACCAGACCTCCATCATTCTATTCCAGAGGTATGGTGTTGACTAAACCCTTGAGAGAGAATTCTTGAAGCAAACCTTGGCAAAACCAACTTAACCTAAAGCTACTTACTTACTTCCCTCCCACGTATTAGGCTTAGGTCAGGTACACTGGGGTAGGCGTAGTTAGAAGCACCAGTTGAGTATTTTAGCCTAATGTATATATGAATGTATATATGTTTTATTACTTTTAAACCATTGTATGGCTAAGAAACCATATCAATGCTTTTACAGTATTATTCCGCAATACTTATCTTACTGTACGTACTTTTTATAATAACAAGTCTTGCAATTGTGGCAATTAATTTCTCTTGTACGAGAAGAAAGACTGTTCAATAAATGTTAACCCTTTATTGACAAACGCCCGTCTCTCTGTTCTCTACATATTGTGAAAGTAAACTGCACCAACCTGACTGAGTAAAATAACTGTCTATTGTTTCACACGACCCTAGAGATTGACTCTTGATCTGAGGAGCAAAGTTGTCATGTTGCACGGTTGTTGGAAAACTGAATCCCTTCTTGTCTGTGCCAGGGAAGCTGATCACTTCCTATTTCAGTCAAGAAAGTTTCCAGTGACCTTTGAGCTAGTTGGTAACAAACCCAATTAAGTTTAGCATAGTCAGTAGAGGCCTGGAAGATCCGCACTTCTACGTCGATACTACTGTTTATGTTATTCCAATGCGCAGGGCCTATTGGGAAAATAGGAACTACGCTACATCACCAGGTGTGTCAAGTCCATAGCTTCAGCTACCCAGGTGGACCAGCTGGATATCAACCAGACTCTCAGAGAGCCCCAGAGTGCTGGAAAATGGCTGTGCCGCAGCAGACTACACAACTGGTTATCTTTCTGATCAACACTTGGCAAGAATTAATTTTTTTTAACCTTTTTGCTTCAAATGTGTTTCTGCTGACTTCATTTGGCAAACCAAGGATGTGGATGAAATCAGGACCGCCAGGTGTTGTTTTTTTATATATATATACAAAAAAGTTTCATCCACATCATAGTGAAAATAGGTATCCATTTTAAAAGGGTCATTCTACCTTTAAAATATCAGGCAATATCATGTTGAAATTTAATATTGAGTACATTTACCAACATTACATCATTATTTATATACATAGATCAAATATATTGCTCTTCAATCTGATGTAAATTCAAAAAATCTCAATATCATTAATTCAGTTGAATTAATAGTATTAGGTCAATATATTTCAATTCCGCCCTAGTGAGCTAATGAATTATCAGCATTAAACCATTAATTATAAACATGTTTCAAATATACCTCTTGTTCAGTCTGTTCTCAATTCACGGACATGATTTCATCACAGTCGCACCCAAGTGGGTTAATCTTAACATCCATCATTATAACCGAATTAATATTTATGTCCATGTTCAATTCTGCCCTAGTGGGCTCATATCATGTAATCATGTAATGTTATCAAACCTCATCTTATCTCATCAATCCCTCAAAGTTGGAAATGACCCAGATACATCATTGATAACAACACTGTGCATGGCAAGGGCACGAGTTATAGTTACTTTAGGGCATTAGTTATAGTTACTTGAAATAACTGTACCTGGTGAATTTCTGTGGTTTTGGTCACCTAAAACGGCATGTTTTAAGTGACATTTTCCTATAACTATAACCTTTTCTTAGTTAGATGAAAGCCTTTTTCTTTTTCTTCAGTGAATTTCTCAAATTTGTATTAATACCTAACTATAACGTCCCAATAAACTCTTATGGTACAAAAATAGATTTGTGTCTGATGTAGAAGCCTGTTGCATTACTTTATCAATCTCGCATTTAATGTTTAATCTTTGATTTATTGTTGCTTCAGTGGTGTCACTATCTTGATGCTATTACGGCAAAGGTTGTGGCAACATCCTCGCTAACATAATCTAAGTCAAAACGTAATGCAATGTCATTTCGAGTGATGCTATCAGTGTCTGAATGCTTGGGTGATGTCACTTCCACTTTCCCTGGAATTTTGGTGAATAGATACCAATGCCCCTGCACTTTACACAATAAATTATTTGAGTTTTATAAATATTGGGCATTTGTCACAAAGGAGAAAAGACAATCAGCCAGATGCATCAAGCATCAATTTTGGGATTCCTTATTAGCGAAAAATAAGGATTCGCTAATAAGGAATAGCAAAATGCTATGCATGAAGAAATCGCATAAAAAATAGCGATTTCTTAGAATTCCTTAATTGCTACTCGCAAATTGCGAGTCGCAATTAAGAAATACCTCCCCATTCATTCCTATGGGCCTAGAGGCCCATAGGAATGAATGGGAAGACAATCTCAATTTGCGAATCGCAATTAGCGAATCGCAAATTGAGATTGCGATTTCAAGGGTGCAGGGGTGTTCAAAGGACACCCTGTTGCACCCGTGAAATTGATCTGTGCACATATGTTGCGCACACACATGCCCTTAGGGCATGTGTGTGCGCAACATGAAACCTTGAAAAATGCAATTTAGTGCATTTTTCAAAGGTTTAGCAAATTACCATGAAGTTGTACTTCGTGGTAATTTGTGTGCCCTATTAGCGAATACGCTATTTTTGAAACTTTCATACATTGCATTTAAGGAATCTCAATGTGAGATTCCTTAAATGCAAACAAACGCAATTTAGCGAGTTCTCAATTTGCGATTTTTGCATTTGGGATGATGCATCCCAAATGCAAAAATGCCGGTCGCAAAGGGGCAGATTCTGAGAATCTTCCCCTTTGCGACCGGTTTTTAGCTTGATGCATCTGGCTGAATGTTTGTTGAGGAATACTGCCCCAAATGAATTTTCTTCTATAAATAAGGGCCTGATATAGAAATTGCAACCATTATTTTTGCGTATTGCGTTCCATTTTGCAAACTGATACATACTTCCATACATAAAAGTCCCTTTCGGAGTGGGCTGTGATCCAACCTACCTCACAAATAATGTTAAGGTAGGTCGAAAATTGGACCTTAGGGTGCAAATTGGAAGCACAACACCATGTGAGTGATCACACTTAATTAAAGCCAACATTTTTTAAATGCAGCTGTATTCTTCAAAGAAAACAGGGCGGGGCTTAAAACATGTTTTACTTGTTAAAAAGAGTGTTTAAGAGTTGGCAGTGGTCTCCTGGTCCACTGCCTGCTCTCCAACAAACCTTTTTGTTTTCAATTCACACAGGGGAAGGCTTTTGTGAATACATTACCACCCCAACTTGGGGAGTCAGTACGTTTTCAAAGTTTTTCAAACACATTATGTTCCCAAACATTGATATACATTCACTGTCCCATTTAGGAGTCTGTGAAATTTGCTGACTCCTAAATTTGCATTAGTACGAGCAAAAACCTACTTTGTAGTCACAAAAACCCCTCTTTGCGAATTTCATTAGTGACCTAAAAATAGATTTGTACATTGCCCTCCAGCATCTTCTAATCTCTGGCACATTTAGAAAGAGATGTTATTAAGGCTAAAACAAACTGGCCGGGTATTACTGAAATAGAATCTGTTTAGGTCGAATTCGGTTCCCAAGACACTAAGGGGGAGATCTACCAAGATTTTACACTGTGTTTGTGTCACAAAAGTGATGCAAATCAGCACAAAATTTGTTTTTTCTGATTTACTTTCCAGGACCACACTTGTTTAGCACTGGATATAATGTGAAAGTAACACACAGCAGCGCATAGTGCTGATTTATATTACTTTGCTCCATGGGGGTGTCCCATGGATGGAGCATGGACGTTCCCATGTAACCACCCAAGGTTTCTGATGCTAAACCCAATTTACTAAATAAAGTAGACAGGGTTTAGCGACACACAAATGTGCCCTTTTGAATTAGGAGCAAGAAAGGAGACATGCTTTAAATTCTCCTTCCTTTTCAGACTTTGTACATGTGCTCCACGGTCCAGCACACATACTAAGACGGAATGGTTTAAGTCAGCCTATGCATAGTATTTTGAACTGGAAGGTTATTCTTCCAGTACCAAACCTATGCTAGACTCACTGAGACACCCTTGCATCATGGGGCTAAGGTTTCTCCGTGGCGCATGGCAGCTGATTTCAGTGCTGGTGCTAGGAAAAGGGGAGGAGATTGCCAAATTTCAGTAAATTTGCCTCTTTCCTCCTCTATCTTTTCCACTCAGAGCAGCACAGCACAGCATTTGTGGCTGCTGCAGTGCGCTCTTTGAAAAAGTGCTACATCTGTCCCTAAGATCTCCAGCAAGTCTGTTGCCTTTTAATAAAGTGAAACCAGGCTTTCCGGCGTTGCACGTACTGTTATGGGGGATTTACCGAAGGAGGTGTTTTGGTCAACCTTTTCATTCTTTGACATTTGGACCTTACCACTTTTACATTACAGATATATTTCCTTTTCGCCTCCTATGTTTTACATTCAGCATCACAGTCATGACATTTTGTTCTTTCTGCCCTCCGACATCTTCTGTGCCAATATGGGAAATGGAGAAAATATATTATTGTGTTTTCCATTTTCCAAAGTTTACTTTTCAAGTGTCTTATTTACCTATCTGAAGTGAATTTTGTTGCGTCGGTTTTTAATTCCATTTGTGACTGAAGAAAGTCTTGTGCAATGCATTACATGTCTAAGCTGTTTAGAAACATTGTCTGGGCTTTCTCACCTTGCTTTTAGGCATGACACCAATTTATTCCAGGATAATCTCAGAACTGGAGAGTGGAGTCTACTTTTTTCCTCTGCTTTCATCTGATATCTAGTTATCTTGTTTGATTTCTGATTAAATCTCACTGGATTGATGGGAATTTATTTACAATAGGTCAAATGGAAAACAACCGTAGACAGAACGCTGATGGTTCATCCAGCCCTAAATAAAGTGAGCAGAATGACTGTTTCACAGCATGGGTACTGAGTCGATTCTGCGACAGAGTACCCTGACTGCCAAACTCTAAATCACCTCCTTAGATTTGATAAATGCTGTGAAGTCTTTATCAACATTCAATACCTATTTGTTGTGCTAAAATGGTTCTGTACATTCCATGAATCATTGTTGAACCATTGTATCTGAGACGATCACCTTGTGGATATCAATGCTTCACAGAAATATCATATACAATCTTAGCTCCCTGGTCTACATATGGTCAACAGCTGGCAAAGGTGAGTCTGTCAAAAAAAGCATTGTAATACATAGCAGTACTCAAGACCCACCTGCATGGCACCAGCCTGAGATGTTGGAAAAAACTTAAATTAAGATGAAAGTGAGATGTAATAGATCAGGGTTTCTTGAATCTCAATCTCTTGGAGAAGTCATCAAATAAAATCACCCTTTGGTCATATGGATACTTGATTGTCGACTTGAAATGTAGGAAAGCAGCTAGCATCAGAATTACACTGAAATTACAGTGAAACTAATGTGGCCCAAGAGAAACAACAGAGAGGATGGTGTCCAAACCTTAAGGACTTTATTAACAATTTGATTAAGATTATAGCCTCATAGCCTACTGTAGTGGGCTATACAGGCCATTAAAGACCAGCTTCAGGGTTAAAGGCCAGAACTGAAGGTGAGGTCCTTTAACAAGGGAGTGGGATATTAATGTCGGTATAGCCCAGTTACGAGGGCTATGAAGCTGTTAGAACATTGGGCCACCAAAAGCCAGAATGTTCTAACAAATAAAACAAAGGCCTCATAGAGCCTTAGGGGTTTGAAATTCCCCATGGGCTCCGTGAGCCCTTTGTTAAGAGCAACAGTTGTGAACAAACATTGGAATGTTGATGCTCTGGGCTACTACAGCCCTTTAGATGCCCAGAGCCCTCCACTATTTTCAAAGGAGCTCCAAACATTCCAATATTCTGATACAGCTAAAAACAATCAGCAGGTTTGACAAAAATATATCCTAAGAGCTTACATATTAAAATGATCGTGCAGTTAGAATTTATATATAAGAAAGAAAATTAAAAATATTAAATATATACAGCAAACAAAATAAAACCCAAACAGGTTCTATCAAAAGTCTCAAGGAGAAACTCTATGAGGAATGTGTCAACATCAGATGAACCAGGTTTAAGGGTCAATGGAACGAGTTTGAGTCCTCAAGCATGAAGCTTAACACAATAGACCGGGGAAATCAGCAGAGTCGAGAAGAAGTATTTTCTGAGCAAGAGACAGGACAAGGTCTGCTCTGCTATTCTAAAGAGCACACAATTTAAGTATAAAAGATGATTCGAGAAGACTTCTCCTTATCATCTTCCACTGACCAAAGCAATCAAAAGACAGTGTTCTCGGGGAGACTTCTTAATTTTCCAGCTCTCAACAAATAAGCAATCATCTGGATGATGTTGGATGTAACACCAGTCAGGTCTGCCTGGTACAGGATGGGTTCTCCCGCTGTCTCAGTCTCTATATATATATATATATATTTTTTTTTTAAATATATTTTTATTGAAAAGTTGCATGACAGACAAAACAGTCATTTTTACACAGAACACTTGCAAGTTACATTTAGAACCACACTTAGGAGCAAGGCTGAAATAACACACGTATTAAACATTTGTTTCCCCTTCTCTTCGCCTTCGTATTTCCAATTCCACCACAGGTGATACACATATCTCCCCCTATAGGAATTCCACTGGGACCATTTCTTATCCCACTTCTTCGGGCACCCCCTAGCTATAAACACTTCTTTCTCAGCTACCATACATCTGTCAAGCTCTTACTGCCATACCGCCACTGCCGGCTGTGCCACTCCGCCCCATCCTCTCGCTATTTCCCTCTTGCTTAGCATGAAGCCTAGCATCGCCAACTGCTGCTCCGTCTCAGTAAGGTCTGTATCTTCCCATATATTAAGTCAGTCTCTATATCTGAGACGAAAATGTAATTAAAAAGATCAGTCCCTCCTAAGCTAACAATCATAACAATATGTCTATTTAAGTTATCAAGTACATAGATAAGGCACCTGCAGAGGAAATTTATTAACATAACATGCAGTGAGGCCTAGTTACAGGTTAGGCCAAGATTAGATTCAGAAAGATTCCAAATGTATAGAGTTAGCATGAATAATTATATCAAAAGTTAATTGAGAAAAGTACACATTTCTTTCATGGTGAAAACATTTATTATAACACAGCTAAATGTACAGATGGCACTAATTACAATGAATATGCAGCCATTTACTACTTTTGAATAATAAAAGGCATACAGAAGCACCTATTAAGTATATATGGGTCGCATAAAAAGGGATGGGCGCTAAAGTACGATGATCCAGATGAATTATGGAAAAAATATATTGGAGAAATGTACTCGCTAAATGCAGTTGAGTTATACTTTGAGGTACTTGTAAAAGATGGATGACCTTGTAAAAGTAAATGTGCATCATTTGGAGCCTCTTCAGCGTAGCAGGTGGATGCCGGATGGCACAGATGTTTAATGCTCATGGAGGAGAGCAGCATGAATTTAGATCAGATTAAATTACAAAAAAAGTGCCTTATCTCTTTTCCACTGATGGGCAGGTTGGCATGTATAAAAGAGGCACACAGAAACTGTGCCATGCTGTGAGGGCAAACCTCATCATTCAATGTTGTTAGTTATGTACCAGACATCTGTGTTGAGGCAGTGAGTTTTGGTGCCATGCTGTGATAAATAGGTTCATTGCATGATATGATTTCCAGGCAGCAAGTGTGAGGTTCATGAGTTTTTAAGGGCGTATATTGTGGTATTGTATCATTATCACACACCGGGTGCCACATGACCTCATTAAGTAATTGTGATTGTGAATGTGATTTCTAAGTCATACTTACAAGAGTCCTGTGCAGCAGGGTCTATTTATGAATGACGTCTCAAACTATCATGTTGGTTCATGCTATTGAATTCTGAGGTCCCTTCTGAGGTCCCAGTCAGAAAAACTGAACAATCTGCAGTGGATGAAATACTAAACTAACAATCCTATGCATGGCTTAATGAGGGCTCCCTAATTAAACCATATCACAAAAACCCCATGATAATAAACTTTATTTTATTATCTTTTTTTTTTTGAGGTTTCGGCTGCTGGTGGGGAGGGGATGTTGCTCCTCTGCCATAGCTGTCTCTGTGTATGCACTGGGTGTGATGTCTGGATGGTTGGGGAAAGGAGATGCGACTACTCAGGTGCATGAGGCCTAAGTTGTATAATACCTTGACCGTGTGGGTGAGGAGTTTGAAATGAGCACATTTGTGTATCGGTAGCCAGTGGAGCTCCCTAAGGAGTGGTGTGAAGTGAGTTCTGTGTGGGAGGTAGTGGATGAGTCTGGCTGCCAAGTTCTGGATGTTGTGTAGTCTTCCATTGTGTTGCTTGGTGATGGTAACATGGAGATTGTTCCCGTAGTCCAACTTGCTGGCGATTAGGCATGACTGACAGATTTTTGTTGAACCTGTTCCTCCCTTCTGGTGATGGTGATGGTTCTCTAAAGCCAATGCATGGGTCAATAAATGCTGCAAAAAATAAAACAAAAATATAACAATAATAATTAATATGAAATGAAAGAATAATATATGTCTCAACCGAAACTATCAGTGGCTCATGGGTCTGTAAAAGTGGGTGGCTGATCTAGAGCTGGGCGGTAATGAAAAGATCTCCAATTAGTTAATGAATTGCTAAATCTACAGGTTGAATTTCCGCCCTTATACTAACCTTCTATCTCAACAAATCAGGTCCTGTTTTCTCAGTTGCTGTGAATATTATCAGAAACAGGAAAACAATGCACAGATATGTGTATGTACGTATACTCAAAAACACAATGTGAAACTTGGAACTGTATAGATCAATGACTAATGAATTCATACTTAGGGGAAAATATAGCAGAACAATAATAAGAGACTTAAATGTTATTTTGAAGTTTATTCCATTGATTTCAAATGTAAATATTACTCAAACACCAGTTTCAAGAATATAAAAAGTGATATTTTCCATTACTTGGGTGTGCCTTAAGGACCACAATTAGAGCAGGTCTTCTGACCCCCTTCTAGACTGACCTCCACAGAATAGCACGCATGAAATGAGTCCCTTAGGAGGGTCCTAGGTGGAGGAAAAAATACGAAGAGTAAAATATTTCATTGGCAATCTTGTGTCTTGTAAAGGGAGATGACACTTGAAATTGGTGTGAGTATCAGAAAACCAAACTCCACCTGACATTGGGGAAGAAAAATGAACCAGGCAAATATTCTGAAGAAAAGTCCCCAACAATAACACATCATGGACAAAAATGGTGTCAAAGGGTCAATGAACACAAAAGCAACTCAGAGAAGGAATTGTTATGCACCTTCTGTCTAATTTTTAAATGAATCAAACAAGAATTGACATTAAAGGAAAATAATATACTCCATCTTGGTTTTGGAACCTTGGATAACATCCTACAGACACACCACTGTCTTGGAAAGAGTTGCTCATAAGGTTTGTTCACACCTGGAAGACTTGGTGTTCATAGAGGAAGAAAGAAGAACCCCGAATCTCACATCAATCACTCCATTCACAATTCTGCAATTCCACCACAACCATTTGTGTCTGTCACTTCAAATGGCTTAGAGTTACCAGAACAACCTTGGCAATGAGAACACACAGCCACGTATTGGGCAAGGCTGGTGTCAGAGTGTGAAATGTATGATGCAGCTATTATGAAACAACTATACAACAATTTACACTACAGGAAGATAAATCAGGATTGGACTATTGAGTTGAAATATCAGTTCATGAATCTAAGAGAAGAAGCACACCTTAATGGCTGGATCGGTAAGAAGGTGATCCAGTGATCCAGTGATCTGGGACTAACAATTTTCTACAGACAAGACCCAATTTCATTACCCAACAAGTCCCTTCAAGCTGTGTTAGTGAATTGCTAAACAAATACCAAACTTACCAAAGTCCAATTTGTATCTTTATTTCTAGTATACCAATTATGGCGGTGCAATCTTATTATGGTTGACAGGGTTTGACAAACTAATTCTTGGTTCTAAAAATACTCACAAAACTAGAATAAACACCTCTAATAAAGACAGACTCATTTATATATTTATAATGTTTATCTAAATAACGTGAAATAAACACTTATCAATACCAACACATAGTACGAATCATAGATCATCACAAGGTAACAATGTCAGCAAAGATAATGACAGACTCATATCTCATTGACAGTGCATAAAGGAGTGGAAAGGCAAAGAGACAAAAGGCAAGACCCCCGGGCTCCAGAGCTGCGTCCGCTGCTCTCCTCTGCCGGCAATGATCTTGGTCCAACAGTGAGGCTCCTTACCACAATCCTGGTGGCGGAATTCCTGGTGCCCAGGCTGGGCTGCTAGCGGGGTGTTTTTGTCCCACTGCAGAGGTGAAAAAGCAGATAATTTCCTGCTTGAGCGCTGAGTGCGGAGCCTCCAAGATGGCGGCTAGGTTCTGAGACGGCGCCCTACGCCGTGATCGGACTTGAGCTGAGTGTGCGAGCTGCCAGGAGGGGGTGAGGCTTATAGACCTGTGGTGGAATGCAGTAGGAGCTGCAGTTCTGGGGACGAGGTTAAAGGGCGCGATCTCCTGGACATTGCGGCGCTGTGTTGCGCCAAGAAAATGGCGTATGTGGGCCGTGGTGATGGGCCCTGATGGCAGCGGAGGTGCACGGCAGACCAGGGAGGGGTGGTGAATGGACACCAGATGATCGGGAACCCGGTATGTGTGGACCATGTGAGGAGCGCTGGAGCGTGCGCTCCTTAGCCTGAATTACAGCGCTGAGTGGTGAGAAACCACTGGGCCAACCCCACAGCGTAGGGAGTACTGAACAGAAACTCTGCGGGGAGAAAAGTGGCTGCCAGACTGGGAGTGCGGGCCTGTTAAATTACACCAGCGCTGGATAGGAGGACCACGGCAGATGAGGAGCACGGCGCAGACACAGGGCTGTACTGGGCACCTGTGACTGGCTAGTAGGGACATATCATTACACCCCTGAGCCCCACTTCTGCAGGAAAGCCTGGGTAGGAAAACAGAGATCATTCATTAAGCAGAGGGCTGATCCAGAGAGCGTGGAAAAGTGGAGGCAATCCCGCTGCCTGTGCCGCGGCCCTGAATCATCCCCTGGGTGTGTAGAGCAAGCACAGGGAGGCTGAGGAGACGACAGGCAGAGCGACTATCAACCCTACAGTAAGTCTTAGTTTCCCAGTAACTCCAGGATGGCTGCTGCCAATTGATCTGTGACGATGCCCCCGGAATGAAACCATGAACATTATGTATAGCATGGAGCCGGATCAACATGGCCCATGCGAGGTGGAAGTTTGATGTAACTTTCGATGGACCTTTAACGATGCCCCCTGGGCGGATACCAAAACTGTTTGTACTTACCTCGGGGCATGAGCAACCTTGGCCGATTCCCGGTGGAGCTGGCATATGCAGCTGTAGAGGAGTCTGGCCCTGGTTTCACCCCCTCGGCCGTCACCTACCCAGCCGGTCATCTGACATTGTTTTCCTCGTTTCCCCTTGTCGTTTCCCTCCCTCACCCTCCCTCCGCGATTCTCTGATTTAATTGATGGAACTATGTAACCTGTAACTCTGGGCGGATACCAAACTGTTTGTGCACAAGCAACCTTGGCCGATGCCCGGTGGAGCTGTCATATGCAGCTATAGAGGACTCTGTCCTAGGTTTCACCCCCTTGGACGTCACCTACCCAGCTGGTCATCTGACACTGTTTTCCTCGTTTCCCCTTGTTGTTTTCCTCCCTCCCTCCCCCTCCCTCCGTGATTCTTTGATTTAATGATGCAACTATGTAACCTGTATCTCTGGGCGGATACCAAAACTATTTGTACTTACCTCAGCGAACGAGCAACCTTGGCCGATGCCCGGTGGAGCTGTCATATGCAGCTATAGAGGAGTCTGTCCCAGGTCTCACCCCTTCGGCCTTCACCTACCCAGCCGGTCATCTGACACTGTTTTCCTCATTTCCCCATTGTGTTTTCTTCCCTCCCCCTCACCTCCCTCTGCGATTTTTTGATTTAATTGATGTAACTATGTAACCTGTAACTAGCTGATCCTCATGTAAAGCGATCTGATACCTCCGGGTGTAGCCAGCGCTATATAAACATTTTCAAATTCAAATAAATACATTTGCAAATGATTATGCAAATTCAGAATTTCTGTTTATACTAACCCAACTGGAAAGGAAAACTACTCTCTGGCCATGAGAGCAGTAAGGCCCCTCAAGAAAAGTTGAAGAGGCAAAGACTAAATTAGGAATCAGCAGACAGGAACACCCAGCTCAGGAATAGGAGACAGCAACGAGGCCTCTCCTCACACAGACAGGAGCGCAACCACCGACTGACCTAAACCCCTCCCACCATGAACCTCAATTATACCCTAAAACCCAGATGTCAACCCAATTCCTGTCAGAACAGAAGATTTCTCTACACATGATTGGTTAAGGAAATAGTGAATTGTCACACCACTCTTGTCATGTCCATCTCACTCAATGTCCTATTGTTTATTTATTCAATGTTTCTACTTCCAGCCCAAGAAATACAAATCCAAACCACTGCCATAGTATTTACTTCCTTCATCCCGGTCATGTAGCAAATTCTGTGTCAAATTTGTCCACTTATGCCGCTTTCAGGGGAAATGTTCCTCCACTCGATGAATTATTGTTTCTTCATGCACACTCTTGGCAGGCACACAGGACTTGTGAAGGACTCTTGTCTTCCACCTTCCCCTTCTCGTTCAGAAATATTTTTCATATTTATTTCTTATTTTCCATTAACCCAAAAGTTCCCTGCAGAACAGAAAACCATGCTTCTTTGGAAAACAAACACAGGCATTATTAATCACTTATAATGCTTTCCATTATGCACCCACCCAGTGCTGCGTCTATCCATGCGCAACCCAAATTATTATTATTTTCCTAGCAAATATTAATAAAGTGCACAAAATCTGCATTAGTCCTTTTATTTTCATTGGTCAAAAGCATTTGCGACCTACTCCAGTGCTTTGAGTGCACACTTGGAGAGTAGCATTTTCCCTCATGTTGGGCTCTTTTCCACATTAGTTTTCACTGCCCACTGGTAATAAATGTTACTGAGGATTCAATTCGAGCAGGTTTTATTTCAGGAAAACCCTGCTCCATCAAAGGAATGTCTTACTCACAGAACCCCAATATTAACACTATAAAGAGTGTATGGCACTCTCTTAACAAATATTGAACACCATCCTTTTGTCATCCCAAATTAAATTCTATTATACTCAATATCCTAATGTATCAACAAATCACAAACACACTCAAGATCGAGTGCTTAACAATTAGTGCTATTTTTGTGTGTGTTACTTTATGGTAATTTTGTCTAAGAATGTAACACCTGACAGTAAAATATTTTTTTTTCTTCCTTCTCTGCTTTCTTGATCTTTTGCAATGGATTCATTTTAACAGTATAGTACAGCCCTGAGGAAGCTGTATATCAGACAAGGCAAAACATGTTTTTCCTGTTTTTTCCCCAAAACACATTTTGACATCTGACAGTTTTTTCTTCTTAATATTTGTAATTGAATGTATTGTTGTTTAATATAAATGTACACTTTATTGTATCTCTTTGCAAAATAACAACTATGTTGTATTGGACTGCTGTAGAGATCATTCATCATGTGGAAAATGGAGGTAAAGACTGTTGGAATAGTGATGAATTGCAGATTCTGTGAATTTCTTTTTTAAACTTTTGTATTCTCAAGAAAACCTTTTGTAATTTTATAAACATGTGACATTGACAGAGCTTCTTTTAACTCCCGGCAACTGGTAAAATCCAACTTGGATGTTGCAGGGGAAATAAAAGGTAGTTTTGGTGATACATCCAGCCCAAAAACCAGGCTGGAAATCATTCAGGAGCTCAATTTCATTTGCCAAGTTTTCCCAAATGTTGGCATGCAAGAGTAAGCCCAAGGCAGGAAGAACGTTATTGTGATCTACTGGGTCTCTGATATATTTTCCTCTCATACAAGGGAAGTGACAACCCAGTTTTCAACAGTCAGGAAGGCCCCTCACCCTCCTCAGAAGCATGGATAGGTTAATCAAGTTTATACAGAATGGAGCCAAGCCGGAACACGTCGTTGACAAGGTAGGAAAGTACTGCATGGGCTGCATGATCAGAAGTTTTCAAATTGGCCATGATGCATTAGAGAGTCGCTGATAGATCCCGTCAGAACAGGGCCAGTTATTTGGAGGTGTTCTGTAAGTGCCATGTGCAGTACTTTGATCAAGAGAGGGGAGAAACCTTTGATATGAGACAAGGTTGTGATTGCATCCTTCACATTTCTTCTCTGGTTCTCCACCAGAAATAGTGGAGGAAGGATTGGCAAATTCACTTCTTTGGCTGTTTTTATCTGAGTCAATTTGAGATTTGATGGGGGGAGGATTGGGCTTGAATGCCATGTGTTTGTAGGACTTTCTTGCAGCTTATGGGTATTCCCAGTTGGCTTCTCTTCTGTCCTGTACACAAAAGCACTGCAGGTCCCTTTTCTGCATGGTTATATGATGTTACAACGCATTCCGTTGCAACGCATGCCTTTTCCACGCATGCGTTACAACGGAATGCCATTACCACGCATATGGTTCACCACGAAAATGCCTTTACCACGCATAGTTTAACAATGTTTTTCGTTGTTTAACTATGCATGATATTGGCATTTTCATGTTAAACCGACTGCATGATTGATCATGTAGTTCAAATATATATATATATATATATATATATATATATATATATATATATATATATATATATATATATATATATATATATATATATATATATATATATATATATATATATATATATGAAAAAGCACTAGGGAGCTTGTTCACATATAAGCACTCAACAAAAGAATAGGAGTATATATACATAACACTGGGAGGGGCTTGATTGGGGGAACACGCCCAAAAGAAGAAAAATAAAGAAACAGTGCTAAAATAAAAAATGTTTTTTCACATATGCAGAAACATGCACCTTATATTGAGTTTCAGGTTATGAACTGGTCATGGCAATTGTGAACAAATTTATATACAGTGTGTTGGGTAAACATATGACATGGATTCCACAGTAATGGCTGTTAAAATTTAAGCATTAGCCATTGGTAAATAGATTTCAAAAGACTGGCTAGAAAGTAGTACATTATAATAAAGGAAGCACAGGAACAAGCAAAATTGCAAGTATAGTGGCATAGTGCCAGAGTCCGTATAATGTGCTTTCCAACAAGAAAAAAAGAGATTTATACAAGCCAGCAGCGTAATGAAAAACCTAGAGCGCCAGCAACTCAAGACATAGTGCCTGAATACCACAACAACGCCACTGTTGCTAAACAAAAAACTGCCATATTAGCAGAAAAAAACAGCAGTGGTACAAGTCATGTACTGCATAAACAGTGCAAAGCATAAAGTAACTGTGTATAGAGAAAAAATTATAGATTTGAAGGTGAAAAAATAATAAAAGACATTGAAGCCCAACCGAAAATGTGTAATAATAAAAAGGAATCCAGAAAGAAGCAAAGGAAAAGTAGTAGCATATGAGGCGAAATAAAGAAATATGTAGATAGAGTAAAAGTTGAAGTGACATAGATGCTTAGTCAGAACATTTACATAAAATGACTATGAAACGGCATCTGAACAAATGAGTAGCAGTAGCCCAAGACCAACGAGTGACGCATTGACCGAACAAGAGAAAGTGAAAGAAACAAGGTAATTGCAGATATAGAAAGAGATCGACAGAGACCAAGAGCAAAATAATCTACAGTACAGATATTTAAAGGAAACTTTTCAAATCTTCACTCAGATTAAGCCCATTAGGGGCCTTGGTATCAAGGGACATAATGAGTTGAGATTCACGCTGTCTTAATAGTTTCTCAGGGTCCCCACCGCGACTAGGTTGAGGTACTGAGCAAAGGACCGTGTATTGCAAGTCCTTCAGCTTTTTATCATGGACTGCTTCAAAATGCCTTGCCACGGGGTAATTACTATCACTGTTTACGATGGCTCTGATATGCTGAAGTATTCTTTGGTGAACAGGCAGCTTGGTGCTGCCTATGTACTCCAGATCACATGTACATTTGAGCTTGTAGACAACAAACTCTGATCTACATGTCAGATATTCTCTGATTGGAATGGGTATATCGCTAAATGCAGTGACATATTCAGTAGTGTTGGTGGCAAAATTACAGGCACGACAGAATGTGCATTTGTAAAAACCCATTTTGTTGATCTTAGTGAGTTTGGGTGGATTTTCAGGTGCTGTTCTATCAAGAGCATCGCGCATGGAAGACGCACGTCTGAATGTAATTGTGGGTGTTTCAGGTAACATGGGGCCAAGAATAGGGTCCGTCAGAATGATAGGCCATTCA
The DNA here is from genome assembly GCF_964263255.1 of Lissotriton vulgaris. NCBI lineage: Eukaryota > Metazoa > Chordata > Amphibia > Caudata > Salamandridae > Lissotriton > Lissotriton vulgaris. The sequence continues at coordinate 20,755,518 of NC_141699.1, forward strand.
GTGCAGATGATGCGCCTAATCTTTCGCTCCTGTGAGCTGAAAGTAGTTATTAATCTGACTGTGCAATGAGAGCCATCCTGAGTGTTTTTAGTACTGTCAGTGGCGGGCTCCCTTGGTGTAAGTAGTGAGACTCTATCCACTGATGAAGCTTTGGCTAAGGCTTGATCAAGAGTTGTTCTAGAGTACCCTCTTCTCAGAAAGCGCTGTTTGGATTCCTCAAGGCATGTAGCCAAAGAAGCATGGTCACTGCAGATTCTGTGGATTCTAATGAATTCACTATAGGGAATACTGCAGATGGTGTGTGCTGGATGGGAGCTGCGTGCATGTAAAATTGCATTACCCGCGGTGCTCTTGTGATGCAGTTTGGTCTCGAGTATGTTGTCTTTGATAAACAGGTGCACATCTAGAAATTCCGCTTCAATAGTGCTTACATTGGCAGTGAATTTTAGATTTAAAGAGTTGGCATTACAGTCAGATACAAATGAAAGGACCTGTTCTTTTGTGCCCTTCCAAATGATGCAGATATCGTCAATGTAGCGCCAGTAATGCGCAATGCATGACGACCAATGTGCGTGTGTGGTTCTGAGCTCGTGTTCCTCCCACCAACCCACATGAAGACATGAGTAGCTGGGGGAAAAACACGAGCCCATCGCCACACCACGCAATTGCTGATAAGTATTGTTTTTGAAACGGAAAAAGAAGTTAGGCACAACTTGGTCATAGAAATCAACATGGAATTGTGTTCCCTGAAACAGATGGCACGTGTATTCAAATAGTGCTGACATGCGTTTATACCATGGTGGTGATTGATAGAGGTATAAAGTGATTCAATGTCCAAAATCAGAAACAAATAATCACTGCACCAATTAACAGTTCCAATCTTGGTCAAAAAGTCTGTTGTATCTTTCAAAAAAGAAGGGAGACTTGCAACATGGGGCTGGAGAAAAAAGTCTACATATTTGGAGATGTTCTCAGTCATACTCCCAATGGCCGATATGATTGGACGACCAGGCGTGGGGGTAACAAGTTTGTGAACTTTAGGCAAAAAGTATAGATAGGGTGTCACAGGATGATCTTTAGATAGATAATTGCATTCATCTTTGGTCAAGAGATTAAGTCTTTTCCAAGTATTAAGCTGCTTGCGTATTTGATTTTGGTTTTGAACCATAGCAAATTGTGATGATAGGGTGTAACATGTAGAGTCAGATAAGTGTCTTTGTGCTTCCTCAATGTAGTCCGATGTCTTCCAAAGGACAGTATTGCCACCCTTGTCGGCACTCTTAACAATCACATTGTGGTTTGATTGGAGTTTATTGATAAGCAGATTATATTGCTGGTCCTTGTATTTCAGTTGTTTGTGCTGGCTCAGGATTGATCTGTTTAGAGCTTTGAGTTCAATGATAACACGATCACTGAAAATGTCTACAGCATCCCGAGGCATGAGTGGAAAGAATGTTGACTTCGGTTTGAATGGTGTCGGCACTGTACGATTCACATTGAACACCTGGCTGACAGTTGGAGCAGTTTGGGAAGAGTCATCAAAGGCTAAATCATACAAGTTTTGCAGGCCAGCATTGTCTTGTACTTGGAATTGAGGTGCCATATTGAGAGGAATGTCAATTGCCACACTTTGTTTGCGTTTTGCCTCCAGTTTGAAATATTTGATTTGATTAGTTTAATTTTTCTCACAAATTTGTATAAATCAATCCGAGTTTGGTTGTAGGAGAATTTCTTCGGTGGACAAAATGAGAGGCCCAGAGACAGTAGCTGTTCCTCCGCCTTGGAGAGAACAGTGTCCGACAGATTGATGACGGTGTTATCAACAGTGCTAGTTATCTGCGCCAATTTTTGCTTGTTTTTGTCTGCGAAGTATTTCTTTTTGTGGATCCCCCGCCTTGAGCGCCTGCGCTGGCTGGCTGATTGCCGGCCTGATTCTGAGGATTCCGGGAGCGCAGGGAATAACGCCGGTCCTCGTTGACATATATATATTTGTTTTTTTAATTAAGCCTAACCTAATAAATTATTATAATTAAAAATATACTTACATTTTCTTTCGACCGTATTCTCCTTCTTCTAACTCTTTAAGTGGACCTTTCTCTATTTTTGATGCAGTACGTAGACGCACGTACGTAATCACGTTTGTTAGGTAGGCTCTTTCCATGAAGGACAGAGGCACAGAAGAGCGTGTTTTGGGTACGTTTTCTTTCTTTTTTTTTTTAAACCCTCTCCCGAGTTCCCCCCTTTTTTTTTCGACCTTTAACTCACATTCCTTTACTACGTATTTCGTAGTAAAGGAATGCGTGGTAAAGGTTATAGTGGTAACCACGCATGCGTTGTAAAGCATGCGTGGTTAGTGCAGTCGTGGAAACGCTTCGCTGTAGTGGCTGTTTCCCTTTCTGCATTACAGAGGCATCAAAGCGAGAGACTAAATAGGGTCTTTGATGTGAGCTCCCCATTCTTGTAAATCTTCTGCTACCTTTCATTATCCCACACTAATCTCATGTGCATCTCTTCATTTCAAGCCCATTCATGTACATCCTTAAGCATTCCATGAAAGGTCAGTGGTTCTCAGCCAACCCAATGTCCAGCTCTTTTTATTTTTTGCCAGTAGCAGGATCAAAACTGCAGACCACTTTCATATATATCATATATCATAAGATGGCGTGACAGCACCAGGACAGGAGCCGGTAATGAGGATTGTAAGAAGCAGTGTGAGTCAGGACTGCAGCCTCGCAACCCACGGGGGATTTATCATGGAACAACAGAAGCAGCGCCACGGCAACTCACTTGAGTAAGAAAGGCACTACAGCTACCATCAGGCCAGAGTGCTGGCCACGCCCAAAGGGGCGGAGACTGTGATACTTTACAGGTGCCGAAAAACTGCTGTTGCTTGCCTGCAGTCCAGAAGTCAAAAGCTCATGACTAAGTGCTGGGAGCACGAAACGCGTCGAGCTGGACTTTTTACTTTGTGCTTAGCCTGCATGTCCCTGATCCGTGCTGCAACCTTCATTAAAATTTTGGCGAATAACCTACCTGTGGTGGCCTCTCCTTGTTGGGCAAACTGTGTGTTGAAGATTGAGCGGCCATGCCTGGGCCGCGGAGAAAGCCCCGCTGTACAAGCAGCCCTGGGTTGCGCTAAGATGGCGTGACAGCACCAGGACAGGAGCCGGTAATGAGGATTGTAAGAAGCAGTGTGAGTCAGGACTGCAGCCTCGCAACCCAAGGGGGATTTATTATGGAACAACAGAAGCAGCTCCACGGCAACTCACTTGAGTAAGAAAGGCACTACAGCTACCATCAGGCCAGAGTGCTGGCCACGCCCAAAGGGGCGAAGACTGTGATACTTTACAGGTGCCGAAAAACTGCTGTTGCTTGCCTGCAGTCTAGAAGTCAAAAGCTCATGACTAAGTGCTGGGAGCACGAAACGCGTCGAGCTGGACTTTTTACTTTGTGCTTAGCCTGCATGTCCCTGATCCGTGCTGCAACCTTCATTAAAATGTTGGCGAATAACCTACCTGTGGTGGCCTCTCCTTGTTGGGCAAACTGTGTGTTGAAGATTGAGCGGCCATGCCTGGGCCGCGGAGAAAGCCCCGCTGTACAAGCAGCCCTGGGTTGCGCTAAGATGGCGTGACAGCACCAGGACAGGAGCCGGTAATGAGGATTGTAAGAAGCAGTGTGAGTCAGGACTGCAGCCTCGCAACCCACGGGGGATTTATCATGGAACAACAGAAGCAGCGCCACGACAACTCACTTGAGTAAGAAAGGCACTACAGCTACCATCAGGCCAGAGTGCTGGCCACGCCCAAAGGGGCGGAGACTGTGATACTTTACAGGTGCCGAAAAACTGCTGTTGCTTGCCTGCAGTCCAGAAGTCAAAAGCTCATGACTAAGTGCTGGGAGCACGAAACGCGTCGAGCTGGACTTTTTACTTTGTGCTTAGCCTGCATGTCCCTGATCCGTGCTGCAACCTTCATTAAAATTTTGGCGAATAACCTACCTGTGGTGGCCTCTCCTTGTTGGGCAAACTGTGTGTTGAAGATTGAGCGGCCATGCCTGGGCCGCGGAGAAAGCCCCGCTGTACAAGCAGCCCTGGGTTGCACTAAGATGGCGTGACAGCACCAGGACAGGAGCCGGTAATGAGGATTGTAAGAAGCAGTGTGAGTCAGGACTGCAGCCTCGCAACCCAAGGGGGATTTATTATGGAACAACAGAAGCAGCTCCACGGCAACTCACTTGAGTAAGAAAGGCACTACAGCTACCATCAGGCCAGAGTGCTGGCCACGCCCAAAGGGGCGAAGACTGTGATACTTTACAGGTGCCGAAAAACTGCTGTTGCTTGCCTGCAGTCCAGAAGTCAAAAGCTCATGACTAAGTGCTGGGAGCACGAAACGCGTCGAGCTGGACTTTTTACTTTGTGCTTAGCCTGCATGTCCCTGATCCGTGCTGCAACCTTCATTAAAATGTTGGCGAATAACCTACCTGTGGTGGCCTCTCCTTGTTGGGCAAACTGTGTGTTGAAGATTGAGCGGCCATGCCTGGGCCGCGGAGAAAGCCCCGCTGTACAAGCAGCCCTGGGTTGCGCTAAGATGGCGTGACAGCACCAGGACAGGAGCCGGTAATGAGGATTGTAAGAAGCAGTGTGAGTCAGGACTGCAGCCTCGCAACCCACGGGGGATTTATCATGGAACAACAGAAGCAGCGCCACGGCAACTCACTTGAGTAAGAAAGGCACTACAGCTACCATCAGGCCAGAGTGCTGGCCACGCCCAAAGGGGCGGAGACTGTGATACTTTACAGGTGCCGAAAAACTGCTGTTGCTTGCCTGCAGTCCAGAAGTCAAAAGCTCATGACTAAGTGCTGGGAGCACGAAACGCGTCGAGCTGGACTTTTTACTTTGTGCTTAGCCTGCATGTCCCTGATCCGTGCTGCAACCTTCATTAAAATTTTGGCAAATAACCTACCTGTGGTGGCCTCTCCTTGTTGGGCAAACTGTGTGTGGAAGATTGAGCGGCCATGCCTGGGCCGCGGAGAAAGCTCCACTGTACAAGCAGCCCTGGGTTGCGCTAAGATGGCGTGACAGCACCAGGAAAGGAGCCGGTAATGAGGATTGTAAGAAGCAGTGTGAGTCAGGACTGCAGCCTCGCAACCCACGGGGGATTTATCATGGAACAACAGAAGCAGCGCCACGGCAACTCACTTGAGTAAGAAAGGCACTACAGCTACCATCAGGCCAGAGTGCTGGCCACGCCCAAAGGGGCGGAGACTGTGATACTTTACAGGTGCCGAAAAACTGCTGTTGCTTGCCTGCAGTCCAGAAGTCAAAAGCTCATGACTAAGGGCTGGGAGCACGAAACGCGTCGAGCTGGACTTTTTACTTTGTGCTTAGCCTGCATGTCCCTGATCAGTGCTGCAACCTTCATTAAAATGTTGGCGAATAACCTACCTGTGGTGGCCTCTCCTTGTTGGGCAAACTGTGTGTTGAATATATATATATATATATATATATATATATATATATATATATATATATATATATATATATATATATATATATATATATATATATATATATATATTTGTTTTTTTAATTAAGCCTAACCTAATAAATTATTATAATTAAAAATATACTTACATTTTCTTTCGACCGTATTCTCCTTCTTCTAACTCTTTAAGTGGTCCTTTCTCTATTTTTGATGCAGTACGTAGACGCACGTACGTAATCACGTTTGTTAGGTAGGCTCTTTCCATGAAGGACAGATGCACAGAAGAGCGTGTTTTGGGTACGTTTTCTTTCTTTTTTTTTTTTAAACCCTCTCCCGAGTTCCCCCCTTTTTTTTCGACCTTTAACTCACATTCCTTTACTACGTATTTCGTAGTAAAGGAATGCGTGGTAAAGGTTATAGTGGTAACCACGCATGCGTTGTAAAGCATGCGTGGTTAGTGCAGTCGTGGAAACGCTTCGCTGTAGTGGCTGTTTCCCTTTCTGCATTACAGAGGCATCAAAGCGGGAGACTAAATAGGGTCTTTGATGTGAGCTCCCCATTCTTGTAAATCTTCTGCTTCCTTTCATTATCCCACACTAATCTCATGTGCATCTCTTCATTTCAAGCCCATTCATGTACATCCTTAAGCATTCCATGAAAGGTCAGTGGTTCTCAGCCAACCCAATGTCCAGCTCTTTTTGTTTGTTGCCAGTAGCAGGATCAAAACTGCAGACCACTTTCATATTTTGATGTTTGACTCAAAGGGGATATGCCTAGTCAATATGAGCTCAGAGTCACTTTTACATAGATAGGCCCAAGTTTAGCTTATGTCTGATTGAGAACTTATACTAATGGTCATGGATGTGGAGACATGACCATAACGTGTGTCAGCATCACTCATGACTTACTTGATTTTTGGGCATTGGTCTGCTTTCCCTGGATCTGTTTTATTTATCATTTCATGAGTAATGCCATCCCTGAGTAATAAATAGTCCTGGACTATATTGTAATTACCCCAGAATATTTGGTGTAATTTTCAGCAAAAAGAAATTATTGATATTATTTCAATGCTCCACATAACATAATTTTGGGGAGATATTTTGAAAAGAGATGCACCGTTCTGGTAATTTTGCAACACAAGCTGCATTTCAGGTAGATTTGTTACCAGAGCGCACGGTTCGTATAATTGTTTGACAGAAAACAGCAAATTGAATGCAAACTATAGTGTTTTGAATGCAAGTGGCAGTTCCTTTAATGTGGGCGGTCAACAAAATTTAAAGCTGATTTTTTCTTATCCGAGCAGACCATTCATGTCATTTAAATTTGCTGAAATGCTGAACTGCAAATCCAAATGCAAACAACAGTGTTTTCAATGCATAAAACTGGAAATCAACTCAAAACAACATTTTCAAGTTTAATTTTTACCCAAACTGTCTTTCAGCGGGAGATGCATTTTGAATAATTCTGGGTTATTTTTCTTCACTTTTTGGTAATTTCGTGGAATTACGCTACCCAAAATTAGGCAAGTTACGCCCACCCCTAGTAATTAAACTACACAAATCGAAACCTAACATTACTGTACATTTCCTGGGATGCACCGATGCTGTGCCCCACTCTCTGTCTTCAATTTTATCCCCATAAGCCCCCGCTAGTAACTAGGACCAGGAGCAGGTTAACTAGCATTACTTGAACTGTTTGCAAAATTAAGTATGATGTGCACCTAGTCTACAAGGATTTGGACCTGGTTATGAAATTAATGTTGTCATAGTTGCCAGCTCAAAGGGTTTTGGAGTAGTTTTGTTACAAAAGAGAAAGGGTGCTGAGTAATCTTATTGTTTATGAACCATGATGTTTGAAATACTTAGAAGTGAGTTATTCCATGAGTAAAAGAGAGGCCTTTGACGTATTTGGATCTTCATGTTGGGAACTTTTGTCAATGTTCAGTTAGATCTAAACTTTTCATAAGAAGTATTTATAAAAAAGCATTTCAATTCGATCTCCTCGGAAATAGGTAGTTGGAAATGTTCACTACAGAAGTTCTATTTTCTGGTTGAGTACATATGTGGTGTAAGAAATAATTCTCCTGATAGTCTCTCGTGTTTAATTGGGATTGATTGGAAGAAGTCCTCTTTAGAAAATGGATGAATTTGCTCGAATATAAGTAAGCGTGTGAGGTCATGTTGCGAATGATAGTGATCAGTGCAAAGTTGAAGATGCTATAAGAACCTGGGAAGCTATTTTTCTAAGCACGCCCTGGTCTTTGGTGAAAGATGAGCTGTTGGTTTGCCAATGGTACTCTGTTTTGCGGGCACCAGACTTGTACCCGTATGACTCTCAGGAGAAAATTGATATCCTTAGTTCATGAGGGACACACGGGCATTGTCAAAACAAAGGAAAGACCTCACTCCAGTTTCTGATGGCCGTGATTGGACAATGAGGTGGAGTGTTGTGTGCACACCTGTGCTGAGTATAATAACAGTGAGAAGGTTCCTGTCTCAAGATACATACCTTTGTGTGTAGAAACCTGCCAGTTCATCCTTTGGATGAAGTTGCTGTGGACACCATTGACCAATTGAAAAGCTCAACTAATACACCTTTTTTCATGCGTGCCACTTGATTTGAATGGTAGGTTTGAAGAAATTACTTGTGCATTTAATATTACATGTTCTAGTATTCAGTGGCGTAACGAAACTTGAGGGGGCTCCCCTGCAAAGCACATGGAGGGCCCCCCCACCTACCACTTTGCCCTACCACCCAGAAATCTAGTATATTTTGATTTGAAACTTCCAACATTTAAATGAAATGCCTCTATATTGTCTTTCTCTATGTTCTAATATGAAAATGAGAAATACTCAACAACAAGCTATGCCATTTGTAACAATACTGTCAAAAGCAGATTATTTAACTAAGGCAGCAATCAGAAAAATGCCAAGAAGCGATCCTATTGATTCAGTAACTGCCTTTGGCTGAAGAATAACTATGAAGGGTCTGAAATAGAATTGACATTAATGGACAATACCTTGAAACTTTGAAAGACAAACCCAAATCTGCAATTCCATAAAAATTCGACTGACAATATACATGAGAAGTACACAAGATGTAACTCAGTATCCTGAGAAAGTCAAGAGAAATAGACTGCTGAATTATCTGCATGCGCAGATAATTAGCGACTGTCAAGGGTTGTGCATGATAAAGAAGGCAGCAATTTCTACTTCTACCATCATGTCTTTATTAGTAAGCATTGCAAAACAGGCAGGTAAAGAAGGCTGAGGAAGAAAACTGGTTGAATGCTTCAGAACATTGATGCAGATGTTTGTTTTAATGTATCATTTCTGGAGTGTAAACAATGCTAAATACAAGATTTAAGGCACATATATTACAGACAAGTGCAAGTAACATCATAAATAACACTGCATGTAGAATAAAAACAAACCAAATCAGCAAGTACCTATGACAATCTATACAAACTGTAGTTGATAAAGCAACAGAAAAAGTGCAAATACTTTCAAAGTGCATAATAAAGCAATCAGCAGTCCAGCAATATATATAAATCAAGCATGTTTTGTGAAACAATCGACTTTCTTCTTCATCAAGGTGAAAATACTTTTAAAGTGCGAGGTAAAAACAAGTCCAGCAGTATGCAAAAATGAAGCCAGGTTAGTCAAAAAACTCCCTGTTTGGTGTGTGCATAAAGGCACATGTATTTCAAAGCACCTGGTAAACAACTACAGCACCATACAATAATAAAACCAGTTTTCCCTTTTTGAAGGCCCAAATATTTCAAAGTGACTAGCAAAACAGTAACAAGTGCAGCAGGCAGCAGCATACAAAAATCAAACCACTTTAGTCAATCAATGTCTCTTGGTTTGTGCATGAAGGTGTTCAAACTGACTGGTAACACGAGTACAGCAAGCACCAGCATACATAAATCAAACCTATTTAGTCAGACTAATTCCCCTTTTGTTTGTGCATGAAGGCATGAATATTTCAAAGTGTCTGGTAAAGTAATAACAATTTAGCAACATAAACAAACCCGTCCAGTCAGACAATGCCCCTTTTATGTTTGCATAAAGGTGCAAATATTTCAACGCTAGTGTTAAAACGAAAACAAGTTCAGCAGCATGAACATTAACTCCTTGCCCGCGGCCGGGATTCCGCTCCTGTGCGGCACATTCCGATCGCGGGCGTGGTCAAGACGGCCCCCAGCCGCCATCAGCACACGAGCACTGTGTGCCATGACGGCCGGGGGCAGTCATCAGCATGGAAGCATGGAAGGGGTTAAACAAGTCGACAAAGTATGCCCCTTTAGTTTGTGCATAAAGGCACAAATATTTAACCTCTTAAGTGCTGCTGACGGCCAATGGTCGTCACGAGCGCTACCTCCCCAGTGCTGCGCACGACCATTGGACGTCCATTCAGGACTAGTTCCAATGGACAGCGCAGCACTGGGGAGGGATATTTGCGAAGCAGCTAAGGTGTTAAGTGACCAGCGAAACAATAACAAGCTCAGCAGCAAAATAAACAAAGCTGTTTACTCAAATGATGCCCCTTTTGTCTGCGCAAAATAAAGTGTCAAGGGGGTGAATGCATTTCTTCTTGCCTCTATAAACGTATGTTCAGAATATTGAGGTAGCCTATATATAAGCGAACAATATTTAAAGTATGACATACTGGCAGAATGCCATACTACTTACTGCTTCCTCATGTGATTCAAAGGACAGATACATATAGAAAATCAGACCATGAGTAGGAACAGTACTTGCAGGAGCCTGGTGAAATTATTTGCGGAGTTTGAAGGCTGGTATAGCAGAAAAAAAGTTAAACTATTGTTATTCTGGCATTAATAGGGATCGAGGGTGTAGGAAATAATGTGCTGATCCTGCAACAAACTTCCAGTCTTGTGATTCGGGTTGCCAGCTCATTTTAATGCCCCATACAGGACAAAAATAAGCAGTTACCTAAAGACATATTTTCAGTACTTATCTGTGCATACTTAGAACAGCAAATATAAATAGAAAACACTTTTAATTGTGTTTTAGGGCTGCCTGTATGATTCACGACTGATAATTAAAGGGAACAAAGACAGAAAAATCACATTACAAATGAATACATACATTTTTATTTATAAGCCTATTTAGTGGCAAGATGAGGTCATTCAGTGTCTTTAATCACATGGCTGTATTTTTATTTTGGCAACCCTACTTTATATTCCTTCTTTTTCATGAAATGCCTTCTCACACTACTGCAGTGAATGTACATTTTAAATGTAAGGCATAGGCCCAGGTGGTACTGCCTGGAACCAGAAAAAAACTAAGCCTCTGAATCCAGTTTACAAAGGTATGCAGTTGTGCATTACATAATGAGAAGTCGGTGCTGTGCATAAGATAAATATTGCATCCTGTGCATTCTGCGTTTAGCGCTCTCTTTGCATTCTTGTGCGCATTGAGATGGGTGCTCTGTGCTGCACATTGGACACCTTTCACCTCTTGACAGTAACGCTTACTGTGACATAGCCAATGGGGAGAGTGGCGAGGCAAATGCCATATAGGCTGGCCACAGGGTACTGTTGCCACAGACAGCCTAACCACGCTCACCAGCAGCAAATAGGGGCTGTTGAGGGTCAGCCACACTGTCTAGGAATGCGGGTCAACACTGTGATACCACACGGTCAAAGGGCGTCGGATGTTACATTCACTACCCCTGGCATTTTTGAGCAGTGGCGTCCATGCTTTCCGCTTTAAAACATGTACAGCCTCACACAGTTGTCCTCTGATGACACAGTTTCACCGATTTTGAGTGCGGGGCCTTCCTGCCCTACAGTTGCACCTCTGGCGTGTGCTGGGCCTCGGCAGTGCCATAATCCGGGGAGGGGAGCCACTCAAGCAGAGAGTGCAGCAGGTGCAGTGTAGACTGGGTTGCTGCTGCTTCTGTCTGCTTCGTTTTCCAGATTCTCTGGTGCAAGGCAAAAGGAAGTTGAACCCCATGTCAGATAAATAGTATCAATCCAAATAATAATATGGAAAGTGAAAGTGCTGGGCCTGAGAGCAGGGGCGGGTTAAGTGAGCGCTCCTGCTTGTGAGAATCCAAGAAGATCTTTGTGGGGAGGGAAAGGTCAGAGGCATTGGGCGCTCCTCTGCTGTTGTTCATCTTGGATGGGACTAAACCACACTGTGCTGTGTGGTTAGGTTTGCCGTAATTTCTAGCTGACAAAATAGCAAATACAAGTTCAAAGCATTTTAAAAGTATTTTAAAGTTGAGTAAACTAATTACATGGGTGGTACTCATAGTGTGCCCAGCGGCCTGGCAGGCCTTCATTGGCGGCCCACGGACCTTGCCTTGTCATTTCTAGGCAGAGTGGAGATGCAGGGGATGTAAGAAGGGGTGAAAAAAAAACAAAGCCTCATTAACAAGCAAGTGGAAGACCTGTGAAGTACTCAGGTGCACGCCCGGGAAGCTGTCTCAGCACGGGCTGCCACACACAATGTGGTAAGTGGGGGCTGGGTCTGAAGCCCTTTGAGCCCAATGAGTGTTGCGCATCTGGATGTAAGCGCATTAAGAATTTGAACAATTACGCCTAGAGACAGATACAGAAAGAGACAGAAAGGGACAGATACAGACAGATAGGAACAGAGACAGAGACAGATAGGGACAGAGACAGATAGAGACAGAGAGGTAGAGAGAGAGGAAGGGAGAGGGAGGGAGGGCGAGGGGGGTAGAGAGAGAGAGGGAGGTAAGGGAGGTAGGGGTAGAGAGAGAGGGAGGGAGAGGGAGAGAGGGTAGATGGAGAGGGAGGGACAGGGAGGGAGGTAGAGGGGGGCAGAGAGAAAGGGAGGGACAGAGGGAGGGAGGGAGGGAGAGGGAGGTAGAGGGAGGTAGAGAGAGAGGGAGAGGGAGGGACAGAGGGACGGAGAGAGAGAGGAGAAGACTGAGATTTGAGAGGGAGGGACAGAGAGGTGGAGGAAGGGAAAGGGAGGTGGAGGGAGGGAGAGGGAGGGACAGAGAGGTAGAGGGAGGTAGAGGGAGGGAAAGGAACTTAGAGAGAGAGGGAGGGAGAGGGAGGGAAAGGGAGGTAGAGGGAGAGGGAGAGGGAGCTAGAGGGAGAGGGAGCTAGAGGGAGGGACAGAGAGGGAGAGGTAAATGGAGGTAGAAGGAGAGGGAGGGAGAGGGAGGTAGAGGAGGGAAAGGAAAGGGAAGGAGAGGGAGGGAGAGGAAGGTAGAGAGGACGAGAGGAAGGTAGAGGTAGAGGGATGGAGGTAGAGGTAGAGGGAGAGAGAGGGAGGTAGAGGGCGGGAGGGAGAGGGAGGGAGGTAAAGGGAGAGGGAGGTAGAGGGAGGGAGAGAGAGGGAGGTATAGGGAGGGAAAAGGGGAGGGAGGTAGATGTAGAGGTAGAGGGAGGGACAGAGAGATAGAGGGAGAAGGAGATAGAGGGAGAAGGAGATAGAGGGAGTGAGAGGTAGAGTTTGTGCTACTTCTGTTGGCTTTGAGGACAATGCGCAGCCTATAATTTTAAATTTTTGTGTGTTCTAGGAGCAAAGTTGAATGTTTTCAGATGAGAAACTATGACTTCACCCATTTCTTTTCTACCCCTTCCATTTCCAGTCCCTCACAATCAAATTAAATCCAATGGCAATATAAGAGATGCCAATGTCTAAGTTATTGATGCATGCTTAATAGACTGTCTCTCCAATATCTTGCCACTTTTTTTTACGTAAATAACTTGCAGCTTTTAAATAAACATTCTTCCAAAGCTATTGCAGCCTTTTTATAGAAAGTTGTTTGCACTTGCCTCTCCCCCTTCTTTCTTTCCTCTATCTTTGTCACTCAATTCTCTCCTTCTCCTTTCATGCTATTCTCTGTCAGTCTTCACGTCTCTCCTTCCATATTTCCTTTCTTCGGATCTCTCTCACTGGTCTGTCTTTTCCCCTCCCACTTACTTATATCTCAGCTTTTCCTTCTCGGTTTCTTTTGTGTCTCCCACTTTCTTCTCTTACTCTTCACCGTTGCTTCGTATTGTCCCACTCTCCATTCTAATCTCTCTTCCTTACGCAACAAACTATTACCCGGTCTCACCTCTGCATCCCCCCACTCAATACCCCCGGCCCTCAACCCCCAGCTGCACCTTAAGAGCACAAACAATTGGAAGGCCGCTGACAAGTCTCTGCTGCGGCCAGCAATTCTATACCATGAGCTCATTCCCCAGCCTTCTATGTAGCCCCATTAGTGCCCCCCCCCCCCGCCCAGATGCGCCAGGACCCCGGAAGCTGTGGTATCAAAAAAGAGGAGTCATTGGGTCTAAGCATGGGCGGAAAATCCGTTCCGCTCGCGGATTTTGCGGATTTTCGGGAAATCCGCAATCCGCGAGATTTGCGAATCTCCCGCAAAATCCGCAAATCCGCGAGCAGCGGATTTTGCTCGCACTGCTCGCACTGTTCGCGTGAGTTCGCGTGAGTTCGCGCCCCGCGAATAAGTGCAAAATTGCAGAAATACAATCTTAGCAAAACTGAAAGTAACTACTTACCAGGTTCAAAAGTTCAGGCTCATCATTAGTAGCCATTTCCTGTAGTGCTTCCTGAGGGGCCCCTCCAGAGTTCAGTTGCCAGTTGAAACTATTATGTGACCCTGCTCTGAACCTCAGAATAGTTACACATATGCCACAAAGGTCCTGAATTACAGCTAAGGGAGACAAGCAGGAGCCAGGCTGGAAGTTAAAATCCATTAATCAGCCCCTAATTCATTATTGTCAGTTGGGGCAGGGCAGGTGTTGTAACTAATTTTGCAACAATGAAAGCACTTAGCAAGTGCAAAAGATCACTAATCAGGGCGCACTAAGGAAGCAGGTGCCAGCTAAAAAAATATTCTGTGACACATTAATCAGCCCCAAATTAATTCAGGTCACTTGAGGCAGGGAAGGTGTGCTTTGCTTTGCCGAAAATAATGTACACTGGACAACCAGAGGGTGTGGTGATGAAACAGAGGGTGGCATGGGTGGGCCAGAGGGTGGCATGAGTAGTCAGAGAGTGGCAGTAGTGACAGAGAGTGGCAGTGATGAAGAAGAGTGTCCCAAACAGGCTGGACACGTAGAAACAACAAGTTCGCGAAACTTGCGACCCGACAGGTAAGTTCGCAATTTGCGAAAGTGTACAAAACCCTCGCGAACTGGCAGAAACACGGGCGAACACAAAAAAAAAAAAATCCGCAAATTCGCGGGAATTCGCGGATTTTGCGGATTGCGAATCCGCAAATCCGCAAAATTCGCGAACGCGAGATCCGCAAAATTCGCTCATGCTTAATTGGGTCCCCACGTTCCGGCGAGAACATCAGCCTATAAATAACATCAGCACTATGATGTTTACATTCATCCATACTGCATTTCTTATCCAAGCGGCCCATTCCCCTGAGCACTCCCTGCCTAGCATCTAGCTTTGCACATTATGCCACTCCCCGACTCGACAGCACCCTCACTGAGGTTCTGCCCTCTACACTCAGTTCACCAACTCCCCACCCATCGCACCGTTTTACCTTACAACCATATCTGACTGATACACTATGTTTTCCTTTTATTCCCGTCCATGCCCCTCCATGATGACCCGTATCATTCCAAATTAACGTCGCATTCAAATCCCCACCCGCCACCCACTGAGACTCCACCACCCACGGACCTATCCTGCCTAGACTCACAGCCTCGGACGCAGACTCACCTCCTGACCTGTGGGCTGGGGCTGGGCGGGCCTTGCCCTGGCCTGCAGGCTGCAGCTTCACTCTTCAGAGGTAACTGCGAGCTTGCCGGCCACAGCAGCAGAGAAGGCACTGGCAGCAGGGCAAGGCTAGCCAGAAAGGCTAGGGGCTAGTAATAATTTAAATTGTTATGGTCGGGACGGGATGGTCCTTTTCAGCGTAGTAGCGTCCGTGGGTGGGTCCTGGGATCGGACGTGCCACACCCAAGTCTCACGTGCATGCCGCACTTTTAGTAACGCGTGCCCCGCATTGCGTGTGATAAATTCAATCAGGGGCCAGCAAGGCAGTTCATCCATTGGTCACCAACCCCGAGACCGCGCACTGCGCAGACGCATCGCGGAGACAACTGTACGCCACGAGCACCTGCCCACACTCTTTTTTTAATATATAATAAAGAGCAGCAGCAGAGCCTCACCGGGCCCGTGCCCGTGCACCTCTTCCTGAATGAAGAGGCTCAGAGGTCAGAGCAGGGCAGACCCCTGGTACAGTATGTTAAATATACAGCAGCCCTTGTGAGAAGTGCTGGTCCTGCCTATTCGTGGTGTAGCCGTACTGTGTGTGGAGGACTAATAGTGCTGTACTAGAGTTGCTGCTGCTGAGAAGTGCTGGTACTGCCTATTAATGGTACAGCACCCCTGCTGAGTAGTGCTAGTGCTGTCTATCAGTACATCAGCCCCGCTAAGAAGTGCAGGTACAGTCCATTACTGAAACATCAGCCCCGCTAAGAAGTACAGGTACACTCCATTACAGGAGCACCAGCCCTGGTGAGAAGTACTGGTACAGAAGGGCTAGTCCTGCCCATTCGTGGTGTAGCCGTACTGTGTCTGGAGGACTGCTAGTCCTGTACTAGAGTTGCTGCTGCTGAGAAGTGCTGGTACTGCCAAGTAATGGTACAGCACCCCTGTTAAGTTTTTCTGGTGCTATCATCAGTCCAGTCGCCCTGCTAAGAAGCACTGGTACTGTCCGATACTGGAGCACCAGCCTTGGTGAGAATTGCTGGAACAGTGCCTTAGATATACAGCAGCCCTGCTAAGAGGGGCTGGTCCTGTCCATTCATGGTATAGCCGTCCTGTGTGTTGAGGACCGCTAGTGCAGTCCTGTACTAGAGGTGCTGCTGCAGAGAAGTGCTGGTCCTGCCCATTAATGGCACAGCACTCCTTTTGAGTAGTGCTGGTGCTGTCTATTATCAGCACAGCAACCCCGCTAAGAAGGGCTTGTACTGTCTATTATAGGCGCCCCAGCCCTGGTGAGAAGTTACCTGGTAAGAAGTGCTGGTACAGTGTGTTAAATATTCTCCTTGATGAAGTGAGGGGGGCCCCTGGAGTGCGTAGTGCCCCCCCCCCTGCAACGTGGGGGGCTGCGGGGGCCTGTGTTACGCCCCTGCTAGTATCATTAAAATTCTATAAGAGGTCATCATGCTAATGATGTAAATATGAGAAAACATTATAGCTATTTTCTGTTATGCTTTTAAGCCTGGCTTTTCTAATAGCGGATTAGTTATAATACTTTCTCATATATACATCAGGTTGTTGTGATATATTATTGTGATAGCATAGGCTTGCAAATAGACAATATGTTTATTTTCTTCTGTTGCAGTGTTGCTTTTATATGATTGATTGCTTGTCCTGAAGAAGGTGACGAACATTCTTCACCAAAATGCTGCGTCAACAATTTCCTTTGTTTAATAATGTATGCATCAATTTATAAAGTGTTTTTTAACATATCTGTGTCTCTCTTTATCTAAAGAAAAAACACACTATTATATGTATGTTGGCTGACATTTATTTTTTATTTATTTATTTGTGGGTTTATATAGCGCTTGAATCGACTCCCGAAGGAGTATCTCTGCGCCCTACAGACCACCACAAGCACAAACAGAGGATACACTTACAGAGAATTAGTTTTGAAACAAGAAGGTTTTAAGCTGTTTCCTAAACAACCGATGCTCCGAGCATTGCCTGAGAGCTAAGGGGAGTTTATTCCATAATGTGGGCCCGACCACCGACAGAGCTTTGCTTCCATGTCTGGCCTTCTTTGCACGGGGCACACACAATAGAAGCTGGTTACTGGACCTGAGGGAGCAAGCAGGAGTATAAGGTACAAATTTGTCTATCAAATAAGAGGGACCGAGTCCATTTAGACTTTTGTGAATTAGACAACACGTCTTAAACTTAATCCTTCGGCGAACCGATGGCCAATGTAGCTTGTCCAAGAGAGGTTTGGACGCAGATCTAGGGGCAGCGTTCAAAACCAACCGGGCAGCAGTATTCTGCACCACTTGGAGTTTAGCTAATACTCCCTCATTTGCCGATAACAGTAGCACATTACAGTAGTCAATACGACTTAGGACGAGAGCCTGTACCAATGTTTTCCTGGTGGAATCAGGAAGGAGGGGAAACACTTTACGTAAGAGGCCTATCACGTGGAAACATAGGCCCACAGTGTGGTTACAATGCTGCTTCAGCAAGAGCTCCTGGTTTAGTCGTACTTCCAAGTTCTTCACGAACTGTTTAGGGTCGGGGACTGGCCCAAGATCTTGTGGCCACCAGTCCGGGGTCCATTGGATTTTAGCCTCCCCAAAGAGCATGACTTCGGTCTTCCCTACATTACACTGTCGGCAATTTGATGACATCCACTGGGCCACAGCCTTCATGCCCTGGGAGAAAGAGGTTTTAACCTCGGCGGTTAGAGACTTAAAAGGGAAAAGGAGCTGGGTGTCATCCGCGTATGACATTGGGATGAAACCGAAAGCTCTCATGATTCTTGTTAGGGGGACCACATAGATGTTAAAAAGAGTTGGGCTCAAACAGGAGCCCTATGGCACCCCCTTAGTAATCTCTACCTCCACCGAGCGGAACGCACCCATGGTGACACATTGGGTGCGGTTGGCTAAAAAGCTCCTTAAACAGGCCAATGCCTTGTTCTTAAGGCCGATGTTTGCGTGTCGTCCAATCAAGATGTTATGGGACACAGTATCGAACGCTGCCGATAGGTCTAACATTATCAGGATAACGAAATAACCCTTGTTTCAAAGATCAGGGCTTGATCCATCACCGTTATTTATCTCACTGCACCATCCCAGCTCAGAACCTGGCTATATGCAAATCAGTCTGTCCCTGGCCCAGTGCATCATGGGAACAGGGCAGACTAAACTACCAAGCCAATTCTTTACCAGAAAGGAGACAAGCTACCGGGGACCGGTTTCTGGCATTTCAGCCGTCTTCGGCCCGGCTTGCTTGAATCCTGATGGTGCAATGAGCTAGGGACTCACATCTGAGTATACCCTTCCACGCTTATGGTGGACAAAAATGATTCAGAAAAGGGGGTGGTGATGAACAGAGTGTCTGAATTAAGCAGACCACTCTTACCCAGTCCAAAGATCAGGGCTTGATCCATCACCGTTTTTTAGCTCACTGCACCATCCCAGCTCAGAACTTGGCTATGGTAGTTTAGTCTGCCCTGTTCCCATGATGCACTGGGCCAGGGACAGACTGATTTGCATATAGCCAGGTTCTGAGCTGGGATGGTGCAGTGAGATAAATAACGGTGATGGATCAAGCCCTGATCTTTGGACTGGGTAAGAGTGGTCTGCTTAATTCAGACACTCTATTCATCACCACCCCCTTTTCTGAATCGTTTTTGGCCACTATAGGTGTGGCAGGGTATACTCAGACATGAGTCCCTTTCTCACTGCACCATAAGGATTCAAGCAAGCCGGGCCGAAGACGGCTGAAATGCCAGAAACCGGTCCCCGGTAGCTTGTCTCCTTTCTGGTAAAGAATTGGCTTGGTAGTTTAGTCTGCCCTGTTCCCATGATGCACTGGGCCAGGGACAGACTGATTTGCATATAGCCAGGTTCTGAGCTGGGATGGTGCAATGAAATAAATAACGGTGATGGATCAAGCCCTGATCTTTGGACTGGGTAAGAGTGGTCTGCTTAATTCAGACACTCTGTTCATCACCACTCCCTTTTCTGAATCGTTTTTGGCCACTATAGGTGTGGCAGGGTATACTCAGACATGAGTCCCTTTCTCACTGCACCATCAGGATTCAAGCAAGCCGGGCCGAAGACGGCAGAAATGCCAGAAACCGGTCCCCGGTAGCTTGTCTCCTTTCTGGTGAAGAATTGGCTTGGTAGTTTAGTCTGCCCTGTTCCCATGATGCACTGGGCCAGGGACAGACTGATTTGCATATAGCCAGGTTCTGAGCTGGGATGGTGCAGTGAGATAAATAACGGTGATGGATCAAGCCCTGATCTTTGGACTGGGTAAGAGTGGTCTGCTTAATTCAGACACTCTATTCATCACCACCCCCTTTTCTGAATCGTTTTTGGCCACTATAGGTGTGGCAGGGTATACTCAGACATGAGTCCCTTTCTCACTGCACCATAAGGATTCAAGCAAGCCGGGCCGAAGACGGCTGAAATGCCAGAACCCGGTCCCCGGTAGCTTGTCTCCTTTCTGGTGAAGAATTGGCTTGGTAGTTTAGTCTGCCCTGTTCCCATGATGCACTGGGCCAGGGACAGACTGATTTGCATATAGCCAGGTTCTGAGCTGGGATGGTGCAGTGAGATAAATAACGGTGATGGATCAAGCCCTGATCTTTGGACTGGGTAAGAGTGGTCTGCTTAATTCAGACACTCTGTTCATCACCACCCCCTTTTCTGAATCGTTTTTGGCCACTATAGGTGTGGCAGGGTATACTCAGACATGAGTCCCTTTCTCACTGCACCATAAGGATTCAAGCAAGCCGGGCCGAAGACGGCTGAAATGCCAGAACCCGGTCCCCGGTAGCTTGTCTCCTTTCTGGTGAAGAATTGGCTTGGTAGTTTAGTCTGCCCTGTTCCCATGATGCACTGGGCCAGGGACAGACTGATTTGCATATAGCCAGGTCCAGAGCTGGGATGGTGCAATGAGATAAATAACGGTGATGGATCAAGCCCTGATCTTTGGACAAGGTAAGAGTGGTCTGCTTAATTCAGACACTCTGTTCATCACCACCCCCTTTTCTGAATCGTTTTTGGCCACTATAGGTGTGGCAGGGTATACTCAGACATGAGTCCCTTTCTCACTGCACCATCAGGATTCAAGCAAGCCGGGCCGAAGACGGCTGAAATGCCAGAAACCGGTCCCCGGTAGCTTGTCTCCTTTCTGGTGAAGAATTGGCTTGGTAGTTTAGTCTGCCCTGTTCCCATGATGCACTGGGCCAGGGACAGACTGATTTGCATATAGCCAGGTTCTGAGCTGGGATGGTGCAGTGAGATAAATAACGGTGATGGATCAAGCCCTGATCTTTGGACTGGGTAAGAGTGGTCTGCTTAATTCAGACACTCTATTCATCACCACCCCCTTTTCTGAATCGTTTTTGGCCACTATAGGTGTGGCAGGGTATACTCAGACATGAGTCCCTTTCTCACTGCACCATAAGGATTCAAGCAAGCCGGGCCGAAGACGGCTGAAATGCCAGAACCCGGTCCCCGGTAGCTTGTCTCCTTTCTGGTGAAGAATTGGCTTGGTAGTTTAGTCTGCCCTGTTCCCATGATGCACTGGGCCAGGGACAGACTGATTTGCATAGCCAGGTTCTGAGCTGGGATGGTGCAGTGAGATAAATAACGGTGATGGATCAAGCCCTGATCTTTGGACTGGGTAAGAGTGGTCTGCTTAATTCAGACACTCTGTTCATCACCACTCCCTTTTCTGAATCGTTTTTGGCCACTATAGGTGTGGCAGGGTATACTCAGACATGAGTCCCTTTCTCACTGCACCATCAGGATTCAAGCAAGCCGGGCCGAAGACGGCAGAAATGCCAGAAACCGGTCCCCGGTAGCTTGTCTCCTTTCTGGTGAAGAATTGGCTTGGTAGTTTAGTCTGCCCTGTTCCCATGATGCACTGGGCCAGGGACAGACTGATTTGCATATAGCCAGGTCCAGAGCTGGGATGGTGCAATGAGATAAATAACGGTGATGGATCAAGCCCTGATCTTTGGACAAGGTAAGAGTGGTCTGCTTAATTCAGACGCTCTGTTCATCGCCACCCCCTTTTCTGAATCGTTTTTGGCCACTATAGGTGTGGCAGGGTATACTCAGACATGAGTCCCTTTCTCACTGCACCATCAGGATTCAAGCAAGCCGGGCCGAAGACGGCTGAAATGCCAGAAACCGGTCCCCGGTAGCTTGTCTCCTTTCTGGTGAAGAATTGGCTTGGTAGTTTAGTCTGCCCTGTTCCCATGATGCACTGGGCCAGGGACAGACTGATTTGCATATAGCCAGGTTCTGAGCTGGGATGGTGCAGTGAGATAAATAACGGTGATGGATCAAGCCCTGATCTTTGGACTGGGTAAGAGTGGTCTGCTTAATTCAGACACTCTGTTCATCACCACCCCCTTTTCTGAATCGTTTTTGGCCACTATAGGTGTGGCAGGGTATACTCAGACATGAGTCCCTTTCTCACTGCACCATCAGGATTCAAGCAAGCCGGGCCGAAGACGGCTGAAATGCCAGAAACCGGTCCCCGGTAGCTTGTCTCCTTTCTGGTGAAGAATTGGCTTGGTAGTTTAGTCTGCCCTGTTCCCAAGATGCACTGGGCCAGGGACAGAGTGATTTGCATATAGCCAGGTTCTGAGCTGGGATGGTGCAGTGAGATAAATAACGGTGATGGATCAAGCCCTGATCTTTGGACTGGGTAAGAGTGGTCGGCTTAATTCAGACACTCTGTTCATCACCACCCCCTTTTCTGATTCGTTTTTGGCCACTATAGGTGTGGCAGGGTATACTCAGACATGAGTCCCTTTCTCACTGCACCATCAGGATTCAAGCAAGCCGGGCCGAAGACGGCTGAAATGCCAGAAACCGGTCCCCGGTAGCTTGTCTCCTTTCTGGTGAAGAATTGGCTTGGTAGTTTAGTCTGCCCTGTTCCCATGATGCACTGGGCCAGGGACAGACTGATTTGCATATAGCCAGGTTCTGAGCTGGGATGGTGCAGTGAGATAAATAACGGTGATGGATCAAGCCCTGATCTTTGGACTGGGTAAGAGTGGTCTGCTTAATTCAGACACTCTGTTCATCACCACCCCCTTTTCTGAATCGTTTTTGGCCACTATAGGTGTGGCAGGGTA
Source organism: Lissotriton vulgaris (assembly GCF_964263255.1). Classification (NCBI taxonomy): domain Eukaryota; kingdom Metazoa; phylum Chordata; class Amphibia; order Caudata; family Salamandridae; genus Lissotriton; species Lissotriton vulgaris. The sequence goes on from NC_141699.1 coordinate 20,777,849, forward strand.
TACTCAGACATGAGTCCCTTTCTCACTGCACCATCAGGATTCAAGCAAGCCGGGCCGAAGACGGCTGAAATGCCAGAAACCGGTCCCCGGTAGCTTGTCTCCTTTCTGGTGAAGAATTGGCTTGGTAGTTTAGTCTGCCCTGTTCCCATGATGCACTGGGCCAGGGACAGACTGATTTGCATATAGCCAGGTTCTGAGCTGGGATGGTGCAGTGAGATAAATAACGGTGATGGATCAAGCCCTGATCTTTGGACTGGGTAAGAGTGGTCTGCCTAATTCAGACACTTTGTTCATCACCACCCGCTTTTCTGAATCGTTTTTGGCCACTATAGGTGTGGCAGGGTATACTCAGACATGAGTCCCTTTCTCACTGCACCATCAGGATTCAAGCAAGCCGGGCCAAAGACGGCTGAAATGCCAGAAACCGGTCCCCGGTAGCTTGTCTCCTTTCTGGTGAAGAATTGGCTTGGTAGTTTAGTCTGCCCTGTTCCCATGATGCACTGGGTCAGGGACAGACTGATTTGCATATAACCAGGTTCTGAGCTGGGATGGTGCAGTGAGATAAATAATGGTGATGGATCAAGCCCTGATCTTTGGACTGGGTAAGAGTGGTCTGCTTAATTCAGACACTCTGTTCATCACCACCCCCTTTTCTGAACCGTATCAAAAGCGGCACTTAAATTGAGCAGAAACAAAGCTACAGATTTGTCTGCGTCTACAGTCTTCCGGAGTTGCTCCGTGACTGCGAGAAGAGCAGCTTCTGTGTTATTCGCCGACCTAAAGCTGTTCTGTGAAGGTAACACATCCACAGAACTAACCTGGTTCCTGTATCTGGCCCAGGCTCCATCGTGGTCAGCCTGAACTTGTGACTTCTCCCCAGTCCAGCGTGCCCAAATACCCGTGAGTGGCGCTTTGTGCTTTTTGGTTCTCTTTTCACCTTAAAACTTAAAGTTCAATGATTCCGGTTATGTTGATTGGCTTTTGTTTGTTTTTGTGTCATTTGATTTATTAAAATGTACTATTTTTCTAAATTATTTTGGGATTTTTCTTGTGTTTTGTTTTCACTTTACTAATGTTAATGTTAATGTTAATGTTAATATTTATTTATTAAGCACTCGTACGCCCTAGGGCTTCATGGCGCTATAGAAAGGAACACAGCGCACCGGTTAAAAAAGAGATGAAGCAACTCAGCAGTAAGCCTGGGAGAATAGCCAGGTTTTGAGGGAGTGTCTAAAACTCAGAATGTTACCGCTCAGTTTCAGTTCAACTACTGTTGGTGTGCTACATAAATACCTTGCGCATTGCCTTTAGGGTATGCCTGGCTGCTTGTATCAAGCTATCATAAGGGGAACATTTGTTGTTCACTCTGACTAGAATTGTGTTTATTATTTGAGTGGGGCTTATATCATTGTCAACTAGAAGCCTAATCTCTTACTTGGGGGTCATGCCCTACAACAGCAGTGGCTAAGTAGAAATGGACCTGCCCCATCGCTAGCCGTTTAGTTAATTAGCCCTGTTCCAATTCTGCACTGGGTGACGTAACTAATGCTCACAATATAAGCCCACACCTCCAAATGAAGCTCCCCTTTGCCCTCTCCTATGTCATGAATAGCATAGCTTATTCCTCCAGGGTGAGGAAGAGATGGGCAGGCCAAAACAGCCGCACTGTACAAAAGGCCTCAGGCCATTCCCCTCATCCCTCCCCTCTCAAGAAAAACACACAGATTCACATTTCTTCATTATTGAGGAGCAACTGCAATTCATTTTCATCCTTTTCTTTTTCTGCCAGGGTGAGTGGACAGAGCCCCTCACACCCATTAACACCAGCCACCCCTGTTGTTGTCCTTAATCCCTGCTTGAAAGGACTTTGCTGTGTGCTGTGTCCTGAAGTAACTTATCCCCAAGGGCCCATGGTGAGCTGGCTCCCTGTTGCGGTAACACAGGAACATAAAAGTTTCTAGGAGAGTTTCAGCGGTGCTGTGTGTGCGTGCTTGTTGCAGCCTGAGACCCTCGTAAGGAGTGCCCTGGAGTTCAAGCAAGGATCAGCGATGCGGTGTGCGTGTGCTTTTTGCAACCTGAATCCCTTTGTGAGGATTGTCCAGTTATCGTGTGTACCAGAATCCAAGTGAGTCTCATCGCCGCTGTGTGCGTGTTCATTGTGCACCGTGAGACTTTTGTGAGGATTTGCCTTGTTATTGAGTGCACTGGAGTTAAAGTGAGTCTCAGTGACGCTGTGCACATGATCTTCGTGCAGCCTGAGACCTTCGTGTGGAGTGCCCAATGATAATGTACCCGAAGCTTAAGGAAGTCTAAGTGATGCTGTGTGCATGTGCCCTGTGAGAGTAAGTTCACGCCCCCCCCCCAGGTAATGTGTGTCGACTTTAGGGGTGGGGTGCGGGTTCGGAGGGAGACGCTCTCGCCCTCTCTTTTGTTCCGGCAGCAGGAGCCTCTGCTTCGGCTGGTATCGTGGTTCGTATTGCCAAGGGAGTGGCAGTACAGGGGCCGGAGTGCAGAGCTGCACTTTTTGACTATACCGCACCCGTGTTGGGGGAAACTGTTGAGAAGCTGACTGCAAGTCAGAAGGAGAGGCGGAGAGACCGCCTAAGGCACAGTGATCAGTCCCTGAATGTATTACGCATTATACCATTTCTGCATAACAGAGTACCTGACTGCTGTATTACACATTGCATAATTTCTGCATAACAGAGTACCTGATTAGCATATTATGCATTGCATTATTCCTGTATAACAAACTACCTGATTAGTGTATTACGCATGGCATTATTTCTGCATAACAAACTACCCGATTGTCGTCTGACACATTGCATTGTTTCTGCATAACGAACTACCTGATTAGTGCATTGCACATTGCATTATTCCTACATAACGAAATTCCTGATTAGTGTATTACGCATTGCCTTATTTCTGCATTACAACATACCTGGTGGTTGTATTATGCATTGCAATATTTTTACCTTGCAAAGTGCCTTATTGTTGCGTTACGCATTGCATTCTTTTTATATTTCAGAGTGTCGGATTGCTGGGTTACGTCTTACAGTATTTTTACATTGCAAAAGTGCCTGGTTCTAGCATTACGAACTGTATAACATGATGTTAGGATTATAGTAGACTGTTTAGAAGTGCTCACTAAAATCGCCAGAACTTACAAGTGCTGGCTGGCCTAACAACCGGCCAGAAGGAATATTACAAATATGCATATGTTGGATTTATATCTTATATCTTTTTATATAAAGTTTATACTTGTTTTTATAAAACTTGTGTGGACTCTATTTGTGGTGTCGTCATTGAGTTGTTGTGAGTGGGGTTGCAAATACGTTACACATTTGCCTTGAAGATAAGCCTGGCTGCTCGTGCCAAGCTACTGAGGATGTGAGTGGGCTCAGAAGGTGACCTTTCTTTCCATGACGTGAAACCGCGGGTCCCTAGTTGGCCTAAGGTACCTACCTCAGCCAACCAGGGTCTAACACAGAGCATCCAGGAAAGGTGAACAAAATAAAGGCAATACATGTAAATAATATGACAATTGCCAACACAATTAGTGACAATCTCTAATGCAATCTCAGAGGGACACATTTCAGTCATTCCCCCTTCTCTCAAATGTCTACATTAGCACAAAAATCTTGCAAAAGTATGAGCTTCCTGGAAGGAATACTCGCATACCTGCTCATCCTGTTCATATATTTCATGTCTGCTGCGTGCCTATAGGCAAATTCCCTCTTCCTCTCTATATTGTTGTTGTTCTGCAAAGAGTCTGATAGCAAATTCACAGTGTGACCTTGATGCAAACTGTTCTTCAGAGAAACTCTTTCAGGAATCTGAAGTTGGTCTCCCGCTGAGAAGCTCTCACATGAACATTAAATAATATTTATCAGTATCATCAGACAAATTAGCTTGTGAACTGTGACATAAGGAGTAATTAGAGACGTATAAATATCTTTACACATTTGTCTAAAGCTACTGTGCATATCCCTTATTATCATATTGTACATATAGGACGTATGGACTACTGAGAAACTATTAACATGTAATAAGGCATCATTATAGTGTGACAATAAACATTATGTCTTATAAAATATATGTAAAGAATAATAAACATACAAATAAATGTAGGCTGTGAACGAGCACAAAAGCAGAAATAAAGCAAGGCACACAACACATTGTGAGTTGTCTGAAACCTGAAGAGATGAGAAGTGGTGTCTCAGACTTCACTTGAAAGGAAAAGTCCCATTTCTGCCCAGATTAAATTCTGTCTGCATTAATCCACTTTGAATCGAAAAATATCAAAGGGAGTATGTACTCTTTGTGATCAAACACTGCTCTCAGCAGAATTGTCTCTTTGAAGCTAAAAGACAAGCACTTCTCTTTTCATGAACACTTTGCATTTGAAAACCCTATGCAAAAAATGCAAAGTGCTCGCAGCAGCCAATGTGCCCAGTGTCAAGAGGGCCCTCTATCTCCAGACCTGGGCTCTTATTCATAATGAAAAAAGTAAAACTTCCTGTCTCAAGAAAAGGAGAGCTGGCTAAAGACAGTGGCGGCTACAACAATAGAAATATGGTGGGGCAAGATGGCGCCAAACTCATCACATTTACTGGTCTCTCGGGTACGGCACTTCTCTCCCCATATCAACGTCCTTGAGCCGGAAAGGGAAGTACTTCCTTCCTGCTCAGTGGAATGCCAACAACCAATCCTGGAGCTCCTCTCAGCATGAGAGCAGCTTCACGACTGGTTGGAGCAGGCTTACCAAGCTCTCATTTTGAGGTTGCAGACCGGTGACAGCAATCCTCCGCCTGTTTCACAGCCATGGGATTACTGGGTGCGCACTGCACTTGTCGGGGTGGCCGCAGCAAATCAGCCGTCCAACCCGACATGCGCACTGTAGGAGCAGCTGTAATCCTGCAATCGCAGGATTCAGCCCCGCCGCCGTCACTCAACTGTTGGCATTGACGTGTCATTTGACTTATTTGTGTATACCTGCTACGTTTGCAGCTGGTGCGATGCTCCTGTTCTCTCGAGGAGGAGCCGGGCCAGGCTAAACAGCCGGGGGTGGGGTAATATACGGGTGGTGCATGGGGTCATTTGACAAGCATGAAGTTCTAGTGCACAGATGTGATGTTTGCTGGACTGGAGCAGATGAAAGCAGACCCCAAATACGAAAGAGATAGGATTATCTCAACTGGAAAATACAATTATGATGCAGTGTCCAACACTGGTTCAGAAGGACTGGGTTCAAGACAAATTTGTAATATAACTGCATGAGATATACTAAAAAGCAATAAATCCAAACAGAAACCAATAACGTAGTCTGTAAAATCAAAATCATGCATGGATGGCCTCCATGGACCAATATTTGATGCTCTTTATTTAGAGTCACCCACCAGCTACTCAAATGCTTTTTTCTCTGGTGCAGAGTTAACAGAGCTTCCTTTGGAAGTGCACCAACAATAAAAAGCATCGCAAAAACACAATACCAAATGAATCTTATGTCATGGGGTAAAGACAGGAACTTTTCTTTAAGTGGCCAACGGGTGAGCTACAAAGACTCACAGAGGATCCGCAGGGTCAAAGTATTTGTGGGATAAGCACTTTCTTATAACGTGAGGTCCTTTGTACTCATTTTCTACAGGATTTTTGAAAAGTAATGAAGCCAGTTCATAAAGAAGATGATGAGAAACTAAAGAGGTTTCAAAGAAGGAGTACTTCTGGTACTCATAAATCTCTTTTGTGCTTACCCTAAATCAATGGTTGTTTTCCCAGTGATCCCTTACATGGTATCTTGAAAAATCAAACAGTTTGTAGACCTCAGACTTCAGAGATCATATAATTAGCAGGAGAGGCTAGTGCCTAGCTGTTGGTGCATGAACTAATTCTACTCAGATCCACTACATTTTGCCAGGACAAGCCCAATTCAGATATCCTGCCACTTACTCCCATCCTAGGGCGACTGACAGCCAACATTCAGGCTAGTTTTCACTAATTTTAACCTAAGCATTGATTATTTCAATCATAAATCGGAAATCCTATTAAAAAAATCATTCAATCTCTGTTCTGGATTTTTAATCCTTAATTTGCATTTCAAGCTAAGAAATAACCCCCAGCTTGAAGGTGGAATTGCTGCTATCTGAAAACAGTTTGGAAGTGGCTACCTTTTTTTAATCCTCAAATCTTTGTTCATTGAGGGACCCACCAATGACTGGCTGTGTTTCCTTTCTAATCTCGCATATATCTTGTGGTCTCACCTTGCATTTTCATCTGTGCTTTACCCATTGGCCCAATTTCTTCTCACTGTTGATTGTTTTCCATTGCCACACTATGCTTTTCTGTATGTTTCTCTTCAGTTGGTGTCCTGATAAAGTGTATGTATGTCTGTATGCCTATGGTATTTCTATAGTATGTACCTACCAAATAGCCCCGTCAAACGCCAGCGGAACCCTGTAGAGGGAAAGAGAACAGAAAAGTCAATGAGCGATAGGAGGATAAACTGTGTTGTGGATGGTTAACCCCTTGGGCGCGGCCGCGATTCTGCAATTCTGCGCCTGTGCGGCACATTCCGATCGCGGGTGCAGTCATGGCGTCCGTGAGCTGTCATCAGCACACGACCACTGTGTGCCATGACGGCTCCCGGCCGTCATCAGCATGGAAGGGGTTAATGCATTGTGATGTAGAGTTCTTGAAAGTTCTGCTCCTGCTGTTTCCCCCCGTCTGTCCAGGGGAAATTTCCCTTATGAAAAATAATTCACTTTGTACTGTAATGTTATAGTTCCAGTTTTTACAATGATGGACTTTCTTTTCTTTTTGTGCTGTCTATCAATATGGACTGTATTGTTCATCTTCTTTCAACTATTACTCGTGTGAAGCGTGATTCACTCTCTGAGTGGTAGACACGTTGATGATTTTTGATCAGTGAGTCAATAATGATGGAAAAAGAAGCATTCGCCCCAGCGCTGTAGCATGCAAATGACCACGCCACACACAGAACTCTGTAGTGCACGTCTTTATTCTACAGAGTGCCACAGTTAACTGATTCGTAATACATCACCAACTTTATTTAACTACACCTAGACACACCCCAACGCTTCTGTCATTTCTATTGTGGAACAGAAGGGTCCTACTATACATTATGTATACAAGACACTAGGGCCCCAATTTTGAAAACAGTCACGGAACGCAGCAACGCAGGCAAACATGCTGTGCGTGACAGAGAGGGACCAGGAGAGAGTCCTATCTACAGAGATATGGCTCTCTCCTCCACTCTCTGTAGTGCCTGATCAGATTTTAGCTGCCGTGCACCAGGCACACGCATTAGCACCATAGTGCTAGGGTGTTTAATTGAGTCTACCATAAGTTTTGTACTGAAAGGGTACCCTTCCAGTACGAATTACTATGCTTAGACATGCTTTAAAATGTTTTTCCTTTGTGTGTGTGCTGCACAGTGCATCATTCATGCAAGTCAGAAAAGAAAGGAGAAATATGAACATTTTGTCTTTCAACGTTTCCGTTCAAATGGCGTTAACTTTTGGTGCTAAACCCTGTCTAATATTGTTTGTAGATAAGGTTTTGCATCGAAAGGCATAGGTGGTTGCATGGGAATACTCCTGTACCACCCATGTAATGCCTCTTTGGCACTAAGAAACACAAAGAAGTTTGTGTTTTTGCACTGGAAGTAAATTAGGGAAAAATATACCCTTACACCTCCCTTTTTACGAAGTGAAGATTATAAATGTTACATATATGCATTCACAGCTCCACAATGAGTCATCGAGGTGCTCAAATTGGCATTCCAGATCTCATCATGTGAGGTTGCATAGGCGAAGGGGAGGTGCCTGCAATGGGTCCAGGTGATGAAGAGGCAGGTGTATATTGTTAGAGACTCCGCACTCTCAGGTGGATGGTTCTAAGTTCAAATATCTGGAGCCGATGAACATCTAGGCAGGAGCTTGAAGTGCGATGAGTCTCATGGTAATGGACTTTCTTGGTCATTGAGCTGTCACCATATGTTATTTTATCACCATGACCCACAGTGGGTCGGCATCTAACGGACGTCAGATTTCATACCGGCATGATCAAGACTTACATCGTTTTCATCCTGAATTTGCACTGTTTCATGTATCTCATCAGCTTCAGTTGTCCTTGTCTGAGGCCATTGTGGCAGTTTCGTTCCAATGGCTCTCCCTAACATCAAGGTGGCAGGGATTTCAACTGTGGTAGAGTGGGCAACACCTGTGACAGAGACCTGTATGTACAAATGGTTGAACACATAGCAGATTGGAGGTCACTTCCTCCCAACGCAGTGTGCTGAACCACTCTCTTTAGGGTGCCCATGAAACATTCAACAACCCCACTCACCTGGTGCCAGAGAGGTATGCTTTTCTAATGTTTGACATTCATGTTTGAAAGAAAATCTCTGAATTTTCAACTGTGGGCCATTGTCATGCTTAAGGATCAATGGAACAAACATCATTCAATATCCCAATGACTTTATCATGTGTAGTGAACGACATGTCTTCCACGATGGGAAATCTTGAGCATTCATCAATTATTGCCAAGAGATGAAGGCCATTATTGAGGGGTCTGAAGAAATCAGCAGCAATACACTACTAAGAGTGTTTCAGAAGATCAGACATGGTGAACGGGTGCTGAGTTGTTTTGGGAGACAGACAGTTACAAAAGTGACAGGCCTTTAGTTCCATTTTGACTCTTTCATCGAGGCGAGGAAACTACATTTGATCTCAGAGAGCTCTCTTAGTTGCAACAATGCCATGATGAGCCTCGTGAACCAGTTTATTAACTTGTTGTCTCAGGCTCACAGGAATGACAATCCTCGCACCTCGTAGTATAATGCCTTCTTGAGTAACATAAAGTTTTTCTCTAACATTTGCGAACTTGCAAACTTTTGATATTCAAAGTCATCCATTAGAGGTTGAGTATGTTTCCTCCAGGATTGTTGTGAAGTAATGTCTTTGAGAAAAATCATATCTTGATCTGTGTTTGTCACAGTCAGAACTTGTTCTACTTATAGCGTGGCAGGCATGCTGGATTTGACTATGAAGTTCACATAGGTTTCCGCCAATTTAGACACTGTATCATGAAACTGCAAAGGCACTCATGAGAAATAGTCAGTGGGATCTTGATCTTTCAGGGGGCAGGTGCACAATAGTGTAATCCTACTCTTGCAGTCTCAACCCCCACCTCTCAATTCAAGGGGGCATCTTAGCTTTTGGTTCCCAAACATTGTGAGCAATCCCTGGTGGGCAGTGACACGGGTGAAATGTTTTCTGTATAGAAACACATGGAAGTGTTCACAAGCCCACACCACAGCTAGGCTTTCTTTTTCAGGTTGGGAATAAGCACGTTCAGTTTGTGACAGATTCCTGCTCGCATAAGCCACAATGTACCTTTGTGCATTTTCATGACCATTTTACAGAGCCAGGATTGCATCTGATCCTACCGGGCTTGAATTGGCCACAATTTCAGTATGCAATTATGGATTAAAATAGGCATTCTCAGTAGCATTCTCAATTGCACGTTTGATTTTCTTGAAGCTGTGATCACATTCATACGGCCACCTGAATACAGCATTTTGTTTTGTCAAGTCTTTCAATGGTGCACTGACAGTGGCAAAATTACGAATGCACTTTGAACAATAACTGGCATGTCAAGGAAGAACCACAGCATGGCTCAGAACATGGTCACATCCTGTGGGGGACTAGTGGATGACAAAACCTGTACTTTAGCATTGTCTGGTGTCATTCCCCCTTCAGAGAAAACATGTCCTAAAAATTAAGCGTGGGCATAAAATCCGTTTTGCGGGCGAGTTTGCGGATTTTTGACGATTTCGCGATCTGCGAATCTCGCAAATTTTCCCAAAAATCTGCAAATTCGCAAGCTACGAATTATTTTGCTTGGTCGCGCTTGAAAAATACAATATCGCGCGCGCCGCGTTGACTCGGAGCCTGCCGAGTTGTTTTTCTCCTGGTTTTGTGTGTGCTGTGCCATTTTCGATCTTGCTGCGTGATCGCGCAAGAGTTTTTCGAACGCAATTACGTAATCGCGGCTTGCCATCTTGCACGACGAACGCGAGTACGTCATAAATGCCTGCGGCGGCGCGGAGCTGACTTCCGGCGGGAGGTTCGAACAGCTCGCGTTCCCGAAATTGCAAAAATTGCAATTCTGCACCAGAAATCCACCGCAGGAAGCATAAACCTTGTTAAAATGTTGATTTTGATCAGAATACCTCCTCAGATTGACATTTGACTGCACTTTTTGGTGCAGGAGTCCATTTTTTGGGGTGGGGTGGGAGGAAGGAAGTGCCTCAGAGTCTCCAACTTCCTGTTCCTGTCCAGCAGGCTCCTCCCAGTGCTTTGTGCATGTACTGGTCACTTTTCATTTGGCTGTTGAGCTGGAAGGATTACTTTCTGTGACTGCTGCTGGATTTGTATTTGAGGACTTTTTAGACTTTGGAGTTTGGATCACTTTTGGACTTGAGATTTTACAAGTAAGTTGGTGTTGTTTGTTCGGAGCATTGCAGTTGAGGCAACTACAGTTCTAAATCTTTTTTCACAACTTTAACAAAATATATATTGTGGTGGGTATCCACAGCATCCAGTAGACCCAGGGTTAGTCATGGGTGCATGATACAACTGTTTCTGTGATATTTGTTTAACTTAATTCTCATTTATGTCATGGAATTTTAGCTCACTGTTATATGTTGATTTTTTTTTAAAATGTGGGTTGCCTGTAAAGCCTCACTAGCCAGTAGGCCCAGGTGTAGTGAGTGGTGCTTAGGCCTAGTCTTTCTGTGGGGTGTCTTGAATTTAAACATCATTGAGGGCATGAATGGCATGGGATTGTGGTGATTGTGTATGTGTTTTTCAATTTTTTGGGGTGTTGTTGGGGACTGGCTATGTGGGTGGGGGCCATTTTGAGGGCTGGTACAGGCAGGGCCTGGCCATGTGCTGGGGGTCAAGGGGCCATTTTGAAGGCGGGCAGTGTGCTCAGGCCTGCACCCAGTTTGCCTAACTTTCATCCATTATGCCCAGGGGTACTCAGTGGTGCATGGGCCTAGTTTTTCTGTGGGGTGTCTTGAATTTAAACATCATTGAGGGCATGGATGGCATGGGATTGTGGTGATTGTGTATGTGTTTTTCAATTTTTGGGGGTGTTGTTGGGGACTAGCTATGTGGGTGGGGGCCATTTTGAGGGCTGGTACAGGCAGGGCCTGGCCATGTGCTGGGGGTCAAGGGGCCATTTTGAAGGCAGGCAGTGTGCTCAGGCCTGCACCCAGTTTGCCTAGCTTTCATCCATTATGCCCAGGGGTACTCAGTGGTGCATGGGCCTAGTCTTTCTGTGGGGTGTCGTGAATTTAAACATCATTGAGGGCATGGATTGCATGGGATTGTGGTGATTTTTATGTGTTTTTCGATTTTTTGGGGTGTTGTTGGGGACTGGCCATGTGGGTGGGGGCCATTTTGAGGGCTGGTACAGGCAGGGCCTGGCCATGTGCTGGGGGTCAAGGGGCCATTTTGAAGGCAGGCATTGTGCTCAGGCGTGCACCCAGTTTGCCTAGCTTTCATCCATTATGCCCAGGGGTACTCAGTGGTGCATGGGCCTAGTCTTTCTGTGGGGTGTCTTGAATTTAAGCATCATTGAGGGCATGGATGGCATGGGATTGTGGTGATTGTTATGTGTTTTTCGATTTTTTGGGGTGTATAACTGATGTTCCTCTGGCTTCCATTGCTTTTAGGTGCACAAGAGAACCACCAGTGCCAGGAAGAAGTCCTGCAGTGGTGTGTGCAGCACAACATCACGTGACGTCACGTGTGGCCACAGACAAGACAACTCTGCAACTCGTGCAACTGCGGCCTGCTGTTCTGACATCTCAAAAAGATGGCCCCAAAGAAAGTTGGCCACAGCGCCTCAGCGAAAAAACTTGCCAGTGCCACTGCCAGTAAGAAGGAGCAAGTGGCACCATCTACCAAGGAGACTGGTGCGCCCACCCACACCTTTTTTGGGAGAAAAAAAACTACGCCTGCAGCAGCAGCGGTGCCTGCTGGGGACCAAGCTGGAAGCAGCACCTCCGCTTCATTGGGCTCAGTGCCACCACGCCAACTTAGGTCCAAGACCACCATGAGTGCTGCTGCGGCAGCCACTTTGGTTGTTGAATCACCATCGACCAGTGATCTTGGCTCATCACAAGAAAGTAACATCCAATCAACGCCGGGTGTAACTCAGCTGGCAAGTGTTTAACAACCACAGCTGCAACGACAACCACAAGTGCAACTAGTACAAGCGCAATTACATGGGCAAGGAGAGGCGCAAGTACATGGGCAAGGAGAGGCGCAAGTACATGGGCAAGGAGAGGCGCAAGTACATGGGCAAGGAGAGGCGCAAGTACATGGTTAAGGAGAGGCGCAAGTACATGGGCAAGGAGAGGTGCAAGTACATGGGCAAGAAGAGGCGCAAGTACATGGGCAAGGAGAGGCGCAAGTACATTGGCAAGGAGAGGCGCAACTAGAGGTGCATGGAGAGGTGCAAGTAGAGGTTCATGTAGCGGCACAACTGCCTACAACACTTGTTCCTCCAGAAGTAGGGGCACATCAGGAAATTGATATTGAATAGGAGGTATCATCCGAGGAAGGCACTCCTCCTGATGATGATCCACCATTGGCTACCAGATCCCCAGCAAGAAAAAGGTCAAGGAGGTCTACTACTACTACAAGTTCTTTTTCAAGCCCCCTTCATTCTGATGACCTTGATCCTGATTGGAACCCACAAATGCAGTCTGAGAGTGAGGCACGCCATGAGCCGACAAAGGTAGCTAAGCCTAAAAGGAAGGTTCCCGCAAGGCTTCGACTTATGGGTGATGACGACGAACAATAAGTGGTGTCTTGTGCTGCTGATGAACAGTCTGATGACGACCCAGTCATCACAGACGCCACTGAAGCCCCAGCCGGCATGGAGCAGACAGACATTTTAACCCTATCCCGAATGGCTGCTGAGCGGGATGATCATGTGTGCAGCGTGGCACTGGTACCACCACCAGCGCAGTTAACTACAACACCAAAAGGACCTACAGCTTCCATATTTTCTCGTCAGAAGGGCCGGCATGGAGCATCATCCAGCTCGACCTCCATTACCTCAAGTAGTGGTGCTGTAAGTCAACTACAGAAACAAATTCAGCCACGGCCATCCTCCACTTCATCTGGCATTGAAAGTCAAAGTAGCTCCTCCACCACCAGCAGACATCTCCAGTCCCCAGTTGGGGACTTCTTCACTGTTAGCAAAAAGGCAGAAAACATGGTCGTTTGTTTGATTTGTAAAGTATTAGTTAGTCGGGGTAAGCTTGGTTCCAACTATGGTACCGGAGGCCAGAGAGGTCATCTCAAACTACACCACCCTATCCAGTGGTATAAGCACCTAAGTGACATTGAGGAAGCCAAAACAAATCCAAATGTATCCCTTCATATTGCATCTGATGATGATGAGAGGCTGATCGTGCAGGGGGGAAGTGAAGAAGTGACAGCCATTTTTTCTGGTACACCCAGTACCCCTGGCAGCAGCACTGCAGTAGTAGCGCCCACACCCTCTACCCCTGCAACATGTATGAGGCCCACTAAGAGTCTGGGACAGACACCAATGCAAAAAACTAAATCACTGAGCCTAACTGGTTTGAAGTCTGCATCATCATCATCATCATCATCATCATCATCATCATCATCACGTAAAATGGTCCAGCCCACTATTACCAGCATGTTTTGGTCGGAACCGCCATTTGAACGCAACCACCCAACCGTGCGTCTGTATAACGCCAAGCTGGCTAAAATGCTAGCGCTGGACCTTCTCCCTTTCTCTTTTGTGGAAGGGGTGGGTTTTCGTGAATTGGTGGCAACAGTCTGCCCTAAATGGAAGGTTCCTAGCAGGTTCTATTTTGCAAGGGTTGCTGTTCCAGCACTACATCAAGATCTGCTGGAGGTGATTGGCGCAGCTATTCTGAAGAATGCTGTTTACACTATCCACATGACAACAGACATGTGGACCAGTTGCCAAGCCCTTGATTACATGTGCATCACTGCACATTGGGTCTCTTTTGCAGGAGTCAAAAAACAGTTAAAACAAAAAGATGCTGACACAGAGGAAGTTTTTCAAGCTACTCGCAAACATGCAACAGTAGGCATGTTTGGCATGGAGAAATCTCACACTGCACTTAACCTTTTGGAGGAGTTTAACAGGAAGGTCAATGAATGGCTGCATCCAAGAAATCGCACAGTTGGTTATGTTTCCACGGATAATGGCAGTAATATAGTTAAGGCCATGGAGCACGGCGGCTATTTCAGAGTGCCGTGTTTGGCGCACAGTATTAACATCGTGGTGCAAGCCTTCTTGAAAACAGAAGCGCCAGTCGTCAAATTACTGACCATCTGCCGAAAAATCAGCACACATTTCAGCTATTCTTTTAAGGCCCAGAAGCAGCTGAGGAGCCTTCAATATGAACGTAAACTGCCAGTCAAAGGACTAATCCAGGAGGTGGCAACACTTTGGAACTCAACCTTTTACATGCTTGAGCGTCTGTCTGCGGTACAAAAGTGGGTGATGATGGACGGAGCGTCTGTCTGAGCAGTGGGAGGTAATACATGAGTTTGTCTTTAAACTGGGTTCTACTCATAAAGACATGAGGCTAGAGTTGGAGGAATGGAAGCTAATTGCAAGCCTGACAGACATGCTTCGTCCTTTTGAGCTCTTCACGCCTGAAGTCAGCAGGGAGGACTGTTCTTTGAGCAAAGTTATCCCATTGTTGCGCATGCTAGAGCACCAACTGAAGGCGGTGTGTTCAACGTTCCAAGATGATGGTGAAAAGCGAGAAGCATATGATTTGGCGGAGATGTTATTATGGCGCCTACTTGACTATGGAAGGCTTAAAAAGATACATGCAGAACAACATTACATTTGTGCCACTATTCTTGATCCACGGTACAAAAAGGCAGTGGCTAGCAAAGCATTCATTCCTTTTGATGAAGCAGATGTTTCAAAGTACAAACATTGGCTAGCTGTGTCAGCCACTCGGTTCGAAAGAGACCGGCAGAACCTTCAAGGAGGCAGCACAAGTACAACTGAATCAGCAGGCTATCCGGCATCAAGTTCCACTTCTCAGTCAGTGGCCGAAGGAAGTCACTTTCCCTCACAGCCGTTAACGACACCAGCAACCATATCATCATCCTCACCTGCACCAGGCAGCAAACAAATATTGTCGGAAGGGGATTTGCTAACTCAGCTAGGGTTAGCTCGGTCCACTGATGAAAAGGTTGCAGATGGTACGCAAAGTGGATCAACCCTGGAGAACCTTGAGTCAGAGGTGCAGGCCTATCTGGATGACCCAACAGAGGTGTGTCATAATGAGAACCCATTGGGATATTGGTATACGAAAAGCTCTGTATGGCGACTGATCACCAACCTGGCTCTAAATTATTTGTCTTGCCCACTCGCAAGCGTGTCTTCTGAACGTGTTTTCAGTGCTGCTGGTGCCATTGTTACTTCAAAAAGGACCCGCCTTTACCCCAAAAATGTGGAGAGGTTAACAATAATCAAGATGAATCAGCACTTCATATCACCCGATTACAAAATACATAATTGCACGCAGGAAGAAGAGGACACGGACTTTGGTGACGCCGACGGAAGTTCTTCTCAGTCACCAGACCTACTCCCGTCTCAATTCGTAGACTTGGAGGACGAGCTCTGCTTCCCTGACACTGAGGCCTGAAAATTACTTCCTTTTTTTCCGTACTTATTCACTTTTATTCCTGTGTGTCTTTCTTTATTTTGCTACTTTTACCACAACAAAACTCTAATCACCTTATCACAATAAGTCCATCATCAGTACTGTCTTCATCTTATTTTCCTTATTGATTTGAAGGTGCCGCAGTCTGCATTCAGATGTTCACAAGTTCACAACTCAATCATGCTCCTCTATCCTCCTCCTCCAGACTCCCCCTATCCATTTCCCTCAAGGCAGATGGATGGCCTATGGAGAAAAAAACAAACTTTGTCTTCGTAGATGAGTCCCCTCAAGTGGGACTGAAATAACTGACTGACTACAAGCATGCTGATTGTTGACAGACCTACTTCTGAAATTTAAAGGAGAGGCTGCCCTGTGGGCCCTCACTTTCCAAAGAAGATGCGGACAAAAAGTAGAACAGGTAATGAATAATTAGAAGATGGCATGTTGCAGTGGACAGCAATGGCTGTCTGTCTCTGTTGAAACCAATTGCTGTTTGTTTTTTGTGAACAGCGCAATTTGCCATGTTTTGAATATACCAGTATTGCAGGTTTTTAGGGGTTTCTTTGGGGGTGTTCTAGATTTGCGGTGCTGGGTCGGGGGTCTGGGATCACTGCTGGCACAGTCTAATGTTGATTGCATTTGTTTTTCAGGAAATCCATGGTGGGAAAGGGGAGTTACGGCCTAGCTGCACAGCGTATTTGGACTGAATTGAAGGTAGTAGGCCCATTTTTGCTTTTTGCCAGTTTGGGGGTTTTCTGCTTTTTTGCGGGTGGCTGCAGGGGTCTGGGGACATAGCTCGGAAGGTCTAATATCGGAATCAAGTGTTTTGGACCAAATCCATGGTGAAATGTTTTTGGCGTTTTTGCTCACTTGCATGTGTTTGGGGTGCTGTTTGGGGGCTTCCTGGTTTTTGTGGGTGGGTTTTTGGGTCTGGGAGCACTGCTGGGTATGGATACTTTTGATTGCAAGAGGTTTAAAGCAAATCCATGGTGGCAAAGGGGAGTTAGGGCCTAGCTGCAGAGCGCGCGTGGAGTGATTTTGGAAATTTGACTGAAATTTCAAAGTCCCCATTTTTGTAGTTTTGCTTTTTGGCTGTTTGGGGGTCTTCTACTTGTTTTCGCCTGGGTTGACGGCTCTGGGGCCATTGCTGGGAAGGTCTAATACCAGATAAAAGTGTTTTGGAGAAAATCCATGAGGAAAAAGTTTTTGCATTTTCTGACATTTCGCTCACTTTAGCGTTTTTTGGGGCCTGTTTGGGGTGCTTCCTGGTGTTTGTGGGTGGGTTTTGGGGTCTTGGAGCAACGCTGGGTATGGATACTTTTGATTGCAAGAGGTTTGAAGCAAATCCATGGTGGCAAAGGGGAGTTAGGGCCTAGCTGCAGAGCGCGCATGGAGTGATTTTGGACATTTGACTGAAAATTTCAAAGTCCCCATTTTTGTAGTTTTGCTTTTTGGCTGTTTGGGGGTCTTCTACTTGTTTTCACCTGGGTTGACGGCTATTGGGGGCATTGCTGGGAAGGTCTAATACCGGATAAATGTGGTTTGGAGAAAATCGGAGGTAAAAAAGTGTTTGCGTGTTTGCTCACTGGCTTGTCTTTGGGGTGCTGTTTGGGGGGGTTCCTGGTGTTTGGGGGTGGGTTTGGGGGTCTGGGAGCACTGCTGGCACAGTCTAATGTTGATTGCATTTGTTTTTCAGGACATCTATGGTGGAAAAGTGGAGTTATGACCTAGCTGCACAGCGCGCTTGGACAGAATTGAAAGAAGGCCGAAAAATATTGTAAGTATGAGATTTTCCATTTTTGCTTTTTGCCTGTTTGGGGGTGTTGTGCTTTTTTGCAGGTGGGTTGGTGGGTCTTGGGGCATTGCTGGGAAGGTCTAATACCAGATAAAAGTGGTTTGGAGAAAATCCATGCTGAAAAGCCTTTTGGCACTTTTTATAACTTAGGGTTCGTTAGGGTTAGCACTAGCAGCAGTATTCCATGTGTTTGGGGGTGTTCTAGATTTTTGCAACTGGGTTCTGGGGTCTTAGAGAACTCGTGGGAATGTGTAATCTTGGTTGCAAGTGGTTCCATGGTGGGAAAAGGGAGTTAGGGCCTAGCTGCACAGCGTATTTGGACTGAATTGAAGGTAGTAGGCCCATTTTTGCTTTTTGCCTGTTTGGGGGTGTTTGAGGGTGGCTGCAGGGGTCTGGGGGCATAGCTCGGAAGGTCTAGTATCGGAATCAAGTGTTTTGGACCAAGTCCATGGTGAAATGTGTTTGGCGTTTTTGCTCACTTGCCTGTGTTTGGGGTGCTGTTTGGGGGGCTTCCTGGCTTTTGTGGGTGGGTTTTGGGGTCTGGGAGCACTGCTGGGTATGGATACTTTTGATTTCAAGAGGTTTGAAGCAAATCCATGGAGGCAAAGGGGAGTTAGGGCCTAGCTGCAGAGCGCGCGTGGAGTGATTTTGGAAATTTGACTGAAAATTTCAAAGTCCCCATTTTTGTAGTTTTGCTTTTTGGCTGTTTGGGGGTCTGCTACTTGTTTTTGCCTGGGTTGACGGCTCTGGGGCCATTTCTGGGAAGGTCTAATACCGGATAAAAGTGGTTTGGAGAAAATCGGAGGTAAAAAAGTGTTTGCGTGTTTGCTCACTTGCTTGTCTTTGGGGTGCTGTTTGGGGGGGTTCCTGGTGCTTGGGGGTGGGTTTGGGGGTCTGGGAGCACTGCTGGCACAGCCTAATGTTGATTGCACTTGTTTTTCAGGACATCCAGGGTGGAAAAGTGGAGTTATGACCTAGCTAAACAGCGCGTTTGGACAGAACTGAAAGAAGGACGAAAAATATTGTAAGTATGAGATTTTCCATTTTTGCTTTTTGCCTGTTTGGGGGTGTTGTGCTATTTTGCGGGTGGGTTAGCGGGTCTTGGGGCATTGCTGGGAAGGTCTAATACCGGATAAAAGTGGTTTGGAGAAAATCCATGCCGAAAAGCCTTTTGGCACTTTTTGTAACTTAGGGTTCGTTAGGGTTAGCACTAGCAGCAGTATTCCATGTGTTTGGGGGTATTCTAGATTTTTGCAACTGGGTTCTGGGCTCTTAGAGCACTCGAGGGAATGTGTGATTTTGGTTGCAAGTGGTTTGAAGAAAATCCATGTGTGGAAAGAGGGGATTTGGCCTAGTTAAAGAAAGCGTTTGCCACTATTCTTAACTTAGGGCTCGTTAGGGTTAGCAGTATTGTATTGCATGTGTTTGGGCGGGGGTTATAGATTTTTACGACTGGGTGGGGTCTTGGAAAACTTGTTGTAATGTCTAATTTTGATTGCAAGTCGTTTGAAGATATTCCATGGTGGGATCGGGGGGTTTTGGGCACACTTTCTGAGGGGGTTTGGGCACGATTTGAAATTAGGCCTCTGTGAGGTAGCAGCAGTATTCTGCACGTTTTTGGGAGGGTAATGTGGGGTGTTCTAGATTTTGGGGATTGTCATCTCTGAAAGTGATAGTATAATTTTTGCACTACACAGCGTGCCTTACATATTTTTTTCTCCGTAGTGTCTTACTTACTGTTGTGTTTTTCCATCATCATTTACAGGCAGGCTTTTACCCTGTGCCATCGATGTACTACTCAGGCTTACAATTAGCGATCCGCAAATCCGCAAATCCGCATCAGGCAGGCAGTGGACAGTGTGTCTGGTCACCAAGATTGATCGCCGGAGCATCCGATGGAATGAAGTTGTACCGCGAATAAGAGGAATGACTGGATGCATCGACTTCACAAATGCAATGGGACAACTACAAAAAACAGTAACAGTATCCAAAATTCTCCTTATCTTTTAAATGATATTGTTG
This sequence comes from Lissotriton vulgaris, assembly GCF_964263255.1. NCBI lineage: Eukaryota > Metazoa > Chordata > Amphibia > Caudata > Salamandridae > Lissotriton > Lissotriton vulgaris. The sequence continues at coordinate 20,797,459 of NC_141699.1, forward strand.
TGAACTTGAACTTACTGCTACGAGTGTGACTCTGTGTGTTTGTTTGATCTCTGCTTCAAATTCATCCCTCCCTCCAGCAATTTGATACATCTTTGCTATGTTTAACACTAATTTAATGTTCTAAGTGTTTATTCTCTCTGAGGGCAGAGAGGCAAGTGAAATTGCGTAATAACTGCAGCCCTGTACTGTCAACTTGTTTCTTCGTAGTTACTAGTAAGTTGCAGTAAGTAGTAGTACTACTTTTCAGTAACCTAACCATCCATTTAGTACTTCTGGCATGCAGTAGTGCACTTTCATTTATGTCCCTTTCAAGATTTATCAATATCTTCTAATCCAAAGATTTGTTTCTCTTCATTTGTTGTTTGACTGTCCATGCTGTGTTTTTTTCCCTCTCTACCAAACTTTCCCCCAAAAAACCATTCCCATCCAATTTTCAAACCCTAACCCTCTTCCCCCGGGCTGTGTGGTATTTCATTGAGGTGTGACTGACAACAACAATAAATTCCACACACTTGCTGGGGAGGATAAGGTTAAAGCAACCAGAAGTTCATGTGCGCCATCGTGGATTGATAAGAACATCCTCCTCCTACACAACGTCAACAATGAAATGATTAATGCTTACTTTACGTTGGCACTGCTTAGGCTACAATTTAGGGCACTGTTCTGTACCGTACTATCTATTGTACTGTTTCTAATGCTACGCTCAGGCCACTCAATGTTTAATTTCCTCTTTTTTTCATATGGTGGTACTGCCAGTGTGTACCACTACTGCTACCAGCACAACAATGATATTGCATCCGTTGAGGATTCAAGTCAACAACCAACCTTATTCACCAACCGTGATTCACAAATCACAGTTGAGATAAGCATATTGGAGAGGTAGTAGAATAATGGGCTAGGACTAAGTTGGGAGGAGAGCAGAGACTGACAGTACTACTAGTAAAGTACAGTAATAGGGCTACTGAATTGACTAACTCGGTTACTTGCATTTTGGTACATTTCAGGACAAGATGTTTCATTCATGCTGGTAAGTTTGAAAAACCAAACGTCCAGTAACCACCGCCAACCCCCACACAAAATAATATGAGCGCGTATACTGTGTTTTGGAATGAAAAATATAATTATTAAGAAATATAAATTATGGATGTTGTTGTCACAAAAATAAAATAAATTACCACAACTCACCCCCCTTCCTAACCAAACCAATGTCCAAAAATCAAAAAGTACCCTTTCCCAAAAACCCAATTCCCACCCCCCCAACAGTCTTTAAAAAAGGGGCAAGGGACAGTCACTTCCTCCGGTGGCGTAGTGTGGACAGCTGGTGCTGCACGTCCCGCAGCTCTTTGCGGAGGTACCGGAGCTGGCGCTGATGTTTTTCGGCCAACCGCTCCAGGTAGTCCACTTGCTTTCGGAGGCGGCGCAGATGTACCATCCAGGCTCTGGGGGGGGGCAGCTGTTGTTTTTGCTGCTGTGCGGCGGCGGCGGGAGGCTGTCGGGCCACGGCTCCGTTTGGCTGGAGGCTTGTGGCTGGTGGACCCGGCGGCAGTGGAGGAGGATGTACTGGTGGTTGTTGTAGTGTCATCCTCATGCTCCCGAGCCCACAACCGTCGATACTCGACACAAATAGCCTCCAGCTTACGGGCCCTGGCCCGGACAGCCATCTCCTTACGGGTGAGCTTTTTTGGAGTAGCATCTATGAAAAAAGAAAGAAAAATACTGTAGCCAATAGTCTTTAACATAAAGTCAAAATAATTCAACAGAAAGTTGACACTCAGTAACACCAGCATCAGTAACACCAGCAAGTAGCAAACACAGTATAACATTTTGAAGATAACGGACCAGGTTTTTTTTGATTGTCGATCCACAACTGGCGCCTCCCGTATGTGACGTTATTTATAATTTCTAACCACTATTTTGAGGGTGCCCCAGATAGGAGGAAGAACCTAAACCTCCAATTAGGACCAAGATTCAAACATAATTGATACAACAGGTATCTATGCACACGTCGCCTTTTACAGAGTAAATGCTGTAGGTAATCAAACAACACAACCAATAGACAAACAATGTGGAAGTAGTCTTGATAGAAGTTTTTCTTCAATTCAGATTTTATTTTTATCCACCACGCCCAGCCAACACGTGTTTCGTCAGGGCTAGTAGCCCACGACTTCATCAGGGCTCCTGCGGGCCGCGGTTCCAAAGCTATTGCCACAATGGCTAGGTGCTCTCAGTCGCTTCCAATTCTGACCCCGCTACCGGGTACTGTGGAGGTTCTCGCTGATTCGTCTCATCCGTCTCAGCTTTCCAGCGTCTCCGCGTGTAAACTGTAAATGACTTCCGCATTTACACGCGGAGACGCTGGAAAGCAGTACGGCTTAACCTGCCGCTCACACGGATACTCCTATGGTGTGTCGCATCTTTGGTATTAACCATCACACGGACGGCTGAGACGAATCAGCGAGAACCTCGTCAGTACCCGGTAGCCAGGTCGGAATTAGAACCGGCTGAGAGCACATAGCCATTGTGGCAATAGCTTTGGAACCGCTGCCCGCAGGAGCCCTGATGAAGTCGTGGGCTACTAGCCCTGATGAAACACGTGTTGGCTGGGCGTGGTGGATAAAATCTGAATTGAAGAAAAACTTCTATCAAGACTACTTCCACATTGTTTGTCTATTGGTTGTGTTGTTTGATTACCTACAGCATTTACTCTGTAAAAGGCGATGTGTGCACAGATACCTGTTGTAACAGTATAACATTTTGGCATGTATCTTTCCGCCGTCTTTGTAAGCCTGTGACCTTACCGGGAGTTTCAGGAATTCCACTAGCAGCAGTACGAATGGGCTCACTACTACATACATAGTCAGAGAGTCCTAAAAAAAGGCCTTTTTTTACTTTTTTTCTCTTGGGTTGCAAAAGAAATCACTGGTACGTGAACTTGTGCTAGCCGCCATAATGGGAGCTCACTCAGCTTTCACCCAAGAAATACAGACACAGGCCATGATGATGCAGTACTTTAAGCAGTACATGCAAGTGGGGATCTGAATGTATTACTTTTCTATAGGGGTGGCACTGCCACTGGCCATACTTCTTCCACTCAGCGTCTGCTCTACTACATCATACACCTCTGCTATCGACGAGGAGGATAAAGAAGATAACATCCAGGCTTCGAAAGTACGTCTATGATTCTTCTTAATGTCTCAAATGTACCAAAATTTATTTTTGTCAAAAAACAACTAACACCCTTTTCATTATATTTTGGAAACAGCTGTCTTCTTATGTTGAATTGCATTCAACAAAACCATTCTTTACAGTCATAAATATTAAGACTCGCTCGTCCTTCGTTTCACCCTTCTTTAACTTTTCGTTCTTCACATCCCTAAACTTCATCTGATATGACTTGGCTTCACAATAAAAATTAGCCAGCTGAGTTGAAGTGAAATAGAGGGGGCCATTGGTTACCAGAGAAGTACTGCTGCTAATGCTATTAAAAGTCAAGGTTGACTGTCTTCTCCTTGATAGCCCAAAAAGTAGTTCTAAATTAGTAAATGTTCTTGACAGTACAGTGTACTTATACTAGTGTACTGTGTACTACTGTACAGTACATCGTACACTCCTTTGCGAGGCTACTCAAAAAAAATTCAATAAGTAAGGAGTATAATAACTTACCACCTTCCGCCGCCGCTGAGTCTTCCCCCCCAGCTCCTCCTGTTGGCGCCGCCGCATCCTGAGTGGACCCCTCCGCACTGCTGGCCCCGGCACTGGTGGTCATCTGTGCCGCGTCAGATGTTGTGACGTCTAGGAAAAACATGTCATATTTTCAGATGCCATACACAACCTCCTATTTTGTCTCGTAACGGAAGAAAATGTTACATAACACTTTTTTTATTACTGGGGTTGAAAAAAAGTAACGGTTTTGGGGAGGGTGTTAACCTTTTATATGCTTATTCCATTAAATGCTACACTTCTTCTTATGACAACTGATGAATGCTTGCTTAACGGGCACCATTTTTCTCATTACAGAAAGAAGATTCCATTGCCCTTCTGCCAGACAATTCACCAACTACTACTAAGTCATCACCAGCAGTACTTTAAGTACTTTAAAGAAGGTGGGGGCTCCAGCACAGTTATTCTAATAATTTCATGTGTCTGTTAACTATTATTAATTTTGAGTCATACTAATTTCATTCATGGGAATGTTGTTGCAACTTTAACGTCATCTTCATCCATCAGAATACTACGCTATTAAAAATAAAGAAATAGTGTTTTCATTTCTTAATTGAAAATAAAACTTTAAAACTAACAAACACTGTGTGGCTTTTGTTTACGAGTGAGTGAGCGGAAAGGTTTGAACTACTGCACTTGGCAGTCATGTTTCAGTGACTCAGATAGGCCGGGACTCGGAGGTAGTCTTCTTCTGTTCTTCTGGGTCGTAAAATCATTGGTCAGACATTCTAGATAGTCGGTCAGGGGATTGGGGGTTAAACTTCTGTTCGGACTGAGGTATGTCGAAAGTCGAACTGCACCTATCATCTTGTCCATACTTATTTGGGTGCAGAATAGTCCCTGAAACACTGGCGGTATGGGATGTGCTCCTCTCAAATTAAAAAGGACACTGCCACCTTTTGTTGTTGCAAATTGTCAAAGCACTTACATTAAGAAGACTGGAATAGACAGCAAGGGCAACCCAGAGGACTGCACTCAGTGCCTAGAGCTATTGCTGTATCAGAGTTTTGTTTCACACCGTTTGCCGAATGGGCAAGCTTAGCTACCTACACAGACCGACTCATAATTGTAAATAGTAGTAGCACAGAGAGTGATGGTAGAGGCAGGATAAGAATGTAGAAAGTAGTCTACATTAGAAGAAGATCAAAGACTATTTTGTAAAACATAGAATTATTAGGAACCATTTTATAATGAATAGGAGCTGTAAAAGTTAGGGAAGTATAAGTATTAATATAACAATAAAAAACGTACTGGGGCCAGCAGAAGAGTCTGCAAGGGACTGCTCCTGTCCAACTTCTGCCACCAGAGTCTCTGTCGCCGCCGTCGCCTTGCCCCTGGGAGTTGCTGGTGATCATGAAATAAAGAAACACAACGTGAATGATTGTTTTTTGGGAAATATTTGATTTCTTTGTACTCAATCTAAAATTATGTCGGGGAAACAAATTAACATCAATTGCATCTGATTTGGTCAACTAAGAGGATAGTAGTACAGTATTGCAGGATTCGCAGACTGTCTAATAGGAAAGTTATGTAATTCACTAACTACATCAACAACAAAAAGGTTCTACTATGACTGCCATCACTCAGCAGCACGAGACGCCGCGTGACAGACACAGTCCGTCATCATGATTGCAGACCACTAACAAATGTCCTAGAACAAGTAATAAATAATATACTCAACGTATCAATCCACCACTATCTCTTCAAAGTGGCAGCAGCAGGAGTACAAAGAAGGACTAGACTTGAGTCTACTGTCTCTAGCATTACGTAGTAATGCTCTCAAATGACTAAAAAGTTGCAAACAAGTAAGCATAGTAGCAACGCCAATAACCAGGCGAACACCTGAAATGACAGAAGCTATTTAAACATTAATTTACCTGCAATGTAATCTAATCAGCAGCATTCGTACTCTTCAGGAAAAAAATAGATTAGCAATATAACATAGCAGAAGGAAAAAAAGTAGTTATTAAATAGCTACTTAGCAAGCCCAGGGATCTCCACACCGAGCATGTGGAGCATGTCACGCTCCCGGTCCAAGATGTCACTCCACCGGTGGTCACTTGGTGGTAGGTGCGCCGGACCCCAGACTCCTTACACATGCGCCGGCACACCTTCTCCCACAGCTGGCTACGCTCCTGGGGGATGTAACCGGAAGCAATCCGCCCACCTGCTGCCACGGTCTTAGGGAGGTGGACCTGGACAAAAACCATCAAGGCGGCCACCTCCACCGCAGAGAAGATCTCCCTGGGCTGCACTTCCTCCCCCTCCAATGCCCGCAAGGGAGCCGGGTACGTGGTGCTGGGCCCTTCCCCTTGCCCTTGTCGCCTCCCTTAGCCATGGTCCTGGGCACAAGAAGAAGGAAAGAAGAATAGGTGTGAAAAAAAATAATAGAGAGAGCGAAAGAAATAAAGTAGGTAATAAAGTAACAAAAAGTTTAAAAAAACACAAAATATAGATGTAGGAAATTGAAGAGAGAGATAATAAGCAAAAAAATCCCACAAAAAGTTCAGAAAAACATAGGATTACAAAGATGTAAGGTGGATAGAAAGGTAGCATGCCCAAAACCATAGCAGTGAATGAAAAACAAGATGGCCGCGCCCATAGAGGACCGCATGGGTAAGTTTGCTCGATATTTCCCCTGCGAGCACGCAAAAACGCCCACGAATACATAATCGCGTGCCGCATACGACGCGAGCATGCAACAAGCGCCCGGAAACGGAAACACGTCACGCAAACAAGATGGCCGCGCCCGTACACGACCGCATGGGCAACCTCGGGGTCGGTGCGCTGCAAGCGGTCCGCGAATAAGAAAAAAACACCTGAACGCGCAAAAAAAAAGAAAAAACGCCCGAACGCGCAAAAAAAAGAGAAATCAGCAAATTCGCACGAATTTGTGGATTGCAAGTTTGATTTTGCGTCCCACGAATCTCACGAAATGGCAGAAAAACAAATTATGGAAAACTGAAAGCACTTAGCAGGTGCAAAAGTTAAAGCTAATTTGTAACCATTCCCTGTAGTGATTCCTGAGGGGCCCCTCCAGAGTTCAGTTGCCTACTTTCAACTATTCTCTGACCCTCAAAGCAGGGTCAGAGAATAGTTACAAGTATGGCACAATACTCTTGTAAAAAAAATAACTGCAACAGGAAGGTCTTACAGCTAAGGAAGCAGGTGCCAGACTTGAAGCACAACTTCAGTGACACATTAACCAGCCCCAAATTAATTCATCTCAGTTGAGGCTGAGAAGGTGTGCCCATAATCTACTGTGGTGAACAAGAGGGTGGTAGTGGTGAACCAGAGGGTGCTGTGATAAACCAGAGGGGGACAGTGAGGATCCAAAGGGTGGCATTGGCAAACCAGAGGGTGGCAGTGATGAACCAGAGGGTGGCAGGGATGAACCAGAGGATGGCAGTGATCAACCAGAGGGTGGCAGTGATGAACCAGAGGGTGCTGCGATAAACCAGAGGGGGACAGTCATGATCCAGAGGGTGGCAGTGGCAAACCAGAGGGTGGTAGTGATGAACCAGAGGGTGGCAGGGATGAACCAGAGGATGGCAGTGATCAACCAGAGGGTGGCAGTGATGAACCAGAGGGTGCTGTGATAAACCAGAGGGGGACAGTGATGATCCAGAGGGTGGCAGTGGCAAACCAGAGGGTGGCAGTGACGAACCAGAGGATGGCAGTGATCAACCAGAGGGTGGCAGTGATGAACCAGAGGGTGCTGTGATAAACCAGAGGGGGACAGTGATGATCCAGAGGGTGGCAGTGGCAAACCAGAGGGTGGCAGTGATGAACCAGGGGGTGGCACGGATGAACCAGAGGGTGGCAATGATGAACCAGATGGTGCTGTGATAAACCAAAGGGGGACAGTGATGATCCAGAGGGTGGCAGTGGCAAACCAGAGGGTGGCAGTGATGAACCAGAGGGTGGCAGGGATGAACCAGAGGATGGCAGTGATCAACCAGAGGGTGGCAGTAGCAAACCAGAGGGTGCTGTGTGTGAGAAGTTGGCCTGGTATATGATGATCACTATTCTAGTGAGCACCTTGCACCAGTCCAAACGACCCTTATGGTGATTGGTTGTGAGTCAACATTATAGACCAGCTATCCTAGTGGTAGCATGGACAAAAGCAGTCTTAGGCTAAACTGAAGAGGGCATGTGAAGCCAGCTGTTTTACTATATGCAATCCTTTAAATCCCAAATGAAAGGACACCACACAAATTATATATTATAAAATATATGTATTTATTTCTAGAATAATCCCCTTGACTCTTTATGAGCACAGGAGCACAAGTGTTAAACAAAGAACACAGTATAACATACAATAAGATGCACAATTATGGATAGGCAGGGTGGCCACTCAAACCATATATTAAGAAAGTGGTATAAGTACCACGTCACGAACAATGAACAGGCCTAGGGCCTAGGGAATCGCTGGGCCTACACTGGACTAACGAAGGTTAGGACATAGGAGGCCCACAGGATGCGGGTGCAGTGTCTATAGGCAATCGCGTTTACCATACAAGTCAATGGTGCGTAAAAATCAGAAAGTTATAGGTTTAGGAGTCTTCCGACTGGACTAGAACTTAGCCACTAAAAAGTAGGACACTAGAGGTGTAAACTGTAAACCACTATAGGAGCACCGGTGTAATCTCGTTACCTCACCCACAGGAAGCGGGTGCATAGGTGCCAAAGTGCGTCGGGTTTCTTCGTGGAGTTCTATGGAGCCTGGAGGTAAAGATGCTGCAGGTGGCCAGGAGAGAAGAGTCCGGTTGGATCCAAGGGTGGAATGAAGATGTAGAGTACCTGAAAGCAGAGGGGACAGAGTCTAGGTCACTAGCCAGTGACCAGGATGGAACCAGGACGGAACCAGGCAGTGTCGGGTTGTGATCAGGTTCTGTCAAGTAGTTTGTCTCCGCTGCCACGTGGACCAGGAAGGATCGAAGATGACCAGCTGGTGGACACGAGCTGTCCCACAAAGGCTCTTGCTGTCGGCGGTGTCGGTTCTTGAATTGGAGTCACCAAACCTTGGCAAATGCAACCCAAGCAGGACTCGAAGATGTCTTCTGGATCGGACCGGGAAGGTCGGATCGATGGCTTCTTTTCAGGGGAGCTAGGGCAAGTCTGGAGCAACCAGACCAGCAGTGGAGTTTTGATGGATCATTGTCACAGAGGCCACTAGCCAACGGGCAACCAACCGGACAATGCAGCAAGCAGGAAAAGTGCAAAAGGGCCCCATGCAGCACTCGGTGAGTGTGGAGGGGTGATCTTTGAAGCACTCCACACCACTGGAGTCAAGCTAGCCGGGCTGATGAGAGGTGTTACCTCTAAACCAGTCCGGTCCTCGGATGCTTGATTCCGTTCTGGGAAGGACATGGCTTTTGTAGTTCGGACTGGACTGTTCCCATGGGGCACAGGGTCAGAGCTGATTTGCATATCGCCATTGTCTAACCCAGGGTGGCGTGGAGTGCAAAAAAACGATGGATTAGGACCCAGATCTTTTGACTGGGTTGAATGTGTGACATTGATCCTCATTCGGTCCATCACCTGTTGTTTTTGCAAACTCGTGATAAACCAGAGGGGGACAGTGAGGATCCAGAGGGTGGCAGTGGCAAACCAGAGGGTGGCAGTGATGAACCAGAGGGTGGCAGGGATGAGCCAGAGGATGGCAGCGATCAACCAGAGGGTGGCAGTGATGAACCAGAGGGTGCTGTGATAAACCAGAGGGGGACAGTGAGGATCCAGAGGGTGGCAGTGGCAAACCAAAGGGTGGCAGTGATGAATCAGAGGGTGGCAGGGATGAACCAGAGGATGGCAGTGATCCACCAGAGGGTGGCAGTGATGAACCACAGGGTCCCAAACAGGCTGGACACGTAGAAACAACATGGTCGTGACCGTTGCGACCACACAAGTAGGTTTGCGTTCCCGAACTTGTACAAAACCCTCGCGAACTGGCAAAAACAGCAAATTCGCACGAATTCGCGAATTTTGCTAATTGCGAGTTCGCTTTCGCACCAATTTGCGGATCGCGAATTCGCAAATTTCGCCCATGCTTACTAAAAATGTGACTATTCAATCGGAGATCTGCATCAGCAAGTAAATGACAGACTTGTTTCATGGCTTTGTCATGTTCCTTTAAATTGGCGTGAAACACCAGTATATCAGCACTGTGATTAAAGGCATGTGTAACAGACTGTATAATGCGGTGAATGAAATCCTGAAAGAGCTCGGCAGATGACAAGACCCCCAAAGCCTAGTCATTTAAATCTGAACAAACATACATGTGCAAAAAAGTTTTAATGTACCTGCAATTTTCTTCCAGTTTGAGTTGATGATAGCCTTTGTTCAGATCATGGTGGGAAAAGACTTTGGCACCATTCAGCTGTGTAATCATATTTGCAATGTGTGAACCTGGTTGTCATTCTCACTCTATTGCCTTGTTAGTCTGGAACATATCAACACAGATGCACACAGCACCTTCACAATCCTCCTTTCACAATACCACTATGGGTGAGACCCATGGCGTCGAACCAGTAGAGTGTTTAATTATGTCATGCTTTATCAGCATTTCCAGTTCTTTTTTAACAGCTTGCTAAAAGTGAAAAGCAATTCGACAATGTTGTTGAACAACAGGATGAATTCCCTTATTAATGTGAAGCTGCACCTTCATGGTTTTAAGCTTTACTAGTCCATGAAATAAGGATGGGAACTGATCTACTATGCCTGCATGTTCATGTACATAGAAATCAGTCTCATCCTGCATCAGCAGTGTTGAAACTAAGCGAACATGCCATCAACGAAGTACCTTAAAGAAAATGTATTGGTGCTTGTACCTTTGTCTTCTTGTGCAGCATGTTTGCTGTAAACTATCCTTAACTCTGTAATAGCATTTAAGATGCCCATGTATATATACCTTTGTATTTTTTTTTTTTTTTTGTAAACCTTTATTGTTGCATTAATCAGATACAGGTATGGGCCTACAACCCACATGGCCGGCCACTAGCAAGGTTAGATCAACACAGTAAAGCATCAGGCGAAAACCATTAGCCCACCACCCTCAGGCCCCGCGTCAAAGCTGATTACAGTAGCACTAGACATATCATACATACATCAGGATCAAGGAAGGTTTTTTTTTATTTTTTATAAGGAAGAAAGACAAAACAGGATCCGGGTCAGTAGAGTCAATCAGTAAAAATTAAGAAATAGCTTCATCACAGGATATTCACAATAAGGATCACTTCAATAAAAACAATACTCATAGCACCGTTGAAACTTACTCCGGCTCGCCTACAAACATTATGTAGTTATCCTCCCCAGTTGAGCGAACTAACGGGGGGGTATGTAAATCCCCTACTCTACCCAGGTCCCAGAAAGGAAGAGAGAAGGAAAACGAAAAAGGGCCATAGAAATAAAGGGACAAAATTAACAAAATCCCAACCCCCCAACTGAGGTAATATGAATTTTTATGCTCAATTGTGTCCCCTACTACGTACCCCATCGGCTCCATGTACATACTTCAAGTACATGTAAGTTCCCTCCACTTCTAGCTATGAAGACGCAAATACATTTGCGTCCAACGTTAACATGTCCTCTTTCAGATCCACCATGAATGGGTCGAATATTCTGTTCCTAAGTATGCCTTGCCACCGTCTTTATATGGTACACTTTCACGTTTTTCAGCTCTGGCAAGTTAGGCCCTGATTTCTGCCATTGAGCCTTTTCTCTGCCTTCTGCCTCTGGATGCTACAGCCTGGACCTGCATCTGTAACCCTGAACTTTGTCTTACTTCCTGCGCGGCAAGTGGTGCCCGGCTCTGCCTGACTGCCTGCCAAAACTGTATTCAGCCTTCAAGTTATCTGCTCCGCTCCTCGAAATACATTCTTGTCCAGTAGTTTAGGTAAACATCCCCCCAGCTGCAGAGTAAAGGGCCCAGCCTTTCTGTCTCCATGTAAGCAATTCATAGCTCCTGTTACCATGGTAGGCCCATGGCCCCTCGCATTACACGTAGACACATATGCACGCATTAGCATCCAGTATAGAATAGCCCCTGCCCGAGTGACCTTTTAATTCAGATTAGTTATTCTCCAAACACAAGATACCAGATATGATTTAGGAACAAGTCGATCTGACCCACCAGACTTCTGTCTCTAATCCTAGCGCTAAATGTCAAGTCCCCTTCACCCTCCAGTCCCACGTCAGTCACACGTCATGCTGCTGCGCACGCATCTCTGCCATATATTTCTGCTGACACTGCAGGATTCTTCTAGGAATCCACCCACTTGCGTCACTTCTGTGATTGAAATGCTGAAATGTTTTTTCTTCTATGTGACGTTTCTGGCACCCACCTCCGTGTACACCCTTGTGCACGCCTTCTGATTACATATTGTTACGCACATGTTTCTTATCTTGTTTCTTTCAGCTGTTACGCCTTCTGAACCCATCACCACTGTAATGATACTATATATACTGTGTACTGTTAATAAATCATTGTACATGTCCATGATTCCCTTCCAGAACCCTCGTGGTGCTGGTCATGCTACCTGGTTCGAACCAATTCCATTTTATGGAATAAAACCCCTTAAAACTCAGATGCCACGGACTCTGTGTCTCTTATTTTGATTAAGCTATTTTATTGAACTTTACCGCATAGAAATTAAGTACCAGGTAATTTTATTTACCACATAAATTGGCACCCCAGATGGGACCCTCCCCCACCTTACGCGCTGGCGGTGCGTTGCAGGCCTAGTCCCCTGCCACAGCCGGACGGACACTCATGCGCATCCGCAGGATTTCCTGTATCTCCCTCAGGCCAACGGAGGTGACTGAGACTGCGATCGACACCCAGACGAGGCGGTGAGGAGTGCGGAGGATCCCAACCCGAGTCCAGCCGAGAGCGCAAGGTCCGAGGTGTCTTGAGGCCCACCAGTTCCGAAGTTCCGAAGTACCTACGTCACGTCGCGAGTCGAGTCCGGTCCAGGGTCCAGTCAAGTGTCGAGTTTTCCGAGGCCTTCTGTTCCGTGCTTCCCGGTGAGTACCGTTGCTGGGGACGCATCTAGACGGGTGCATTAGTTTGCCCCGGTCAAGACGAGTTTGGGTACACAGACCCGGTCTGCACTGTTTAGCAGTGTATCTGTGCTGTTTAGCAGTGCATCAAGTAAATGTTACTAGTTAATATGTGGTTTTCTGTTCAAAATGTTTAAATGTGTTTTAATGTCGTGGTATGAGTGATTGTTTGATCTGCATTACTGTGTATATTGTATTTATGGTGTTCAAGTTCGAGTAAGTATCAAGTATCAAGGTTCAAAAATGCCGCTGTTCAGTAAGTTACGACAGATAGGAACTAGAAAGGGGATTCTAGAAGAAGCAGTGCCTGTTCCACCTAGGGACACTCCAGGGCACTTTATGTACCACAAGCATGGCTTAGATGCCATACTGTACTCAGACTTGTGGGTCGATTACACCAAGCACTTAGACGAGAAATATAGATGGCCTGTTTCAGGAACATGGGATGCCGAGTGCATCATGAGAGTAGAGGAAGCATTATTGAAAAAGAAAGCCCGACAGTCACAGAAAGATGCCATAGAATTATGGCGTAAAGAATCACATAGACGTACAGAAAAAGAATTCAGAAAAGCAGAGAAACATAGAGAAGATTCAGAAAAGACTCGAGAAAACGAATTAGTCAAGGAAGGTATACGAGTTCGAGCAGAACAAGTAGACCGGCAACGAAGTACGCTTAATAATGGCATGTATCCAGTTCGGGCCGAGGGCCTGCCTAAGGCGACCCCGGAAGTACCGAAAGATCTGCCCTCTCCATTGGTTCCAACTAAATTACGTCACAAGACCGCAGCAGAGATTTTCCTTTCTTCCTATTTGGATGATGTAGCTCCAGCTTATACTAATGCACTTGCTCATGTACCCGTCCCACATGTACCTGTACCTGTACCCCATTATCAGCAGCCCCCGGGTCCGCAACAGCAGATTCCTCCTGCCCGGCTCCTGTCCCGAATCCTACAGAGCTTCCTGCACCCCCTATTAATCCGCTTAATCCTTTTGGGACTGGCATAGTTCAGGTCCCAACCCAGTTACCGACAGGTTATGGTCAAGCCTCCGGCTCAGGAGGCGCATCAGGAGGTTTCCGAACTCCGCCACAGTTACATCGAGTGACAATGAGAGATCTCGCAAAGGCGCGGACACCTAAAGGTGCCACAGCAGAACAGCTCAGACAACAGTTTACAGATTGTAGATACGACACTGTGCCTGGTACGTCAGGACCCATGTTGTTAGCGTCCTTACGCTTAAGACGAGTTACAGATTATCTGATAATGTTACCAGAAATGCCAGAACATCTAGACAAAATGTATCACTTTATTAGAACGGGAGAAGGACCCGAGAGTGTTGGTGACGCCATGTCACATCAGAAAGTTGAGACCAAAGGTTTAATTATGCGATTCCTGGTTAACTGTTTGATAAGAGAACAAGATCAGGTAGGATTTCCACAAAGTGAGATGGATAGATTGAACAGATGGAGTCAGAATATGGCTGAGGGTAAACATGATAGAGAGAAAAGTATACATACTATGGTTAGAAAGATCCGTAAAGAAATCATAGATATACATGCTCGTCGAGAAACAGATGAGCCACTCGAATCAGACGATCTAGCCTCCTCCCAGGAGGAGGAGGATGAATCAGAGAAAACAGTAGAAACATCGCAGCTAATAAGTCAAGACACGATAGCCTATGTAGGTAAGGGTAGATCCTTAGTTAAAACGTTACGCCCAGAAAGCAAGCGACTTTTTCACTCTGCTATGTCAAATCCGAAAACGCCTGAACATCTATTTCAGGCTACCGATAAAGTACTTCAACATCGGATGGGGTACCATGTACTCAATTCTATGGATGAACAAGAATTAGCCAGGTCAGCAGTGCAATGGGCTGACAATTCTAGTATGTATAATGATGACACAGTAGCGCAAACCTTTTTGAATCTGTCCCCAGACGAACAGCGACTGGCTGGTATGTACATGATACAACACCTTCTTTTGTTGTATAAATGTCAACGTTCTGATCCAGGTCCCTTATCTGATGTACTAATAGAACTACTCATGAATAAATGGAGAGGTCTAGGTACCGATCTAATTAAAGTAATTCTAGAACAGCGACACAGATATAGTGCTTTCTTGAATCCACAGTTTGTTTCAGCCCCACCCCCAGAAAGGAAAATGTTTTACTTTGACAGACAGAATCCCTTACGAGAAGTACATCCAGTCCAGAATGCCGATGCCACCCTTAGACGTGTATTCGTATACACACCGTTATCTAAAATTGAATTATTGGAAATGAAGAAAATAGTACCTAGTCATGATAAAGATCCAGCAGGTTTTCACCGTGAAATAAAAGACATGTTACTTATGGGAGACTATACCTATCCCGACATTATGAAAATATTGAAAGTATTACTGCCTGCTGGTATTTACGAGAAACTCAAAGAAAAAGACTGGGAGGTGGGAGAGCAAAAGATTGATTGGGCTGCATTAGAGAATGAAGAAACGACTCGAACCCCAGGTCTAGGGCTTGGGGACAAAACTAAAGCATTACCAGGATTGTTAGTACAGGTTTTGCCAAGATTATTGTCAACTAAAAAGGAAGACTGGGGGGCAATCTCAGCCTGCAAACAGAAACCCGATGAAGACACTAGTGATTTTTATTCTAGATTTGAGAAATGTTTTATTATTAATAGTGGCCTGAAACCAAGTAGCGAGTCATACCCACATCTTTTTGTAACGAAACTAGTTGAGAATTCCTTGCCTCAAGTTAAGAATCGTGTATTAAAAGTCGAGAGCACATGGCAAGCAAATACGCCTTCCCAAATGTTACAAATGTTACAGTACCACCAGAACAGAATCAGGGAAGAACATGATCACGAACAAAGACGTATGAAAGACACGAAAATGAAAATGTTAGTTGCTCAGTCAGTTCCAGCTGACAGTCAGAAAAAGGGCATGACACAGTCCAATAATTCAGCAGTTCCCGTTAAAGGGACATGCAACTACTGCAAACAGCCAGGCCATTATATAAATGAATGCACTGTTTTAAAATACAATATAGCAACAGGAAAAACTAAAGAGAGACCGCGTCCTCCTAGACAGGATCAGGTCCAGCAACACGTACCACAGAATGTACAGCCTATGCATGCTCCACAACAGACAGTACAGACCGTAGCGGTACCCCAGCCACAGCCAATTGCCTCAACACAACATGCAACTCAGCAGATGTACCAGTATGCACAAACTGACTATCCCGAGTATCAGTGATACACATGAAACAGCCTAGAGAGGGAAGTTGGCTTGCCTCTCATTGAGATTCCTGTAGATCAAGAGGGTCCTTATGTACATAGTCAGGTATTAGGGAAAGATAGAAAGTTTTTGATTGATTCAGGGGCAAGCAGAACAACGATAAGTCACGGCGAGGTTCCAGGGGCACCCCTCTCAGGCTCACAGAATGTTTCCCTTGGTTTTTCAGGAAAACCTATTATTAATGAAGTATCGAAACCAGTTCCTCTAGCAGTTGGTCCGTTATCACAAACTACAGACTTATTGCTTACGAAATCATGTCCAGAAAACTTGTTAGGTATCAAGACACTGAAGGCTCTAGGAGCAGTCATATGTTGTTCTCCGGAAGGAGTTAGATTATTTTTACATGGCTTTAAAGGTCACTATGTGTTGAGAGATATTGATCCCAGGTTACAGAATGTTCCTACACAGTTATGGGCACAAGGCCCCACAGATGTAGGTTGTATGCACATTACACCTTATCGAGTTACACTCAAGCCAGGAGTTGTTTTACCCCGAATCCGACAATACAAGTTACCCCCAGATGCTGTAATGGCTTTACTAAAAATCATTGACGAGCTCATTGTACAAGGAGTGGTTGTAGAAACCGACTCCAATACCTGTAATTCCCCTATCATTCCGATCCTTAAACGCACTGATCCTAGTGCACCACCAGTTTATCGATTAGTGATCGATTTGCGCGAATTGAATAAGTGTATTGTGCCACAGTATCCTGTGGTTCCAGATATCTCCTCATTATTGACAGCTATTGATCCAGAAGCCACGTTCTTTACTGTAATTGATCTCAAGAACGCCTTCTTTAGTGTCCCCATTGATCCGGATAGCCAATATCTGTTCGGATTCTGTTTAAATGGTCGAAGCTTCAAATTTGCACGCGCACCTCAAGGATTCACAGAAAGCCCCAGCATCTATAGCCAAGCATCGAAAAGACAACTTGACAGTATCCACATGCCTGACAACACTGACCTACTCCAGTATGTCGATGATCTATTGATCACCGCTCGAAGTGAACACGAATGTGAACATGCATCACTGACAGTCTTACATTTCCTGGCTGATAAGGGACACAAGGTGTCCCCTTCGAAGTTACAATTCTGTGTTCAGCAAGTGGTATACCTTGGGCACTTGCTGTCCAAATGGGGGAGACAGCTAACACCCGACCGTATCCAGTTAATTGTAAATATGTCACAGCCCAGAACACAAAAGGAGGTACGGGCTTTCATAGGCCTCACTTCTTACTGCAGACAATGGATCCCTCAGTATGCATTTCTAGCCAAGCCACTTATACAGTTGACAACACAGGAGGCAGCGTCATCGACTGTCCTCCCTTGGACTCAGGAACATACACAAGCTTTTGACGACTTGAAGAAAGCCTTATGTCAAGCACCTGTTTTAGCGACACCATGTTACAGCAAACCTTTTACACTTTTTGTCACAGAACGTGAAGGTACTGCATTGTCGGTCCTCACTCAAGACCAAGCAGGTTCACACAAACCGTGTGCCTATTTTTCTAGTACATTAGATCCGGTAGCCCAGGCTTTGCCTGCGTGCTTGAAATCAGTAGCAGCAACAGCTCTAGCAATCAGACAAAGTGATTCTATAGTGTTAGGACACCAATTGACAGTACAAGTTCCACATTCCGTGGAAGTTCTTTTAAACCGAACACAAACTCAACATTTGACTATAGCACGACTGACAGGATATGAATTGACATTGTTTCAGCCACACATAGAAATCAGACGCTGTAACACATTGAATCCAGCTACACTTTTGCCATTAAAAATGACAGACCCTTTGGCACATGATTGTGTTGAAGTTGTTACCATTACGACGAAACCCAGACAAGACTTGACAGACACCGCATTACCAGATCCAGACCTGACACTTTATGTGGATGGTTCATGTATGAGAACAAGTAAAGGAGAGTTAGTGGCTGCGTATGCAGTAACAACAGAAACTGATGTCATAGAAACACATCGTATTGACACCCTGTCAGCCCAAGCGGCAGAGCTCATTGCTCTGACCCAAGCCTGTATTTTAGCCAAGAACAAGAAAGTTAACATATACACAGATTCCCGTTATGCATTCGGAGTTGTACACGACTTCGGAGTCCTCTGGCAAGAACGAGGTTTTTTAACTTCACACGGTGCCAAGATCCAGCACGGTCCCCTCATTCAAGCTCTGTTAGAAGCAATACATTTGCCTACAGCAATAGCCATCATGAAGTGTAAAGCACATATTAAAGTCACTGACAACATTTCCCAGGGCAACGACCTGGCAGACCGAACAGCCAAGCTTACAGCACAGACTCACACACCTGACTTGACAAAAACAATAGTCCCGACGCCAACTCATTGCATGACAGTTAAGGATCCCGCCCTAGATGTAATTGACATACAGACACATGCTACACCAGACGAAATCAAGAAATGGACTGAACTAGGAGGGATCCAGACAGAACAGGGATGGATGACGAAGGGAAAAGCCACATGGTTTCTCCCCGACTCTATGGTTCAAGTTATTATTACCACAGCACATAGTCCTGCACATTTAGGAGAAAAAGCCATGTTAGACAGTATTCAAAACCTTTGGTTCAATAAACATTTACGAGCAGCAGCAAAACAGAAAGTGCGTACTTGCATGATCTGTTGTCAGTTCAACCCAGGTAAAGGCATTCCTGTAGAGCAAGGTGGATTTCATGTTCCCGATCACCCTTTTGAAGTCCTCCAGATGGATTATATCCAGATGGAACGTTGTCGAGGATTCAAATATGTCCTCGTAGTTGTATGTGCACTTTCCCGTTGGACAGAAGCATATCCAGTCCCAGATTACACTGCTCCGACCACTGCCAAGCAGCTGGTACGTGAATTTTTCCCACGGTACGGTTTGCCCCGTGTCGTGTACTCAGATAATGGACAGCCATTCTCGTCCGAGTTAATGAAACAGGTATCACTCCTGCTCGGCTATCAATGGAAGTTTCACTGTGTCCGACATCCCGAGGCAGCAGGTCTCGTGGAACGTCATAATCAGACTCTGAAAATTCACCTCGCCAAGATTTGTAAAGAAAAGGGCGTAGACTGGATAGTTGCATTACCCGTTGCCCTCTTCTATATGAGGATGGTAGCGCACTCGAGAACAGGGCTATCCCCGTATGAGGTGGTCTTTGGCAGGCCACCGAATATGTGGGGGACGCCTCTGCCTAGAAAAATCACAGATATTGACTGTAATATGCTGACAGATTACCTTGCTTCCTTGATGTCTGCACTACAATCATGTCGTTCACAGGTTGCTGCAGCCTTTCCCGACAACACCGATGTAAAGCCACATGGGATCATTCCGGGGGACCTTGATCTCGTGAGGAATTTTGATCGGAGGAGTCCGTTGGAGCCCCGCTGGCAGGAGCCGAAACTTGTCCTGCTAACCACGAGGACTGCAATCAAGGTCGAGGGCCGCAAAAGGTGGCTCCACTCCAGCCACGTCAAGATATTTCATGGACTGCTTCCAGTTACAGACTCTCAGCCCTCCCCCTCTAAGGACTGCCCAGATTTCAGTGACTCTAAACTTCCCCTGATAGAGAAAACTCTGTCCGAGGAGTATAAATCCAAACTAAGGTCTAGCAAGTCAGACAGTTTAATTGTTTAAGTCCTGCCCTAGGTGAATCGGTTAGACCTGATTCTGACATGTTCCCGTTAGACCCCAATAGAGAGAGAGATAGACAGAAACAGCTCAAGAAACATGAATATTGTAAATCTCTCCGTAGTCACTGTATAGTGACATTATTGATTATTTCTGAGCCTCATGATTATTGCTGCAAGTATACTGCTACACTTGTACTATCCTGTATTCAAGCGTACATATTCTTCCTCAAATGTCACTGTCGAGCACACTTTCAGTGAATTGCCCCCGCATGAATTGTCATACAGACTTGCGCTGCGCAACAATACATTCATTAGTATGTTACACCATTCCCATCAGACCAGCAATGCTACCAATTGTTGGATATGTGGCCGACTCCCCCCCTATCAGAACTACAAGGGACTTCTGCCCCTCTTTCCGTACCCGTTCACACACAACGGTTCATGTGGTGCATGGTTTAGTTTAATAAATTCCTTAGATTCTGATTCCGTAGTTTACCAAGGCAATTGGGTATGGGGAAATCTGAACACTGTTCTGCACAAAGTATGTTTCCCTGACAAGGAGGGTCTCCCCAAAAGGACAGGGACAGATCTAGAAAACGAAGTATATGGATTAGGTAACTTTACACTTAACCTCATGATTCTGAATGTTCAGTCCGAAGCCGAATCAGTCCTGCCCTCTAGGTCAGTATTACCAGTCAAGGGTGAACTGTGTGTCAGAAAGAATGGTTCAGTACACCTAGGCCATAGCGAATGTACCACTGTAGTTGAATTTAGTGATAAAGGCAAGTCTACATTCAAAGCTTCCCGTCATTCTTATTTTGTCTGTGGCCATACAGCATACATACGTTTACCCCTAGATTGGGATGGTACTTGTTACATTGCATTCCTTCTACCACCTGTTTTCCTAGCTCCTCCTGACTATCATAGGAACTCCCACCTAGTACATACTAGACACAAGAGAAAACTCCCGATTGTCGACTATACTGAAACGGCATGGGAGCAATACACAGACTTCAATAAAGGTTTCTTCCCCTATTTAGGTACTGTATCGAATAGTAAACTGATACTACACTTAACCAGAACCCTTGAAGCAGTAATAAATGAAACTACTTCCGCCCTAGGCAACTTAACAGAGGAACAGTCTGCTATGAGACTTGTTGTTCTTCAAAATCGTCTTGTTCTTGACGTCATCTTGGCCGATAGGGGCGGAGCTTGTAGAGTCATCGGATCGAGTTGCTGTATTTTCATTCCACAAAACGCACCTTCAGTATATAAAGCCATTACCCGTCTTCACCAAATTGCAAGTCAGATACACCAGAATCCAGGCACCTGGACTTGGTCCGGTTGGTTCTGGAGCGTGTTATCCGCCTGGGGATGGAAAGTCCTATCCTTCCTAGGAATAGCCCTTCTCATAGTATTCAGTTGTTGCCTATGTCTACAATGTGGGCCGGCGATATGCGGCTTGTGCGCCACATCATGTATTCCCCATTCAAGTTCAAGTTCAAATTCCCGTCTGAAAAAGGAAGAGCAAATGATGTTATATGAACAAATAGATGGATTAATGAGGATTGATATATCATGAAGGGTCCGTAGGGGACAAGGACGGAATGAGGTAATATGAATTTTTATGCTCAATTGTGTCCCCTACTACGTACCCCATCGGCTCCATGTACATACTTCAAGTACATGTAAGTTCCCTCCACTTCTAGCTATGAAGACGCAAATACATCTGCGTCCAACGTTAACATGTCCTCTTTCAGATCCACCATGAATGGGTCGAATATTCAGTTCCTAAGTATGCCTTGCCACCGTCTTTATATGGTACACTTTCACGTTTTTCAGCTCTGGCAAGTTAGGCCCTGATTTCTGCCATTGAGCCTTTTCCCTGCCTTCTGCCTCTGGATGCTACAGCCTGGACCTGCATCTGTAACCCTGAACTTTGTCTTACTTCCTGCGCGGCAAGTGGTGCCCGGCTCTGCCTGACTGCCTGCCAAAACTGTATTCAGCCTTCAAGTTATCTGCTCCGCTCCTCGAAATACATTCTTGTCCAGTAGTTTAGGTAAACATCCCCCCAGCTGCAGAGTAAAGGGCCCGGCCTTTCTGTCTCCATGTAAGCAATTCATAGCTCCTGTTACCATGGTAGGCCCATGGCCCCTCGCATTACACGTAGACACATATGCACGCATTAGCATCCAGTATAGAATAGCCCCTGCCCGAGTGACCTTTTAATTCAGATTAGTTATTCTCCAAACACAAGATACCAGATATGATTTCGGAACAAGTCGATCTGACCCACCAGACTTCTGTCTCTAATCCTAGCGCTAAATGTCAAGTCCCCTTCACCCTCCAGTCCCACGTCAGTCACACGTCATGCTGCTGCGCACGCATCTCTGCCATATATTTCTGCTGACACTGCAGGATTCTTCTAGGAATCCACCCACTTGCGTCACTTCTGTGATTGAAATGCTGAAATGTTTTTTCTTCTATGTGACGTTTCTGGCACCCACCTCCGTGTACACCCTTGTGCACGCCTTCTGATTACATATTGTTACGCACATGTTTCTTATCTTGTTTCTTTCAGCTGTTACGCCTTCTGAACCCATCACCACTGTAATGATACTATATATACTGTGTACTGTTAATAAATCATTGTACATGTCCATGATTCCCTTCCAGAACCCTCGTGGTGCTGGTCATGCTACCTGGTTCGAACCAATTCCATTTTATGGAATAAAACCCCTTAAAACTCAGATGCCACGGACTCTGTGTCTCTTATTTTGATTAAGCTATTTTATTGAACTTTACCGCATAGAAATTAAGTACCAGGTAGTTTTATTTACCACACCCTGCACTCCTGTAGATGGCTACGGCCTACCCCCCCTAACAGTGTGCCTGTCGCCCTTGAAAACCCACTAAAGAACTAAACTACAAATAAGGAAAAGAAATAAGTACTAATAAAGTGGAGGGGGACATCCAGACCAGCCCCCGGCCCTACTCCGCCCCGCGCTAAACCCTCAATACAATAAACAATACGGAAGTGAATGCAGTCAGTACACAAAGGGAAATAAGATACATTGTTGCACCCGCAAAGCTACACAGTCACAGGACGTTTCCAAGTCTCCTTTCCGCCGTCAGCCAGGTAGCAGTCCAATTACAACGGCACCATCCCTAACCTTGGCCCACCCTATCAAGCTCACTCACGCTCATCAGCCGATCAGCCGCAGAGAAGATCATGACGGAGGGCTCAGGCACCCCAAGCAGCAAGGACAACCGGCCATTTAAAAGGGAGTCATTGCGGGGATCAGTCCGCCCCAATACGTGCGCCGAAGACCGTGACAGACCTGAGCACGGGGTCCTTAGCAAGTGGAGAAGAAGCACTGTCTGAGTCCATTGTCGGGCCATGCCAGCTCCTCCAGGGGCAATGCGTGATCTTCCGGTCCCTCCGGCAGTACAAATCCACTATTCCACGTTTCGAGCAAATCCTCCGTCGGCAGGCCATGAGTTATAGCGATCGTGGCACTCGGAGCTCCGCGTAGTAACAAGGTGTCAGGAACACATCCCTCTGATGCAAAATCGGGCAGGGTTGCATTCACCCAGGGCACGACTGGCGACTCCATCTTGAGGGCGGCAGTGATGGTGTCCAGCTTGTCCCCCAGAGTCTGTGCATCATGTTCCAGGGCACCCCGAAGGGCGCCAAGGGCTGAAACCAAGTCACCAAGCTCCATCTCACCGCAATACGCCCCGATTTCAGCGTATCTCCCCGACCCGAGACCACTGTCCCCCTGGGAGACCTGAGACAGGGCACTGCTGACCAGAGCTGCAGCTCGATGCGTATTCAGCCCTGTGCAGGATCGGGAGTAAGTCACAAACAACAGTCAAAAAGACGATGTTCTGGGTCCTCTTCAGTGGCACCACTAGCGAGGATGAACTACTGTCGAAGGAGCTAGGCAAGTCAATCTCCCGCTCTGGGCTATCGGTGTGGTCTCACAACTGGTGGCCGCAATCTTACGTCAGCGATCGGCTCAGCGCCTCACACAGAGCCCCGGCTCCGGCGCCATCTCAGGCCGCGATCAAAAACGGAGCGTATCTCCAGCAGCGTGGCAGGTAGAGAGTCCGGAGGCACACGGCCGGTGAGCACAAGCATTCATCTTGCCGATTCTGCGGTGCAGTCACAGGATCTCCGTCTGGATATCATCGCGGGGCGGAGAGGTCCGCGGAGCCGGGTGCCCGAGCGGCCATCGCGGTCGCCGGCCTGGCTCCTCCCCTACCTTTGTATTTTGAAAGCCTAAGACAGGGCATTAGAGACAGTTTGTGATGATGTTTATCGTTCCACCACTGTCAATGATAAAAGGTAAAGGAAAACCATTCACTTTGAGTGTGATCTTTTAGCACTGTGCAAAGACGTTTTGTTGTTCCACATGGCGACCTCTCTTAGATTTGGGCTCTTTTCTGCATGAGGCGAAAGCTAAATGTGCACATTGTTTACTAGTAGGCAACATCACTGCACAGCAGTTTCTTCACCGTCACTCGACACTGACAATAGAAGAGACCATATAGGATGACTTGGATGTCGATTGCCTTTGTTCAGTTTCCACTTTCCTCACTTGATGTCACAGTTTGGCCTTGTGTGCATGACTAGAGTGTTTCTGGAACTTTCTAGCATCCATTTTATTTTCTCAACTTGACATTGTTAGATTCTCTTTTGGTCTGTACACCACTATGAAATGGTTTTCTTTCCCTCAGCCTTTGCATAATTGTCCAATGGTGGGGCATTTTTCTTCATGCAGAAAGGAGAATCCCCATCAGAAACTCTATTTCTTTTTCTTTGGAGAAATCAATTTATGACCTTTGACCTTGTGCTCTCCTTGCTTTTCAAGTTCGATGCTGATTCATGACGGGCTACTACGGCTTCCATATTCACAGCCTATCGATCAGCACTTTCTTCTGCTCTCGCAGCCATGATAACTCTCTCTAGACTGAGTGTCTCACACAGCATACATAATCTAAATGAGTCAGACAACTCCCATAAATTACTTGGTGAAATATGCCTTCTTCAACTGTGAATTCATTGAACTTGCAATGCTTGATGAGAGTCTGAAGGCTTTTAAAAAATGTGTCCATCATTTTCCCAGCTTGCCGTCTCTCTTGGTTGAAGATGTACCTTTCATAGTCGAGGCGCGCCATTGGATTGAATTTGACCTCCAGATCCTCTTTTATCTGTCGGTAGGAGATTTCATCAGCTTGTGGAATGTACTTTATTGCTACCTTTTCTCCATCACCTGCAAGGTTCTTTAAGTATCTGAGGATCTTCTTATTATCTGTTTCTTCTAGTATGTTGCAGAAATAATCAAATTTCTCAATCCAGGCAGTCCATCCGGCACCAATATTCAACTTTTTGTTGGTGTCAAATGGAAGTGGTGGTTTCAGGAAGGCAGTGGCATTGTAATGACCTGTGGAACTTCCTGATGTTGAGAGCAGGGCTTGCTCCGGCGCTGTTCGCTGCATGCTAGGACCTGCTCCAATCATACCATCTCCAGGCCCCACCCGCGTGCTTGCACTAGTGTCTTTGAGACCACCATGTTGTTGTATGGCCCCTCTTTCATCTTTCTCAGTAAGTGTTGGGTTCATATCTTGCAAATGTTTATTATTGCTCTCAACCTTGTGCATTGCACTTGATCTTCACTGTCTTTAGCATTTCTTGGCACCTGGCTCTCACCACCTTCTGCGATTCTCGTTTTGTACACTTGAAAGTTCTATGTTGTGTGATGGCGCAGTATCTCTTCTTTTGGACTTACCAGTAGGTTATGGGCTGATAGTGACTGAATTTTCTGTTCGGCTTTCACCATCTCTCCTTCAGTCTTGAAAAGCCTGCTCTCCTTCATGAAAGCACTTAAAACATGGCTTTTCAGTCACTAGGCCTTTATATCTGTTCTTATTGCAGAGTTTAACCCCATCACTTTCCTTCAATATAGGCAGCGCCTAGATGCCTTTGGGAATTAGTGTGCTTTATAAATATAATTTTCATTTAAATGGAATTACATTTCATATAATTTCTTCTGAAATCTTGCACTGGCTGGAGTGGTGCCTTGAGTCCACATGGGCCAACTGTCGATAATCACTTCAAATAAGGTATATGTGGCACACACAAAGCAGTTTGATGGATCTCGGCAAACTCTCTGGGAGAGCAATCTTGGATCATCAGATTACAGATTCCCTGACTCATGACCAGTTGTAGCTTCCTCCCTAGCCCTTTAACATGCATATGACCATGCCACACACTGAGCTCTGTAGTGAACGTCTTTATTCTTCACAGTGCCACTGCTAACTAATTCACAATACATCACCAGCTTTATTTAACCGCACCTAGTCACACCCCAATGCTTACGTCATTCCTATGGAGTCCTTCGGCGACCAAAAGGGTCCCGTTATACAAATATATACAAGATACTGCAGAAAATACAGGGTACCATTCAGGGAATCCCTTTGCAGAATCCTCCATCTCACCAAAGGGACAGTACACCAAAATCACACTACGTCAAAAACAAATTCCCTTTGGGATTTCTCAATGGCATACCACAATTTAAACACATGTGGTGTGTTTACATTGTGGTATGCCATTGAGAAATCCCAAAGGGAATTTGTTTTTGACATAGAATCCTCTTCATCTCCAGCATTTCATTTGCTGCAGTGAAGCTCCTTGGTTATTCTGGGTATTGCGCCCCCCAGTAACATAGCAGCTGACTGCAGACACAACCGGCTCTTGGGTACCTAAGGGTCATGCCCCATTTCTTACAATGTCCCCTAGAAATACCCTTCTGGGCAATCCTGCAGGAATTTCACCCTGTGCCTGGCCCATGCAAGCAGGGGCCAAAGCTCAGAGTTGTGAGGGCACCCTTCTAAATATCTCCTCATAACCAACTTATCTATTTGAATATCCCCTCCTAATCCTCAGCTGTAGACATCCCCTCCTTTGCAGCCACACAACGAGTCAGTCATTCACCTCTAGGCGCTGTCAGTCACACCAGGCTCGCTCCTTGCTCACCACAGACTGCTGTGTATAAATTCTCCTACAGTGTGGCTGTATTTTGCCACTAACAATGATGGCTGCAAGGCAAGAAGATCAGCCATCGTTCCTGCTGCCGAGATGGTTTGCTGCTGCGATGGGCCTTTTTCGACAGCATGTGGGACAGTTGTCATTCTCTGCTGTGAACATAAACAAATAACAATTGTCTTCCTTCACAATGTAAGAACTCCTGACAGTCCATGAACTGCAATGGAAGCTCACAATAGCAGATCCAAGCACCCATTTCACCCATAAAGAGGGCTGAAGGCTGTTGATGACAAATAATCCTCTGGATTAGTTAAAATCTTCACACCACTTTCTATAAACCATGGGGCTTATTTAAAAAAAGATGTCAGAGTGCGGAGCTGCGCAAAATTCAGCAGTGCTGTGCTCTGACATTTTTAAAACACAGGGATGCGCAGCATTCTCAAGAATACAGGACACCCCTGTGTTTCCTCTAGTGCTGGTGCAAAAAAAGCTGAATAGCGCCGCGCAGGCACACTGCTGCTGTTTTGCAAGGTACATGTACTGCAGGAGCAATTGTTTGTGTGCAGGAAGGGAGATTTGCTCTTTCCATGTGTGTTGCAGAATGCAGTACACATGGGAAGAGCAAAAAACGAGGAGAAATATCACCATTTTAATGCCGGATAATCCATGGCGTTAGAATGGTGCTGTTTTTGGCACTGCCTCAGCCTTGTAAAGCTGAGGCAGAGTCAAAAAGGTGTTGTGGTGGGCCGCCCACAGCAACACCCACTGCAGGTCCCTTTGCCGCAGAGGACTGCAGCAGAAATGGACATATTTACAAGGTGGCTTTATGCCACAATAGGTGGCTTAGCAATGCCATGTAAATATGGGAAATGGCGCTATGCCACCGGAACATCAAAAATAGTGACGCTCCAGTGGCAATAGGGGTTGTACATATGCCCCCATGAAATGCACAACCGTATGTCGGACAGGAGTGAGCCAAAGCCCCTCTATTTGCATCCTTATTTTTATTCAATGTCGAAACTTTTGCTCTCCAGACCTAGAAAAATATTATTTCTTCAAAAGTAACCCATTTTCAATTCAAACTAAGTACTGCCTTCAATTTCTGTAAAATAGTTTTCAGTTATTACTTATTGTATTAATCCTATTTCCTTCCCTAAGACTATCTATTCCTCACAGGGAGATAGAGAAATAAATCAATTTATTTCTGAATAAATTTAGAAGCTCTGCTCCAACATTGCTCCACACATTTGCAATTATCGGATACTTAATATTTAGCTCCTGCCCTCAAAGTTCAAATTGCTCCCTGAATCAGAATTGTCTTCATTTATCAGAGAAAAAAAAAGACTGTACGGGGTGATATTTCAGATTTCTATAATTATTAAATATTTTCAAGCCTAGATATATTCTACCTGCAAATTACAGCAGGTCGCCCAACCTGCCGAAATCCCTAATGAGGGCTCAATTTTTTTGTACAGACTATTTATGTGAAAATATTTCAGTTTTTTACTATTTGAATTTTGGGATGTTCTTCTATTTTGGTGTAATTGCTTTACGAAGTAGCAAGTTTAATGTTTACTACATGTGCTTGTTCTCTGTAAATGTGTGCTCTGTTGTCATCCAAGTGCAGCCCTTAAGATATCCCTGATATGCTGCTTTGACGATTCAGTAGGTGGTCCCTGGAAGGTGCCCAAGTATGTTGTTGTGTAGTAGAATGTTTATATTGCATCTCAAGTGTCCCATGGGACTGTGAATGTGTTTCCCAGCCCCATCATCCTTAAATTAATGATGTGGTCTGGATTAATGTCTCAAGCCTGGTATCTTATACACTCATATTTCGAGTCTTGTTCTAACCATGTTGAATTAATGAGCTAATTATACATTTTCTGATGGAGAGGAATCCAAAGACCTCATGCAAATGACCTTGGCTTACCCTCTGCTCTGTACAAGGCATACGGTGATTGCACACAAAGCTAAGAGATGAGTTGGAGCCAATGGTTGGAGCTTACTTTGCTAACTAAGGACCCGATGCACAAAGAACTTACACACTTGTGGCGGAATTTCTGCACTTTCAGTTCTCATTGTGGAGATTCTACCACGACTGCGGAGACTCAACTGCGACTGCGGATGCTCTTTGTGAATCGGCCCAAATCTTTGTGAATGACCTAAGTTCACCCTTTCCGGTTCATCTGTGGAATAGTCACAGTTTTACTTGCTCAGAAAAGGACATCCTGTTGGGTTAAAACCAGAAGGTGGGAATTATTCTTTGTAGTTGAGAGTGACTCTCTTGGTTACTTTGGTGTGGGCTCAAAGGTTGAGGAGGTTTCTTTCTTTCTAGGGGCATTTTCTATTAAGTTGAATTTTGTCTGCCTTGGCCTCTTGGAGGGATCATTTGCTGTATACTACTCACAAAGAATATAAACTATATCATGTATATTGCAAAGTTGAAGTGTGGAAACAACTGGGAAATTTGGGCTTGCTGTAGGAGTTCTTCCATTAACAGACTAACTGGAACTCTTCAGGAACTTTGACACAGCCCACTGGACTTGAGAAGAAGACTGTGGGGGATAGGTCACAGAAGAGACCTTCAGGAATAGTTTCATCTCGTGTTCTGCTCGGAAAGTCTCTCCACGTGTAGGCTTGGGAGGTCCTAGAACTGGACAGAGATGCTGTGCAAGTCAATTAGAATTGACTGGTCCCCTTTCCGGTGGCCAATTAGAGCATATCTAAACACCCAAAATCCAGATATGCCTCTTTTATAACCCCTTCATGACCACCCCAAACATCTCTCTTACACAAGTATACTTTCTGTTCCAGCTAACTGCAAAATTTGGTGTAATTTTGTTAAGCTGTTTATTTCTGGATTGCTACCCAAAGTTTTCTATGGGGAAATTATGGGGCATATTATCAAGGGGGTTTATCTCTGCTTTTTTGGCTTTAAAAGCCAAGAAAGCGGAGATAAAATGATCTCCCTATTACCTAGCTGTTGCTAACACCAGTTATCGACAGCTAGTAGGAGATAGCGACCATCTTGGGCCCCACTTTGCATGTCAGTGATATTTATCACTAATGACATGTAAAGTGGGCGTGCCAAGATGTTAGCGACTGGAAACAGTCGCTAACATCGCTATCTCCTATTACCAACTTTTGGAGATATTCGCGCTAAGCGCGAATATCTCCAAAAGCTAACACCTACCCTGAGCAGTTCTTAGCCATGTTATCCAATGGGAGGTGGATAACATGGCTAAGAGCATTAGCTTGGTAATGCATGAATATCGCTGACTTTTCAGCGATATTCATGCATTGCGGCCGATTTTTATCGCATTTGCGATAAACCTTGGTAATACCAAGGTTTATCTGCGATAAAAATCGCCGCAGCTCAGCTGTAAATTTTTGTCTCTAACCAAGCAATAGCGATAATTATCGCTATTGCTTGGTAACATGCCCAATGTTTTTTGATTCTTTTTCTTGTCCTCTTCTTAATGGATTACCCCAAAAATATCGAGGACGGAACTGAAGTAGATTAACCTTTTATTCGTTAAGTTTTGTGATGATTCCTTAAATGGTGCCAACGTTTTTAGTGAAACCAAAAACGCTCTTCCATGGAAACCCTGACGTGGCTATAACTACACAGTGGCAACTATATGTTAATGTTCACTGAAAAAAGAAGAGGTTAAAGTAATGTTATATTTAGGTGAAAATTTCAGTTAAAATGTAGTGTTTTAAACGTTCAAAAAACACTGAAATTCACCAGTTATAGTTAACTGAAGTAACTATAGCTCAAACCCTTGCCAAGCATAGTGCTGTCATCAATAATGACATTCCAGATGTTACCAATGATGTCACAGAACATGTACTGAGTATGACATGTTTACAAGACATTGTGCACTTTACACGAATATGACAAATATCATAATCATTGATGCCTCCTCAAAATACACCTCTTCAAGAGGGTTCTTTTTTGCTGACACTGATCCGCCTTATAAAACTGGTAACGCAACATCGAAAACACAACAACAAGTGGGAGGGGTTGGCTCAGACAATCAAAAAGTGTGAAGCTTACTAAGCCTCAAGTAATGCTAGCCCCAATGCAGGACTCTCGTGAGCTGGAATAGGCTAGGTTGGTGCTCAGGTCTTTGTGTTCATTCAGTTCTTGACATTTCATTCATTACATTCATTGCAATATATCCAAGATACATAATGATAAGCTGAAAAACAAACGATATAATGATACCATCCCTGAGGATATACAGAAACACAAAAATGTTAACTCCGACAACATGCATCGAACTTTAATCAAAATAGGTTTCCCATATTTTTGCAAATTTACGCAATCCCCCAATCCTTTGTGCAAATATAAATTCACTTTTCCTGACTCTCTTAATTTTCTGATACCACTCATCTACGGATGGAACTGTATCTGTCCTCCAATACTTAAGAATCAGTGATCTAGCCACTGCTACTATGATATACAAAAGTTTTGCCAGTGACTCAGCCAGATTAAGCTCTGGATCAAAACCAAATATAATCAGTTTTTCATAGCTAGTGATCGTACAATGTAAGTAAAGAGAAAGAAAAGAAAAAATACCATCCCAGAATGCCTTAATTTTGGGACAGAAAGCTATTATATGGGACCAATTAGCTAGATCCGGTTGAGTGCATCTAAAACAAGTAGACGACGTATTACTAAACATTTTCGCAATGGCTGCAGGAGTATAGTATAAAAGCCATTTACTGAAAAAAAGCATTCGTCTCCAGTTGGCACCTCTTAGTACCGTAAATTATATTTATTTAAGGTTTTCCAAGTATTATCAGTTAGTTTAAGACTTTCATACTTCTGCCATTTTTTAATTGCTTTGGTGCTCACATCTTCCTCTCTACTCTGCGCTAAGCTTCTTCTCCATTTTCCAGGTTTCTTGAAAAGTGGGGACCAAAAAAGATCATTTGTTAAGTGTGAAGGTTGACTTATCTGCCTGGGGTCAGTTTGAGCCAGAGCATTATACAGTGAGTTATATGATCCCATAAGAAGAAAGTTTCCACCAATTGAGGAAGCCATCATATTAGGGGTCAACCAAGCTTCATTTTCCATGAAATTCAATAGTGTTATAAACCCCGATCTGGCCCAATTTTGTATAATTTCTGGCCCCATTTTTATCCCGAAGCCTAAAACGGCTTCGCTTAATGGAGTTATTAAGCTTAGGAGGGAGAGTGAGTACCTCTTCAGCATAGCGTCACGTTTTTAAAAAAAACTGTTCAAAACCTTATATCTGACTAATTTGGGTGATTTGAATATCGAAAGTGTAGAGGGGATTTCGGCCTCTTTACAAATTAAATCAATGAAAAAATTTATGAACAATGCCTCACTAGGTATTAAGGGCCTCATTAGGATGGAGGATTTTCCGCATCCTCCGGGCCGGCGGAAGCCACCGCCGGGCTGGAGGATGCGGAAAATCCCCTGCGGACTCACCAAAGACCCACCGCCACATTAGGAAGGCTGGTGGGTCCTGGTTTCCATCCGCAGCTTTTCCGTCGCGGTTGGCTTACAACCGCGGCGGAAAAGCACTAATATGGTGACGGTGTCTCTCAGACACCGTCAGCCAGATTAGGATGAGCTCGGAAACATGCTTTTCCGCGGTGGCTTTTCTGCCGTGGAAAAGCATGTGTAACTTCACTGCGAGGGCCCGTTGCGGGCCCCCTAGGTGAAGGGGGAGTGGGGGGTGCACATGGGGGGTACCTATGGTACCCCCCTGCATTTGTATGCAGTAAGAGGCAGGCACCGCGCGGTGCCTGCCACTTTCTACATACAAATGCAATGCGTGCATTTTTAACATTGCTGCGGGTGCAGCTTGAAGCTCCACCCGCCGCAATGTTAAAAATAGAGGATGTGACCGCCATCCTGGCGGTCACATCCTAATCTGCACAGAGGGAACGCCGCAGCCCATGCGGACGTTCCCTCCTAATCAGGGGTTGCGGACGGACTCAAGTCCATCCGCGATCCTAATGACCCCCTAAGTGTTTAAATCTTGAAAGATACTGTGCAAAATATGCGTAGTAGTAGTCTTTAAGGTTTGGGAGACCGAGACCTCCTTGTTCTTTATCTTCGCATAAAGTATTGATAGCTATTTGAGGTGTCTTTTTTGCCCATACAAAGGCTGAGAACAAGGACTCGACTTATGAAAAAAAAGAGCCTGGTAGGGAGCAAGGGATAGTAGAGAACAAAAAATTAAATAGGGGGAGTACTGACATTTTGATTAATGCCACCCGGCCTAAAATAGATAAAGGCAATGCAATCCAACGTGAAAACATGTCACAAACTTTTTTTATTAAAGGTTCAAAATTCAAAAAATACAAATCGCGAACTGATGGTGTAAAATAGACGCCCAGATACCTTTTAGGTCTATTGTTAATACAACTCTGAATATCAGGGTGCAGTTCAGGATTTATACTACCACAGATTAAAATCTCAGTTTTCTTTTTATTAATTCGATACCCCCCCAGCGCTTCAAATTCTGCAAAAACAGAAAAGGCCTGTATTTGCGAATGCATCTCAGGTTTCAAAAGTAACATTATATCATCCGTATATAATTTGATCTTATCCATAAAGGCCATAGGTGGTAGAATATCTGTACACTTCCTGATTGCCACCGCTAAAGGTTCAATAAAAAAGGGAAAAAGAACAGGGGACAGTGGGCAACCCTGCCTTGTCCCTCTTTGCACTGAAATCGAACCCACCATAGATTTATAGACAAGAATATGAGCTTTTGCACCTTGATACAGATTTTTAACTAAGGTAATAATTTGTGAGGGGATACCAAAAAATTGTAGAATAAAAAAAAGTGTATCCCAGACCACCACATCATAAGCCTTTTCTGCATCTAAAAGAAAAACTAAAGCCGGCACCTTACGTGTTTCGAAATAATCTAAGGCCTCAACCAGATAGTGTGCATTAGTAATAAGTTGGCGACCTGCAATAAAGCCCTTTTGATCTGTATGGATCAGTTGCGAAGATAGATGATTGAAACGTAAAGAAAGTAATTTTGTAATAATTTTATAATCCAAATTTAATAGTGTAATAGGCCTATAAGAATTTGGGTCAGTTGCTTCCTTTCCTTTTTTCAAAAAACTAACCACAGTTCCATCGTAGAAGGATGTTGGAATTGAGCCACCCTCCAACATAGAATTTGATAATAAAATTAGAAGTTCAG
The DNA here is from genome assembly GCF_964263255.1 of Lissotriton vulgaris. Taxonomy (NCBI): domain Eukaryota; kingdom Metazoa; phylum Chordata; class Amphibia; order Caudata; family Salamandridae; genus Lissotriton; species Lissotriton vulgaris. The sequence goes on from NC_141699.1 coordinate 20,831,420, forward strand.
AGAGGGAGGTAAAAAATGCAACAAAAAATTCTGCAGGAAATCCATCTGGTCCACAGGCCTTACCGTGTGGGAGACTTTTAACTACTAACTCTAGTTCATCCCTAGACCTGCTAGGTTTTTGTGTTCATGAAGATTCTTCACTGTGAGTGCGAGTGACTGTAAAATGCCATCTCCTACCATGCTGGGAGACTGATACCAGCCACACATGGTCTCCAAACCCCATCCCTGTGAAACGAGTTGTGCCAGTGAAAAGTATAAGCCTGCATTGCCTGCACCAGCGCAATCTGGGGCAGTATCATGAGCTGAGCGCCTATTTTATGTCTGCAGGGCGTAAAGTGAATTCCTTTGACCTGATATTTCTATGAGTTAGTACCTTATTTTGAGACAACACATCTCGGAAACAGAAAGAGGCAAACCTTGTGCCAAGATATTGAGTTTAATTCATTCACTTTATGGCTGTAGTGGAGGTGAAAGTTGTAACAGCACAGCATGAATTTGTAAATATAATACTTCCTTAATCCTGAAACGTTTTAGAGCTCACAGAGCAGCGACACTCCAGACTGAAGTCCAAGCACAGGCTGCCAAGAGTCAGTTTAGAACTCAGAACTCACGTTTGACTTCTGTACACACTCAATGCAACACTACTCCAATCTGGGGACACCCATCTAAGCAATTTCAATGATTTTAACCTCAAAACAAGAACTAAAATACAGAAACAAGTTTACATAAAAATACACAAATATATAAAATATTTTATTTAATTCACAAACATAAAAAATATGCAACAATCACAGTTTTATTGGGAAGTTTGGACCTTTTCAAAATTTAGTTTTACTTCAAAACATGATGCGATGGGGGAGGAGCCTAGCACGGGACCAAGATGGCTGCGTGATCGTGTAGCTCCGTAAGACCTGTTCCTCTGATTGTCTATCCTGTCAACTATCCTGTGACCTGAGGACCACATTCGATGGGAGAATAGTATTGCTATGCCTTGGTGAAATTGTGGCTCGAAAGGTGCAATTCTACCCTCCCGGATCGTCGTCTGAAGTTTTGGGCCTTCCCGTCGCCTGAGCCGCGGATTGTGGTGACAGTCGTGGCCGGACACTAATGCGACAACAACGGCTGTGTCGACCGGAAGTGGTGCCCCCTACTGGAACTGCTACCAGGAATCATCCCTAAGGACCAGGCGTTTTGAGAGGGCCCTCACTGTACTAACTGACTGCTTTTGGTTTTGATCTTGGAGAGAGGAGGAGGTGGGAAGTGTTGTCGGTGGTGTGAATTTGTGCGACATCGCCCGGTTGCTTGAGCCCTCCCCGATCACCCTCCATGGCGGCGAGATCTGAGATTGAGAAACCTCCCTCTAAAGGTGGGAGAGCACACAGAGCTGATCAGTCCAATAAACTGGACAGATATACGCTGCCCAAAGCATCTCTGAGTGACCAGAGGCAGCACTCCGCGACCGGACCTCCCTCCCCAAGTGGCGGATCCGAGCCTTCTCTGAAAGACATAATGGATGTCGTCACTAGGATAGGCTTCACTGGGGACTAGGATGGATGCGCTTGATACTAAATTGGACTCGGTTAAGATTGACATTAACCTTTTGCGCATGGATCATGCCAAGACTAGTGAAAAAGTGAAGTCCCTAGACATCAAAACAACTAGCCTGGTAGACGACGTCGCTGAAGTACAGAGAGAGGTCCGGGCCTTGCAAGCGGCACGAGAGGAGACCCGACGGCTGCTCGATGACTATGAGGGCCGTAATCGGCGCAACAACGTTCGCATCCTAGGTGTACCAGGAAAGGCGGAAGATCGTGCGCCTGATCTATTTGTGGAAGACTTGATTCTTAACCACCTGAAGCCTAAGGGACTGAGCATGTTTTTCACGGTGGAGAGGGCGCATAGGGTCCCGGGCGGGCTGCCAAAAATGGGGGCACCAGCTAGACCCATAATTGCGAGGGTCCTAAATTTTCGGGACCGGGATGTCATACTCCAGGCCTCGCGGACGGATGGTCCGCTACGGTACGAAAATACCACTGTGTCCTTCTTTCCGGACTTTACGCAAGCTGTACAGAGGATGCGTCAGAGTTTCCTCCAAGTCAAGCGGAGGACGAGAGACAAAGAAATGAAATACTCTATGCTATATCCAGCTAAGCTGCGAGTTGAAGCGAATGGGAAGACCTGGTTCTTTGATAATGCGGAGGTGGCATCGGACTGGTTGGACACTGTGATGGCTGATGGAGCGGCAGACCGGCGACAAGAGGCTGAAGATGAGCGGCAGGGCCCGGAATGATAGACTTCCACACCAAACGATTTACTTGATTATTGGACACGGGGGCGGATATAACCCTTTCTTATTGTGTAACAGTACTGTGTTGGGCTAATACGTTTGTTCCCTGGACATGATTCTTGTGGGGGAATGGGTTTGGGGCTATGCGGCAGGCGCCTCCTCTTCATACTTTTAGTTACCATTGTTGGGCGGGGCGACAGGCACACTGCGAGTTGGGGTTGGGGCGTTGTCCTGATGCAGGGGTGCAGGGTGGGGGGAGGAGTTATGAGTGTGGGGGGCAGTTGTTTTTCTCCTTGTGGTTTCAGTTTCGTTTTGAAATGCATTGGGTGTTAGCAGATGTGAATGTGTGCGCATGGAGTGGAGTGAATGTCTTGCTCTAACCATGGATCGGGGATCCGGGTGTTAAGTTGGAATGTGAATGGTTTGTGAGACAAGATCAAGAGAGGTATGGTTAGTCAGCTTATCAGGAGTCATTCGCCAGATGTGGTACTTCTCCAGGAGACGCATCTTGTGGGTAACCGTTGTATGGCCCTTCACAGAGGGGGATATAAACTGATCGCGCACGTGGGGTTCACAACAGGCTCCAGGGGAGTTGGAATCTTGGTGAAAAAGGCCTTCCCATTAGAAGTTCAGGCTACGTGGTCCGATCAGCGGGGCAGATATGTGGGTGTCTCTGGGAGGATGGGGGTAAAGTCGTCACCTTTCTCTCTATCTATGTTCCCCCGGGCCTCCAATCTGACACCTTTAAGGATCTTGCCAAGGTTTTTCTCACGCTCCCATTTGGTCTCTTAGTTCTGGGTGGTGATTTTAACGCCATTGTTGATGGTATTTTAGATCGTGCCCAGCCGTAATCGCTTCCTCCATCGCGTCAGTGGCTCCCCGAATTCTTGGATTCTTTGGGTTTGGTCGATGTGTGGCATCTTTTGAATCCTGTCTTACGGAGCTATACTCATCTTTCGGCAGCACATGGCTCTATGTCGCGGCTCGACTATGTTCTGATGCCTGCGGCGATGGCAGACACCATTAGGGAGCTGCGTCATCTGGGTAGGGGTGTCTCCGATCACTCCCCGGTTTGGGTCCGTGTTGAGATGGGACAGCCCACGGTGGGTAGAGTTGCGCCTATTAACGCCTGGCACTTTCGAAACCCCGTCATTAGAAAGGAGACATGCAGGGCTTCGGGAACAGTATTTCCAGCATAATCAGGGCACTATGGACTCCGTGCAGACGCTGTGGGAGGCTTATAAAGTTGTTCTACGTGGTGAGGCATTGTCTCTCATTGAGGGCAAGAAAAGGAGACGTTAGGCGGAGATTAATACTGTTGAAGCGGAGGTTGCCGATTTGGAAGAGCAGGTTCCCAGTGGTGCTTCTGTTTATAATCAGCATCAGTTACACCTCAAGCAGGACGAGTACCATAGGCTGTCTAGGGAATCGGCGGTGTTGCAACACAATGATGTCCAGAGTAGGATTTATGAACATGGTGATAGGGCTGGCAAGCTCATAGCGTGGCTGGAGCATGGAGAGCGTGCCTCTCGGCTGGTGCCGGAGCTTGAGAGTGACGGTCCTGAGGATTCCTTTGGTTGCCACTATAAGGGTGTTTATGCGTCCCTGGACGCATATACGGGCGAAGAACAGGCTGAGATGATCAGAGATATTATTATGCCTAGTTTGTCGTAGGAAGATCGGAAATTTATGGATTCCGATATTACTGATGACGAAATAGCGGGAGCCATTAAGAGCATTAACTCTGGGAAGGCGACGGGCCCCAATGGCATTCCGATTGAGCTTTATAAACTGAATGCTTATAAAATTGTGCCCTATATTAAAGCCATGTTTATTGAAAGTAAAGAGTCTGGTAGCCTCCCATATGATCAGCGGATTGCGAATATCATCGTTATCCACAAGCCAGGTAAGCCCAAAAAACTTCCCCCTCTTCCTATAGACCCATCTCTTTAAAAAACGCGTAACCTAAGATTTTGGCCAAAATACTGGGGATCAGGTTGGTCAAGGTGATCTCCACATTGATACACCCAGATCAGTCTCGCTTTATGCCGCGCCGCAACACTGCGTTGAATCTTCGGCGTTTACACGGAGTGCTGGGTAGGGCCCGTGATTTGTTGCAACCTGCTGTGTTGGTATCCTTAGACACCACCATGGCCTTTGATCGGGTCGAATGGTCATACCTTTTTGCGGTGTTGGAGAAACTGGGTTTCGGGCCTGAGTTTATAGGATGGGTGCGCCTGCTATACTCTGCCCCATTGGCTCGCGTCATTGTGAACAATTGTCAATATGATGATTTTGCTTTGGAGAGAGGGACGCAGCAGGAATGTCCGCTGTCGCCCCTCATGTTTGCGTTGGCGCTGGAGCCGTTGGCGGCTTGGGGCAGATGGGATAGGTCGGTACGTGGGCTGCAATGGTCCCCTCATTGGGAAGATAAGATCTTGCTTTATGCCGATGATGTGCTTCTCTATCTTACTTCGCCTAGGTCCTCGTTGCTTGTCTTCCTCGACATTCTTAGAGTGTTTGGTGAATACTCGGGCTTTGCTATTAACTGGGCAAAGTCTGTTTTGTTAGTTTTGTCGGGAGACCCGCCGGTGATTCCACAGACCTGCCCTCTTCAGATTACTACTACGGGCTTTGTGTATTTGGGAATTTATGTTGCCTTGGATGCCAGGTCAAGGTACGTAGAGTACTTGTTGCCTCCGCTGGATAGACTGCGTACTGATATTGAGAATTGGAAGGCGTTGCCTCTGTCTCTCCTGGGCAGAGCGGTATTATTTAAAATGTTGGCGCTTCCTCGGTTTCTATATGCTCTCCAAAATGCTATGGACTCCGTGCCCGCTAAATACTTCAAGGAGATAGAGGCGCTTCCGAGGCGGCTTCCATGGAATGGTAGACCCCGCATCGCCTATACTAAACTCACCCTGGACTGGTATGATGGAGGTATCGGGCTTCCCGATTTGAAGAAATATTACTGGGCCTCCCAGCTACCGGCTATTAACCAGATAGTGTATGGCTTGCCTGGTGACCCTGGGTACGCCATGGATCGTAGTCAGTCGCCCGGGGGAGATTTCCTTCGGGCCTTGTACTATCGGCCGGGACGATTCTCACTTGCGGGTCCCACTTTGCATCCGGTGAAGATTTGGCATGCGGCTAACAGGAGTCTGGGATGGGAAGGGAGATTGACTCTCGCGACCCCTCTCTTTAGCTCTGCCAAATTGGGCAATCTGTGGACCACCAAAGGTTTTGACAAGTGGGAGATGATCGGTCTTGGTCAGATTAAGGATGTTTGGGGGAAAGGGGAAGTACTGTCCTTTGAGGCGCTCCAACAGCCACATCACCTCCATAGTAATGAGCGGTTTTGCTACCTACAGGTCAGGCATGCCCTCCTCTCCCATGTGTTACCGGGAGACACCCTCCCCGAGGCCTCCCCCTTGAAGATCGAGTATTGGATGGGCATATACCAGAGAAAACTATCTCCTTGATTTATCGAAAGTTGATCAATCATATGGAAGACCCCTTGGGGTCTCTTAGGGTGGCGTGGGTTGCTGATGGATTGGAGATGGACGATGAGGACTGGGCTGAGGCTGTGTCCTCCCCTAGAGTAGTGGAGATACAGATGAGGTTGCGTCTGGTGCAATTAAAGATTGTACATAGATCGTTACTGGTCCAGGCCTGGTGAAGATGGGATGGAGTACGAATGGTGAATGCAAGAGAGGTTGTGGAGAGATTGCGACGTTTATGCACATATTGTGGCACTGCGATAGTGTCCAGAGTTACTGGCGCGCCACTCATGATACGCTGAAGGAGGTCCTGGGCTGTGAGATGCGACTGGAGGCGCGCAGATGTCTTTTGAATATCTGGGAACCTACAGATCTTAACCAATACTTAAAACAATGGGTTACACTGGCCTGTATGACCGCAAAGCGCAACATAGCACAGCTCTGGGAGCCACTTAATCGCCACTGTGTACCAAATGGGTCCAAGATCTGGACTGGTGTATGTTCAGAGAGCGTGCTGTCTATGTGGCAAGAGGCTGCCCTGAAAAGTAGATTATGGTTTGGGAGCCGTGGAATGATTACCGTGGCGACATTTGTGCTCCCCCAGCCGGGCGGTCTGATTTGGACACTCAGGATTCCCCTTGATTCTGAATTCTATCTCATTCTGTGTACCATGGTCTGTTTGCAAGACTTCCTTTGCTCTGAGCACTGCAGAAATAATGTCGATGCCTTCCCAATGCATTTGTTATTTTTTGTTTCATTGTTTACTATATTTTAATAAAAAGAAATTTTTTTTTTAAAACAGGATGCGATATGTGTGCCTCTTTGTCTTCTTAGCTCCTAATGAATCGATGCTTTCATTTTTGCACACATACCAGTGCTTCAATTCATATTCACTTCAACAATGGTCCTTAATAGATTCAGTTTGCTGTACTCAAACTCCTCCCAATAATCTAGATAAGGATCTCAACTTAATTTTTTGCTTCAATTTTTAAATTCCTCCACCTTTTCAGAAATATTAAAATTGTAAATGTTACTCTTAATGTTCATATATTTTATTAAACTGCTAATTCTATTTAATTTTCTAAACAGTCATGGGCTCTTTGAGTTGGCTTCACAGACTCTGGGGTCCAAGGACCTCAGGCTAAGAACGTCTGAGCTGGAAAAAAACGAAGGGAAGCATTTCAAAGATAAACACAGGGCCTGCCAAAGCCAAAATACAAATAAAAGAAATAATGCCTTTAATACAAGAAGGCCCTGCAGGTGCAGAAACCATGCGCTCAGCCTTGTACTGTGCCACAAATCACATCATGATACTGCCCCTGAAAGCCACAGATGATGCCTATGATGAGACAAATAAAATCACACAACATTTGGGCTTTAGATGCTTATTTAAGAGGGGCTTGCACCATTGGAGCACCACTTTGTTTTACTCTTCAGTGGCGTAAGTCTCTCAACCAAATCTGTGCGGTGACACAAAGCTACTCTATGTGGCATTGTTTAGCCCCATAGATATAGAGTTAGGCAGAGCAGGACAAGCAGGGCCGGACTGGCCATAGCGGGCACCGGGCAATGCCCCGGTGCGCCGCATGCGTGGGGCCGGTTTTGGGCCCCTGGGGGGCGTTTTTGTTACAGGGCCGTTTTTGCAGCTTTGCTGCAAAATCAGCCCTGTAACAAAATCAGCCGAAAACCGGCCCTCGTAAAGAGCTCCTTTGGGGAGGGGGGCCGGTCGAGCACTTTGGCTGGGCCGGTTTTGGTTCCCAGTCCGGCCTGAGCACAAGTCGCTGCCTTGTGCTGCATTGCGTCAAGGAGGCGTTCCATGGACGTTGCGGTGGGGTTTCGCAGCACCCATGGATTTTGACCTAGCCCCGGATTTACTTTATCCTGTAAATGGGGCAGCAGCAAAACCTTACACCTTCACAGAGCAGGCGTAACAAAGAGAAATATTTGTATATTTCCTACTTTTTTCCTCTCTCCGCGTGTGCTACATTCTGCAGCACACATAGAAAGATGAAAACGCCTCTTGGGATTGTTTTGTGCAGGAAGGTGTCCCTTCCTGTAAAAACACAATCCTGCCTGCAATGGAGGCACGCTTGCACCATGGTGCAAGGGTGCTTAAATTGGCGCTAGGCTGCCATAACAGCACCAGCACAGGGGGAAAGGACAGAAATTGTCCGTATTTCATAAATACGGTGCATTCTTGCCCTTTCACGTTGGCAAAGGGCAGGGCAGCAAGAAGACATGCTGATCTGCCCTATGCCAATTTCTCATAAATGGGGTTCTTAGTTTTGTGTTTGAGAATTTTGAAGACATAGGTTTCATCCAGGGTATGAGACTGCGGACGTTACATATTGCATTGCATCATTCCCTTCTTGCTGATGGTTTTCTTCTCACATGCTTCCCAAATAAAATATTTAGTGTATATGAATATGCAAAAGAATTATTGCATCAATTTCTCAAAAGAAGTTTATCAGATGTAAGATATTTTTGTTAAATGGTGAAAGAGTTACAAGGTAAACTCTAGCAGAGAGAGCACTCGGCGAGGTTAAACGCACTGTAGGTGGTCTCAAGCCTTACCCCGGCTGTCTCTGTAGAGTTGCTCACGGTTTTTCTTTATTTCTTATATGCAATCACTGATTATGTCTATATCACTTTATTAGGAGATGCTTTATGTGGAAAATATTAGCTACCCTTTCCCTGTCTCCTATATTTACCTGTCCTTGCACTTTTTTTTCAAAATACAAATATGCTCAGGAAAATGTAACTGTAAGAGCACCACACATTTGCAGCTAATTCTTGCATCCTCACTCACAAGCACAAACACACACATTTCTATGTAAAAAGCATTTTTTTATTTGCCTAGTACAAATCACAGTTAGAAACTGAGGTATGGTTGTGCCTAACATGTATAAAATCATTGTGCCTGATTCACAAATTGCCCTTTGCAGTTCAATTTGTGGTACTACAAAACGTACTACAGAATGCAACTCACAAACTGTGTGGCCTTTTACGACTCTGTACTCCCTATATCTATGTGTGTGGAGTTCTATGCTCTGATTTAGTAGTCTCTAGGTGTGGAGAACTGGTCACACATAAGTGTAAGGAGTTTAGACTCATAAAACTCCACACTTAGGGGGTCATTAGGATCGCGGACGGACTTGAGTCCGTTCCCGACCCCTGAGGAGGTGCACCCGCCGCAAGGTTAAAAACGCATGTATCGCATTTGCATGCACAAATCAGCAGGCACTGCGCAGTGCCTGCCGCTTTGTGCACGCAAATGCAGGGGGGTACCATAGGTACCCCCCATGTGCACTCTCCCTTCACCCAGAGGGCCCGCAACGGGCCCCCTGAAGTAAACGTCCGTATGCTTTTCCACGGCGGAAAATCCGCCGTGGAAAAGCATGTATTCACCACCATCCTAATATGGCTGGCGGTGTCTGATAGACACCGCCAGCCATGTTAGAGCTTTTCCGCTGCGGTCGGAAGGCGATCGCGGCGGAAAAGCTGCGGACGGAATTCCAGACCCACCAGCCATCCTAATTTGGCGGTGGGTCTTTGGAGGCTCCGCAGCGGTCTTTCCTCATCCTCCAGGCTGGTGGTGGCTTCCGCCGGCCCGGAGGATACGGAAAAACCGCTATCATAATCGGCCCCAAAGTTTGTGAATACTGAAAAGTAGTTGTTGCAAAGCAGTGACGCACACTTTAATTATGGAAGTCTTCTTTATTGCGTCTATACACCATCACAGGTTCCAGTCAGCTGGAGTCAGCTGTGGAATGTTCTTGCATCTTGCCTGGCGTGTACCAAGGGGAAGGAGGGGGGGGGGGCGGGGCATACCAAGTGTGAATTACAACACATCTCCTTACATAGGGAAAGGAAAGGGGCGGGGATAGAGAGGGTACCAGTAGAAAATAAGGCTACTTCAAGGGTATAACAGTGAGACAAGCATGAATTACAGTAAGCTCCAACCATGTTACATTGCAGTACCAACAATAGAAGAACTATGTGAAACAATAATCTCTTGCCCAACTGTTGGTCTTACAGATCTCCTATGAGCTACATTGGCATTTCCCCCCATTGATCGTTGACCTGGGGGATAGGTGTCTCCCTGCGAGGGACAATTCTGTCCATGCGCCAAGTTTGCCTGTTGGTAGGGGTAACTACATTTCTTCCCACTTTGATTACTTTCATGGGTCCTGAGAATCTTGGGACCTCCCTTCTGCGATGTTTAGGAAGATCTATACAGACCCAATCCCCTTCTTTGACCGTGTGAGACTTCACATGTTTAGTTGTGTCATATCTGACCTTGTACTTGGCTTGATGACTGGCAACACGTCCCTGCTCTCATCACGATTCATGTCATAGGTGTTCTGTCTTTTTAGAGGAGGAGAGAGTTTGGTTTTGCGAATTCTACCCTTAAGTGAACTGAAGGGGGACACTCCTGTGACCAAGTTTGGGGTTGTAAAATAGGCCCAAAGTGTGTCTTGCAAGGTGTCCTCTGGCGAGAAGCCTAATATCTCAGCACGCTGTAAGCCTTCTTTTACCATGCGATTCATGCGTTCTACTAGACCATTGCCCGGGACAATATAGGCAGTCTTGTGGTGGGGACGGGGCGTACCAATCGTGAATTGCAACAGTAGTAAACTTACAGAAAACTAAAAGTTTACATTTGTAAATCAGGCCCATTTAAATCATCAGGTGCAGTTAGCAATGAAAACCATACGTAAACCTTCGCCTTGTGTTATGAATGACATTACACATGACATCATAAGTGACAACATTCAATACAACAATCATGACATCACAATTTACGTCCCTGCTTTAACCATAACTGGCGACACCCCTGTGCAGTGCATCTGACATCAAACATGACATTGTTGACATCATCTCAAGGGTCATCTTCTATGACAGCACTTATGAATTTAGCATGGACAACACTGATGAACCCTCTGTGTCTACAAAATACAAAAGCATTCACAACAAAAAGTATAAATGACTCTACAACTTGAAACAAAGTAGAATTTACACAGAACCTGTGTCTCAGACAAGTAAGGTTAGAGACACAATCATGAACTGAAACAGAAGCACAGGTATGCCCCACACCACTCTCTCAAACACTTGAGCATATAAATGAAAGTATTTAATCATATTCAGAACCACACCCACAGACATCCTTTGTAAGCCTCCACTTGAGCAAATGCACAAAAAAGAAACACACAGAACCACACATGGGATTATGACCATGCACAAAAATTGGTGAGTATCACAGAAGGGACGAGTTATCGATAAGGCAACATGTGCAAGGCGGATGTACAGATAAATAAATAAAATGCTGCCAAATGTTTATATATAGGAGAAAGGGAAAGGCTCACAATCCACAATCAATAACTCCCATGTGAACCATAAACCACACATATCACATTACCTGTAAGATAATGACTAGGAATGTAGGGGCAATTTTATCTAGGAACACCATTAAAACTATCGCCACTTTAGCGGCAGAAAACTGCCGCTAAAGCGGCAATAATGGGCTTGATAATATGCCCTTGTGAATTTCCATAGAAGCTCATGTTCTGGTGTTAACATGGGCTTCTATTGGAATTTTCTACAGCATATTATCAAGCCATTATCGCTGTTTTAGCGGCAGTTTCCTGCTGCTAAAGTGGCGATAATTTTAACGCCGTTCCTTGATAATATGCCCCGTAGTATTATTTAGTGGTTTGAGTATGTGTTGATAATTAAGTGGTGTCTTTTGGTGTTGTTATATACAAGTATAAATACTGTGAGTCCATAAGCATTGCATTTGATACCAGACTTAGGGTTTGAACAGCTGTTGTGCTAGTTATGTCTTGTGGTGCCAAAGACTTGTTCTTCGACCTGGTCCGGTGCTCAACCTGCTGGCCTATCACGGCTGCGTGTCCAGTGCAAGCAGACAAGCAAAGGAGTCTGCCCTATTTGGAGTACCACATTTTGCAGCAAGGTTATCAAAATTATGCAGCAAAAATGCAAATAAGGAACATTCTCTGGCTGTATTATTTTCATCCATTTGAGTTAGAAAAAACATATTTTTTTAAATCAAAAAAGTATGTGACACATTGTGTAGCAATGTGATAAATCCATTATTGTGGGTTAAATGCTACAGCTAAAGAATCACATAAATCCACTGCAGAAAGGTAAACAAAACGTAAACATTTTAACTCCAGTGAGTGCCCATTACACTTTGAAAAAAAGCAGCATGTTCAAGATACCCCAAAAGAAACATGTAACATAAAAATGGAAAGGACTACTGTTCCTAAAGATGTGGGTCTAGATTATGCCCAGAATACCATAAATAAACGTCATTTCGGCAACAAATGTCATAAACGTTGCACACTCAAAATACAATTAGATACAATTTAAATGGTTTAAAATAGTAGAAAACAGAGAACCAGCAACACACTTTAGTAACAATATCATTTGCTTTTCGAAAATACAATTGGATCATCCAAAGTGCAATGCAAAGTAACTTGTTTAAGTTTTGTCTTTGTTCAGACAGGTTCCAATGGTACAGTTGTAGGAAAATTCAAAGTAAACACAATGCTATTCAATTACCTGTTGAACATAGTAATGTATCCGGGAGAATATGATAAAGTGCTATATTCAACCTGTACAAGAAGGTGCCTGATACAGGGAAAGAAAGCCTCTGTACAATAATATTATGCTTAATAATTGGCCCATGGGATGCATGCAGGGGGGCACATGGTGTGCCCCCTTGTGGACATGGATGCCCAGTTCCTACATGCAGTCCATGCCATGCAGGAACCTGCATTGGCATTCCCATTGCGGTGCCTTTTAGGAAGAACCCGCTGTGGAAATGCCAAAGGACGGCCTGCGGGTCTACGAAGTAACTCGTAATCTGGCATGCAGCCGGCGGTTGAGTTTTAACCCCTTCGACGCTTGTGACGGAACGGTTCCGTCACGAGCCTCGGTTGGGCTGTGCTGGTGACGGAACCGTTCCGTCACGACCACGCCCGTTTTGGAATCTTCCACACAGAGCGAAAATTTGCGCCGCGCTGAAGCGGTTAAGGTGTGGAAGCGGGGTGGTGGCTTCCCTCCCCGCTCCTGGACCGCCAAACTCGTAATCAGGTCACTGCAGTTATAGGAATAACTTCTAAACACACCATTCACTGAATGCTCTATTGCATGAGCCTGATCACCATAAAATCATGACACATTTACAAAACAAAAGCATGTGCTAGAAACGTGCATTTGAAGGAATCGCAGTTTATTGATTGTTGCATGTTCAATAACACATGTCCCCTGCATTGCAAGACACAGGATCAAAACAAGACCTTGTACTCTACCACTCTGGACTACCCCCGGAGAGTCATATTCTGACTGCCTTGTTATTTTTCCAAAAAGCGCTTCAACCCATTCTTCTTTTACTCCCAGGAGTGCTATGTCTAACACCCTGCCGGCCTGAGGCATGCTGGTTTACTGTTGATTCACTCAGCTTCTTCACCATTGGTGGCTTACTGTAGATTCACTCATCGCTTTACCATTGGTGACTTACTGTAGATTCACTCATCTTCTTTACCATTGGTAACTTACTCTAGATTCACTCATCGCTTTACCATTGGTGGCTTACTGTAGATTCACTCATCTTCTTCACCATTGGTGGCTTACTGTAGATTCACTCATCGCTTTACCATTGGTGGCTTACTGTAGATTCACTCATCGCTTTACCATTGGTGGCTTACTGTAGATTCACTCATCGCTTTACCATTGGTGACTTACTGTAGATTCACTCATCGCTTTACCATTGGTGACTTACTGTAGATTCACTCAGCTTCTTCACCATTGGTGGCTTACTGTAGATTCACTCATCCCTTTACCATTGGTGGCTTAATGTAGATTCACTCATCGCTTTACCATTGGTGACTTACTGTAGATTCACTCATCGCTTTACCATTGGTGGCTTACTGTAGATTCACTCATCTTCTTCACCATTGGTGGCTTACTGTAGATTCACTCATCGCTTTACCATTGGTGGCTTACTGTAGATTCACTCATCGCTTTACCATTGGTGGCTTAATGTAGATTCACTCATCGCTTTACCATTGGTGACTTACTGTAGATTCACTCATCGCTTTACCATTGGTGACTTACTGTAGATTCACTCAGCTTCTTCACCATTGGTGGCTAACTGTAGATTCACTCAGCTTCTTCACCATTGGTGGCTCACTGTAGATTCACTCAGCTTCTTCACCATTGGTGGCTCACTGTAGATTCACTCAGCTTCTTCACCATTGGTGGCTTACTGTAGATTCACTCATCGCTTTACCATTGGTGACTTACTGTAGATTCACTCAGCTTCTTCACCATTGGTGGCTTACTGTAGATTCACTCAGCTTCTTCACCATTGGTGGCTCACTGTAGATTCACTCAGCTTCTTCACCATTGGTGGCTCACTGTAGATTCACTCAGCTTCTTCACCATTGGTGGCTTACTGTAGATTCACTCATCGCTTTACCATTGGTGACTTACTGTAGATTCACTCAGCTTCTTCACCATTGGTGGCTTACTGTAGATTCACTCATCGCTTTACCATTGGTGGCTCACTGTAGATTCACTCAGCTTCTTCACCATTGGTGGCTCACTGTAGATTCACTCAGCTTCTTCACCATTGGTGGCTTACTGTAGATTCACTCATCGCTTTACCATTGGTGGCTTACTGTAGATTCACTCAGCTTCTTCACCATTGGTGGCTTACTGTAGATTCACTCATCGCTTTACCATTGGTGACTTACTGTAGATTCACTCAGCTTCTTCACCATTGGTGGCTTACTCTATATTCACTCATGGCTTTACCATTGGTGACTTACTGTAGATTCACTCAGCTTCTTCACCATTGGTGGCTCACTGTAGATTCACTCAGCGTCTTCACCATTGGTGGCTAACTGTAGATTCACTCAGCTTCTTCACCATTGGTGGCTCACTGTAGATTCACTCAGCTTCTTCACTATTGGTGGCTCACTGTAGATTCACTAAGCTTCTTCACCATTGGTGGCTTACTGTAGATTCACTCATCACTTTACCATTGGTGGCTTACTGTAGATTCACTCATCGCTTTACCATTGGTGGCTTACTGTAGATTCACTCATCGCTTTACCATTGGTGACTTACTGTAGATTCACTCAGCTTCTTCACCATTGGTGGCTTACTGTAGATTCACTCATCGCTTTACCATTGGTGGCTTAATGTAGATTCACTCATCGCTTTACCATTGGTGACTTACTGTAGATTCACTCATCGCTTTACCATTGGTGGCTTACTGTAGATTCACTCATCTTCTTCACCATTGGTGGCTTACTGTAGATTCACTCATCGCTTTACCATTGGTGGCTTACTGTAGATTCACTCATCGCTTTACCATTGGTGGCTTAATGTAGATTCACTCATCGCTTTACCATTGGTGACTTACTGTAGATTCACTCATCGCTTTACCATTGGTAACTTAATGTAGATTCACTCAGCTTCTTCACCATTGGTGGCTAACTGAAGATTCACTCAGCTTCTTCACCATTGGTGGCTCACTGTAGATTCACTCAGCTTCTTCACCATTGGTGGCTCACTGTAGATTCACTCATCTTCTTCACCATTGGTGGCTTACTGTAGATTCACTCATCGCTTTACCATTGGTGGCTTGCTGTAGATTCACTCAGCTTCTTCACCATTGGTGGCTTACTGTAGATTCACTCATCGCTTTACCATTGGTGACTTACTGTAGATTCACTCAGCTTCTTCACCATTGGTGGCTTACTGTAGATTCACTCATCGCTTTACCATTGGTGGCTCACTGTAGATTCACTCAGCTTCTTCACCATTGGTGGCTCACTGTAGATTCACTCAGCTTCTTCACCATTGGTGGCTTACTGTAGATTCACTCATCGCTTTACCATTGGTGGCTTACTGTAGATTCACTCAGCTTCTTCACCATTGGTGGCTTACTGTAGATTCACTCATCGCTTTACCATTGGTGACTTACTGTAGATTCACTCAGCTTCTTCACCATTGGTGGCTTACTCTATATTCACTCATCGCTTTACCATTGGTGACTTACTGTAGATTCAGTCAGCTTCTTCACCATTGGTGGCTAACTGTAGATTCACTCAGCTTCTTCACCATTGGTGGCTCACTGTAGATTCACTCAGCTTCTTCACCATTGGTGGCTCACTGTAGATTCACTCAGCTTCTTCACCATTGGTGGCTTACTCTATATTCACTCATCGCTTTACCATTGGTGACTTACTGTAGATTCACTCAGCTTCTTCACCATTGGTGGCTCACTGTAGATTCACTCAGCTTCTTCACCATCGGTGGCTAACTGTAGATTCACTCAGCTTCTTCACCATTGGTGGCTCACTGTAGATTCACTCAGCTTCTTCACCATTGGTGGCTCACTGTAGATTCACTCAGCTTCTTCACCATTGGTGGCTTACTGTAGATTCACTCATCGCTTTACCATTGGTGGTTTACTTGTTCTGCAGCACTAATGTAGGATTGATTTTAATACATTCAGAGCTGCGTCTCTTGGGAAGAGATCTTAGCTATGAGTAAGTGAATTGTCGCTCCTTTGGGTCTGATTATTTTATCCTCTGAGGCTCCACGGCTTAATGAGTGCCCCAACATCCAAATAAAAGCAAGGTGGCGTTCACCATATTCAATGCAAGCTCATCCTAAAATATTTAAATATATAACAGAGCCAGGCGGTATCTGAAAAGCATACCTTAGATTAATGGGGTCTTATGCACTTGAGAGCTTGTCCAATGAGCCACTAGAGGAATCTGAAGCCAGAACCCTGCTTTAAAAAAGGCTTCATCCACTAGGTCACCCATCAAGAGGCCAACCAGGGTTTTTGAAGCCAGCACCCGACCTTAAATAAGGCCTCATCCTTAGGTCGCCCACCTCGTGACCACCCAGGGTTTCTGAAGCCAGCGGCCGGTATGATTGGAACTTGTGCGCTTGAAAGACTCTCGGGTGGGGATTCTGGGGGTTCCTTATGCCAGCACCCTGCATTATTGGGGCTTCACGCGCTTGAAGCTTCAGGCATTGGAAAGCCTGCTGGCTAATTCACATTTGAAAAGAGAGAAACATCTGCCTTTCTAATTGAAAAGGAAAGCAATGTGTAATTGAGAGAGAAAGTGGAAACTATCTGGACTCTTCCAATGACAAACTAATGTGGTGCGGATGGGTAAACTGATGCCTGGTTAATGAACATTCTGCTTGAGTGGTTGATGGCAGGAAGTCTGCAATCCGGACTATTAGGATGAAAAGAATGTTCATGGCTGGGAATACATATTATACTGAAGCAAAAAGGAATCAAAAGGAAAAAAAGAAAGGAATAAAGATAAACACCAATATAGGAAAGATAGGATAAACGTAGGGATTAAAGAAAAAAGAGAACTGTGAAGGAATAAATTAAAAGCATTGGCAAAGCCAATAGAATGCAGCAGTGATTAATGCATTTAAAAAAATGAAAGTATATGTGGGAAAAAGACTATTTTTGGTTAGTGTATGAGCACATCAACAAAGGGCAGCTGTCAGGCCATCCAAATAAAATTAGATTAAGACAAAATATTTAAATGTTTGTGAGGGGTGGGAGAGCAAATGAGACGCTGGTGAGGAGTGGATGGAGCTGCACATGGGGAGAAGCAACGGAAGAGTAGGCGAGGGGATGAGGGAGCAATGGAGGCATATAAAATCACTTTGTGGAATTTAGAACTGCCAGGCAGCAACTTTCAACAGCTAGACCATTCAAAGAAGTAAAACAAAACGAAAATATTTGTTTCAACTACTGCAGTGGGGGGATGAGTGAAGCGGAAACAATGATGGATTCCCCCTGGCCGATTTCAGCCCCGGGGGCCAGGCCTTTTTTTTTTTTGTAATATCAGTTATAGGGAGGGCAACCCCACTCTCAGACCGATTTTGGCCCCGGGAACACCATCCGATGGGGCCAGGCCTGTACTGTGGGTGCCTTGGCCCCAACCAGAGCACCCAGTTATTCACATTGGGGACGGTAGGGGGAGCCTGAAGGCTCCAGCGGTCCCTGCCAGCTCCCCACATCTTGCAGGAGCCGGCATTGCGTTTGGACAGCGGGAGCTGCTAAACATACTGCTCCCTCCGTCCAAAAGCTATTCTGCTCTGCTTCAAGTAAGCAAGAGCATTTTACATGCTCTCGCTCACTCAAAGAAGAAGAGTTTGCTATGGCTTGGTGGGAGCTATAGGAAACTGCAATGTCCTGGGAGTGAGCCCACACTTCATTTAAAAACAATGTTTGGTGGGAGTCTTGGATTCAGCATGACTCCAGACAAATGTATTTTTCAAAAATGCTCTTTTTGGCCCTTGTGGTTCCCTGTGAGACTGCCCCAAGAGGCCTAGTGGGGCAGGGGGTTTCTATTCTGCCCTCTTTTCTTTGTTTTTTATTCTCTTTTCCGCGACTCAGTTCAACCAAGTTACAAAATGGCTGCCAACCCTTCCTGGTTTCAAGTGTTGGCAGCCTATCAGATCTCAGCACAAGATTCGGAGGGGTCGCGGATCCACCTCGTCTCTACATAACTCCAAAACTGCTGAATGGATTTAAACCATTTCATTAAAAGGTCGCTTTTTGGGCCAACAGCTTCCTGTCTGCCAATGTTGGTGTAATTTCGTTCAGCAATAAGGCCTGTAGCCTTGTCTAAAGTTCCTATGGAAATTAACATGGGAAAAGCGTGTTTTAGGATCCCCACATTTTCTTGGCCCCGCTTGATAGATCACCACAAAATTTTCAAGACAGCAGTTGAAGTAAGCATCGAAAAAGTTTTGAAAATGTTACGAGGATTCATCAAACAACGCCAAAGTTATTTGCAAATCAATAAAAAACGCTCTTCCTATGTTAACTACAGCCTAACTATAACTATAACTATATATAGTATATATATCCTTGAACTTACCTATTGCTATGTCTACCTTTTCCAGGAGGGAAGGAAGAGACCCTGGCTGTTGCATCGTTTTGGGTTCCCTACCCTTTTCTTCAAGACATCCATCAGGTGTATTGCACCCTTCAAATAAAGCATTCTCACAATTTCGCACTTACTACTGATTTCTTAATGTATGTTCATGCACTATTTTGGGGTCCTTAGGGATTGGTATCACATTTGCATTGTCAAAATCCATGGCGATCTGCTCACATGTTCCCGTCAGCAGCCTTTTCTCTGTTTACATGTTTAATAACATTTTGTGAATGTTAATTATATTTTGTCTTCCTCAAATATCATGAGACACTTACAAAGCCGTTGATCAGATTTTTACATTTGCTCACCAATCCACAATAGCACCTGCCAGGCACTATGGGCCAGATGTAGGCGGCCATTTACCGACCTGTAACGGCCGATTTCGGCCGTTATCGACCAGTAAATGGTCATTTGTGATGTAAGGGCCCTATTTTACCGATTCGGTAAATTTACCGAATCGGTAAAATACCGAATCGGTATTTTTACCGATTCGGTAACTTGCAGATGTAGGTGGGACTCTTCTGAGTCCCACAGGCCTTACAGAATCGGTATTTTACCACCCAATCCAATTGGGTGGTAAAATACTGAATCCAGGTGTGCATGCACATGTGTGCATGCACACCTATGCAATGTGACAGACAGACATGCCCTTAGGGCATGTCTGTGTGCCACATGGCACACATGCCTGAATTCGGGGTGCTAGAGGGTGTCAAATTGACACCCCCTGCACCCTTACAACATTCGGTATTTACCGAATCGGTAAATTCCGATTCGGTAATGCCCATTGATTCCTATGGGCTTCAATGCCCATAGGAATCAATGGGCATTACCGATTCAGTAAATACCGATTCTACCTAATTCTCCCCCCTTTTATTTTACCGATTCATAAATACCGAATCGGTAAAATTCGGTATTTATTAATCGGTAAAACAGAATTACCTACATCTGGCCCTATGTTGATAACAGCATTATGTATTATTTTAATACGCTGGAGGTTTTCCTGCACTATGCCAACTCCAGTTTTCGTCACACCCCCTGCTGCTTTGTAATGACTACCACACTGATAAGTAACTACTATGTTCTTTACCACAATGACTTTCTTTTATACATTGCAACTGCAGTGGGAAGGCACCATTCTCACTTTCAATATTCTCTCATGAATTATATGCAAACCATTGAAATTTGTGGAGGAATTTAGTACTTGACAGCATATTAATCCTTGTTATAGCTTCACTTTGAACATTTATTTAATTATTTAAAAGGTTTTATACAGCGCTACTGGACCCAAGAGTATCACAGCGCTTTACAAGGCAGGTAAGAATATCATGACAAAATAAACAATGTGCAGTTTACTAACATAGGGTAAGAAAAAGAAATCAAATGAGACATGGTGGCAAGGGGCAGAGAGATAAGATAAGGGGCGAGGAATATTGAGATTTGAGCGATAGAAGAGGGTGTAGAGAGGGGGAGAGAGAGAAAGAAAAGAGGAAGAGGGGGTGGGTAGAGGAGAGAACTAGAGGAAAAGAGTGAGTAGAGTCAAATTTAGTGATATTAATTACCCCAGTATTTGTTGAGAAGAACTTTGAGGTTTTTTTTTGAAAAGAGGGTAGGAGGGGTTGCAGCGAAGATCTTTGGGGAGAGAGTTCCAAATCGTGGGAGCATTACCAGCGAATGCACAAGCTTGTGTCTTTTTACATTTAAGTCTAGGAGGGATTAAGACAAGGGAGTTAGTGCTCCTCAGGGATCTGGAGCACCCTGCTTTTTCTAGTTTGTCCAAAAGGTAAGAGGGGGTATTTTGGTGAAGAGCTTTGTGAGTGATGCATGCAATCTTGTAAGTGGATCGTCCTTCTATTGGGAGCCAATTGAGATTTTTGAGGACAGGAGAGATGTAGTCAAATCTTTTACAGTCCGAAATAAGTCTGGCAGCTAGGTTGAGAACCGATTTGATAGGTGCAAGGTGGACTTTAGGGGTGCCGGCAAGTGTGGTGTTACCGTAGTCAATCCTGGAAAGGACAAGCGATTGGACAACGATTTTGAAGTCATCTGCTAGAATAAAAGGTTTAATTTTTTTGAGGTGGTGGAGGGTGAAGAGAGCACCTTTAGCTGCATTTTTAATGAGGGGGATAAGATTCAGATTAAGATCGACGCTGATGCCTAGGTTTTTGACAGAATTAGAGATGGAGAGGGAGCAGTTAAGTGCTTTGATGTCAGTGATCCAGAGTTGGATAGGAAGGGAGTTGTTTTTAGGAGTGAAGAGGATGATTTCTGTTTTTTAGGGTTCAATTTGAGATGATTAAGATGGAACCAGGTTTGGACTTTATTCAGGGTATCATTACGGTGAAGAATGTCATTTTGGGATTTGATCCTGTAATAAAGTTGGGTATCGTCAGCATATAGGTGGTAACTGATTTTAGCATGTTTGAGAATGAGGGTGAGTGGCTCTATGAATAGATTGAATAAGGTTGGGGAAATGATAGACCTTGAGGGACCCCAAGAGAGACCGGTTGAGGTTTGGAGAGGCAGTGATTGAGCTTAATTTGTTGGGAACGATTTTGAAGGAAAGAGGAGAACCATTTGAGTACAGTGCCCTTACAACCAAAGTGATCTTTGAGAGTTTTATGGAGGGTGGGATGGTGGACAGTATCAAATGCAGCCGAGAGGTCGAGGAGGATAAGTAGTGAGGATTCACCTTTGTCTAATGAGCAATGAAGGTCATCTGTGATATTGAGCATAGCAGTACTGCATCCCTTTCTAAAACCAGATTGAAAAGCGTCAAGGAGATTGAAGGAGACTATATGGTTATCTAATTGAGACAGGACACATTTTTTGAGGGCTTTAGAGAGGAATGGCAGGTTTGAGATAGGTCGTATATTGTTAAGGTCGTTAGGGTCAGCGGAGGTGTTTTTGAGACTGGGAGAGATTTGGCCTAACTGAAGGGAGGCAGGAACACAGCCAGTGGAAAAAGAGGAGTTGATGATATTGGTCCATATTGGGGCGATGATGAATTTGAGTTCTTGAACCAAATGGGAGGGTAGAGGTTCTTTGGTATGAGAGGATGGTTTGAGTATAGAAATGATGTTGATGATAGTGGTTTCTGAAACCAGACAGAATTCACTCCAGGAAGCATTGTTTTTAGCATTGTGGTCAATGTGTGTGGAGTCAGGTTGGCGGGGAGTAGGGAGGGGTTGAGAGGGATCATGATAAATAGGAAAGGAGGATAAAAGTGAAGTAGGAATGTTCAGGGGGGGAGTTGGCTGAGGGGATATTGGAGTGAGAGAGGGGGGAAGAGAAGGATAATTCGATCGTGTTGACTTTATTTGAAAAGAAGCTGGCAATTTCTTCGCATCTTTCCACAGTGGCTAATAATTTCGGAGGGCCAGAGGAAGTTTATTTTTAATGATGTTAAAGAGTTCTCTGGGACAGTTTCTAGCCTGGTCAAGTTGTGAACGGAGAAAGGAGGCTTTTTAATTGAAAATATGTTTTTTGTATTTAGCTCTGACAATTCTAAGGAGAATCAGATTATCAGCGGTGGGCTGATTCCTCCAGACACGTTCTGATTGCCTGAGGGCCCGTCTTTCATTGTTAAGGTTGGAGTTGAACCACGTTTTAGGGGGGATGTTTTTTTGTTGTTTGAGTTTGATTGGGGAAATTAGGTCGAGGGCATCAAGAATGGAGTTATTGTAATGTTCAGTTAGGTCATTGGTGTTGTGCACTAATGCCTTCACAGTACTGGGGGATTTTAATTTTCATTTGGAAAACCTGATGGATGCTGATACTAAAGCATTAATTGAGCTGATGGATGGTGCAAACCTAAAACAATTGGTGAAGGGACCTACCCACAATCTGGGCCACACCTTGGATGGTATTTTTTCTAACCATCCAACTTTAGAGTTTACAAAATCCATACTGGTTACTTGGTCAGACCATACGGTAGTCTTGCTCTATATCTCAGGGTTGAGCCCTCAAAGCTCAGGTTGATCGTCTAAATCTGCCAGGACCAGCAGGGCCTGGAATAAGATAGAGGGGGGAGCGCTTGAGGACCTTTTGGTTTCCTCTAAAAAGGCACTCCCTCTAGAGGTTGAGGTGGCAGCGGGGCCTATACAAGGTGGATTGAAAAGGCCTGTGCCACCCTCGCTTCACCTAACTCCGCCTTTCAGCCAGGTCTCAGCCCTCTGCGCCCTGGTTTTC
Source organism: Lissotriton vulgaris (assembly GCF_964263255.1). Classification (NCBI taxonomy): domain Eukaryota; kingdom Metazoa; phylum Chordata; class Amphibia; order Caudata; family Salamandridae; genus Lissotriton; species Lissotriton vulgaris. The sequence goes on from NC_141699.1 coordinate 20,854,420, forward strand.
GTAGGCACTTAGAAAGCAGAAACTAGGGTGTAAAAAACTGGAAAGTGTATGGTGCAAAGACTACAAGGAATCGGATAAAAGGTTACTCAAACATAGCCTGTTACGCTATAAAAAAATCGGTGTTGACGGCGAAACAAGCATACTTCACCGAACACACCAGCCTGGCCAAAAATTTGGCGAAGGAATTGTTTAGAACGGTCTCCTGTCTAGCTGCCCCGACACCAGCGGCCACACCCGCTAGCCCCGAGCTATGTGAGGAATTAGCCACATTTTTCTCAGATAAATTAGAGACTATTTTCAAGGCCTTCACTGGTTTAGACACAGTGAACGGTCCGGTGAATACTCCAGTTAATTCAGCGGAGGCTAGCTAAGGGGAAAAACTTGAGTGATTCTCGCCGGTAAATGTTGAAGGAATTATGGGCTTGCTTCAAGTGGCATGGTCAGGCTCCCCATCTGATCCATGCCCGGTGGCTGTGATTCAGATGGCCCCAGTTCCTATAGTTACATCATTGGTAGCCCTGTTTAATAATATGTTCAGGACAGGAGATTTTCCGTCATGCTGGAAACGAGCCTCAATTTTGCCCTTATTACAAAAAAAACAATCTGGATATCAGGGATCCGAATAATTATCGCCCTATAGCGAGACTCCCCTTACCAGCTAAATTAATAGAAAAGGTGATGAATCTCCAATTGAGCTCGTTCCTTATGGCTACTCAGGCACTGGACCGGTCACAACACAGTTTTAGAGATAGCCATAGAACTGAATCTGCGCTAATTAAAACAACGGAATAGATCAGAGCAGTGACTGATGCTGGGGGCAGGGCTGCGTTGGTACTGTTTGACCTTTCAGCGGCCCTCGATACGGTCCACCACATGATGCTGTTGGACCGTTTGAAGGCCTGTGGAGTACAAGGAAATGCATTTAACATCTTAAGGGCATTCCTTTCCAACAGAGTTCAGAGAGTGGTGCTGGGCGAATTCAAATCTAAACCTTTCGCTCTACCCTGTGCGGTTCCGCAGGGTTCGTCCCTAAGCCCCACTCCTTTCAATTTATATGTTAGCTCTCTGGCCCCAGTAATTCGGGCATTTGGCTTTGAACTTACCTCTTACGCTGACGACACCCAGATTGTGGTGTTACTGTTGCCAGGGAAGGAGTAAGGTGTAGCCAGGCATTTTCAGGATTGCATGCTGGCGGTGGGAAATTGGATTGCTGCAAACTGCCTTAAATTTAATTCGGCCAAAACGGAAGTTATAGTGTTTGGCTCAAATGTCAACTTTTGGAGTCCAAACTGGTGGCCTGAGCAGATGGAGAATGCCCCCACCCCTGTACCTAAAGTTAAGAACTTAGGGGTGCTGATCGATGACCAGCTTACCTTCCAACCACAGGTTAATGCACTGTCTTCCTCCATTTCCTTTTTGCTCAAATCCATCAGAAAGATCCTGCCACTTATTCCAGAAAGTGGGAAAAAAACAGTAGTCACCACGCTGGTATTATCTCGTCTGGATTACTGTAACAGTCTGTTTCTTAATGCCCAACAGGGCATACTAAACAAATTGCAGGTCCTACAAAATGCTGCGGCTCGGCTTATTACGGGCCTCCCAAAGTATGCCCCCATTTCCCAGGAGCTAGCTAAACTTCACTGGATCCCGGTGCGAAAGCGGATCTTGTTTAAAGCACTCTGCCTGGTGTTTAAGGCCTTGCGAGGCCTTAGGCCATAATTTCTCCGACAGTATTTTTTCTGGTTTCTCCCAACAAGGCACATTAGATCTGCTAACACAGGGCTGATTGCAGTTCCTCGCATTAGGAAAGTGTGGTGGGGAGGCAGAAGCTTTGTGCTGGGAGTAGCCAAGGCCTGGAATGCCCTACCCCCGGCTCTTAGAAAATTGACGTATCTCATGGCCTTTAGAGAGCTCTTAAGACCTGGCTGTCCTCTAATTAAGCTTTAATCAACTGTGCCTATGGAGTTTTCAGAGCGCCAGGACACCCACGGGTAACAGAGCGCTGTACAAATGTCAAAAATAAATAAAATAAAATAAATAAAATTGTGAGAGAGAGGGGGGAGAAGTAAGTTTGTTGTAATTGAGGTATCTAATTCACCATGTGGAATGAGGTGAAGATTATGAGTAAGTTTCATAGGTAAACTGCCGATGGGGGAGGGGCGAGTAATTGAGCTATTCAAGGAGAAGAGGATAAGGTGGTGATCAGACCAGTCAACGGGAGGATCTTAGAGAGAGAGGCCAGATTCTTGTTAGTCAAAATAGCATCAAAGGTGGAACCTTTGTTGTGAGTCGGCGATTGGCAGAGTTGGGTCAGATCGGTGATGTCCATGGTGTCTTTAAATAGGATGACCGCAGGGTCATCGTTTTTATTCCAATGGATGTTGTAATCACCTAGAAAGTGATGATTGGATAATAAGATCAGACATCTCCTCAGTTAAAGAGTTTACAATTTCCAGGGGGCTGATAAATAATGTATAACCGAATGGTGGGTGAGCCAGGAATATTGAGATCAGCACAAAGGTACTCGAAGGAGGAAGGGTCTTGTAGATGGACTAGCAAGAGATTAAGTTCATCTTTAAAAATTAGGGCAAGGCCACCTCTTATTTGATCAATTCTATCTTTCTTTATGATGGAATAACCTGGGGAAATGAGCAAGTCAATGATAGGAGTGGAGTGGGGTTTGAGCCAAGTTTCGGTTAAGAATGCAATGTCAATATTTTCACTGAGAATGGTTTCAGCAATCTCGATTGCGTGGCAAGAGCCGGATCTGCAGTTGATCAGCATGCAACAGAGGGGAGTGTGGTCTGGCAATTGGGTGGGGGGAGAAGGGGGAATAGGTCTAAGTTGTTGAGGGGGTCTAGGTGATGCCGGAAGAAGGGGGAGTCTGCTTGTTCCTAAGAGAATTGGGATAGTAGCTTGATGGTTAGGTGGAATGGTGGCCATTGTTTCATTACTTTTGATTGTCAATTCACAGATCAAAGTCCTATGTTGGTTTTGATTATCATATATGTGATGACGTTTTGAACTGCACTTCGGTGTGTGATCAAGACCGTACACCGGTCAAAACATGTCACAGAGGATTTTTGAAGTGAATAAACCCCTATTTTCTTGATAATTTCACTGTCTCTGTCTGAGTGCATGCTGCATTGTTTTGGACTTGTTTTTATATATTGAAGTAAAAACTGAGTAAAAGTAAAAAAATCAAAACCCATAAGAAGCACATTAAAACTGTGCTTGCTTAAAAATATTGGACACTATACAGGGAAAGGAGACAGAAACAAAATGCAGACAGCAATGAAGAAGGAAGAAGGAAACTTTAGTACGGCTGGATCTTAGCATAAGATTGCATTTGGTCTGAAATATTTGGAAACATCTCACTTCATAGTTTCATGACTGGTGGAAGCCTACAAAAATACTGACATACCATCCCAAAAAAAAAGAAATTTGCTGAAATGTTACAGAAATATTAAAGTTTAGCTTTTTTTTTAAGGTGCAAAAAATTATTTTATTTAAACATATAAGTATGTCATTTGAACAATAAATGTGATTAAGCATCCAACAGTGAGCAACAAATATTACAAAACAATTTTATTCCAGCATACATATTTGAATAAAAACAAGGAATAACAGTATCCATATTAGATGAAAAAAAAGAAAAATATAATAAATGAGTTATAAAAGAAAAAGGAGGAAGTTAGAGAGAATATAGAGGTTTGAGTACTTCTTGTTGAGAGAGTTTCAGCAAAGAGTGTTTTCTGGCACTGGTATCAGAAAATGTCGTAACAGGTAACCACAGCTGAAGTCTTTTAAGAGCAATGGGTGAAGGTAAATTGGAAAATGTATCCAGTCTGTGATTGTGGCAAACATCATACCACCAGGCTTTGTATGAGATTTTCGTAAAGTTCTTCCAATTCCTTGTTATTTTTTGGAAGGCAACAGCTATTTATAAACCAATTATTTTAAAATTAGTAGCATTGTTATTCCAAACAGAAGAAACGATTCCTAAGAAGATGTGTGTGGTAGAGAATGGGAGATGTGTGCCAAAAATTAAATTAATTTGAAGCCAGACCTGTTTTCAAAAGTACATGAGAATAAAAGATGAAATAGATCTGCATTTGGAGAAGAAGCATATATCCGGAGTATTAGGGAATCTTTTATGTAGAAGTTGTGGAGATAACAAGAGTCTGTTATACACATAAAACAGTGTTTGCGTTAAAATAGCTGATCTAGAGGTCTTACGTATTTTAGTCCATAGATTATTCCACAAAATAAGAGACAATTCCATATTGAAATCTTTTTCCCACACCATTTTAATACGTGTTTTCTGTCGCAATGTGCTGGTACTTTGCAAGATAAAGTATAATTTAGATGCCATGGGTTGAGTGTGTAAGAGGTCGGAGAGGTCTTTATGTATATGAGTGGTGGGGTTGGCAACAATGTTATTGGATAATGATCTATAAACATCAAGAAAAGCTTTACGAAGAAGCTGAAATTTGGAAACGAAGGAGTTGGGTACAGCATATAACTGTTTGAGCGAGCAAAACGGAAGAAATACTTTATTTGAGAACAACTGGTGTATCCAAAATATATCACGTTGGTTCCATGAGCTCCAGTAAAAAGGTTTGTTGCGTATTAACAACGTTTTATTATGCCATATGGGTGAATTCATAAAGGACTCTGGAGTATCATAAAGTAGAGGAAATACAGGGTTCAATAATTTTGAGGTGAACTTCATTAATGGAGTAGAGAGTTTTTGAGGTTTGCAGGAGAAAGAGAGGTATTCTTGAAATGGGAAGGGAGACTAGAACGAAAGCCCTACTGACGTCCAAAGAGGACAATCCTCCGCAGAGTCAAGCAACCAGTATGAAGCCTGTCACCGAAGAAAGGCTTTATGTTAATCAATAAAGTTCAGGAAAATAACTCCACCTTCATCTTTAGGACGTGATAGCTTTGAGAGGGACATACGTGGTCTTTTTTTGTTCCATAAAAAGGAGGATAACACTGAATTAATGGATTTAAATAATTTAGTAGATATGGAAACTGGGATGTTAGATATGGTATTTAAAACTATGGGGGAAAGCATCATCTTAATAGTATCCAGGCGACCCCACCAGGATAAATAAAGAGGATACCATTTATTAGTGAGCTCCGTGAGTTTTTGGATAAAATTGTTTGAGCACAGCATGACTGTTTCTTTTATTGTCGCTGTAAAATTTAAGCCTAGATTTTTGATAGAGGACGATTTCCATGTAAAATTAGTTGAGATAAAAAGTTTAGCATCTTAAAATACCATTAATGTGCTTAGAAGAAAAGAAAAAACAATGTAATTGTTAGAGGTAAATTGCATTTCATAATATCATTCATCTTTTACTAAATATTATTTAAATAAATGCTGAACGCTATCAGACAAACAGCATACGTATAAGGTTATAATTTACAGTGGTACTTGTCCCGCATGAACCAGCCTCTGCCAAAGAAAGTTTATGTAACTTAGCACAGCAGAAGTATATAACAATCTGTTACAAATAAAAATAATAAGTAGTGTGGAAGGTGCTCTAGCCATCTTTTCTGATTTGGTCTACAAGTCACACCACAATTTATTAGGCCTAGTAGGGTGCATATTATTTTTCCATTTTAACTTGATAAGGGATTTAGGGCCTGATTACCATGGCGATGAGACCGCCACCAACAGGCTGTTGGTGGCGGTCTCACCATCATCGGAACCAACTTTCCTGCCCACCCTATTATGATGGCGGGCGGTCTTGTGGTGGTCGTAAAGACTGACCACCAGGTATATGACAGGCTCCTTGAGTCCACCAGTGCGGCGGGGGGGGCTTGCAGACCCTACAATGGTGGCGGTGACTACTAAGCATCACCGTAGAGATTACAATGTCCCTTTTTGCCTGCCTGTTCATGGCGGTTAATATGGAAAATATACTAAAACAAATTAAACATAACTATTATTACAATGCTAATACATTATAATACTAAAATATCTAAAAACAGTAGTATACCACTGCATATAAAAATACAATATTATATTCAACTTTATTTAAAAAAACTATATTAAATAACTAAACACAACATACTTACCATCTATATTCTGGCCCACAACATTCTTGACATTGCAATCATTTTGATAATATTTGTGTCTTACGATATGTTTTAAACAGTGCTTTGTTGGAATAGCACACATGTAGATGTCAAGGGCAAATATATACACAACTGTCTGAGTATAAGCCAATGTGTTCAGACTTAGATCCACACTGACAGACACGGGCAGATACATTGACAAGCATAAACAATCATCTCTATGCACTTGCACAGTCACTTATGTTGATGCGCATGTAGGCATGTCAGAATCCATTGTGTCCCTGAGTCATATGTTTCATGTGGGCCCACAGAGCACAGGCACCCAACTGTGAGTGAAACAAACAATCTACAGGGATGGAAAGAGAAACCACAGCAGCCCCTGTGCCTGCCACCATCCAGTGGTATAGCCCTGATAGCTTGTTCACCATTAATGAATACGGTAGAGTTGCTTCAAATCAATACATAAACCATACATGAAAAAGCACAGGTAATGGGGAATAATGGCCTTTTTGTCCTTTCCCCCTTCTGAAGGCGAAATGCACCTGCCATCATGGTGAGTCCACAGTGGAAAGACGAAGAGGAGTGAAGCTGGTAACAGAGTTAGAAAGCTGGCAAGACATCTAAGTGTGTTACCTTGATGTTATGTAATGTTAAATGATATGTTAAAAAAAATTTACTTGATGCCACATATTTCGACAAGAAAGCATTCCACCCGGAAACCATAGATGGAAGTAAACATTCTCAAACTCCATGTCTACATTGACAAAGCTGAGGTTTCCTCATCATTTCCATTTGTCCTGGGTTGTAATCAACCCCCTTTGCTTCATGTCTTGCAACAGATTGTCTCCAACTTTATATAGAAATAACTCTGCTTCCTGTGAACAGTACCAGGTAAGAACTGGTACACATATCAACCTGTTGTTTGCTTAAACTTTCAAAAAATTTCCTACAGGTATGAACTTCAAATTGTGATTTAAAAAACGTCAACTCTGCAAAGTCATAAAGGTATGAAAAAGTCAGTTGGTTGGCTTTATACCAAGCTAGTCGAAAGACAATGTTTTCTGCGGCGTTCCGCAAGGATCCTCACTCAGCTCCACCCTCTTCAACGTCTACATGAGCCCTCTCGCTGCCATCGCCCGCCAACACAACCTCAACATCATCTCCTAAGCCGACGACACCCAGCTGATCCTCTCCCTCACCAACGACCTCGCCACCGCCAAAGCCAACCTCCAAGAAGGAATGAGAGACGTCGCAGAATGGATGAAGATCAGCCATCTGAAACTGAACTCAGACAAGACGGAAGTCCTCATCCTCGGACCATCTCCCTCAGCCTGGGACGACTCCTGGTGGCCCCCTGCCCAGGGCAGCGCACCCAAACCTACGGACCACGCACCCAACCTGGGCTTCATCCTGGACTCCTCCCTCACAATGACCAAGCACGTGAACGCCGTCTCATCTTCCTGTTTCAACACCCTGCGCATGCTCCAAAGGATCTTCCAATGGATACCCACCAGAACTAGGAAAACGGTCACCCAAGCCCTCGTCACAAGCCGATTGGACTACGGAAACACCCTCTACGCTGGAACCACAGCCAAACTCCAGAAAAGACTCCAGCACATTCAGAACGCCTCAGTACAACTCATCCTGGACATCCCTCGGCGCAGCCACATCTCTGCCCACCTGACAGACCTGCACTGGCTCCCTGTCAACAAGAGAATCACGTTCAGACTCCTCACCCACGCACACAAGGCTCTCCACGACATGGGCCCGAAGTACCTCAACAGCCACCTCACATTCTACACACCCACCCGCCAGCTCCGATCCGCCAGCCTCGCCCTCGTCTCCGTCCCACGATTTCGGAAATCCACCGTCAGAGGAAGATCCTTCTCCTACCTGGCAGCCAAGACATGGAACTCCCTCCCCACTCACCTACGGCTGACGCAGGACCATCTCTCCTTCAGGAAACAACTCAAGATCTGGCTGTTCGAGCAGTATCGACCCCCCCCCCCATCAGCGCCTTGAGACCCTCACAGGTGAGTAGCGCGCTATACAAATGTTGGTGATTGATTGATTGATTGATTGATTGATTGATTGATCTGTATTGCGGTCAGAGTATTTTCTTCCTCCAAGCTCTATATTCCAATATCTGATTTGGTCTTAGGGCTTTGTCCTATGGAAAATTAGAGACTTTTCTGATGCCATAAAACAAAAATACTGGTTTTGTTACTCTGGGTGAAGATGGATATTATCATTTCGAGATATCATGTGCGGGCATGGTTGTTTACAATGCAGTGCTGAACACGTTTTACGTCCGTCTTGACCATGCTAATATTTATTTGATCAATTTGATCATACATTTGAAAATGTTGCCTTGTGTTCTATTCTGTCCCTTGACTCTACTCTGGTCTGTAACATTCCCTCATATATTATTGAGAGGACCAGGGCTTGGTTAGTGGGATGATGCCCAGTGGAGAAGGACCACTGGCATATTGAGTTGTACTACTGCCATATTACTCATCACCCCTTCATGCTAAGTAATACAACAGTATATTAACAACCATATTTGAAAAGCAGAATCCTTGTATATTGATCAGCACCAGAGTGTATTAAACATCACTGCAACATATCTAGCATCTTAACAGCTGTGACTACCTGGACCAGCAGATGATATTCAAACGATTTGTATCAAAGAAATAGGGTGACTGAAGCACAATTCAAATTTTTCCAATCTCATTGTGTACATATTACCCACCACCGTGAATCAGTTGTCCACAGCCCAGTAATACTGCCCAATATAACACAGTGAAGAGAGGCAAACAAAAACCCGTATATTCATTACATCTTTTTTTTTCTTGCAAAGTTTGGAAGTTGAATGAAAAAAATTCAGATGCTTGAGCCATTGTTTAAAGATTATTTAATGTATGTACGTCTTTTACCACAAGATGACAGCCACCGTGTTTCTCTTCCACATCAAAGAGCTTCTTCAGGGCTGCACATCAAAATGACATAATTAAATCACAAGATAAAAAAATGAATGTAAATTTAAATTGTAATTTAAATCCCACAGGGCAGAGTGTACTACTGGCGGCCGGAGTCACGACGGTCACGAGGACCACAAGGGGCTATTCGGCATCTTTGTCACTGTCACTGTTGGTTGGTTGCTGAGGCAGAGGCAGGCAGGAGCCACAGAAGCCTCCATTCTGCAAGCCGGAACCAACTGGAAACTGGAGCTGGAACTGGAGCTGGAAATAACACTTGCCAATCACAACACAGGTGACCGGGTGACCAGGTGAGAGGGCAAGGGGGGCTGCAAAGCTCGGCGCTAGGAAAGCCACTGACCCCTTAAGGATTTTTTATAGATTTTATGGACCAGGCTGCTGCAGCGTGAGCAGACAGTTATCTAAGAGAACAAAGGGCACAGTACATATATAGAGCATTTACGAACATAAGCATTCAAAACTCTTCTTTAAATTAAGCTGAATTGCAGTTTTGGAATATTCACTTCAACGGCGTTGAGCCTTGTATCTACATTGACTATAGTAATAACATCGCAGCCTTACTGCCAGATCTAACTCTCGCCCCAGTGCCCTTCCCGACGGCAGCTGCCCTTAATTTGGGGTAGACGGGCTTGGGAGGGCAGGGGTGAGTTCAAGGGGAGGACCAATGACAGAAGACTGACGGCTGTACAAAGGCTGAAGAGGATTTATTTGAACTCTACCACTTTTTACTTCAATTTTGGCCACTATTATTCATTTTCTTAAATTTGGGTGCGTAGCCCCAAGTGATATACCGACATCAAAGCAATCAAAGCATTCAGGGATGCGTTCTGGAAAGGTAAGATCATCAGGCACCCAGACCAAAAAGGCACGCAAAACCCAAGCACTCAAGATACAAAAAAATATCAAAGCACAGACAAAGGGATTAAACCAAACCCAAACTCTAATCTCACCAATTGCACGGATGTTTGAAAAGTCAACAAAAATACCTCAGAAATTTGACTTTCTGACCGATCCTACTGGGGCTTTGATGTCAATGGAATCAGATAAATCCAAACATCAACTACAAATCCCAATTGAACCATCAAGACTCCCTGTGGAAAATGGTATTGACATCGAAGATCTAGCGAATGGAATAATTATAAACAAAGAAATGAAACTAAAGAGCGCAGCAAGTGAAATATTGAACCATGAGAGAGACCCAATAGATCATACTACAATGCACGAATTACAGCTAAACGACGCAGAGCCAACTGGCATGGTTAAAAGAGATATTGGTGAGCTACTACTACCTAAGCGTCAAGAACCCATAGACTTGAAAAGGTCAATACCACTAGAGATTAATGTGAACATTACAACAAAGAGGAAACTCCATGAAACAAGTAATAAGGTTTCTGACAGCACAACAGCACTGGCAGTAGATTCTATTCATTCAACTAAGCTTGAATCGGAATCCAGAAATACTGTACGAGAAATGTTACTACAATCACCAGTGGAAGTCGAAGTGGGTAAAACTAAAAAACGGAAATTGCTTGAACTAAGAAATAACGACTTGGATATACCAAAAAACCATGTGGTAGATTCACCGGAAAAAATTCTTGAAAGCAATAACTCAACTTACAGGGAAATGGAGCAAATTTGCATGACCCCGAAAAATAGGGATGTCACTTGTCCAATTAAAGATTACAACCCCACAAGTGAGGCAAAGGAAAAAAGCGACTCTGGAGCTACATGGGACATATTTTACCAAACCTCTACTCTAATACTAGAAGCATTGACATATCAGTCAAACAAAATGGATACACAAATTGATATACTCGGAGTAATGGCTAATGCAGTATCCGGAATAGACAGAAAGTTGTCGGCGCTGAATGGCTTAGTAACTAAAGCCCAAGAACACGCAGCTTCTAACTATTTTGAGTGTTCCTGTGAACCAATTATAAATAAACTATCAACTATACCCGATGTAGTAAACACTATATTAGAAGATGTAAAAGAACTAATCCTCAATAATAACACAGGCAAAGTAGTTGGAGCAGGGCAAATCACACAGCCCGCTGAAGATCATAACATTACTCAAATAACAAAAAAAAAGTAGTGTTGAAGAGGTAAATAAACCAAATCATCAAGGAAAAACAATAGGGCAGAATGTGGAAACAGAATCACCACCTACAGGCACGCTAAAACCTGACGAACAAGTAAATTCCTAAGGACATAAACTCTCAAAGAGACAAAGAAAAAAAATCTGTAAGGCTAGAAATAAGTTAAGAAATCAAACTACAGTAAATGTATACCCTCCATCAGAATAATCTCAAGATTCTGATCCGGAAGACTTAATCGAAGAAGAACCAGCTCTGACAAAAAGTGAGATGGAGGAGATCCAGCTTGATACTGTGGGTAAGAACATAAAAGGGGAAAAATATTACGATATCTTTAATAATCAGACTGACAAACAGACTGGAAACAAGTCAAATACCCAGAGAGAAACCATACAGAATGTTAATGCGGTCAAAATCAACGGTGGAAATTTACCACTTGGGAAAAAAATGCAGACACACGTTAACCAGAATGCCTCTCAGGACCCTATAGTAAGAAATACCCAAAAGGGAAAGGGATGCATAGCCTGGAATTATCCATGCAATATACAAAGTGACTCTAGTGAATCTCAAATTGCGCGATCTGAAACGGAGCCTGACACCTTATTGAACGGAGGAAACAACTGCTCAGGTTTAAGGATATGGAGAACAGTTTATCAAGAAAAAACCAACACACCGAATGATCCTACAAATCCCCTCCAAAGGCAAGATCACCAACCTGGTATTGGAAATCAGCCAGAAGCCACCGTAACGGGTGCGGAAATAACAAGCAAAAAGAGGTATATTGGAGAATGTTATAGCAACAAGGAGGAATTAACAGTTACAAGGACTGGAGAAGAAAAACAAATTATCCATTCTATCCAAAAAAAAAGCGAAAACAAGATGGTATCAATGAATTCAAAGAAATTGGCACAAATAATATTGACACCAGTATACAACTCAAGAGGTTCTAGTGACATTCTGAATAGAGGGAATATCTTACATCTTTTCAAATCGATTTCCGAGCTAGAAAAAATAACAACAAAAGACATTGAGTCAATGGGATTCGCACATAATATGGACGGCTCTCAGTCACACACAGTCCTAACAGTCAACACCCCTTGTCTAGCGGAGCATATTATAAAACAGCAAGAAATTTTCGATGGTTGGGGGATCAAAATTGCTTATCCACCTCCCAAACCTTACCCGAGTCCGTTCAAAAAACATCTTCCAAAAAACGCACTTAAGGAAGTAACGGGCATCCCAGTATATTCAATATTAAAAAACCCATAGGGTAGAACATATGATATTAAAAAGGAGAGCCCGGAAGAAATAAAACTTGCAGAACCTCGGCAAATAAACGAAAGTTGGATACGGAATGCTCTGCACAATCTCTGACCGGGTAATAACCATAACAAATTAAAGGAACAAAGAGATCACCGGCAGCCGGTAACCGTATGTTCTTGGAACATCAATGGACTGGGAAAAAAAATTCAAAACGCTGGAATGGAATCCCTGTCAAATATTCATCAAATCATATGTTTGTAAGAGACATGGAATACGGAAGCTTTCTTCTTACAAGGTTATAAAGGATTCTATGTACCAGCCATTAAAAATCCCAAGTTTGGACGCCCATGTGGGGGTTTGGCAATATTTATTGAAATAGACCTGATAATCAACCACGAACAGCTGGTCACCAATAATGTAAACATACAAGCTGTAAAGATAACAATGGGGTATGATGAGCAAAAAAACAGGAATAACTTACTAATACTCAATATTTATATTCCTCCAAACCAGACAGCACGCAATAATACAAGTTTGGATCTTGTAACATTCCTGCTGGAACAACTAATGATTGATCTGACTGTCAGTATTCTAGCCACAGGGGATTTTAATATAAACTTGCTGATTAACACGACACAGAATGACCTGGTTCACTCTCAAAACTATGAATGGTCCATCCCGGAACAATCAATGGATCAAAGTCCAACCCGCAAGGGAAATTTAATTGGGAAAAACCTACTGATGGACTTTGAGGCAATAGGTTTACGTGCTCTAAACGGAAGGTTTCCAACGGACCAACCACCTGGCTGGTCATTTCATAACCACGAATCTAAATCAAGAATTGACTTTACATTAATGTCATTAGACATGTTTGATAAAATTGGTTCCTATCGCCTCAATAAGCGGATCGACAGTGATCACAGCCAGCAAATAGTGGAATTGTGTTTTGATCTCTCTAGACACCAAAGTTATTTAACCACACAAGGTCAGATTACGTCAATTAATCATAAGAAACTTATCTGGAAACCGTATAAAAAATATGTTGCGGAAAAAAAGGCCCAAAAATTGGCAGTTGAATGTTTTGAGAAGCATGCAAAGCAGACAGCAATACTATGTGGGGAACAATTCACTGAAAAGGCAGTAGAATTGGATAATGAAAACACGACTAATAAGAAATCGAAATTTAGGAGAAAAATAAAAATAATAAAAAGTGATAACAAAATCAATCTTCCATACACACTTAAAAAAGTGAGGCGGACCCGTAACAAATTGAGGAAACAACTTGCCAGATGCCGGATAATGAAGAAGTTAGGATACAACTAAGAAATACGAATAGTAATCTAAGGAAATTAATATGGTCTGAAAAAAACAAAACCCAGCAAGAGCTATGGCCAAAAATCTTTCATGCTAGTAACCAACCAAATTCAAGAGAATTTTGGAAAATTATTAATGAAATAAACAGACCAAATAAGCACATAATAGCCTTGCCGATAACAGAAGAGGACTGGGTAAGGTTTCTTAAGAAAACCCTATTCGTCGAAATTGAATTATGTACCAATGGTGGAGGCCATAAAGAGCCCACTGAAAGACCAATTAAAACGGAACAGGTGATACATTTTACAATCACTGAGGTAGCAACCTTAATAAAGAAACAAAAGGATGGAGCTACGGGCCCCAATGGTATACCTTTTGCCCTCTACAAAGAAGACCCCATATTATGGGCCACCCATCTGACAAAAGTTTTCAACGAAATCCTCCATACAGGGCAAATACCACAATCCTGGAGAGGATCAATTATATAACCTGTGTTTAAAAAGAGTAATTGGCAACTACCGGAGAATTACCGCCTGATCACTCTGCAAGATACTGACGCCAAGCTATTCGCAGGTCTCTTATTATCAATTTTGACAGATCGGGTCAAGGAAAAGTCAATACTTCCCCCAAACCAAACCGGCTTCATTAAGGGCTTAGGCACCACAACCAATTTGTTAATCTTATCTGTCTTAATGGATAAGACACTTTTTTCTAAACAGTCACTTTATTTTTGTTTTGTCGATTTTAGATCGGCCTTTGATTTAGTAAATAGGTCCCTCCTATGGAAAAAACTCGAGGGCTACGGAATCCCAGGCTCACTACTGACTCTTATTAAGCTACTATACTCTGATAATTGGGTCAAGGTGAGGATAGGGGATGGTCGAGCTTTGACCAAGAAAATACTGGTGACTCGCGGCCTCAAGCAGGGATGCGTTCTTGCACCTTTACTTTTTAATTTATTTGTGGCCGATCTTACTAACTCATTAAACGAGGTAAACTCACACCCACCTAGGTTAGCCAGAAAACAAATGTCTAACTTGCTATACGCTGATGACGTAGTGCTGCTTAGCCACACAAAAGTGGGACTGCAAAGACTGATTGACCGTACACTTAAATATGCAAAGGATAACCAACTGATAATAAATGAGACTAAAACAAAAATAATGGTTGTGACAGGAAGAAAAAGACAAAAGATGAAATGGTTGTTGGGACAAACAACACTAGAGCAAGTGGAGAGTTATCGATATCTCGGAGTCCTTTTCAATGAGACCGGACGTTTTGTACCACAAAGGGAAGATATTGTAAGGAAGGCGAACAGCTTGATTGCAGCATTTAGAACCCTACAAAAGAATCTATCTGCACTGTCATATGGGCCACTGTTAAAAACCATAGCTGCCAAACTATTACCATCTTTAACATACGGTGCTGAATTGCTAAACGGTAAGGATGCCGTACTTATCAACAATGCTGTGGCAAAAACCTATAAAATATTATTCACCTTACCACGTAACGCCTCACAAGCGCAAATAAGGATGGATTTGGTATGAACAATCAGCTGTATGCCCGGCAAGGCCAAATATTAAAAGTTTGGAATAGAGTAAAAAATGATCAGGACAATCAATTATAGCTTTGTGGAGAGAGGTGAAAGATAACCAGAAACTGCAAGCATGGAAATACCTAAACAACGCAAAAGAAGAATTTGGAATATCAGCAATCTGGGAAAACACAATAACGTGGGAAAGCTTAAAAAAAACAATCAATAAGCTGGTTACTCACCTATCGCTGCTAAAAGACAAAGCTCTATTAGTAAAACGCAAGCACTCATGGCCGATCATAAACGGCTAAAAAAAAAAAAAAAGCCCAACCTTATCTTTATACTGCATGGTCAGTCCATAGCAAGTGAACATTTATAGGAGCACGCTTTGGTCTATGGCCAGGGTTTTGTCATCTTCCGCCCTGGAAGTCAAACGAGGGTCATACATTATGTAGACTTTGCAAGGGGGGAAAAGAAGACATTGTGCACTTGGTATGTCTGTGCCCTGCCATAGACCCAGAAAGGAGATTAATCCTTAGGAGGTTGTTTAATGCACGAGAAATAACAACCTGTAGACAAGCAATAATGGCGTGCTTAAGTCCGAACGACCTACCAATGAATGCTGCTTTTGTAAAAATTTTAAATGTGATTGCCAAAGGTTTCAAGGAAAATTTTATCTAGTTATTACTTTTAATGACATTTTCTATTATTTGTAATGACATTTACTATTTGCACGATGTTTTAAATGTGTAATGATGCTGATTTTTTTTTTTTTGTAAGGTAACATTTTTGTAAGATTTTAATTAATCAAACAAATAAACTTAAACTAAACTAAACTAAACTAAACTAAATGGTGGGCTTAAAAACGGTCCTTTGTACAGAATACATTCAACCAACCCAACTGGGCGGTGATGAAAATAGCACACTCAGGACACTAACATGTAATGTTTGCATAAGCCTATGCTGGCAAAGACACATAAATCATTTTTCAAGAGTCACCATTGATATGCTAGGTCCCCAGTTATTATGGTTCCGCAAACAGAACACCGGTTTGCTCTCTTTGTACACTTGACTCACCATAATAACATAACATGTGTATTTGTAAAGTGCACGTTCACCAAGAAGGGTATCTTGGCGCTGAATAACAGATGTTTATTGTTACCCAACTTAATGGTACTCATAATACAGGATTTGAACTGATTAATACTTTTACACTTGTAATTACCCTAAAAAAATCAATGTTCAGTTTGTATTTTTGATCAACAACATGGTTTTTAATTAAATGTAACCATGCAAGAAAATAAAAATATAAACAACATAAAAACATCTGAAGTTTCCGACTCTTTCTGGTATAGCTATGTGACCTCAAACACATCTATTGCTTTTAGACAGTAATTTACCACAACAATAATACCCTGGGACCTGAAAGCGAATGTTTTCATATGAAAGAAGGCTGGGTTGCATACTCAGTAGAACATAGGAGATTTCTCTATGCTGTGGGCTGTGCTTTTTGTAGGAGGTTTATGGGGACAAATGTGCCAGACAAACTCCTTTAATATGTATATGTGTTTTTCATCATTTCTGCGCTCTCTCCTACTGTCTCAGAAGCCCCAGGACCAATGCTGAATAGCTCACTCAATTTCAGCACAGATAGATGAACATTCAGTAAAATGGTACAACTTTCCAGGTAGTCTTTTAACCCAATTTCCAGGATTAAATTAAACCCGTGTTGGCGCTTTTTAGCATTAAAAGGCCAATTGATGGATCACAGTTATATTTAAATCTTTAAAGATGGAAACCCTAAACACAAATTCTTAAAAACTCAGAGAAATTACATAGGAAAATCCACATGGGTCAAAGTGCAATCCATGAAGGTTTATTTAAAATTAAAAAATCAATGCAGAAGGCAAAAGGCAATGGCTAGTCAATCAATTAAAAATACTAAAAATACAAATAATTGTATCTCGACATTTGGCAGTAGAAACTGCGCTCCTAATCTCGTCAATATCCAGAACTGAATATAGTCTAGCACAAATCAAATGAAAATTAAAGAGCATTTGCAATGCTCAGCTAGCAGGAAAGAAGGAACAAGAAAACTATTCCGAGTAGAGATTGCTAAACAGACCAACATGGAGTCTGCTCTCTAAGGGGACCATGAAGGAACCTGGCTAATTTCACAAATGAAGAGCTTTCATGACCTTTTAGGCATCAAAACTGTACAGTTACTGAGGTTTGATATAAATGATACATAGAATTAAACAATAGTCTAAACAGAAAATACATCACATGGTAATATGACCTCAACTCTGCAGCTTTTGAATAATCCCGCATGATGCTCTACAACAGACACAAAGGCACATGCAAATATAAACTGCATCTGTGTTCTGCCAAAGGAAGTGGCCTTCAATTGTATGCAGCTGAAATCTGTCCTTTCCTCAGGAACAACAGGACACAAAAAATAAATTAAAAAAGTTACAGTGCAAGTAAGACTGCAGAGCTGACTGAGATTTGTACAATTAAATGAAATAAATCATCTGAGGATCCTCTGTGTCCAGGCAGGAAAGAGAAAACATGAATACACGCCCCGAGGCTGTGAATTCCACCACATTTCAAAACTGCAATTGAAAAAACAATGACGAGGTCCAGTCATGTCTACTATAAAACCTTGTTTTGTTTACCGTACAAACATTACATTTGTGATTCTCTAGTAATGATTAAAGCAGAAAATAATCAGTGTAGAATTTGCTTCCACAAATCGATCCCCACCAGTGTCCACAGTGCTGTTTAGGAGGCCAATGAGACAGCTGACAAAATATAAGTGTCCCACTGTTTGGTCTAGCAGAGATAACAACTGTGCACATTTGTGGTCTAAACTGGGTAAACAGTGATAGTTGATTACAGAGAAGTTTCAGAGTATGGCTAGCAAACAACCTGCTTACTGCATGGGCACCAAAACCGAAGGGCTCCAAGCATAAATACAACTGGTCAAAGTAGCAAATTTCACATAAAGATTCACAGATGGGACAGTGGCATCTGATAGACTCATAGGTCCCTCCAGCTGTGACTGGGGACCTGGGATATAGGAATAGGGTCTTTCCACATCTTCAAATCTGATATCTCAGCCACAGCCAATGAGATACTATTCTAACACATAAGGTGAAAAGGAAAAACTATGGGCCTGATTTAATGTTTGGGGGATGAGATTCTCCTTCACATACATGACGGATATCCCATCCCCTATATTTTAATTGCATTATAGCCTATGACCTTGAATGTGGCAGGCATGGTAGGAATCACATTTGTTATGGACTATCCCATCCACCAAACTCTGAATTAGGCTCTGTGTGTCCCTCTTTGGTTGAGCTGAAAAGTAGAAAATGTGCACTCACCCAAAGACATAGGTGGAATGGGTGTTTGACAATAATATAGGTTTAACAAACCCGGGATCTGAATGCTTCTTCGAAGGTGTTTGACTTTGTAAACAGGGTGATCTTGGTAAGTCATTTATGGGCAACTTGAAGATCCACGTGGCACCTGGGTGACTTACTCTCCTAAAATGATAAAAGCAGTCAGATGGATCTTGCTATTTTTACTCTTGAATTGGGGCCTGTTTCTCTCCTTACATATAAAAGTTC
Organism: Lissotriton vulgaris; assembly: GCF_964263255.1. Taxonomy (NCBI): domain Eukaryota; kingdom Metazoa; phylum Chordata; class Amphibia; order Caudata; family Salamandridae; genus Lissotriton; species Lissotriton vulgaris. The sequence continues at coordinate 20,873,354 of NC_141699.1, forward strand.
AATGTGCCTTCTTCCAGGACATATCCCAAAAGCAGAGGTTCTACTGAGTGGTAGGGTGTTGAAATATCGATTACAAAAACATAGTTGATGTAAAAATATCGTTTACAAAAATATCGACCCCCTGTACTTAAACAGTTAAGTACATAAATATCTACTCAAAAATATTGTTGTAATAAATATAGATGTAAAAAATATCGACTTTTTAAATTAATTAAAATTACATTAAATAATAGGGGTAAAAATTACTATTCCCACTCCAGATGGTGCAACAGTAGGGAAAGCGTTGGATAGCGTAGGGGTAATAATTACTATTCCCACTCCAGAGGGTGCAACAGTAAGGAAAGCGTTGGATAGCGTAGGGGTAAAAATAACTATTCCCTCTCCAGAGGGTGCAACAGTAGGGAAAGCGTTGGATAGCGTAGGAGTAAAAATTACTATTCCCACTCCAGAGGGTGCAACAGTAGGGAAAGCGTTGGATAGCAAAGGGGTAAAAATTACTATTCCCACTCCAGAGGGTGCAACAGTAGGGAAAGCGTTGGATAGCGTAGGGGTAAAAATTACTATTCCCACTCCAGAGGGTGCAACAGTAGGGAAAGCGTTGGATAGCATAGGGGTAAAAATTACTATTCCCACTCCAGAGGGTGCAACAGTAGGGAAAGCGTTGGATAGCGTAGGGGTAAAATTACTATTCCCACTCCAGAAGGTGCAACAGTAGGGAAAGCGTTGGATAGTGTATGTGTAAAAATTACTAAATGTATTTACTCATTTATAAAATAACAAATCTTTATTTTTATTTAATTAATCATTAATTAAATAATTATTCAATAAAAATGCAATTAATTCACTACATTTTCACTAAAGAATTCCAGTACACACACATAAAATTAATTAAACAATTAACATAATTAATTACATAATTATTAATCAATTAACTAATTGAAATTAATTAACTATTATTTAATACACTATTTATAATCATTTGAAACATTAATTAATCTATTATTTCATTATATTTAAATTACTTCCCACCCTACTCCCCTATAAACCCACAAACCGCTACGGAACTATTAACACTAAATTCAACATAAAATACATTATTAACTAATAAAATACTACAAAAAATACTACTTCGACAACAAATACTCATTAAAAACACTACATTACTTATAATTATTTAAAAAACGATATTTTTGTAAACTATGTTTTTGTAAACAATATTTATTATTACAACTATATTAATGTTATCGATATTACTTACCTGTCTGTCGATATTCTGGTCAAACTATATTTTTGTCATCGATATTTCTTCCTGTAGATATTTTTGCGGCGATATTTAGGTTAGTCGATATTTTTACGGCGATATTCCCGCTCTGTACCCAACTGAGTCACTGTCCTGTTTGTGGCCTTGAGGGCGAAAGAGCAACATAATCCAGCTCCTCTGAAATAAGGTTTGCAATGAGTCTCCTTCTGAAGGAAATGCAAAGTGCAACTAATGACTTATTTGGGGCGGTGTTTATTCTGCTTTTGGCACCTCGGAGGCATACAAGAACCAATCTAATCACAGCCTTTGTTCAAACTTCAAACACTGCATCAGTCAGAGCAGGATGCATGTGAGTCTGGCAAAACCAGGTCATGCTTTGTCCAGTTTCTTCTCACGTGAGTCAGACTCTCACGGCCAATGTTTTTGTGATTATGTGGTGCGAATGTGTTGTCCTGCTTACCTCTCTGAAGAGCTCTAAGTAGAGAAGAACACTGTGTCACAGGTTGATTTTACTCATTTTGGCTGGTATTTTCAAAATTCTGACCAGGTAAAAAAAGAAGATGTATACTCCCTCAGACACCCAGGTATCACCATAATATCAGGGAGAGAGCCATTCGGTCCATAGCATTTAGAGTGTCACTTATAGCCGAAAGAAGAAGACAACCTGCAGGAAAGCCTCATTTTATGCATGCATTCTATTTAAGGATATATACAATGATTGGTAGTCATGGTTTTACAGACGCCACCTCTTATAACAAATATAAGTGGAAGTGTCTAATAGCTAATCAATGGTGAATTCAAAACTGCTGGTGCTATGATGGTACCCAGCATCCTTCTACCAAAGATGCCAACACACCTTGGTCCAAAGGTTCCTCTGTGTAAATAAAGTAACTCAAGCACTCAATAACACGTATTTGCAGATTACAGTTACCTGGCTTCCTCTGTGTAAATAAAGTAACTCAAGCACTCAATAACACGTATTTGCAGATTACAGTTACCTGGCTTTCTCTGTGTAAATAAAGTAACTCAAGCACTCAATAACACGTATTTGCAGATTACAGTTACCTGGCTTCCTCTGTGTAAATAAAGTAACTCAAGCACTCAATAACACGTATTTGCAGATTACAGTTACCTGGCTTCCTCTGTGTAAATAAAGTAACTCAAGCACTCAATGACACGTATTTGCAGATTACAGTTACCTGGCTTCCTCTGTGTAAATAAAGTAACTCAAGCACTCAATAACACGTATTTGCAGATTACAGTTACCTGGCTTCCTCTGTGTAAATAAAGTAACTCAAGCACTCAATAACACGTATTTGCAGATTACAGTTACCTGGCTTCCTCTGTGTAAATAAAGTAACTCAAGCACTCAATAACACGTATTTGCAGATTACAGTTACCTGGCTTCCTCTGTGTAAATAAAGTAACTCAAGCACTCAATAACACGTATTTGCAGATTACAGTTACCTGGCTACCTCTGTGTAAATAAAGTAACTCAAGCACTCAATAACACGTATTTGCAGATTACAGTTACCTGGCTTCCTCTGTGTAAATAAAGTAACTCAAGCACTCAATAACACGTATTTGCAGATTACAGTTACCTGGCTTCCTCTGTGTAAATAAAGTAACTCAAGCACTCAATAACACGTATTTGCAGATTACAGTTACCTGGCTTCCTCTGTGTAAATAAAGTAACTCAAGCACTCAATAACACGTATTTGCAGATTACAGTTACCTGGCTTCCTCTGTGTAAATAAAGTAACTCAAGCACTCAATAACACGTATTTGCAGATTACAGTTACCTGGCTTCCTCTGTGTAAATAAAGTAACTCAAGCACTCAATAACACGTATTTGCAGATTACAGTTACCTGGCTTTCTCTGTGTAAATAAAGTAACTCAAGCACTCAATAACACGTATTTGCAGATTACAGTTACCTGGCTTCCTCTGTGTAAATAAAGTAACTCAAGCACTCAATAACACGTATTTGCAGATTACAGTTACCTGGCTTCCTCTGTGTAAATAAAGTAACTCAAGCACTCAATAACACGTATTTGCAGATTACAGTTACCTGGCTTTCTCTGTGTAAATAAAGTAACTCAAGCACTCAATAACACGTATTTGCAGATTACAGTTACCTGGCTTCCTCTGTGTAAATAAAGTAACTCAAGCACTCAATAACACGTATTTGCAGATTACAGTTACCTGGCTTCCTCTGTGTAAATAAAGTAACTCAAGCACTCAATAACACGTATTTGCAGATTACAGTTACCTGGCTTCCTCTGTGTAAATAAAGTAACTCAAGCACTCAATAACACGTATTTGCAGATTACAGTTACCTGGCTTCCTCTGTGTAAATAAAGTAACTCAAGCACTCAATAACACGTATTTGCAGATTACAGTTACCTGGCTTCCTCTGTGTAAATAAAGTAACTCAAGCACTCAATAACACGTATTTGCAGATTACAGTTACCTGGCTACCTCTGTGTAAATAAAGTAACTCAAGCACTCAATAACACGTATTTGCAGATTACAGTTACCTGGCTTCCTCTGTGTAAATAAAGTAACTCAAGCACTCAATAACACGTATTTGCAGATTACAGTTACCTGGCTTCCTCTGTGTAAATAAAGTAACTCAAGCACTCAATAACACGTATTTGCAGATTACAGTTACCTGGCTTCCTCTGTGTAAATAAAGTAACTCAAGCACTCAATAACACGTATTTGCAGATTACAGTTACCTGGCTTCCTCTGTGTAAATAAAGTAACTCAAGCACTCAATAACACGTATTTGCAGATTACAGTTACCTGGCTTCCTCTGTGTAAATAAAGTAACTCAAGCACTCAATAACACGTATTTGCAGATTACAGTTACCTGGCTTCCTCTGTGTAAATAAAGTAACTCAAGCACTCAATAACACGTATTTGCAGATTACAGTTACCTGGCTTCCTCTGTGTAAATAAAGTAACTCAAGCACTCAATAACACGTATTTGCAGATTACAGTTACCTGGCTTCCTCTGTGTAAATAAAGTAACTCAAGCACTCAATAACACGTATTTGCAGATTACAGTTACCTGGCTTCCTCTGTGTAAATAAAGTAACTCAAGCACTCAATAACACGTATTTGCAGATTACAGTTACCTGGCTTCCTCTGTGTACATAAAGTAACTCAAGCACTCAATAACACGTATTTGCAGATTACAGTTACCTGGCTTTTGTCCTCAATAAATCACAGACTCTACAAGAATCTCTATTTTTTTATTGATTTTGTTTGGACTTCCATTGACTGCTTTGGTATTGTTGTTTACATTCCATTTAAGGATAATTCAGTGTACCCTTGACAGGGGAGAAGAACAGAAATATTGGACCAGCCATCAACATTCCATCCTTGAAATCCACTCTCCAGCTCTCTGGCTACTAAATACACAGACCATTACAGCCCATGCTCTATGTCCGCAATAGAACATCATGTGGCACACAGGGTCCTCCCTTCATCTAACGTGTCGTGGGCACAACCCACTGCATACACATCATGAAGAAAATACAAAGACCTAAGTTGTAGTGGACTATGTGAACCCTTCAGGGGAGAGATAAAGGGGTCATCGTTTCACTATGATACAAGTAAAAAGGACTTTGAGCCTGACCTCCTAACTGCAGTCACCTATCCCAGCAGCCTGTGATTAACTGACACAAAGGGTACACTGTGAGTGAATGTCTTGACGCACAATGCCTATTGTGCTGTTGTGAAAACACTAACAAAAGCATGTACACTGTGCGTGGTGTGAATGTCTTGACCCACAATACCTAGCCCGCTGTTGTCAAACGCTAACAAAAACATGGATCACCTCCAGCTGACTTGCATTTGGTCCAGTGCTCTTATATTTGGAGAACATACAAAAGATGGCTTAGCTTTTAAAGACATGTAAGAACTTTAGGCCATATGTATCAAGCCTTTTACTAGTCACAAACTGGCCAATTCTCATTCACGGAAGGTAAAAAGCCATTTGGGAAGTATCAGCCCAAAAGGTATTTGCAAAATAGGAAATCACAATTTTTGTGATTACCTATTTTACAAATGCATTTAGGGAATCGCAATGTTACAGAATTCTTACCTACATCTGAAGTACCGATTTTAAAAATACCGAATCAGTAAAATTCGGTATTTAGAATTTGGTATTCCCCTAATACCTACATCGGGCCCTAAGAGCTGCTAAACATTGTTGCACTTCATCCATGGTGAGGTTTGTTACAGCCGGCCTTCTTTGCAACAGTTGGTGTCCGGAAGTTTTGCAGCCTTGTAAAAAGATTGCACAATTAGTTCAGCATCTGCTTGGTAGGTTCAGGCAGTTCATGTGCAGAAAGCAAGTTTTGAGGCTCGGTGCCTGCTGCCTGTGCTCCGGTCTTCCAAAAGGCATTCAGTTTAAAATGTTTTGAAATTGTGAATCTGATATGCTTCAATTTGTAAGCTGTAAGCAGTCCTTAAAGTCTAAGGGGTGCAGGTCATAAATAGTTTTGCTCCTCCTCAGCCTGAGTATTCCAATCACATTTGATCCAGGTAGATTTTCCACATACTGCTTGTGGTACTTGCTGTACCAAGATTGATAGCTCCTATTTTGAGATATTTAATGGTTTATGTGGAGATTACAATTCTGCGGATTCAGGCTGGCAATTGCTGCTTGCCGGCATGTGTGTACACCGAGGCTGATAAAATTGGCTTGAAGTAGCAATTTCCTTTGTGGTAAGAGCTGAGGGCAAATACATAGGACGTGGAATAGGGTTCATTTTCCGAGTCCGCTAAGTCGGCTGCTAGTGTCATGGTTGGCAGTGCAGCACCAGACCGGGCGGTGGTCCAAGAAATTCCACTATCTCATTCTAAGTGTCATCAGCCTGTATTTAATTCATAGTGGATAAGTATTGGTTATGTAGCTCTGTTGTTTATTGTGGAGTACGGGTTCATCACTGACCATGTGTGCGCATGTTCACACAAAGCTGCCTTGTCCTCTAGTGTCGACATTTTTTTGTCTGTGGCAGAAGTCACTTTTTTAAATGCTTGTTGGGAAAGGTATTTGATCCAGGCTTCTATTAATGAGAAGTCTCTCAGAAGGTTGCCTAGTTGGATCTTATATGCCGATCGTTGTCCTGAGTGCTCCAGTTCGGACCAGATTAGGGTGGGCATAGAAGTGGCGCTGATCTAAACCGGTGGCAGAAGTTAAGAAAGCAACTGCCGGATGCCCGGTACTGCTTGGTTATGGCGGATTCTAGTCTTACTTGGGCCGGAGATGTGCTTTTTGGCAGGCATAGGGCTGATTTATAGATTCTTGTGGGTAGTTTGCCAGTTGGCCCGGTTTCTTTCCCTTAATTAACTTCACTACCATAAGTTAGAGTAGGGCCAATTTTTCCCTTCATTTCCTTGAGCAGAGGGTCGAGACTAGGGCCTTGTGGCCTCTGGGCAATAGACATGGATGCGAAGAGTAGGCTGCAGCCCTTAGTGTTGGTTTAATAAATGGGTCAGTTGAAAGGCCACCTACTGTCCAAGTACTTGTCTTCTTTGCTGTGTTCTAGGGCGTGGCCATTAAGATACCACCTGTTCATCAAGCCGGATGTTATGATAAAGGCTACCATTTTGGTTTTAGATTGGTTGATGCCAAGCATGTTTGCTGCTGTGTAGTCCAGAAGCGTTGATAGTAGTTGTTGTAGACCTGTCTTTGTCTGGCTGAGGAGCACTACATCTTCTGAGTCCGGTATGGTGTTAGCTGTTCGGCAGTATTTGAACAGTTGAGTAAGTATCTCGGACCATAGTTCAGGCTCATAGGCAAACAGAGCTGTGAGAAGCCTATTTGGGCCATGGGCACCGTCTTCCCATTGTCGTCTTAGTTTGCTGGTGCAACGCTCTACGCTGCTGGTGTTGATCATGACAGAGGTAGGCACATCAAATGAGTAGCTTACATTCTGATTTGAGCATGGTTTTATTGGCAATGTGCTGGGAGGCAACTGATCTATTGATTGGGTGGAGAAGTGAGCCATAAGGCTCTGAGATGTTTGCACTCACATATCTTGTGGGACCAATTACAATGCAATTAATTAGTGACCAGACTTTTGTGGCTTTTTTTTTCTCTTGCTGGCTGTTAGCAGTTGCATCCAAAAGTCCTCATTTTTTCCCTTCTAGCACACCAGATGACTTCCCTAAACTGTGATCTTGCTTTGCTCAGGCTGTGTCTGGCTGAGATTGAGGACGGTTGGTTTACAAAAATTCGTAATTTGCAGTTAATGTTTCCTTTCAGAGGTTATCCGTCAGTCTGAATTTAGTTGAGGATTGGGCACGTACTTTTGAGCATGACGGTAGTGTGCCTTGGAGGTCCAGCAGGATTTGTTGTATGAGGTCTGTCCACTGTAAAATGGGTGTGCTGCCTTCTGTTAATTCCTTCTCTAGAAGGTCTTGTATCCATATCGATATTTTTTGTCCGATTACATTATCCCATTTTAGCTGTTTTAGATTTTCTGTCCCCACACCAATGCGGGTGTGTGGGTCTGCTTTCAATTTTTGTGGAATTATATTGAAATTGGTGTTTTGTGGTCTGGTGGTCACTGTCTAAGTGTTCGCTTAGGGAGAAGTCTCCAATGTGTTTAAAAAGGTCGACTGAGCACAAGCTAAAGTCTTTATAAGAGATAGAGTTTCCAGCTGTTCTTCTCTAGCCGGGTGAAGAGTCTCCATGAAAGCAGCCATTAATAAGCCTAAGGCCCAGAGCGTAATATTCGTTTACAAAGCTTCCTGCAGTCGTGTCCCGCTGTGAAGTTGGGGGGAAGATTTTGCATTGGGCGGTCGCACTCAGTGTCTAGCATGTGGATCTGGCTCACTAGCTCATTGGGGTTCTAGGAATTTAATTGCCAAAACGTCTGCTGATATTATGTCCTTTAGATCCAGAATTGACTGAAACAGGAGGATCGGGTTTCCCCTATTCAGAATGTTGTTGGTCCCCCATGATTGGTATTCCGCGATAAAATCTAGCTTAGTCAGTCCTGGGCAAGCTGTCATTGAGATGATTGTGCCTTCAGACCCCTTGCTTTGTGTCGGGGAATCTTTTGATTGATTTTGGTCTCCGTATTTCACTCTGTCAGAGATTTGCTTCAGATATTCGCATTGTTGACTAGAATCACCACGTTCCCTACTATCGGGATCTCTGTTCTTGCCAGCCATTTGAGTCTGAGAGTGCAGGGATTTTATTGAGTCATTCTACTGTGGCATGTCATGTTCTGAGTTTCAAGATTTGTGCTTGAACGGGTTCCAGGATTCCAGCCGACCACGTTAATGTCAAGCAATTGTTTTGGGTCGATATTTGAGTTGGTTGGTCAGCCTGTGTGGGTCGTCATTGGCATAAGCAAGTGAGAATACTCTACTTAGTCCATGAATGTAGTTTGACCCCTCAGCTGCTTTTGGTCTGGGATTATAGCTGGTAATTACCATGGACTGCCACCTCTGCTTCATTTAAATGTTCAGCTTGTTGGTTCGGTGTAGACTGGTCTAATCTTTGCACAACTGAGGAAAAATCTATTGTATTTATTGTTTTGTTAAGGTGTTGAGGTACTTGAACTGGTTTTGTTTTAGTAAAGATGGAGTACAGCCTTTCCTGTTTTACTAAGGCACTTTTTGTTGAGTTTGGTTCCTTTGCTTCCTTAGTCATTTGTGAGAATGTTTGCATAGTTTGATCGGCTGTGCGTGGTTTAACAATTGGGGAAGGTCTGTAGAATATGAGTGCAGCTGTGGTTGAGTGGCCTGGGCCGGAGAGCCTACTACTCCGCCAGGGCAAGTTGCTGGTGTGGTCTGCTTACGAGATGTTAAGGAGTGTTTGAAGCTTCTTGCACTTTTTCCAGGTCCTCAAGACAAGACTGAGAAATGTGCACCTTTTCTCTGCCGTTTGTAGCAGGGAATTGCAATTCAAGATCTTGCAGTAGATTTTCCATAAGAGTGGTAGAGAGGCCATCTTGTTCATAATTGGAGAGCACAGACAGTCACCACCTGTTTCAGTGGAGGAGGGGCCGATTCCGGTGCAGTTTGTGCTCGCTTTATCAGTTTGTTCAAGGCATTTAATTTACTGTCTATGCCCATGATGAGAGTCACTACAAAGACAAGAATGTCCACTTGGGCATCTCGCTTGTCCGATTGGTAGGATTGTGCTGCAGACCAAGCATTTATCGTACTCAACAAGGAGGTCGATACGTCGCTTACTTGTGGTGTCTTAGGGCCCGATTCACAGAACTAACTTAAGACAAAATCCTAAACTTAATACTTTTGGTATTCACAGAAGTTTGGATTTTGTCTTAAGTTTGTCTTAAGTCTGTCTTAAGTCTGTCTTAAGACAAACTTAAGACAAAATCCTAACTTCTGTGAATACCAAAAGTCGTAAGTTTAGGATTTTGTCTTAAGTTAGTTCTGTGAATCGGGCCCTTAGGTATTATGTTAAATAAAGTAGAGTAGAGTAGAGTGCGAGCGGTTCGGATACGCATGCTCATGGACCCCTGTGATTGCATTGATTGCACACACGCGCCAACTAAATGCGGCCCGACCAATACTCCTGAAGTTTTGCCTGATACCTACCATCCCTCGAAACAACGCCCCTGAAGCCCGGGTCGATCTTATGAACTTTAGGTTTGTACGCTCTCCCTCTTCATTTGAAACTTTTTGGCCCACCTTCCGCAACAGACGGTACCACACGACATTACTGTGGTTTTTAGGTGCCCTTCTTCACCTTCCCCCCTCCCCCACTTGTCCTGAAGAAGTAGGGCAGGAACTAGCCTACACCTTTTGGCGTCGAAACGTCGACATACCTTCCTCGTCCTACCCTCCAAACAACAGAACATTTAGTGGCTATGTTATTATATATGTGGGATAGGATTATCCAATGCACAATTTATTTATGACGATGTATATATGTCAATGTGGTACTGAACTTTGAATGTACATAAGACCACCTGTTATTGCTTCTACTTCCACACTATCCTAATCACGGTCCCCTCCCTAACCTGTCCCCTTTTCTCCTATTGACACTGAGACTATATATATGTCTACCATTTGTTGATTGTTCAGACAATTAATTTGCATGTGAGGATGTATATTAAAGAACATCACTCACACTAATTTGTTTACCAAAATAGATTTTTGAAATACCTGTACTGTTTACAATTGTTATGTGTGTCTAGTATGTTGTTCCAACTGGGACCACTTTATATACAACATTGATTACCCAGGTCCCAGTGCTATTGGGTTAACCCTTATTTTGTAACATTACTAGGGATGATGGGCTTATTAGGGCTCCGGGGGTCTTTCCTGTTGGGCTTGGTCCGGCCCCAGTGTGCCTTGGGCAGAGACTGGACACTGAGCGTGCCTTCGGTCCTTATCCAGGTCCTCCCCTCAACCTGCCCCAGCCTGTCTTTCCATACCTCCGTACCTCCTGGACCTCCTGGTCCTCTTGGTTCCCATCTGCGGCACTCTGCCTTGTGCCTGGTGGCCTCAGTGCTGTGGAGGGGCTGGGCAGGGAATGGTGAAGCGATAAAATGGTGGCGGCAGAGGGTGATGTGCCCCATGTTATCCTTGCACTCCTTATGCACTCCTGGTGCTTCTTGGGGCTGTGTAGGGCTGAGCAGTTTGCGTGGGCCCAACAGGTTGAACTGCAGGCTGCACCCACAACTAACCAGGCCGCCTCCTCAGGACATCTTGGGCCTCTCTCAGCGCTGCCGACTAATGGCGGCAGCACTCACGGCCGCAGCCATGTCTCATAAGATCTGGAGGTGTGCCGGGTTAGTGGCAGCAGTGGGCGGCAGCAGGGTCGGAGCCTGATTGGCCGACTCCTCAATGGTTGGTGATGTCTGGGGGTGCACGGCTCCTCTGTCAACCCACTGGCTCGCCGACTCGCTGAGTTGCCCTGCCTCCTCCCATGCATCATCGTGCGTCTTGTATATCTGAGGTCAGCGCCAGCATGCAGGACACTGGAATTTTAGCTGAGGCCTAATGGAATACAGGAATGCATGGAAGATTATATGAAAAATGTTATGATAAATTAATTCATCTAACTGCGAGTCAGGTGAATCTACTATAGATATAGGATATGTGCAATCAATCAAGGTTTTGTAAAGCACCCGCGAGTGTCACAAGGCACTAGAAAGGAGGGCGGGGGCTCTGTAGGGTGCTGGGGTCATTTGAAGAGCCAGGTCTTGAGGTCTTTCTTGAATTGGGGGAGTGTGGGGGATTGCAGGAGGTGTATGTTGTTCCAGGCCTTGGCTGCGATGTAGGAGAAGGACTTCCCCCCCATTCTGGTCTTGTAGATGCATGGGATGGTGGCCAGAGAGAGGTCAGCTGATCGGAGGTGTCTCTTGGGTGCGTGGAAGGAGAGGCGGTCCTTTAGGTATGTTGGTCCGATGTTGTGGAGGCTCTTGTAAGCGGGGTTGAGGAGCTTGAAGGTTATTCTATTTCGTTGCGGAGTCAGTGGAGATCACGGAGTTGTTAGTAGGTTAGGTATGTGTGATGAGTATGAACAGTGTTTGGGTGGATCCAGCTTTCTCCCTTGTTTCTTTTTTAGAGTCTAAGATGCTTATTATTATGTTGGTAATTCTGCTTTTCACGCGTTATGCAAGAAAAACATCATGATTTCCAATATTTTATAAAACACTATTCTTGGTGTGCATACTAATTCTAGGGTTCCGGTTTGTGCTCTGTGATGCAAGACATTCTCTTACAGGGCTGTCTCACTCCTAACACCCCGATTTCCTTTGTGATTAACTCTGTTGGAGGGGTGAGAGACACCTGGCTTCTTTCCTCTCCATTGCCAAATGGCATGAATTCCTTCCAGGCAACTAAATTATTGGGATTACATAAAAGGAATACATTCAATCGAGATATTGGTAAAAACATATTTCAGATATGTTTAATTTAATGAAAGAAATGCATATTTCACAGAAGGAAAATCGCACAATTCGAGCACATCTATGATTTTACAGGATACAGCCAGAGCTTCTTTGTGTAACTCCAAAGATTAATGTATGCAATATGATATTGGTAATATTGTGTCACTCATTTACCCAATTCCTTGATATTAAGATGTAGACGATGGAAGCATCAAGCATGTCTCTCGATCGATTCAACCCCCATGTAAAGATGTCCCATTCAGTCCGCCTAGTTTGGAATAGAGTTTACCTGAATGTAATACTGTATAAATATATGAATGGTGAAGTTTATTTGATGGTATGTGATTTATTTCATCCAGTTACAAGTATTGCATTTACTCCCAGAGAACCATTCTGGAAACTGTTTTAGAGCAAATAATCAGTTGTAATAATATAGATCAATTAAAATAAACCCTTTTATTTTTCTAATGTATTCTAATGACATTCAGCCATTTTTCCCTGGCCGCCTGGACGCTTCCCATTTAATTTCTGTACTTGCTTTAAATGTTTTTAATCATATAACTGATATAAGAATTATGTAACATATCTGTTAAATGCCTTTAATATTACCTTGTAAGGTGAATGAATGAGTGAATGAATATGTAGATGTATTGTATGATTACTTGGTGCATTTCTAGGTCACCAGTTTCACAAGGTCATTCATGCAGCACTGACCCTCCCCTTTCCCACCTTGCTTTACCTTTTTCATCAGCCCAGAGGTGGTGATTACATCTTCAAAGATGCAGGCTCCCTGCTTGAATGTCTTGGGCTCCGAAGGTGTATCACAAAGAGGGGGAATCAATGGCGGATCTGAAAGCAGCTCCCTGGGGTCCCACCTGCCTTTGTTCTCCTTTGATGCAGTTTATTTGACATTCAGTTCTCCTTTAGGGCTGAAATAATTCAATGCAAAGCCCGATGCGCCTTCTCAGAGGTAACCCAACCCCAGTGCAGAGCGGGGAGTCGATGTGAGCAGAGCCCTGAGGTCTTCTATATTATGTAAACTATTGCATATATAATATGTTTATTGTGGTGCAATGACCTTTAAAAATGCATGCTTCCAAACAGGTACATACTTAGGGAAAACAGCAGGTTAAATAATAGACTTTTCTGGTTGATTACCTATAAAAATTGGTAGCTGTTCCGTGACATCATTCAGAATGTGCAACAGAAGACATTTGCCTCTTGAAGTGAGAGATTTTGAAGCTGCACTCTTCAATGCAAGGTTCATCGAAGGTTTGTCTCTCGTTGCAATTGATGAACTCACATTAATATTAGTAAAGTATTCACAAGAAACAAAATTGAGGATTTGCCTACCTTTCGGGAGAAAATAGAGATTAAACTCCGGTGAGGGGTTACTAAGCTGAGCACTGGGTTTATGCTCAGTATCTAAATGCATATTCATGCTTAGAGATGAATTACTTTGTGATAAGGAAATCCAACTGGGTCCATCCCCCACCTTAGATGAAATTTAATATTCAAGGCTTCACACCTGTAACATGCTTTAGGAACTACCCTATTTGTACAACGTGGATGGCCACAACACCTCATCCCTACCGCAGAGCGTCGCCACCATCGGACTCAAAGAACTGGTCATAATGCCAACACTCACAGCAGGAAACATGCTTGACCCTATCTTCTCCGCAAGCAACAAAATCACCTTCAGGCACTCCTCTGACCACACTGGACTGACCACCACTGCGTCCACAATCCTAGTAGAAGCTGAAACAAGAACAGCTCTCCACAGCAAAACCCCACTACTGACATCCACGGATGCTAACGCCTCAGCATGCAACCTCCACCGCTGGATCTCCAACCGCGCCAACACGCTGGCTCTCCTCAGGAAACCCTCAGGCAAGCAGCCTTCCAAGGAAGCCAGCTCGTTCTCCCCCACCCTCCAAGGGTTCAGGTGCACCTGCAGATGGCTCAAGAAAAAATGGAGGAGCAGTAAGATCTTGGCAGACCACACATCCTTCAAAACCGCCATCACCGCACACCACCACCTCATCAGAACAACAAAGAAAGCAGCCATCCAGGAACACATCAATGCCAATGCACACAACAGCAAAGAACTCTTCTTTGTGGTCAAATAATTTGCCAAACCCAGCAAAGAGACAACAGACATACCCCCTCTCAAGACCTCTGTGACAACCTCGCCACCTTCTTCCACCACAAGATCACAGAGATCTACCACAGCTTTGCTACCCAAAACCAACCCATTCTACCCGCAACCACAACACCCAATGGCTCCAGACCCCATCAGAACTTACTCAACTGGACCACCCTCGCCTCTGATGACAACCTCAGGATCGTGAAGAGCATCCACTCCATAGCCCCCTCGGATCTCTGCCCTCAACACATCTTTGACAGTACCGGCTCCTCCATTGCACCTGAACTCTGCCACACCATCAACTGCTCCATTAAGTCCGCCACCTTCCTGAAAACTGGTAGAATGCAGCGATCAACCCCCTGCTGAATAAACCCTCCGTCAACGCAACAGACCTCAAGAACTACAGACCCATCTCTCTGCTCCCCGCCCAACCCAAGCCATTGAGAAAGCTATCAACACCCAACTCTCTGAGTTCATTGAAACAAACCACATCCTCGACCTCTCCCAATCAGGATTCAGAAGCAACCACAGCACCGAGACCACTCTCCTCTGCCCTACAGATCACATTCGCACCTTCCATGGTCGAGGCAAAACTACGGCCCTCATCCTCCTGGACCTATCAGCCGCCTTCAACACTGTCTCCCACCACCCCCTCAGCGCAAGACTCAATAATGCCGGCATATGCAACAAATCCCTAGAATGGATCGGCTTGTTCCTCACCGGCCAGACACAGAGAGGCAGAGTTCCACCAGTCAACTCAGAACCCACAGTGATCCTCCCTAAGTCCCACCCTCTTCAACATCCACATGGCCCTGCTTCCATACATCAAAAGCCACAGACTCAACATCGTCTCCTACGCCGGTTACACCCAGCTCATCCTCTCCCTCACAAACGAACCCACAGCCACCAAGAAAAACATCCACAATTGGATGAAGGCAATCCCCACCTGGATGAAGGACAGCTGCCTGATGCCTAACTCAGACAAGACCAAAGTCCTCATCCTGGGCTCCACTCCCTGCACCTGGGATGACTAATGAAGACCCGCAGCTCTTGGAACACCCCCTACCCACGGACGATGCATAAAAGCTTGACATAATCCTCGACTCCTCGTTCTCAATGAAACGCCAAATCAGTGCTGTTTCATCCTCCTGCTTCTACATGCACTGCCTGCTTTGTAAGATGGTCACGTGGATCCCCACAGAGTCCATAAAGACCATCACCCAGGTACTTATCAGTAGCAGAATCGACTATGACAAGGCACTCTATGCCGGCATCACCCAGAAACACCTCAAGATACTGCAGAACATTCAGAATGCCTCCGCCAGACTCATCCTCAACATCCCCCACCGGCTTCCACTAACTCCCAGTCAACAAAAGAATCAACTTCAAGCTCCTCACACACGCCTGGGTCTGAAGTTCTTGTGGTCCATTGGGAGGGCAGACGATTAGATGAGTTAATATATGAGTTCAAATTGGAAACGTATCTTGGGCTGGTTTTAATATAAACACGAAAAATATAATATCCTTTACAAACCCAGGAAAGGCTATTTAACAGGATCAAGAATTAATATAATGGACAATATACAGAGTAAGAAAGTATCTGTGAATGGCTTTGTGATTCGTTTTATCATCTATACTACTATTATAAAGAGAGAACTTGCACCTTTTGGCAAGGTAAACACGGGATCCACAGCGCCAATCCACACACCCAATACATTGTTGTAATTCTCAGGGTGTGCAGATGGACATAGGCGACAGAAAATTAAAAAAAAACGTAAATTAAAAAATTAACATTTCAAAACAAAGTAGTTCCCTGAAACTAGCGCCGGCCGCGACGTAGCGCTGACCTCGACCTACACGTGATGACGACATGCGGGGGAGGAGCGGTGACATGCGGCGAGGAGTGCCGTGGAGTCTGGAGGGGGCCGCTCAGGTAAGGCAAAGAGCGTTATATAAATATAATATGCCTGTGATTTGCGCGTCATTTCAAAAACTCTCCCCTGTGTCCTTAAACAAACATTTAACCTTTCCCTCTGAGTGAAAGCCCGGGTTTTGTGTTTGCACAGCAACACTCTGGACTCATTGTCACACGTGAAGTGCGAGAAGCGTGTTCTGGTTGGATTCCCAGTGAATAGTTGTCTGTGGGCGGGTGGGCGCCGAGCGAGGTGCAGGGATCGTGTGACCCGGACCCTCTCCGCTTAACTCTGTGCTTCTAGGGCCCTCTGCTGAAATAACGCAAGTGCCAGTATTCCATAGCAGCGGTGCAGAGGTAGTGTAACTAGCAGCAGTGCTGAAGTGTGTTTTATGGCCGTGGTGCTCCGTGTAATTTACTGTAGCGAGTTTTGTGTATTTCTATCAGTGGCGCTTTGTGTTTCTGAATTGCAGCAGTGGTTTTTAGTAGAGTTTGTCTGTCCTGTGGCAGTTTTACATACTTGGAATAGTCGTGTTTGCACCAGTGATGCTCGCACGTTGTATTGAGTTGGTGCTTTGTTGTTCTGCAGATGATTCTCTGGCGGTGTTCACTGCTACTTTCTGTACTTGACGTCAGCTCTCGAGCATTTCACACGGCAATCCCTGATCCCCTGCAGGAGTGGGAGGCCCTCCCTGATCCTCTGCAGGAGTGGGAGGCCCTCCCTGATCCTCTGCTGGAGTGGAAGGCCCGTACTGAGGTGGATTAAACGCAGGTAGGGGCTCTACGGGGTTAGAGTGAGGTGTAGGGGGTCTAAAGAAGGGCTGACGAATGTCAGCATCTGCTCCGTGCAGAAGGTGAGGGGCGCAGGACAGGGTCAGCCTGTTTCATGGTCTCGTGGGCTGATTCCCCTGATATTAGCACAAACATTGCCTGCAATGAACAAAGGTGCATGCACGCGCCTATATCGTGCAAGAGGCCCTTACAGTGCGTTTTAAGTACAAAACTAGCCTGCTTTGCAAATGCCGGGCACTTTTTCAGCTATCTGGACTGCTATTAGGGGTGAGAGAGCGCAATTTGAACGAAAGGTATATAGTAGCCATATTTAGACTTATATGTTATAAACGTAGGAATGAAACGCACATCGTAATGTAAAGTTGGCAACTATAGCATAAGGGCCAACGAATGTGATAACATGGGATAGGAAATGTAAATGTATTCACACGTTAAAATGCATTAAGTTTAGAAACCCCGTATACATGAAGGGCAAATGTATAGAAATGTGTATAAATGCTTATGAAATATAGAGCGTGCACAGTAGAATTCGTGTACGTGTGTAACTTAAAATGTGTAACTTTACATTGAGAGAAGCGGCGAGGAAATAACGTGGAAAGACGTAAACGTGGATAAATGTATAAGAGAACTTACATAAAGATGTAACCAAGGAAAATGCATAAGTTATGTTCTATGTAGTCGTATTCTATATAAGTATATGTCTAATGTAGAATGTGTTTAAGTATAACTAGGGCTTTTGTTAAAGTACGAATATATGAATGTAGGCCAAGGGTTATACCGTCGAGAGAGTTTCTATAGGAATGTTGGAAGAGCTTGGGTCATTTGTGTTTCTAACCTGACTGACCAAGAGTCCGAAGGAGCATAATCACATGAATGTAATTTAGTGGTCTTGTGAAGGTCGTAAATAGTTGATGTGAACGTGAGAGCCGAGAAGTCTAGCACTTGTTAGATTTAAGGTGACAATGCCGGACGGAACTTGTTGTTCGAACGTGAGGAGAGGTATACGTTGAAGTGGACTATGTTTTGACAAGACCATTCATATGATCTAGAAGGTTAAGAAGTGTACAGATAAGTTAAGGCCTTGTCCAAGTTCCTATGACACTTGAGCTGAGAGAGTCAATAAATGTCGACGATGAAATGATGAAGATGACATCCAAAGGAGAAGGGTCAACTTAACGGACGACGCGAAGAGTGGACCAATGGAAGAAGCAGGAAGTTGACATCATCGGGGGAAGTCCGTGGTGGGCGTCAAGGGGCGTTCCACTCACACGGTGATTGTGTATTTTAGGGACAGCACCCCGGGGAGGAGAGAGCAATCAGGGAAGAGCAATGTGAGGAGGTAGCAATTGGGAGATTAGGAACAGCGAGACGAATTGCTCAGAGCAAGGGCGAGGGTAGATGCCTTGAGCAGATGCGCTGAGACCTCACAGCGCAAGGGAGCAGTAGGCCGAGGACCCTTAGAGAGCAGATGGGTAGGCAGATAGGGTACTGCTTCTGAAACTTAAGATTTCCTTTAAAGGCTAGAGAGAGTTTGAACTTCTTAGGGAGTCAAACTGCTGACACCTTTTTTAGGGAAGAAACTTGCAAAGTAGGATTGTCACATAGCCTAGAGTAGGGACAGTTTTAACTTGATTATTGTTTTGTCTTACTGCAGATGACGCAGAAGGAACCATTTCACACCGAAGCTTAAGGCCACTGATATTTTAATTGATTTTGTATTGCATACTTTGAGACTTTATCCTGAGTGGATTGTATCGTATCCAAATTAATCTTTATATAAACTTTTGAAACTTCACCAGTTGTAAGTGGTTCTTAAGAGTGGCGTCAGTTAATGGGGTTTGTCTAACCAATGCGGGGGTGGTCCTTTCCTCAATGACAGATATTATCGGTCCAAAACAGATGAATGGGATTCTTTATTAAATTTATCATAATCATAAATTGATATCAAAATCCCGTTCCCCGCAGTTGGTAGCAGAGTAGGATGGTTATCTTCTTGAGGAAGACGACCTAGGCCAGGTTAGTTTACCCCAAGGTCCCTAGTCATCGTCGACCAGAAGAAGAATTGCAGCCGAAGACGGTGCTGACGGTGCGTCGAGAGAAAAGCAGCAGAATCGGTCGAGAGTGAGTATAAGGGTCATGCGTTGTAAGATTGCGGTGTTTTATGTTGTTCCTGTGTTGTAATGTCAAGCGGAGTTGAATGCCTGTAGTGTGAGTGAGGGAAAGTTGTGAGCGCGCGCAACTGGATGAAATCTTATGTCCAGAGGACTTAAGTGGTTCGGGTGTATCGAACACCTAGAGTAATTTGTCTACCACTGAAAGGGGGTCATGCGGTACCATTGATTTCCCGACAGACCGATGATAGGGGGAGCGTATGTGTGAGTGAATGAGTAGCGGACGCTGGTCGTACGTCTACTGTGCGTAAGTAACCTATCAGTTGAGGCAAGTGTCCGACCGTAAGAGGAAAGACGCTGTGCCAGTTGAGGTAGCAATTACAGTTAGACTGTGGCCGTACAGTCAGAGAAAAGTGATCGCTTGGACGGAAGTAGTCATTTTTCAATGTATGAATGAAAACGCATGCGAAATCGTGAGACGAGTTAAGAAACGAGGGAAGCTGCTGAAGAAGATACAAGTGACGTCAGCGTAGAACCGTGCTGGGATAGGCTGATTAGCGAGAGTCGCACAGGGACTGGTGGTTGTTATCAAGCAAAATGAAGTGTTTTAAGGGTTTAGGGAAAATCTTTAAAAAGAAAAGGAGAAATTTATATGCCGGAGAAGAAGCTCCACCAGAAGGCACACCAGCATATCATATGGCAGTAAATGTAGGCTTACATTCAATACTGTGGATTTCTGAGTGGCATAGGCTAACTGAAGGGCAAAAAGAGTTGGCGTTTCCAAGATTCGGAACGTTTAAATTAGAAGTGTTGAACCAACTGAAGGCGACGATGCTTTCAATGAGACCTCTACCGAGGCCAACACAATTTGAAGCTCTTGGTGTGTGGTTTAGAACAGCACACGAAAGGGGCGTAAAGAGGCGACAAGAAAGAGTGAGAAGATCGGTAAAGGCAGTGCAGGATGCTAAATGGGACGATGAAGCCAAGAAATGGAGGGTGCAAAAGATAGAAGCGGACAAATTGTTCACCATGATAGAGGCTACGGGAGAAAGAAAACCTCTAGAACAGGAAGATGAGGAAAGTGAGTCGGAGGAGGATCTAATAGACAGGTTGTTAACAGATAAACCACCTCCATATAGCGGTGAACTTGCGAGTCCCATATTACCGCAAGTAGACGGAACTAGGTGGGGAGAGTATAAGTCGATCCCGGTATCAGAGTGGGACGCTACTAAGACCGTAGAGATACCCCAAACTAGTCCGGAACAGAGAGTAGTGGGAAGACTTGTGGTCCAGAACGTGCCAGAGACGCAATGCGCTAGGTCATACCAGATGCCGGACGCTTTACAGGTTCCGGTCACCATAGGTCCTATTGTGTCAATCTATAACCCGGAAGGGGTCCAGCAGGATGAACAGGCACGGTGGGATAATGAAAGAGCAGAAGAGGACAATAGGAATGCCACAATGAATTCCCACAGGCAGATACGAGCACCAAAAAGTCGGAGTACCCCATTTGATTCCGCAACGGGTCCCAGAGTAGAACAGCGAGGTCGAAGAGGGTCAATGGATTTGAGGGGTCCTAAACCGAAAACCCATAAGGAACTAAGGGAATACCTGAGAGAATGGGACGCGGCCGAAGAAGCTCGGAATAAAAGTTTAGAAACAGGATCCGAGTGGAGAGAGCAGGATAACAGGATTCTCTCTCATTGTGGAGCTGGCGAAAGCAGCGCCGAGTGGGAGGGAAGAAGTCAAGAGAGCAGAAGAGATACCTATCCTACTGAGAACAGCAATAGGCTAAAGTGCGAAGACAGAAGTGCAGGGTGTGGCGAGGTGCCTCGTGTCACCTTTAGTGAAGGGGAACATAGGACACAGGAGTACCGGAATACCTTCAGGTGCACACACCATGCCCCAGGTGAGAATGAAAGACATTGGAGTCACGGAAATATGGAGAGTCGCGAAGCGTCTCGACATACATCCGGAGATAGTAGTCAGAGTCACGAAAACATAGGAAGTCGCGAAACGTCTCGCCATTCCTCCGGTGATCGCGAAAGAGGTCACGGGAACATGGAGGGCCGTGACGGACTCTATCGTTTATTAAGTGACACCAGACAACAAGCAAGTTATAATGGGTTAGAATCGAACGGTAGATCCTATCTCACATCTGGAGAAACCGAGCTTAGAAATCGGAATGTAGGGTTGGGGGACGGAGCGTTATTCCACCATACCCCACGTGGAGATGGAAAGGCTTGGGATCTCGAAGGGTGGGAACGAAGAGAAGGAAGCAGAGCTCCTCATAACTCACCTGTGCTCAGGCGTAGGGCGCATAGTGGAGGTGAGAGGGATATGAGGGAAGAACATAGAACTGAGATGCTGAAAGCTGAAATAAAAGCGAAACGGCTTGATGTGATGAGTTTGAAGGCAGATCTGGATGAATTGATTGATGGTACAGTGCAACTAGAGAGATTAAACTCATATACACCAGATGAGATACTGTTTCTATCCAAAGATATTACTCGAAGAGCGAGGTCAGTTCATGAGAACTTATCTAATTTAGCAAACAGGTACATGGTAGACCTGTCACGAACTAAGGCTTTACAGAGTAACCACAGGCTAACTTGCACAGATCAGGATTTGGATGATCGCAGAACGATCGCGCTGAAAGTACACATAAGGGAATTGATCGTAAGTATCAGAATATGGAGAGATCTAGATAGATGGGAGGAAAGATGGTCCAGAAAGGGCTCCGTTAGACGGAGTGTACTTGAGGGTTCCCAGGACACAGATTTGATGCGAATGGAAGCCTTCCCTTTGCGAGAGGTCGCGAATGGAAGCTACGTCCATGTGCCCTGGACTAGGGGGGATTTGGCGGCATTCACCAATTCCTTCCCAAAGCTTAGAGATAATCCTGTCGAGTGGTATAAGCAGGTAGAAAGATTCGTGAAGATCTCAAAGGTACTGTGGGTCGATTTGAACACACTGTTCGACATCGTAGTACCCGGAGACTTATGGACAGCGTGCAAGCTTAGTGTCGACTGGCCCACTTGTGAGCCAGCGAGAGAAGCCAGGACGAATGGTCCATCTCATAGAGTCATGGAAAAGTACGAGAGGGTAATAACGTGGCTAAAAGAGAAAGTGCCGGTACAGGACATAGACTGGGTAAAGATAGATCGGACTACCCAAGAGCCGAAAGAGACAGTGCATGAGTTTTACGAGAGGTTGCTGAAAGCATTCAAGCAATACAGCGGGTTAGATGTGATGGATCCCAAGGACATAGGACAGTTTGTTTCAAAGTTTGTCTTAGGATTAAGACCAGAAATATGCCTAATGATCCAACAGCATCTGATCTGTTGGCAGAACAAACCTTTAGACGAGATTCTGAGGTATGCAAGGTATTGTAGTGACGAGATAGACTCGAAGGCAAAGAAGCTTAAAGAAAAGCTAATGTTAGTGCAAATGCAAGCTGCTGGAAAGGATAAACAGCGACAGCAGGGAACAGGGACGCAGGCAAGGAAACAGGATAATCAGAGCAGAGACGAGGAAGAAAGACCGAGACCGAGAATGGATATCGAGACGCTGAAAAAGAAGACGAGATGCCATCAGTGTAACGAGGTGGGACACTGGCGACGCGAGTGTCCTTACAACGTTGAGACAGGGGAATTAGAGCGGGAGGAGGAAGAGGTTCAGAACAACGTGGTTAAGGGAGCCACAGTCCCGAAGGGCAAGTTTGTCAAAGGGGGGACTCAGACTCCTCGAGCCCCGTTTCCTCAACCACCTCGCATCACGAACGGAGGAAAAACCTACAGACAGATGCCATTGTTTGTAGGGGGAGAGGAATGTTACTACGTTGATCCTCTTACAGGGCAGCGGGCTAGTAGGGACGAAGACTGTACTCTAGGAGCCGCCTTGGAAGTAGATCAGAGAGGACCATACGTAGAGGCTGAAATAGCGGGATGTCCTACAACCTTTTTGGTGGATACAGGGGCCACTCGATCTACGTTGAGATCTGCGGTAGTCCCGGGTCTGCCAATGTCAGGAGAAACGGTACAGGTGGTAGGAGTTGCGAACAAAAGGATGACAAATCCCTTGACCGAACCAGTGTCGGTGAGGATAGGGAATTACAGTGACGAACATCAGTTCGTGATCTGCGATTCTAGTCCTGTGTGCTTATTAGGGAGAGATTTGCTGTGCAAACTGAATTGCACGATACATTGCACACCAGAAGGAGTAGAAGTGCAGACCAATGATGAGGACGCTGATTTTAAAGTTGTAAACTCAAGGGAATGCGTGGAACTTTATCCCACCTTAACAGTGGAGGAGCTTCCACAGGACCTGAGGGAGAAAGTCTCAGCTGAGGTGTGGGATTTTACTGGGGAAGAAATAGGATTGATCAAAGGAGTAGAACCGGTAAAAATCTTGGTAAGACTCAATGCTGAGTATCCAAGAACACCACAATACAAGTTGACACCAGAGACGATTGCAGGGATAAAGCCTGTGATCGAATCCATGATTAAACAGGGAATACTGAAGGAGATCGTGGGAAGTCCATGTAACTCTCCGATCATGGGTTTGCAGAAACCTAGTGGAAAATACAGAATAGTACAGGATCTTCGAAAGATTAATAACATTGTTGTCTCATGTTGTCCAGTGGTACCGAATCCATCAGTGATATTGTTTCAGATACCGTTCCAAGCTGAATGGTTCACAGTGATAGATTTGTGTCAGGCTTTCTTTTCGATACCGTTAGATGAAGAGAGCCAATATCTTTTCGCTTTCAAACTGGAAGATCGCGTTTTAACATGGTGTCGTATCCCTCAGGGGTATACAGAGAGCCCATCGATCTTTAACCAGTTATTGAAACGAAATCTTGAGAGTCTAGTACTGCCCAAGAGTTCAGTTCTGGTCCAGTACATAGACGATCTCCTTGTTGCGTCAGAAACTGAGGAAGCTTGCAAGGAAGACACCATCACCTTGTTAAATCACTTGGCTGAGAACGGACACAAGGTGTCTCCAAGTAAGTTGCAATATTGTAAGACTGAGGTGCAATACTTGGGCCACAGGATTGAGAAGGGAAAGCGGAAGGTGTCTCCAGACAGAATCGAGGCGATTATGAAAATGAACGCGCCTACAACACAAAGAGAAGTCAGGATGTTTCTAGGCATGGTTGGTTATTGTCGACAGTGGATAGCAAACTTTTCACTGAAGGCCAAACCGTTATTACAACTGACGCACAAAGGAGTAAGTGATCCGGTACCATGGGACAAAGATTGTTTGATGGCGTTTTTGCAGCTGAGGGAGGACTTATGTCGCGCCCCGGCTCTGGGAATGCCGGATTATAAGAAACCTTTTTTGCTTTACTGCTGCGAGAGAGAGGGATGCGCTTTAGCGGTATTGGCACAGGTCCATGGAGATGCGCGCAGGCCAGTGGCGTATTTTTCGGCTACATTAGATCCAGTAGCCGCAGCGTTGCCCGGATGTCTGAAATCCGTAGCTGCAACGGGTGTCAGCATTGAAAGATCTGAGAGCGTAGTTATGGGTCATCCGTTAGAAGTGTATGTACCACATTCTGTAGAACTGTTAATGACAAAGACGAAGACTCAGCATCTGACGAATAGCAGGCTCACACGCTACGAGCAGGTCATACTGGCTGCCGAGAATGTGACCCTAAAAAGATGCTCTGTCTTGAATCCTGCAACCTTGATGCCACTTCCGAACGAAGTGGAAGATGAGAACTGTACAGAACATGACTGCCTCGATGTGACTGAACTATGTACCAAACCGAGACCTGATATCGTAGATGAGCCATTGACAGACCCAGACGAAATTTTCTTCGTTGATGGTTCATGCGTAAGAAACGATGTCGGTCAGCTGAGAGCAGCTTATGCAGTATGCACGATTACCAGAGTTATAGAAGCCGCTTGCCTGGAAGGAGTACACTCCGCACAGGTAGCTGAAATTGTGGCTTTGACTCGTGCTTGCTTAGCAGGCGAAAGACTTCGAGTCACTATATACACCGATAGTCAGTATGGATTTGGCGTAGTTCATGATTACGGGCAGTTGTGGTCTCAAAGAGGTTACATGACCTCCTCGGGTTCTCCGATTAGGAATGGAGAATTCGTGAAACTTCTGTTAGAGGCTTTGCAAAAACCAATGGCCATAGCTGTGGTCAAATGTGTAGCTCATACAAAGAATACGGATTTTGTATCATTAGGAAATAAATATGCCGATGAGGTAGCGCGTTACTGCGCAGAGCAGGGATATTCTCACACTGATGCAAAAGTGGGGGGAATCCAGGAAATGACTGAATTGACCATGTTATTAGATACTATAGATACATGGGACGAATTGAGAGCAGTACAGGAAAATACACCAGATGATGAGAAAAAGGGCTGGGAAACAGCTGGGTGCGAGAAAAGTGAAATGAATTTCTGGGTGTCTGCCGACGGAAGGGCAGTATTACCAAATGAACTCATTAGTCCGATGGCAAGAAAATTGCATGGATCAGCTCACATAGGAAGAGATGCTATGGTGAGAGTATTCAGGCAAACGTGGTTTAACCCTAAATTTAGAGTAGCGGCAGAAGCAGTGTGTCAGCGATGTACGATCTGTCAGCAACTAAATGTGGGTAAGAGAACACCAGTTACCTTGAGTCACATAGGAAGGTCTGGGGGGCCTTTCAATAGGATGCAGATTGACTTCATAGAAATGCCTCCATGCAACAGACTTAGATATGTGCTAGTGATTGTTTGCATATTTTCTAGATGGGTCGAGGCTTACCCTACACGTAGGTGCGATACACTTACAGTAGCAAAATTGTTACTTAGAGAGTTGATACCGAGGTTTGGGGTGCCATCCTCTTTGGAATCGGACAGAGGAACTCATTTCAATAGCGAAGTGGTGAAGATGCTGTGTTCAGCTTTAAACATCGATCAGAAGTTACACTGCAGCTATCGACCGGAAGCTTCAGGGATCGTAGAGCAAATTAACAGTACTATCAAGTCCAGACTGGCTAAAGTTTGTTCATCGACATCCCTGAGGTGGCCAGACGCACTTCCAGTAGTTCTCATGAGCATACGTAGCACACCTGATAGAAGAACAGGCCTCTCTCCACATGAAGTGCTAATGGGGAGAGCTATGAGGTTGCCATCGATTCCGACTGCAGCGCTAGTGAACATCACAGACGATTTGATTTTGGACTACTGCAAGGGACTATCTGATGCCGTAAATTCTGTGTCCCTCCAGGTCCAGGCTGCAGAGGTTCCATCAATACAAGACTTGTGCCATGACCTGAGTCCAGGGGACTGGGTCCTGGTGAAGAAACACGTCAGGAAGAACTGCTTAGACGTGCGTTGGCGAGGACCGTTTCAAGTTATACTTGTAACGAATACTGCAGTGAAGTGTGGAGGGCTGCCAAACTGGATACATGCCTCACACACCCGAAGAGTGCCAACACCTCCAGAAGACACAGCTCCTCTCTCGGATGAGAATCCGGCGGGAAGCGGAGAAGCCATAGAGGGGGAAAGCCAAACTGTGGAGGTGAGCGAAGAAACTGAAACTGTGTTGGAACAGGGCGACGAAGGTCGGGACACTAGCGAGACCGAAGTCGTCTCAGGAGAAGACAGTAACTGGGAGACCGAATCAGAAACTGAACAAGTTGAGAGTGACCAGGAGACGGGTCCTGTAACAAAGAGCGGGAAGAGGGAAATCAAAGAAGCTAGTTGGCCGGAGAGAAGGAAAAGGCCAACTTCGGAAAGGAAAAAGGAAAGAACTCTTGCCCCGATCGCTGAAGAATCGGATCAGGAGGAAGAGACGACAGATTCAGGAACTGAGAGTCCACGAAGATCAAGGAGGGTACGTGTGCCCTGCAGAAGGTACGCCACCCCAGAGTGGACTTATCTAGCAGATGTATTGGGGACAGAAATCTGGGAGAGTGAAGAGTGTGAAGGTAACCACTCTCGATCCAGTCGTGACAGTGGAGATATGGATGTTGGCGCCTGGGCTTGAGACTGAGGGGTTACTGACTTTCACACTTCCCCGACCCCCACGTTTGAGTAAAATTCAAGATTTGGTGTTAAAAAGACTACAATTTCCAACAGTTGGTCAGCAAATGACCGAAGAAGAAGAAAAAGTTATTCGTTTTGAACTGTTAATTATTGTTGTGAAAGCTGCAGGTCCGTCAATAATTGTTGATGCATAAAAGACTTTCTGTACGTATGTTATAAAGAAGAAGATAACCTAGCGCCGAGTGGAAAGAAGAATAAAATTTGGGATTACATTTAGAGGACGGAGAAGGGCTAGGGTTGTCTGCTGCTAAGAAGAGAAAAGACATTGTGGTGAAAAAGATACCTGTTGATAACAAGCACTTTAAAGACTGTGAAAGCAAACAAGTAACCAAAGACTGGAAAGAGAACTTTCGCTGGAGAACGAGGGACGCTGTTTTGATAACATGGAGAACGGCAACCTAAACAGAAAAGCTAGATGTATAGTAGGTACACTTATAGCAATAGTGATATTTCTCATAATCATAGTAGTAACGATATCTTACATGACAGGCCATGAAAACGATAAAGGAATAGCGAATGTAAAAATTGTAACGACTTTGAAACCTGCTCTTGTGGGAAAGAAGGAGGAGAGCAATGTTATACGTGAAAAGGCGTTACTTGCAGATGAAGCTCGTAGATTACACATAGACGAGTCACAGGGAAACTTTAGGTCAAATGCATATGCCAAGTTATTGTATGAATATATCGATGCCATGGAGGCCAAAGATTGCTACGTTTGTATGCAATTGCCGGCTTCTGTAGACGAAGGCATTAGGTATCACCATCTCCCATTGACTTATGGGATCACATGTAGTTTACTGCTTAGTATATTTTATGGTAGAGAAGGATTTGAGTACTATTTTTCGAATTATGATTCGGTACTGCCTGAAGTTCCGAATTATAAGCAAATGAACAAGTGGGACTACTACAAAAAGGAAGATAGACTAGCTAAATTCTTTCTTCCTTGGGATACGTTAGATACATCATATGCACGCAGAAATAATCTGACTTGCAAGGTATCAGAAGTAGAGAAAAGGTTTATAGCACAAGTAGATGATCGATGCAGACGGCAGAAGATTCTAAAAATGTCAGGACAATGGAAAATAGACTGGACGGAAGAAGAGAAGGCACATAAAAAGAAAGGTAGTAATGGTCCAATAGCATTGGATAGAACGCAGAAAGGAAAGTTATGTTTAACTCGAAGCAAAACGTATTATGAGAGTGAATTTGTAGGTGAAGTTAGTTGTGAGCACTCTTTTAGGTTAGAGTACTACACAAAGGATTTTATGAAAGGGATGCAAGCTATTCCGAATGTGTATTTTGTATGTGGGAGAAATGCCTATGTAAAACTTCCAGATAATTGGTATGGTTCGTGTTACTTGGCAATTGTCTTCCCCAAAATATATCATGCAAAGGATTTGGCGGTCATAGAAGGAAAGGCTTCGAGGAGAACGAAAAGAGAAGTAGGAGATGCAGAAGTAGTAGGAGATGTATTTGGAGCGATGTTTCCATTGTTAGGTTTGATTCTTAACGATGTTAAGATTAGAAGGTTAGCGACAGTCGTGGATAGATTGTCTGCCAGCACTGCAAGATCTTTAAAGTTAGTAGAAGGTGAAATGCAGTCGATTAGAGCAATGGTATTACAAAACAGACTTGCTTTAGATGTAATATTAGCAAAGGAAGGCGGAGTTTGTAGGGCTTTGAAAGTTCAGGAATGTTGTACTTATATTCCTGATAATTCAAAACCACTTGAGAAAGTCATACAGAACATTACACAGATTCATCAAGAAATTGAAGATTTATCAAAAATAAATGTTTGGGAAAAAGTAGGAAATGGAGTAGGCAAGGTTGGAAGTTGGTTTGCTAATATAAGCAAGGGTATAGTCTGGTACATTTTAAAGCCTGTATTAATAGTAGTAATTTGTATAATTATATTATTAGGATTAGTAAAATTGTATAAATGGTATAGGTCGAACAAGTTACAAAGATCGATGAGAGACCAAGAAAGGAGATTAGCGGTCCTACAAGATCAACAGTATAAAAGTCTGAGAACACTTGAGTCGATAAAAAGAGGAGCTGATGTAACTAGTTCAGTATAAACTATGTATTCAAATTGCTTTTAGTGATGACTCCTAAAAGTCATCAAAGGGGGGAACTGAGAGAGCGCAATTTGAACGAAAGGTATATAGTAGCCATATTTAGACTTATATGTTATAAACGTAGGAATGAAACGCACATCGTAATGTAAAGTTGGCAACTATAGCATAAGGGCCAACGAATGTGATAACATGGGATAGGAAATGTAAATGTATTCACACGTTAAAATGCATTAAGTTTAGAAACCCCGTATACATGAAGGGCAAATGTATAGAAATGTGTATAAATGCTTATGAAATATAGAGCGTGCACAGTAGAATTCGTGTACGTGTGTAACTTAAAATGTGTAACTTTACATTGAGAGAAGCGGCGAGGAAATAACGTGGAAAGACGTAAACGTGGATAAATGTATAAGAGAACTTACATAAAGATGTAACCAAGGAAAATGCATAAGTTATGTTCTATGTAGTCGTATTCTATATAAGTATATGTCTAATGTAGAATGTGTTTAAGTATAACTAGGGCTTTTGTTAAAGTACGAATATATGAATGTAGGCCAAGGGTTATACCGTCGAGAGAGTTTCTATAGGAATGTTGGAAGAGCTTGGGTCATTTGTGTTTCTAACCTGACTGACCAAGAGTCCGAAGGAGCATAATCACATGAATGTAATTTAGTGGTCTTGTGAAGGTCGTAAATAGTTGATGTGAACGTGAGAGCCGAGAAGTCTAGCACTTGTTAGATTTAAGGTGACAATGCCGGACGGAACTTGTTGTTCGAACGTGAGGAGAGGTATACGTTGAAGTGGACTATGTTTTGACAAGACCATTCATATGATCTAGAAGGTTAAGAAGTGTACAGATAAGTTAAGGCCTTGTCCAAGTTCCTATGACACTTGAGCTGAGAGAGTCAATAAATGTCGACGATGAAATGATGAAGATGACATCCAAAGGAGAAGGGTCAACTTAACGGACGACGCGAAGAGTGGACCAATGGAAGAAGCAGGAAGTTGACATCATCGGGGGAAGTCCGTGGTGGGCGTCAAGGGGCGTTCCACTCACACGGTGATTGTGTATTTTAGGGACAGCACCCCGGGGAGGAGAGAGCAATCAGGGAAGAGCAATGTGAGGAGGTAGCAATTGGGAGATTAGGAACAGCGAGACGAATTGCTCAGAGCAAGGGCGAGGGTAGATGCCTTGAGCAGATGCGCTGAGACCTCACAGCGCAAGGGAGCAGTAGGCCGAGGACCCTTAGAGAGCAGATGGGTAGGCAGATAGGGTACTGCTTCTGAAACTTAAGATTTCCTTTAAAGGCTAGAGAGAGTTTGAACTTCTTAGGGAGTCAAACTGCTGACACCTTTTTTAGGGAAGAAACTTGCAAAGTAGGATTGTCACATAGCCTAGAGTAGGGACAGTTTTAACTTGATTATTGTTTTGTCTTACTGCAGATGACGCAGAAGGAACCATTTCACACCGAAGCTTAAGGCCACTGATATTTTAATTGATTTTGTATTGCATACTTTGAGACTTTATCCTGAGTGGATTGTATCGTATCCAAATTAATCTTTATATAAACTTTTGAAACTTCACCAGTTGTAAGTGGTTCTTAAGAGTGGCGTCAGTTAATGGGGTTTGTCTAACCAATGCGGGGGTGGTCCTTTCCTCAATGACAGATATTATCGGTCCAAAACAGATGAATGGGATTCTTTATTAAATTTATCATAATCATAAATTGATATCAAAATCCCGTTCCCCGCAGTGGCACTTTTATTTCTGCCCCAGTACGACCCTGGGGTTGAGGCTACCGATGGGTTCAGCTGGGTGATGAGGGCCCTGCACTTGTGTGTGTGTGTGGGGGGTCCTTCAGGGTGTGTAATTGCAGAGCAGATGAAAGGTGCACGCTCTCTGGTCATGAGGGTGTGAACTTGGTTTTGGGGCCTATTTTCCAGGTGGTCGTTGTATACCGAGGGGCTTCTGTCTGTAAGGGGGTGTTGGGGGGAGCTGTATGGGGCCTGAGCTGGGAATGTCTGCAGAGGGCTGAGGGGTCAGGCGGGGCAGGTCTCACGCGTATCCCCTCCCTCCTCAGGTGAAAGTCTGGTTCCAGTACCAGTGGACCAAGTTCAAGCGACAGAAACTGGAGGAGGAGGGCTCGGAGTCATCCCAAAAGAACAACGGCACGCACCACATCAACAAGTGGCGAACAGCCACCAAGCAGGTTAGCCCCGAAGAGATGGATGTGACCTCCAATGACTGAGCCCTCCCCAGGCTACCGAGGATGTACTGTACCTGCCTCCGCCGCTGACAGTGCGGAGAGAACAGGGCGCCCAAAATCACACAGCGCGGCTCTGCGCTGGGAACATTCGGGGGGAGCAAAACAATGTTTTCTAGAAATAAAACTGAACCAATTACAGGGGGAGACAAGGGAGAGAGGCCCGGAGCCAGGTAGCAACGCTTGAGGATGGGTGGCAGACTTACGTACCAAACAGGCACCAACCCAAGGTGATGTGCCAGGATTCAATGTTTCTTGTAGGTCTGCTCATAAGAAAGTAAACATATCCACAGTACATTTTGCACTTGCCAGTTTTCCCATATCATCTGAACGAAATCAATTCAGCCATGCCTTCGAAACAACCTAAAATCATAAAACATTAATTTCAGAAACTTGAATTGCACGGGAAGTGTTTAAAGAAACATTTAAATTTTTTTTTATTGGCGCTAGGTTACATGTTCTTTAATTTATTAGTGCGTTTTCGGTTTGACTGGAAATGCACCAAATCTATACTACTATTATAAAGAGAGAACAGAAACCTTTTGGCAAGGTAAACTCGGGAACCGCAGCGCCAATCCACATACCCAATACATTGTTGGAATCCTCAGGGTGTGTAGATGGACATAGGCGACTTAAAATAAAAATATAACGTAAATTAAAAAATTAAACTTTAAAAACAAAGTAGTCCCATAAAAAAAGCGCCGGCCGAGACGTAGCGCTGGCCGCGACCTAGCGATGCCGGCAACGTGCATGATGACGACAGGCGGGGAGGAGCGGTGACGAGCAGCGAGGAGTGGCGGTGAAGTCCGGAGCGCGGGGAAGAGCGGTGGCTCAGGTAAGGCAAAGGCGAGGCGGGCAGGAGGCGGGAGGCGGTCTGGGCAATGTCGGGGCGGGCGGGGTAAGGCAAAGGCGAGGCGGGCGGGAGGCGGTCTGGGCAATGTCGGGGCGGGCGGGGGTGGGGCGGGAGTGCCCCCAAGCCCGAAATGTTGCCCCCAGCCCCCTTTTGCCCCGGGCAACGCTGCCGCAATCCGGAAATGCTGCCCCCAGCCCCCTTCTGCCCCAGGCAACGCTGGGGCGGGCTGCTAGTACTCTAATAAGTAAATAGTAGGGATGTTCATAGCTCTTCGGTTTGTTAAACAACGTTTTCTTGAAATAATAAAAAAAAACTTTAGAGTTTGGTGAGTTATGAAACTCACACAGTTTTAAACAGGGAGGCTCCAGTATTATCAGCATTTTCACGTCCTCTTTTCTAGGCCTCCACATGTGGGCAAATGGTTCCTACATCCCCTGCATTTGCCACTGCTAGTTGACTTATAATGCGTGCCCCATTTCGAAACAGCTATGATCTGAGCTCCCACTGAGAACCTGATTCTCGCGCCCCACCGTTTGCCTCAAAAGGCCTCATTCTGCTGAAGAAGAGGTTTCACAGGTTGTCTTGAGTGTCCTTAGAATTCATTGGCTCAGGATGTCTTGCCCATGGTACATTTTACACATGGGGATATAGTGTTCAGACTTGCTAGACTGGCTTTTTGTGTCTCTTTCACAAAGTCATCTGCACTCTTCAGTTTAGAAACATTGGGTGGCTTCCAAAGGCATATTTAAACCTTCTGTAGAAATAGATGTCCACCCCAGGGATGAATTAAAAGGCCCTTCATTCAGAACACATCATCCACATACCATCAGCATCCCAGGTCCAGCTTCAGTTGACTTCAGTGAAACAAGCAGAATACTGACTTCTGGTGCTTCGATGGCAACAAACCTGGGATGTGATTTAAAAATCTGCAGTTAAATCATACTTATGAAAGAAAAGATATCGCTTTTATATTTACAGACTTCATGAAAGAGACTCAGTGCCCATATTTGTGTAAAATCTCCTAGCCCTAAAACCATACCATGGTTTGGTTGGTTTTTTCTCTCAACAGTGTGTATGTAGAATGTATATGTGTTTTTGCTGCATGCCTGTGTGATGCAGATCCCAGATTCAGATCTCTGTGGGACCATGCTGAAACAAATTGCTGATCTTTACTTGGAGAATGCTAATTATTTACAAGATATGGGGCCAAATTGTAATAACCTTTTAATGGTCACAAACACTGCAATATATAATACTAGCA
The DNA here is from genome assembly GCF_964263255.1 of Lissotriton vulgaris. Lineage (NCBI taxonomy): Eukaryota > Metazoa > Chordata > Amphibia > Caudata > Salamandridae > Lissotriton > Lissotriton vulgaris. The sequence goes on from NC_141699.1 coordinate 20,906,986, forward strand.
GCCCGCCCCGGCGTTGCCCGGGGCAGAAGGGGGCTGGGGGCAGCATTTTGGGCTTTTGTGCAGTCTCAGCCGGGCCCCCGCCCGCCCCGACATTGCCTATACCGCCCCCCGCCCGCCCGTTCGCCAGCCTGCCTCCCACCCGCCTGCCTCTGCCTTACCTCAGCCACGATCCGGACTTCACCGCCACTCCCGGGCCCCCGCCCGCCCCGACGTTGCCCAGACTGCCTACCGCCTCCCGCCTCGCCTTACCTGAGCCGCCACACCACTCCTCGCCGCTCGTCACCGCTCCTCCCAGCCTGTCGTCATCACGCAGGTGTAGGTCGTGGTTAGCGCTAATTCGCGGCCGGCGCTAGTTTTAGGGGATTACTTTGTTTGTAAATTTAATTTTTTTAATTTACGTTTTATTTTTATTTTAAGTCGCCTATGTCCATCTACACACCCTGAGGATTCCAACAATGTATTGGGTGTGTGGATTGGCGCTGTGGTTCCCGAGTTTACCTTGCCAAAAGGTTTCTGTTCTCTCTTTATACTAATAGTATAGATATAGATATAGATTTTACAGTGGCTGTCGCCAAAGTGTAGTTAACAATTAGGTCCGTTTTTTTGCAACAATTTTGCTACATTTGATGAATTTGCATAAAACTGTCTAAAAACAAAGTTCGTCCACCCCAGCTCCTTCGTGGAAAGTTTCACGCTGATCCGTGAAGCAGGGCCCGAGTTAAAGAGCAGGTTAGAAAACATTGGTTTCCCATGTTAATAAAAGGTGGCTGAAGGAAATAACACCAACTATTGCAAAAAGTTTAACTTGTGCCCCCTGCCATTCACTGCTCATGACATCAGACAATACCCCGCTGGGCGCTCACCACATGTTAAATGACATCACTGAGGCGTTCATGTGCCACAAGAAAAGCTAATGGTGGTAAGGTGCACATTGGCCATGGCCTTGTCTTCCCCCACTCCACCCTTGGTCTACGTTATTCAAGGTTTCTTGAAGGGTACGGTCGGTGTCCCAGGAGCAGAGCACGCGCAGTCGAGCCATGGGCGTCAGCCACCTGGGCCACGTGCCGGTCTACACCGCAACGATAGCTCAGGGACACGAATACACACACATCACTTCACACATCCCAGCAGCACACACACGGTGCGGAGAAGCCTGAGTCAGCAGCACCAGATTTATGAGCGCCCTAAAGCTAGGAGAAGCGCGCGCGGCGCTGCGAGGCAGCCATTGTGGAGCTGTTAACACAAGGCCTCTGTCATCAGAGCTGTGAACGTGTGCGCTGCATCTAAATATGAAAGCTCCATTGACAGAGCCATATCAATGTGTCAGCAGGGCCTGGCGCCTTGGCGTAGGCCACTTCGCCGGCCAATCACAGGGGCGCCTTGTGCCATCACTCTCCAAGGCCCAGCCAATGGGAGCTGGGAGAGGCCTCCATTTTATGGCCCTCAAATGTGCTTTCCTGGTTGAGCTCGAACAGTTGTGTGGGATCAGTCTGAGGGCGGGGGTGGCGATCTCTTTTGTTTCTTGTTTTCGTCAAAATGTCTTTTTCTGTCCCGCTTGTCACACTGCGTGAAAAGTGGATGTGATAATAGGGTGACGACATCAGTTACATCACTGATTACACGATTGGCCTTTTGGCGCCAAGTGATGCCAGTCAGTTAGCCTGAAAATGGTCTGGAATTGCAACAACTTACACACAATCGTCACTTATGTAGGGGTCTGCATCTTTTGAATTTGGCCGAAAAGTTTAGTGAAGTTCTTGAACTTGGCACTCCTCAAGCACTTAGAAAGTCGAAAAAGAACTGTTCTTTTGCAAGACAATTTTCACACTAAAAGTTTTTTTTTTCCAGAGATTGGTCCCCGCAAACTCTGCCTTTGTAGGACGTTATCTCGCACATAAAACGTCGCAGTCTGTATAAAGGTGACGCAGTTCCCGAAGTTGTAAAAAACAGAAATGACATAGTTTGCAGAAGTAACCCTTCTTAACCTTGCACGCCCATCAGAACTACTACCGGGCTGATGTAAAATGGAGTGAGTGATGGGCGAATGTTTCACTGTCAGGTGGTCTCTCTGGAAGGCCACGAGGGCTGGGGCTGGATCAGTCACCTGTCAGAGTACTGCAAAGCCAAGTGCTGCTTAAAACTTACAGGACCGAGCCTGCGCGCTTCCCGCATCCACTTCAGCCACCACCACTCCCTGTCCCTTCTCCCCACGTCCCTCCACCCTGCTGACTCACTTTTGTCCACAACTCTGGGGTTCAGATGATCATCTGAAGAGCTGAAGAGTCCCTTCTGGTACTCCTTTCAACCAACTGACGCCTTCCATCTCACCACCCTCGCACACTTCGAACCAGCCAGGCCGTCTCCCACCCCACAGACTGTGGGCACAGGCCACGCGCGCAGTCGAGTGTGCAGATGTGTCCGTGGCCTCCTTGCCCCCTTGCCCTGTGTGGTCCAGCTTCCGGGTCTATGCGGCACGTGAGGCTGTCCTCTGCCCCGGGCCGGGGGGAGGGGGGCTGGATAACATGATCTGCTTTTACGTCCTATGGCCCATATGTACCTTCGTTGGCCCCGGGGCTCTCACGATGCAAACGTGTCCAAACGACTGAAGCGCGCTGCACGCGCAGTGCCAGGCCCGTGTTATTCTATGCAAAGAGGGTGCGGTGGGTCGGGAAAGTGCAAACACCCTTCGAATGTCACGCAAGGCCTGATCTCCTAATGTCCCCGATCTGGCATTTTGCGGCACTCTAGGGCCCAATGAAAGCAGAGACACACAGTGGGCAGGTGCAAACTATGGCTAATGTAAGCAATCGCCTCAAAAGTCCACCCGTGATGTGATGTACCACGGGGCAGTCGTGGGCAGCCAGAAGCTTGCACTACAGCAGTGTCCCTGTGCAACACACCACTGCCCGCGTGCCTGTGGCATAATACAAACTAAGCCTTGCACAGAATGGCGCAATGGACGGGGGTGTCTTTGGCGTTGCGCAATGTCTTGCCATTCGCTAATGCGGCGCTGCAGAGTTTCATGTAGTTCTGGGGCACGTCGGTCACCCTGGCACGACGCTACGGGTTGTTTAGGCCTCAAGTGGGCAAAGAAGGCCCTGGGCTCTCCAGGCACTGACACAAACGTGACATCCCGCAGCGCTTCCCCACCGACCTTAACACACCCGGGTGTGAGCTCCCGACCTCTGTGCACGAGTTTCACGACTGAGGGAACCTATTTACACCCATGCATTGAATCCCAAGTGCACACAATACACAGATGCCAGGCAGTGCCTGACGTGTGCCTGACCCCTAACACAGTGGCACTTCCTGACCGAGGCACTGTTGCAGAATCTCACATGCCCGCATAAGGCTCTACAGGCAACCCCGCCCTCTATGGATAAATGCAGACATATTCAGGTGAAAAAGCAAGCAGGCTGTGGCTTGCTCAACCGACTGCTAAACCGGAGCCCCCTAAAGATGAATGGTTATTTCCCATTGTTCCATGGGGGGCAGGCGCGGGGGCACTCGAGGCAGAGAGCTCCGTGCAGGGCAGAGCCCGTGGCGAGAGCGCGGAGCTGTGTAATAGACACCGCTTAAGATGCCTTCACCAAGTCCGGGCGGGAGGGGAGGCCGAAGGTCAGAGCATCACACGCCCGCTCTGATGAGGCATTGGTACTTTCCCGGGACACCTGGTGGGGTGGGGGGGGAAGAAAGCAGAGTGGAGGCGGCAAGAGCAGGCGGGTGGCTCGGAGCCCAACAACTATTTACAGGAAAACCTCTGCAGTTATGGTTGAATCAGAGTCCCGGGTCCCGGGTCCCGGGTCCCGGGTCCCGGGTCCCGCCTCCCGGCTCCCGCCTCCCGCCTCCCGCCTCCTGCCTTGCCTTACCCGAGCCGCCACACCACTCCTCGCCGCTTGTCACCGCTCCTCCCCGCCTGTCGTCATCACGCAGGTGTAGGTCGGTCAGCACTACGTCGCGGCCGGCGCTAGTTTTTGGGGATTACTTTGTTTGTAAATTTAATTTTTTTAATTTACGTTTTATTTTTATTTTAAGTCGCCTATGTCCATCTGCACACCCTGAGGATTCCAACAATGTATTGGGTGTGTGGATTGGCGCTGTGGTTCCCGAGTTTACCTTGCCTAAAGGTGCAAGTTCTCTCTTTAGAATAGTAGTATAGATTTTCCTATGTACTAATCCCATTTTGGGAGTCAGAAATGTTTCCCGCTTCCTTGCCTGGAGGGTGTCGTTCTTCGTTCCAGAGGCATTGCCACTTGAACACAAAGTCATCTGGATTTGTTCATTCTCCAGTTAGACCAAGGGGGTATGGGGTTGTATGTCAGAATATTGGTAACAAATATGGTCTAATAGAAATATTGTGTACTAAATATTGTTTACAAAAATATTGTTCCTTTAGGTGTAGACTTTCTATTATTAACTTCAATGGGGCAATATGCATTAGTAAAGGATATTTGGGAGACAACATTTCTGTCCAACTATATTTTGATTTGGATCTTCTGGTACCTTACCTGGATGAGCCAGTCCACCAAGGCTGGTTTCAACCCACCTCTTTATATGAGCAGGCTCCTCCTGGAGGCCTGTAAAGGAGGTTTCTGGGCTGAGCCTCACTGAATGACATCACTGTCAACCTTCTCTGCTCCATCTTCATCTTCTCTGTAGGGTGCCATGACGTGCCACATTTATGTATTCCATCCCAGGTGTATTGCTGTGGTCTTGATGCTTCAAGGCTCCATTGCTTCTGGCAAGTCCTATTTGAACATTCAGAGGCACAGAGCATCCTGTATCCTAAAATATTGAAACCGCGGTGCTTCTGTACAACCCACTGGAAATCCCTGACTGGGATCTCATTACAAAATATCCTGTCAAGGTCCAGCACTCCCACAAATCATAAAGGCATTCTGAAATACATAAAAAATACATTATTCTCCAGCTGTCGGCACATTGCAAATTAAAAGGAAATTTGCATGAATTTTGAAGCAAGCGTGCTATTATGAAGGATAGAATTAATTTTAAATTCATTTTAAATTAGACAAATGAGCAAATTAGGGAAAAGACATTTGTAAATTTGTGCTAAAGAGAAGTGCTCACTAAGACACATTTGCCTTTGATAAAGGGAACAGATGTTTCGTGTCACCAGCTAGTGGTGCGTCCCACCCCCACCTCCATGAAAAATTCAAGGTAAAAGGCAGCACCTGCCCAACACGTTGCTGCATTTCAATTCTCACTCTCACCAAATCAGCTGGGCAATAGCCAAAGGATTATCACCTTGTAAAATAAAAATGTAATAAGGGTTTAGGGTGAACACTTAGGGGCTGATTATGATACGGACTGTAAATGCTCCGACCCGTGGTCGGAGCCTTTAGGGCTGCATCGTAATGGGCTGTTCGGTTTACTTTCTGACCGCCTCATTATCTTGGAGGTGGTCAGAAAGTAAACCTGCTAGGCATTCTGGCTGGCTTAAAAAGGGCTTGTAGAACCTGTCCACCAGCTAGAAGCCTGCAAGTAACCTAAAGGGCGGAAGTGATTCCGCCCTACATTGAAATCGGCCCCATAGTATCTTTATTGCACCGTTTAGTAGGCATGTTTACCTGAAACCATAATGGGAGTTGTAGGTATGTATATAGTATTTCTATATTTCAATCCTAGCCAAAAGGCAACCAAGCACTCTACATGGTAAAAGACAGGCTGAAGTCCACAAGTAAGAAGAGAGGAAGCTGAGTTGTGGATTGTTAATGCATTGTAATGTAGTGTTCTTTAAAGAGGTGAGTATTCAACTCTTTCATTAGTTGGAGCAGTATTGGGGCAGTCTTGATAGACACAAGGATGTGGTTCCAAATCATCGGTGCATAGATGGAAAAGTCTTGCTGTCTTGCTTTTTTCCTTTTTTACCACTTCTTAGTCTGCAGTGTGATGGCGTCCTGGCTGCTGGTGTGCTGAGAACTAGCAGAAATGGTGAGCTTGTCTGCAAGATAAGTTAATGATGGCTTTATAAATGATGCAGCTTCATTTGAAGCTGGTGCGAGCCAGCAAGTAGAGCTAATGAAGTTCCATTAGGATAGGGGTGACTTGGCAAACTGAGATATTTGGGGTTTAAAGCTGTGAAGGTCGAGATCATTGAGCCAGGTTTTTCTTGTATCTTGTTTGCTGTTCTTCGTAAATACAAGAAATTCTGTCTTGATTGGGTTGAGCTTCAAGAAGGTGCTGGACATCCAGGGCTGAATGATGTGTAAGTGGTGTTTGAAATTCAGAATGTCTGAATCAGAGGTGACTTTCAAGTAGAGTTGTTTATCATTGGCATATTAGTGAATATTGATGCTGTTTTCTGTGGGAAGAGCATCAAGAGGCTCCAAGTGAATATTGAAGATGACAATAGACAGTATGGAAACCTGGGACACTCCATAGATAATAGGGAATATTTTGCGACTTGAATGTGCCCATGTGAACATGTGTCAGTTTGAAATGTAGGAGGAGAACCAATGCCGGTGAATCCCATTCAAAACTATAGGGTGCGTATGAGAGTGGGATGATTAAGCGTGTCGAAGGAGCTGAGAGGTCCAGAAATATCAGGAGACAAGGGTCATCTTCATCTGTGTTCAAGAGGGCATCATCTATGATGTGTAAGGTAGTGATCTCTGTGCTGCAGTGTGATTGGATACCAGACTGGTAGTCATACATGAGATGGTTCAAATTGATGTGGTCTTGGAGTTGAACATAGACTGCTTTGGTAGGTAAGATGTGGCCAGTACTTTACAAGGCCATCAGGGTCTGGTGTAGGTTTCTTTAAGAGTGGTAAGATATGGAATGTCTTGGAAACTTTTGCGGAATTTGTATTGAATTAAGGAGAGATTGACAATGGTAAGTAATAGTAAGAGAATATTCCCAGAGAGAGCTCTGATGAAGGACGAAGGTGAGACATTATCCTCATAAGAAGTTGCTTTGAGGAAGTTTTTTTTTTTATAAACTTTATTTTTAACATTTTCGAGGTGCATACAGACACTTACATACCTGATAGCCACATCTACATCCGGTACATAAATGACATGTTCAGGTGAACCAATAATGACCATGGTACATACAAAGAGAGACATATGTCAAGCACAGTGGAATTCATAAGAAAAGCAATTCGGGGTTATTAGCACCGGCAACTCAAACATCATCATAGCAGAGATAAAGGACCAACATTTATCGGCTGATGCGTCATGTATCATGCTGGCAGTATTATTCTACTGTTGGGCTGCCTTGGTAGAGCCTCGACTTGTGAGGGGGTTCACTACCCACCGCTATGAGGACACACACCGCCCTTTAACCCCGGTCCGCAGAGACTTCTCCCCTGTCAATGTTGTCAGCATGTAATTCTGTAAAGGTCCCCAAATATTCTTAGGTCTGGACATACCAGGCTGAGTTTCTGCACAAACCTTACCCTGATCCTGACAGTACAATACATCCTGTAACCAGTCTTTGCATTTTGGGGCCCTCCCTCTCCCCCATCTACAAGCGATACGTCGCTTCTCAAGTAACAATGCGACATTGAGGAATTTTCTACAGGGTCTAGGCACCTGTTACGTGTAGCCCAACAATAATACCAATGGATCTTTGGTAAGTGTAGTATCTAGCATGTCTTCTAGGGCCCTGTGAACCTGTGTCCAGTATTGCTCCACTTGAGGACATTCCCATGCCTGTTGGGGGAAGCCTGCCTCTGGTCTCTTACAGCGTTGGCAGCAGTCATCAACCGCTAAGTTGAACCTATATTTGCGTGCCGGGTATAGTATATCCTATGCAGGAACTTATAGTGGATAATTTTAAAGTGGCAGCTCGATGAGATGTTACCTGTAAGTTCACAGCAGTAGCGCCATTGATCATCCTTCACCTCCCTCTCTAGGTCCTCACTCCAATGCCTTCTGGACGACCCTCTATCTCTGGTGTGTGCATCCTCAAACTACTATAAATGTGCGAGACTAAATGTGCCCCATCAACGCTGTTCAGTGCAGTGTTCAGTGGTCCCACACTGTCCGGTTCCCTGGGGTAGTCAGGGAGCAGCGCTTTCATACCCTCACGCAGCCTGATATAGTAGAAGATCTCCAACGGATTGGGCGTAGCAGTCCCAAAGAACAAGTCGCGTGACTGAAATTCACCGTTCACAAAAATCACCCCAGGTGGTGACGTTCAGCCGTCAGCACATATTTCGAAAGCCAGCCTCTTGCAGCACCTCCAGTCTGGGGTGATAGACAAGAGGCATACGAGGTGCATATAAAAATGGAACCCCCAGAGTGCGTGAGATTCGTTGCCATGCATCCATCATGGCAGTCACTGTGGTCGGCGGTCTGTCTAATGCAGAGATGGAAGCATAAACAATCCCGTTCAGGGGTAAGGGTCTAGCTATCCAGTATTCTGCAGCGAGTTGAGGCATAAAGGGGGTGGGTTTAACCCAATGAAATAAATAATAGGCTTGCGCGCTGAGGTAATATGCTTCAAAGTCTTGTATGTCAAACCCGCCCTTTGTATATGGTTGTGTCATAACAATCCATTTCAACCGTGGTTGCCGCCGCCCCCCAGACCAGCCTGATCAATTCTGTACGCAGCGTTTAAAAGAAATAGGTCCCTGGGTAATGAGGAATATTGAGGAAATAATATATAAATCGAGGCAGAATAACCATCTTGATAAGCGACACTCTGCCAGCCATGGATATTTGGAGGGCGATCCATCGCGTGACACTATCCTTCAGTGTCATGATCGCCGTGCCATAGCTAAGCCGCAGCGTTTCCTCCCTATCTTTGGAGATTTTAATCCCCAGGTACTTCAGGTCTGTGCTACACCATTCCAAAGGGTAGTCTAATGGAAAGTGCGGCACTGCAGGTGTTAGTGTATAGAATTGCGACTTTCCCCAATTTATTGTTACGCCAGAGAATCCACCAAATACCACGAACTCACGTAATAAAGCATTCAGTCTAGGCTGGGGGTCCGTGACATACAGCGTAACATCGTCGGCATAGAGTGACACTGATATGTGGTGCTGTAGGCAGCGGAAAGCGCAGTCATGATGCAGCTGTCGTATCCGACAAGCCAGCGGTTCTATCGCAATCATGAAGAGGAGTGGGGATAGTGGGCATCCCTGCCTCGTACCTCTCGTTATTGCTATGGATTCTGACAGGTGCCCATTTATTAGAATTTTGGCCGTGGGCTCAGTATATAACAGCTGAATCCATGCTAAGAATACCGGTGGAAATCCCATCCTCTGCAATAATGTAAAGAGGTATCTCCACTCCACAGAATCAAACGCCTTAGAGGCAATCAGGAAGACCGCAGCAAGGGGGAATTGTGGGGCCACCATCTGTATAAGCGAGAAGAGGGTAAGGAGGTTGTGTGAGGTCGCTCTAGTGGGAATGAAACCCAAAAGATCCGGTAAGATGATCTTCGTCATGAGGAGGGAGAGCCGGGTAGCCAGAACCTTCGCCAATATTTTCGCTTCACAATTTATCAGTGACAATGGCCTATATGAGTCACATGACCTAGACTTCTTATCCGGTTTTAATAGGGATGTAATTACCACTTCGCGCAGTGTTCCGGGCAATATTCCACTTTCTAAGGAATCCTCAAACACTTCCTTAAGTACTGGGGCCATGATATTTATATTGCACTTATAGAATTCCACCAGTATACCATCGAGGCCAGGTGCCTTCCCATTGCTTAGGGACATGATAGCATCCCTAATTTCATTTAATTCCAGAGGTGCACTTAGGAATTTCCTATGCACATCACCAAGCCAGCATAGTGCCACGTCCCCCAGGAACCCATCCAGATCTATCTCCCCCAATGCTTGTGTGGTGTAAAGGCGTTCGTAGTGTGTTTTAAAGGTGTCCACAATGTCATCATTGTCTCTACAGAGCTTTCCCTCAGGAGTTTTGATTTCCATAATTACATTAGTGCCCCGCATCGTGCGTATGACCTCTGTTAGCGCCCTTCCTGGACGCTCCCCCTCACCATATCTGCGGGCAACACAGTACTTTCTACGGAACTCAGCTTCACGCAATGCCTCCTCCTCATATTCTGTCATTTTGACCCTAAATTGCCGATGTGCCTCTCCCCAGTCTGTGCCCTGCATTTGGTGCTCTAGAACTCTTCGCAATGCACCACCCTCTAACCGTGACCTTGAAGGCCTCCCAGACCGTCGCTACATCATTAACTGTGTCCTTATTTCTAGGAAAAAAAGTCTGTGATGTCAGTTTCTATTTCTGTCCGAAATACGGGATCCAGCAGAGCAGTGGGGTGAAGACGCCATGCGGTTCTGGGGCGGTCATAGCCAGGCACAACCAATGTGACCAATACGGGGCAGTGATCGGAATGGGGTCTGGCCAAATGTCGGGCCACCATCACCTCAAGAGCCAAATCTCTGGTCAAAAAACAATAGTCTAGTCGCGCCCAAGTGCCCGTATATGATGTGAAATGTGTACCTTCTTGTTGCGTGGGGTCCAGGTATCTCAAACTATCTATTAGGTGCCCTTCCTCCAGTATACCCCGCAACGCCTCCCTCATCTTAGGGTGGTAAAGTGCCTGTCCATCCGCCCTATCCATCGTTGGTGTGATCGTCACATTGAAATTACCTCCCCATATATTGTGTCTAGACCCTGTATCCAATATCTTCCCCCATAACATCGTGAAGAATTCCGGAGGGTCTATGTTGGGTGCGTAGCAATTAACTATAGTAACAGTACTACCTCCCAGTCTCCCCCATATCATCACGTAGCGCCCAGCCATGTCCGTGACTTGTCCTAATAGTGTGAAGGGGATTGTACGTCTCAGCAATATGGCTGCGCCCCTAGCATAAGAGGAGTAGCTGGAAAAGATACGTAGTTCTGCCCATCTCTTGGCAAAAGAGGGGTTGGTGCGTGGCGGCATGTGTGTCTCTTGTAAGAATACCACATCAGCTCCATGTCTATCTAAGTAAGCTAGGACCTGTCTGCGTTTCCTAGCATCTTTAAGCACCCTGATGTTCCAAGAGAGTATCGTAAGTTTGGAAGCCAGTCGTTCACCCATCAGTGTGAGCAGTTATCCATGTGCCCTGCATAGACCATGCCCATGCTGCCATTCCTTCTAACCGTGCATCACCTATCAAGCCTGTTCATGTCTTGGCTACAGGTTTGTACAAACCATTCAAACCTCTCCCCTCCCCCACCCCACATGCCTCCCCGCAACAGCCCCCCAGAACAAACCAGCAACTATTTGCCATTGACCCCCCATCTCCCCACCCCCCTCCCACTGAAGCATCCCCAACTTGCCAGAATCATCTACCCACCCTCTTCCCCCTTCTACCAACCACAGAAACAGTGCCATCAACATGCTGACATGATGCAACACAGGGGAGCATTCATTGACAAAAGGACTCACTATGGCATCATTTTTATAAATGGTTTTGTTAAAAATTGTAGAATCTGTGTATTGTTTTGTATGAAATGATTTTAATTACAAGTGTATCTAAATTGTGTGCAATAGATATATTGTGAAATAATTCAATGTGTTTTTATTAACTAGATGTTACAAATGCATTTATATGAAAAAATCTTTAAAAAAAAATAAAAATTCGTGAAACGAAAGATACTGTAGGTTTCTGTGCATATCTAAATCACCGTGTCAATCTATAACATTAGAAAGTTATAGTTGGTTGTACTTCATAAACACTAAAGAGTGACATTAATGTGTAGCCCCTTTGGTCACAAACTTGAAGCTAAACATACAGAAAGGAACCCCCCCCCTTTTTTACTTGCTTTATACCCAGTCCTTTCTGTGATTCCGGGAAACTCTCTCTTTTTTGAAAGAAAAGCACACCCATAGACAGCATTAGACAGTCACACAGCCACAGCCTCTCCTCCAGGCCAGGAGTCATCGTGACCGCCCGGTGCTAACAGAGAAGGGGCGGTGGGGCCTGGGATACGTTACCACTATAAGTAAGGTGAGCCTCCTGGCGAGTAGGAATTGTCCTCGGCATCTCAGCCTGTTCCAGTTTCTCCTTTGTAATACAAGTGAGTCCTAAGTTCAAGACCTTCGTCGTGTAATTTGGCATGTCAATCATTGTTCTCATTCTCCTGTACATCGTCCTGGCGGTCCCGGTCACGGCCATTTGCTCCCCGCTGTGCCCTCTTCAGGTGCCGTTGATAATCCTCCACTTGAATGTTAGTAAAGAATCTTTGTTTACCTTGATGCGTCACGCGGAGACGTGCTGGATAAAGTAAGGCGTAGTCTATCTGTGCATCCCGTAGTTTCTTCTTTACATCAAGGAATTTGCGCCTTTCTTCCTGCACTAATGGGGTGAAGTCTGGGTAGATCGAGAATGTCACATCTTCATATACCAACTTCTACTTTGTGCGCGCCGCTCTGAGGGCTACGTCCCGATCGCGATAATTCAGCAATCGTACGACTATGGGTCATGGTGGTTGTCCCGGCTTTGGTTGTGGACCCGGAGACCTGTGTGCCCGTTCAACTATAAATTGAGTGGAGAATGCCTCCGCTCCAATAGCAGTTAGGAGTAGTTGTTCGATATATGTCTCCATGCGCCCAGTGTTGGTAGATTCTGGAATGTTGATCACGCGTATGTGTTTGCGCCTACTGCGAGCTTCTAAATCCTCATTCTTCCACCGAATCACTCGCAGTAGGTTATCCATCCTCGCTAATTGCGTTGTATGACTGGTGATGGTGTCATCAGCATCCGAAATACGCCTTTAAGCCTCCTTCAACTGTTCATCATGTTTATCCACTTTCTAGACAAGGGTGTCCATCCTGGAGGACATACGATCCACCTTGTCCACCACCGTGACGAACCCCTGCCCTATCTCCTGCAGTATTTGGTGCATATCAAGCTCTGGAGATGGGGTTTCGGTAGAGTCCCTGTCTGTGCCTTGGGGGTCAGTCATCGGCGAGGCAGGTTTAGAAACCTTTTTCGGCATAACAAAAGTAATTTCGGCTGTCGGGTATCGGGCTTCCCCATGCTGCCCGGTACTATCCAACGTCTCAGATGTCTCACAAGTGTCGGTCATCCGAGGGTGGGGTTACACCACAGGGGTCCCAGCAACACTAGGCAGTAGGGTAGTGCGTCGCAGTTTTGAATTACCCTGTGCTTCTAATAAGGCCACATTCTCACGTGGCTTACGCTTTCCTACCTTTCCAGTTCATATAGGGCATATAGTGACCACTGGTTCCACCAGGGGACACACTGCAATACAATCTGCTGCACTTACAGGTAGACACGTCCTCTTCCTCCACACCGCCTCAAATCTGGGCCCACAGTGACAGGATCATACACAGAAGTGCTTGGCAGGCCGTTGGTGGGATATACAGCATATGCCCCCTTCCCAGGGTAACACTATGCAGCCAGGGAGCAGCAAGGACGGAGACGTAGTGTCCTCGAGATATCCCACAGCGATAAAAGGTACAGCGATGACACGGAGCTCAAATGCCAGCCACGGGTTACACAGTGCCAGGGTCGGAGATTGCATCCAACCACGATCCGATGTGAGAGCCCCCTGCCCTCATGGAGTCGTAGTACCTACAGGAGTGCGCCACTGTACACGTAGCAGCATCGGCCCTCAATTCCTCACAGGGGCACAACACTTGTCCACCACAGGGCACGGTACACGCTGCTCCTTCACTATGTGGCAATTTCAATGGCAGCTTAGTGAATCAAGCACAGATTCCCGTCCGGCCGCCGGTTCCTTGCACGGCGCCACCCATCACCAGGCAGGCAGGCCTACATCCTGCGTGGCGAGCCGCGGACTTTCCTGCCAGCGACCTCCGCTCCCCAGTCGCCCTCTGCTCCAATGCTGCTCTCGCTGAAATCTTTTTTGTACCAGCGCTCAGCCAGGGGATGGCGGATCAGCACCAAAACTTCACCGAGGATGGACACAGGGGTTATGTGCAAGAACGCGTCAGTACTTTTATGTGGCAACTAGGATAAGGAGGAATAATTAAGGAAAATTGGCACAAGCAGCGGGAGCCTCACTAAGTGGCGGCCATTCCGCTTGTGTGCCCTCTAGCACTCCCAAGCTGCTTTGAGGAAGTTGAAATTGTTTGTGAGATCTGGGATACATTGAAGGCTGAATATTGTGGGATTCTGCAAGAAGGGGTGGATGTACGAAGTGAGGCAGGTTTGATGTTTTCGGTGTATTGTCGGATTTTCTGAATTTTATCACTGAAGATGAGGTTGATGGCATTGCACTTCTCTGTAAAGTGAGGAACAGGTGGGTCCAGCAGGGGGTTGATGCAGTACTAGCTTATCTTGAACAGCATTCTGCTTCCATTTGTGGCTTGATTGATGGTGTTACTTGGAGCTGAGTTTGGGCAATCCTAATGAATGCAGGGATGATGTTCCAGATCTTGGGTGAACACAACTGAAGGAGTATCCTCAGAAACCAGCAGTGCTATGTCCCACCAAGGTTGCAACATCCGAGAAGGTCAATTTATAAAAGGCGAACCAAGGATTCCTTTCAGGCTCCCATTTTATTTCCGATAGTAAAAAACTGTCCCAAAACTTCCCAAGAAGCTACCCGTAGCCACCATTATTGAATAATTAAAGTAGATCTTCTGGATGTTATTGCATTCAAGGAAACCAAATGTTACTGCATTCAAGGACACTAAATGTTCCACTCCGGCATTGCTGTGAAAAGATTTGCACTTGGAATGGTTTTGCCATGTATTTGCTGCCTTCTGGTACTAGTAGACATTATTTTCTGTGACCTTTGTTACCATCGGAAGACACAATGTTATTTCTGGAAGTGGTTGTTTTTAACTCAAGAAGGTTATGACTGAACCCCCTGTTCAAAAATCACCCATTCTCGAAGAAAGGCATTACTCTGATCAAAGCTAATAAAGGGGGAGATAAGGATCCTTTAGAAGGGTCCTTCAGTCAGTTCTGGGAGTTTAATGTCTTTGGAAATCCTTCCCACACACAAATATCTTGTCAGAAAGATTTAATAAAAGAAGATTTGGGAATATAAAAAGACAGAAACAGGTATACAAAGATTGCTGGATATTTTCCTAATCCACGCCAATGCACTTTGGTTTAATTCTCAACGTCATAACCATTATCAGTGGTTAAGGCATTCTCTTTAATGATTTCCATCTAGAAGATTAAGACAGAGCTGTTGTAGGCATCAATACTCATTTGGGATTCTTGTTCATGGCGAATACCCCACCAAAGTCAACATTCCCAATTTCTAATCATGACGGTAGAATTGCCATGGTCATATGGTTAAGATGGCCCCAGAACACTGAGAATCTGAAGTAGAGTGCTCTGAGTAAGGATGTCCATGCAGATGCTAAATTGTCAGAACAATCACAGTTAAACTATTGCGGGAGTGCTCCCAGATAAGAGGCTTTATCTTCTATTGTGGTGTCTGGTGGACTGTGAGCTGGACTTCAGAGCTCCCCTCCATTCACAACTAGCAAACCTTCAGAGAGTATCATCTGGGCTACTAACTCACCCAATTAGTCCATAGACTCCCTTTGAAATTACCATCATAAAGACTCTGAGATGCAAAACTTAATTGGCCAAAATGTCCTGGTTTTCAGTGACTACTCTTATCTAACTACTCCCCTGGATTAATCACTGCCCAGTTGTCTCCTTCATTGGTCCTGATGTTGTGTCACTGAACTTTGGCCATAAATGTCTCTAATAACACCAGAGCCCTGCACAGGGTTGCAGAGAGAACTGACTACATTAAGGAGTTTGTTTAAGGAACTACTGTGTAGGAACAGCCACACAGACTTTTCTTTCTGACCGTCTGCTTGAAATGGACGCTGCAGAGAATTTTACTGCAACTTATGAATGAAAGGGAATCTGTAATAATGTATAGCATTATGTGTGCACAGTATCTGTCCATGAGAGTACCTTCAGTACAGAGGATGGTTTCTCTTTTATGGGATCCTGTTCTGAGGATGTATTGCAGACATCCGTAGGGGAATCTGGAAGAACAGGTAATCTAACTATATGGGAGGCTTCCACCACGTTACTTTCCCTGAGAGTAGTTGAGTTAGATTGATAGCACAGCATCATTCCAGAGCCTTTGCATCACTGACACTGTTGATGCTGAGGAGAGAAATGACAATAAATATCAGAAGGTAATCAATACGGAATATAACCACAACAGTGTCCTTATGCCGCACTCCTTTTCAGTGTAACAAAGCAAAGGCACAGAAGATGCCAGTAGGACTTTCAGATTATATGCGGACACACACTCAACCACTGTTGTTCTCTACAGAGAAGGTACCGGTGTGTGATGCACTTAGTGAAAAAGCAGAGAACACAAGACAGATGTGCTTGTTGGAGGGTTGTGGTTGTACATGCAAGGATGAGCACTGAAATGTGGTGCTGCTTCAGTGAATAGCTGTACATTCTTGGAGTAGCTACTGATTGTATGTAAAGGGTGATTTACATCTGAGAATTGCAGCAGGTTTTGTGGCGCTTGTGTGTGTCCAGTTGGCCCTGGGACTGACCCCTGCATTCCGCCGCAACCCCTCGCCGCACCCGCTCCGCGGGTGCCGCTTCGCGGCTAAAGGAAGGCGGACACTGTGTTTGGCGCTGGGCTACAGGAGGCGGTGAGGAGGAATCGCGTTGGCTCTAGCAGGGACTCGGAGATCCAGGAGTCCCTGCTCTCACAGGTGCGCCAGCGGACGCGCCCACCACCAGCCACGCCCCCCGCCTGGTCAGAAAGAAAAGGCGCGTGTTTCCAGCGCCTCACGGGACCCACCTGAGAATTGCAGCAGGTTTTGTGGCGCTTGTGTGTGTCCAGTTGGCCCTGGGACTGACCCCTGCATTCCGCCGCAACCCCTCGCCGCACACGCTCCGCGGGTGCCGCTTCGCGGCTAAAGGAAGGCGGACACTGTGTTTGGCGCTGGGCTACAGGAGGCGGTGAGGAGGAATCGCGTTGGCTCTAGCAGGGACTCGGAGATCCAGGAGTCCTTGCTCTCACAGGTGCGCCAGCGGACGCGCCCACCACCAGCCACGCCCCCTGCCTGTAACGCCCTCTTATTTAGCGCTGTGCTAGGCGCTCAGCGGGACGCGAGCGGGACGCCGAGCGAAGCCCGAGCAAAGGGCGGGCAGTCTGTGGCAGTCAGGGGCTGTCTGGGGCTGGGCTGGGCCACCCCCCTTTCTCCTACGCCCTCCACGTCTTCTATCCCCCTGAGTCTAACTGCAGGCTCCGGACCCACCATGTCCACCAGATCCGGCAAAGCCTTGAGAGGTGGCGGAGCTAGTGCTATAGGGGGTGCCACGATGATTGGAACAATGGACAAATTCATCACCCGGGTGGCAACCGTCATTGAAAAGGAGATCGCAATGACGGAACGCCGCCTTTCGCTTGACCTTCTTCCATCGAAGCTGTCCTCCTTGGGAACTGTGGCTCATGCCCTATCGCCGCCTATCCCCCCCGCCATCTCACCCCAACCAGATGAGCACCAAATTGCAGTACTAGAGGCCGGACTAGACAGGATAGAAAGCCTCATATCACTTCCCACCACAGGTAGCTGCTGTAACGAGGCTATTGCTTCTGGCCCACCCTCATACATAGCCAGCCCTCTTGACAACAGGCCTATTGCGGCTTCTATTGTTCCCTCACCTCACACATCACCTCATCCCCAGATCCCATCTCCGCGGGTCCATAGGAAAAGGAAAAGGGGAATCAACACTAGGAGGGGGAATTATTCCATGCTTCACAAGCGTTCCAGGACAAAACAAAACAGGGACACTACACACCAAGGCACTGGGGAGTTGGAACCCCTTGGGTCTATAGGCCCCTCTCAGCATGCAGTCGAGCTCCCTACACCGTTACCCCTGCCCCCAGCCCCACCGGTTCTTGCTAATCAAGTCACTCCTCTCGAGTCTCTCGAGAATTTGTTAAAATCATTGTTCAACCCGTTACTTGACCAAGTTAGGAACCTGGGGGCTAGACTTGACAATTTTGAACAGGCAACAAGGGACAACTTTTTCTCCTTGAAAACCCTGCTGAAAGTGCAACCTAAACCTTCTGAATTCATCCCAGATAGGAATGTGGCTAGGGAGGCCCCTGTTGGCCAACCAACTAGAGTCCAGCCATCGTTGCCGGCTAAAACACCGGCCTCAGGGAAAGCCCTTGCCTCTGTCCCCCCGGCCGGTGCGAAGCGGTCGACGACCAGTGAACTCACCCATGTAGCTCAGGTGCACGGCACTACCCCCTCAGCAGTAACGGCACCTGTGCCGAATCCTGCTCAAAAGAGCCAACAGAAGAAAGGGACTGGCCTAAGTGCCCTCTCGGCAAATGCTGCGCCTGATAAAACTATTGGAGCAGCACCTGCCGCTAGGGCTACTAATCCAACCTTCCCTCCCAGAAATCCGCCTGTGCCTAAAACCCCCCCTTTGCTAAAAAATCCTCACCCAGCAGCCCCGGAGCATATCCCGCCACGCAAGTGCCCCCCGGTAAACCTTCCACCTGAATGCCACCCTTATGTGGTTGTCCTTACCAAAGTTCCCCTTTTAAAAGAATCCCAACAGGAAACACCCCAGGCGCTGAAAAACAAAGTCATTCACTGGATGAAAACTAATAGACCTCTTCCAGTGGGTGTAGATGGCCTGATCCTTGGGGTGCGCAGGGTGAGCTGGATCGGCCACGGGAAAAAACTCTTTGAGGGCGATTGCGTGGTGGTTAATTTTCAAGATATAAGAGCTGCCCACGCAATATGCTCCCAAGGCCGTACGGCTGGAACAGGGGTCGATGTTGTCGACCTATCTTTCTTTTACCCTAGAACGTTCCCGACCACTCCACTATGCCCTGTCGGGCCCCCTCCTCTAAACATCGCCCACGGCCTTCCCTCCCCGGGAGTCTTCGCGCAGCATCTCTATCCAGCGCCAGTGATGCAGAACTGGGGCTTCTGGGGCTGCTGACTCCTTGACGTTCCCGGGGATGATCTTGAGGTCCTTAACCCTGTTGTTGAGTCCATCCCCTCCCCAAAAACCTGCTGCCCCTCGACTGCACTACAATCCCAGGATACCGACAAGAATGCCCCAGAGCAAGGGGAAATCGGGGAAGTTCCCGGCTTACTGGTTGACCCTCCCGTTGTGGGGGCTGCGGAGACGCTGCCCCCCGTCGAGAACCGTAGCATTGCAGCTGTGACGGACCCCTCGTTTAGGGTTTTCAGCTGGAATGTGGCGGGTCTCGAGAGGAAGTTAGCGCTCCCTGACTGGAACTCGCTGGTGGAGCAATACTCCATATGCATGTTCCAGGAAACCTGGAGCGGGGTGCCCCTGCATAAGGCAGGTTACTCCACCCACTTTCTGCCAGCAGCCCCTAGTGCAACCGGCAGGGGCCGCCCTTCGGGTGGCCTCCTAATTTGGGTGGCTTCAGAACTCAACTGCAGGGTGGTGGAGCGGGACACTAAATGCCCTGATCTCTTGAACATAGTGCTGAAAAACTCCCAAGGCCGAGTTATTTTAAACATTTTTAACATTTATGCCCGAGGCACAAAGGGGGGCAGAGAATCTCCAATAATATCCTGCTTAGAAGCCCAGCTCCGCTTAACACCTCATAGGTCCTGCACCCTGGTGGGGGGCGATTTTAACTGCACTTTTGAGCCCCTGGACCTTGAAATCTTATCTGATCAAGAGGAACTCGATGCCAGGTGGGGGATCCCATCTCTTGAACTGAATCCCATTAAAAGGTGGTCAGAAGTGGCCCTCCAGATCAATTCGATAGCCATGGAGTTTGGCCTGAGGGCCGCCAATGGCAGGACTGGGTCTGACAAAGCCGGGGTCCACACTTACAATAGGCCAGGGCACACGTCACGGATCGATTACCTTCTCCTTGACATTCATCTGTGGAGCATGGTGGAGGACATGGTGGTTATACCATCTGTCGAGAGTGATCACAATCTTCTCTCTCTCACCATGTCCCACAGGTGGATGTCCTGCCCCGTGACTAGAACTCCCTGTAACCCCGCCCCGGACCTGTCAGTAGTTGCCAACTGTGGTCGGCGGCTAAAGTGGGCAAAGTTAGCACTCTCTGAGGAGAAAACCTCTGCCATTAGGCAGCTTCTTGCCTCAGCCCTAACAAACTTGGACATCCAGGTGGACGGGTTGTCGGAGGTGACCCTGAGGTTCTGCACTATAACCCAGGTCATTGGCGATCTTTTCGTAGTGCCAGTCAATACAAATAGAAGGAAACCTAGCCCACAAGGCAGATTGGGCTGGTTCAATCAGAAGTGCAGGGAGGCGAAGTCACTTCTCATTGAAGCAGTAAAATCTAAATTACCATCTAGGACTAGGGTGGCCAGGAGGCACTATGCACTCTGTCAAAAAAACGCCAAAATAGAGTGGGAGGATAACTTCTGGCAGGACCTTCTGACCGCCAGTCGAGGGAAAGACGCAAAACGCTTCTGGGACCTGGTGGGAATTAGGAACCGTCCTGACGACACTTTGAGGCCTTGTACCATCAATGCCCAAACTTGGTTCTCCCACTTCCAAAAACTCTATTCTGCCATTGAAGGCCCTCTAAATGACCCCTTTGCCACCCCGCCCTCTAGTCCGATCCAAGACCTGGAATCCTTTACAGTTTTGGAGGTCACAAAACAGATCAAAACTCTGGTCCCACTTAAAGCAGCTGGCACGGATGGCCTCCCAGGTGATCTCCTTCGAGCATACTCGGAAGAGTGGGGGGTAATAATTTCTGCACTCCTCAACGCAATTGTCGCTGGAGGTCCGGTGCCAGATTCGTGGAAAGGTGCTGAGGTGGTCCCCATTTATAAGAAGGGCAGTAGGGACCTACCTGGGAACTATAGGCCTATAAGCCTAATAGATTCGTCCCAGAAATTGGCGGGGAAAGTGATTTTGGGGAGGATTACGCAATGGGTGGATGAAAACCACATCCTGTCCGACATGCAAGCTGGGTTCCGCTCAGGTACCGGAACCATCGAACAGGTATTTAGGCTCCTGCTACTATACTGGAAGGTGGTGGAGCTAGGCAAAGGCAGTCTTTATTTGGCCTTCATTGACCTAAAGACTGCCTTTGACCTGGTTCCCAGGGAGGAACTCTGGAGGGTGTTACACAATCTAGGGATGCCCCGGTATTTATTAAACCTCCTTATCAAACTGCACAATAACACCTATGCCCAGGTTAGATGGGGGCTGAACGGGGAAAAGACCGATAAGATCAGGGTCGAGAGGGGAGTAAGGCAGGGCTGTGTCCTGGCTCCTACCTTATTTTCCCTCTATATTAATGGGGTGGTAGACCACCTACTCGGCGAACCAGCAGACGCTCCCACTCTGGGAGGCGTAAAAATTCCAACCTTGCTGTTCGCCGATGACACCCTCCTCATCTCTAAAACACCCCAAGGTCTCCAGACATTGCTAAATCGCTTCCAGGACTTCTGCACCTCCAGGGGCCTTGTCATCAATGTTGAAAAGACTAAGTATTTAGTTTTGCACCCGCTCCGCAAGCTTGGTCGTCCCCCTATTTTGAATTCGATACCCCTAGAAAGAGTGGCAGAATTCGATTATCTGGGAATTCGACTCAACGACGTGATGAACTGGAACGCCCATATCAACAAAATGGTATTGACCCATAAAAGGGTGGGGGGGGCTCTTCTCAAAGAGTTTAACAACTCAACTAAACATTGTGTTGCCCCTCTACTTGATATTTACAAAGCTCGTGCGGTCCCTGGGTCACTGTACGGAGCCGAATTATGGGGCCTGGGTAAAGTGGATCTACTGTGCAAGGCGGAAAACAAATTCATCAAAGACCTCCTTGCCATACCATCAAGCAGTCCGACTATCCCAGTGCTCATGGATGCAGGCTGTAAAGCAATAGGGGACCAGGCTCGCCTTCGACCCCTCTTGCTCTGGGCCCGTCTGTGGAGGGTACCGGAGCTAAAATCTTACGCTGACGGCCTCGCTGAGGTGATGCACTCCGACGGATGGCACAGAATCAAATGGCTGAAGAACATCAAACATCTTCTAGGGGATCTAGGCTTGGATTTTTGTTGGGATAGCCACTCCGCTCCCCCGAAGGAGACCCTAAAAAGACTGTTCTGGGAGTGGGTCCGCATGAAGCGCAACAGCAATCAGCACCACTGCAAAGCCACCGCAGCTTTTCTGATGATAAAAGATGTTGTTGCCTACGAGCCATACATGGACCTAATAACAATTGCCATGGATCGGTCCCTGTATATCAAATTTCGGCTGGGGCTGCTACCCTTGGCTGATCTCTGTTCCAGGTGGAATAACTCCCAGCCCTCTTCACGATACTGTGCTCTCTGTCCTGACAAACCAGAGACTGTGCCACATTTCCTCTTTGAATGCCCTGATTACGGCCGACCAAGAACACGTTGGCTCGGCCCTATCTGCAGAGAATTGGGTACTCGCCAGCACTCTGTTGCCCTTCGGATTCTTTTAACTGACACAGCCCCCCCCGATTGTTTGTGCCGTTGCCAAGTTTTTAAAATGGGCCTGGTTGATTAGACTTAGAAGACTGTCCGTATCAATTTAATCTTCTTTTAACTAATTTATGATGGTCTAACGTGTTTTAATGCTTTTACTTATTGTACAGTCATACTCTTTTCGACATGCTGTTTTAACCTTTTGTATCGCTTTTATGATATATGCATATCGAAATAAAGCAATCAACCAACCAACCGTAAAGGGTGATCATTTCAATTAATCTTAATATACTACTTCTAGTAAGCACCATCAAGGCAGGCGCTTAACTCACCAAGCCTGGGAGACCGATTGTCTCTGGCTGTGGCTCAGTCCTTGAACCCCTAGGACTGTATGTGAACTTCTTCCTTAAGGACTTTGTACCTGACACTGACTGCTATATCAGGGACAGTATGTCAATGATCAACATAATTGAAAATCATCCTTTTGATCCTGACAATGAGACTCTATGTACGTTGGACGTAGAGTCTCTATATACAAACATTCCACAAGAAGACTCACTATTGGTTATGGAATCTATATTAAACAGAAGACCATGCCCACACACTGTGCCCACTCTCTTTATTCTACAACTTTTAGAGATTTGCCTAACAAGGAATTTCCTTGTCTTTGAAAACCAGTTTTATCAACAGGTGAGGGGTACCTCAATGGGTGCTATTTTTGCTCCAACTCTAGCAATTCTTTACATGGATTTAATAGAATGTAATACCATCCTGCCCTCCAGAAATACATTCCACCAAATCATAATTAACTGGAAACGGTATGTAGACAATATTTTTCTTATCTGGGGTAGTGATGTTGATGCCCTTGAGTCGTATCTCCACTAGCTGAACAATAACTGCAATGGCCTTACATTCACTCTCACTCACAGCAACACAAGCATCCCTTTTCTGGACCTTTGGATCAAACACAAGGAAGGTTTCCTCTTCACATCACTTTTTCGGAAACCGACTGAACCCAACACTTTGCTCAGTTACAATAGCTGTCACCCCAGAGCACTGAGAGATAGCCTTCCTTATTCACAATTCCTGAGAATTAGGAGAAATTGCTCTCAGAAAATCACTCTCTGCCAAATTGACATTCAGGGGGTACCTGTGCCGCTTGGTCTGGAATGTCATGAAAAGGGCGTGGTATTGCCCACGTCAAACCTTGCTGGAACCCAAACCCAAAAAGATAACAGAACGACTAGTGTGTGTCACTAGCTTTTCTGCAGTCTCCAATACAGACCGCAAGACAATCAGAAAAAACTGGCCCATTCTGAATGCTGGTACTCTCAACTTGAAGATACCCATGTTTAACATTTAAGAAGAGTAAAAATATAAAAGACCAATTAGTGAGGGATGCCCTCCCTCCGACCATTAACCCCAATCCAAAATTGCAAGATCTGTGGTCCTTAGCTCCCCTCAGGGGCCACTCAAAATGTGGAAACTAAGTTGTTTGTGACTATGCCATCGAATGTAAGTAATTTGTGTTTAAAGATGTTAAAAATACACTCAAGAAATTTACTAATTGTAACACGTGTAATCTAATATATGCCATCTTCTGCCCATGTAACATGATTTACGTGGGACAAACAAAACAGAAAATCAGGCTGTGCATCTCACAGCATCGTAGCAGAATTCGGTGCAAACCAGCAAATGCCCCCCTCGTTGAGCATTTCACTGACAAAGGGCACACTGAAAATGACATTCGTTGGACCGTGATTTGTCAGGTTATTTTACCTCCAAGGGGCGGCGACCTGACCAGGATCCTAAATAAGGAGGAACTTAAATGGATTCTGAAGACAGATAGCTTGAACTCAGGCTTAAACCTTCTTGAGGACTGGACCTCTCTGATATAAACTCTTACTTGAACTTTACCTAAGGTTGGACATTTCTGCTTTAAACAATCAACACCGCTGTCTGCTGCACCATACTAGAATGAGTGCTTCAAGATTGTTCCGTGTGCATTTTAACAACCCAGAATAATTTTGTGTCTCATGTGGTTTATCGTTTCTGTGTTTTGTATTTTGTATGCTCTGACTATTTTGTGTACGTTAAAAACTTTTTCCCCCTTACATTCAATCACCATGACCACCTTATGATGGCCGCCATCCTTACTTAACTGTGCACTCCTCTTCCATTGTTACTATAACCATGTGACATCCTTAGCCAATCAGGATGCACATATCTCCTTAAGGAGGCCTGTTCGAACACTGCCTGCTCACCTTCCTATCGTGACTGCGCGACACTGTACGGTTCCATTGGTAAGTCCACACAGGATAGCACAAGCGGTTTACTAACTGCGAGATATGGCCCGCCCTGACCCCATCCTCCACCTTTCTTTACAGACAATTTTTCTATCACTGAAGCGATCGCCTTACTGCCTTAAATGGCCTGACGCTTCTTCAAGGACCCCGGTTCTGGTAAGCCAATAGCCTGTATCCTGCCACACACTGATATCTTGCCCGATCCCGGCCCCTGACAGTATAATTCTTACAGGGCTACCGACCATCGCAAATCTGTTGCACGATAACGTTTCAAGAGCCATGGCCCTTCCTGGCTCAATCACGGTAAGCGCCTCCTTATTGCGATGACCGTCTTCACCAAACACCACAATCTTTAACGCTGCTAAACACGTCGCGAATTTCATGGTATTTCAGGTTTTACGGTTTTCACTTCCATTCTTTGATTACCCATCACCCGAACAATGTCTCCTTGCGGATTGTTAGATATTACCTTAGTGCGCAATCCCACTAGCACTTTTCACGTCGCTTTTCTCACGTTAAATCCATCTTGCCCGGATCAGCTCCCGTTTTCCATATAGCCATCACCCGCACATTGGCACTTTGCGGGTTATTACTTATCACCTTCCATCCTCACTCCATGCTCTAGGCAACTAGTCTTCAATGTTCACCCATTCACCGTTTTTGGCCTGAATACCGCTTTGCACCTCAACTGAATGTCTCGATCCACAGGCGGTTGAAGTAATTCAGTCATGGATAGATCATATGTCCTGTGCAATTGTCTTCTTGTCTCAGGCACATCACCTTGTTACAGGTTGCATTCCCTTTCACTGGCATTAGACGGAACCGACACTCTGTGGAAACAATTGTCTTTCCGAATTATCCACCTCATTGGTCTTCTGTTGTCCTTTCCTTCCCTTTCTTTTCCCCTAGGCAAATGAGGCTTGTATTTATTAGGCATTTATTACATGTCCTGATGATCCCCATACTGGGGTAGTGGGATCGAAACGCCGTCAACAAAATTGAGCACCGTATACATTTATGA
Organism: Lissotriton vulgaris; assembly: GCF_964263255.1. Taxonomy (NCBI): domain Eukaryota; kingdom Metazoa; phylum Chordata; class Amphibia; order Caudata; family Salamandridae; genus Lissotriton; species Lissotriton vulgaris. The sequence goes on from NC_141699.1 coordinate 20,932,700, forward strand.
ACCCAGATGTCACTTAAATATGTAAAGGTGTACTAATCTTTTGTTTAATAATTGAAACCGTGTAAATAACAGAACCGTAAGCTTTTGCCTAAAAGCCCTTTGTGTTTTACGTTTTCCAACTGCATGTTTCATGAATGCTAGGTAGGGTACAGGCTTGTGCCCAACCTTGTAAATTGCTGATGAAATTGTTGATACTACCAAATGAGTAAATATTAGACCTCTGTCCGGCTGGATATGTCACACCAATATAGAAGCGACTGTGTCTATATTTATTAGATTGTATTCCTATACTTGTAAGGGACCACTGTTGTTTAGAAAGTAACTCACCAAGCCTAGCATTCATGAGCAATCAAGGCTGAAGGCTGTATGGATTTGAATCACAGATACTGTACAGCACACATAATTAAAAGCAATAATCTCATTGTTCAGTCACAGCCACAGCTTTTACAAAAAGAGGCATCTGTCTTGCACACATTAACACATGGCAGTTAAAATTAAGATATTGGCCAGATCAAAACTGGCCTGCTTATTTTGTAAGGTGATAACATGTAAATGATGCCATTCTCATTCTATGATGAAAAGGTTAACTTTGGATTTTCTAAGTCTCACGTCGTCTCCTGTGCTCTACGTGTACTGTTATTAGTCAATGGGGTTAAGGTACAAAATGGAGCATTACCAATCATTGCGTTTGTGACGATACATGTGCCCTTTGTCCCAAATTTTCATCAACTCAGTCAACATGATCCCAGGAGTCTGAGAATATGCAAAGGAGAACCAAACGTGAACTCACCAAAGGATCTGCTACCTCAAATGAGTGAGCTTAGAGAGCCAAAGCGAAAGTACCAACAATCAAAGGAGTCTTTGTGTCCTCTTAAGAACCAGAGAACCAACCATCTGTGTCTGGGGCACTGGCAGTGTCATGCAGTTCAATGGAGACCAAACGCCACTGGTTCCTAACTCAGTTTTAAAAGCATTGGGTCTCAGCCTAGAGGACATTAGATAGGATGTGGGTATATGAGGCAGATCTCTATGTTCTTTTTGGGCAAAAATTGCACATGTGAAGTCCCACAAAGGCAGAGATCATAGAGAGTCAGTCAGAGGCATTGTATGCTCATCGAGCTTGTAGCCCTGGAATTTTCTCAGAAGGTCATTACATTCAATGAGCATGGCCAATCTCACCAGCAGTGCTGCAAGGTGCTTATGGCTCCTAAGTTTCTAAATTCCTTTTAGGAACCTCCACTTTGGATTCAGTCCACTGACCCTGCTTCTGTCTTCATGGCTTAGACTGTGGCCCTCTCCAGAGTGGACACTCCAGCTTTCATTTTCTTACAGGAATGAATCACACCAGCAGAAGGTCTTAGAAAATCCTAGAAATGACCCTAACCTTGAGTGAAACAGCAACATGTTGCTGCAAAAGATCTCTCTGGACTGGTGCAAAGAGCTCCTTCTCACGCCCACATGGAATACAAGGTACTGGCTCTTTAGATCCTGTATTTACCTTACTTTGAGGGTACTGGTGTGGAGGGAATTCAAGCAACCTTTAAATTTTCTTAATTTTGACAAAGAGCATCTTTCCATATTGGACTTTCAAAGAGCATGGAAGCAGGCTGAATTAAATGGTCAATCTACTGGTATTGGGAATCAGAATCCAAAATGATACCCTTGACTTGCAAGGATGTTTGTCCTGACAGTTACATGGACACATTTGTCAATCCCCTACAAGCTATCAACCAGAAGATATTCCCAGGAATATCCTTTCTCTAAGGAGACTGATTTTTACGGATTATGAACAGTGTACACTTGCCCATGCTCACAGTTTTCCAGTTACACCATAAACAATTTCTTGGTTTTAGGTCGAGGGTTCGAGTCCTCTTGTATATACTTAAGTATATACTTATATGTGTCTGTACTTTGTGGGGTCTGGAGATGAGCCCTAGGATTGATCTGCTTCCGCTGAGGGACTTTTTTTCTATGTAACTGCCTCTATTTAACTGTCTTGATGGAAATCGACCAGTAGAGGTCAGTAAAATACCAGAATTGCTTTCTGCTGAGGGAATTTTTTGTATTCTGCAGGCAACTGCCTCTATTTAACTTTCTTGACAGAAAACGGCCATCAGAGGTCAGTAATCTTGATTTTTCAGTGATATGACCACAGAAGGCCCTGATTTTATATTAAAAAGCAGAGCTTTGGAAACTTACTGGTGTTTGCTTTGGCACCCTCTCGGCTTTGAGAAAGTTCTTCCCTTTGCTCCCTAGAGAGGCCAAAGAGACGGTAGCCCGTGCTTTGATTCTCTCCCGCCTCGTTCATTGGCATTCCTCGTTATCTGCTGAAAAAACTGCAAATCATATGAAATGCCGAAGCTAGACTCCTGTTTAACCTTTCTAGGAGGTCTAATGTGCGGCAGCATATGCGAGATTTGCACTGGCTGCCGGTGGCTCAGCGGGTACAATGCAAAGCCCTTATCCTTTCGCACAGGATCCTTCAAGGCCAGGGTCCTGCTGATCTTAGGAGGTGCTTTACTCTATATGTGCCCAATCTATCTATGCTTTTGGCTTCCCTACGTTGGATGGACATTCCGTGTTTCCGCAGATCATGTTTGGGATGACAGTCTCTCTCTGTTAAAACTGCATCGGCCTGGAATGCGCTCCCCTCGGATCTCCAACTTATTCAAATCAAATCAAATCAAACAAGCTTAATTCAGTATATAAATTTATAACCATGAAAGCATACTACATATATAAAAGATAACAAGCAACCATCATAATCATTTCAGAAGAATACAATGATGTGACAGATTTACACAAGAGCATGTTTCATCATAAGTGTATGCAACGGTACACCTAAAAGTTATCCCCCCAAAAAAATATACAGAATGGATCATACAGAGCTTCACTGAACTCAATAAAATACATACAAATTTAAAAAAAATCAAGGAATGGCTGGATGATATTTATAAAAACATTGGATCAAAAAATGTGTGACAAAAGAATTATGAGGGAAATTCCTACTAATCAAATTCAATTCCAGATAAGTAAGATCCTTTCTCCGTTTAATTGCCATCAGGGTAAAAAGGATCACTGCATTGCATATCGATGAATTTACCAAGTTACAAACATGATAAAAGGCAGATTGATAAAAGTACAATTTATTTGATATAAAAAGGGGTCTTAAAATCGATTTGCTGATGTCCCTGTAAAAGTTACAAAAAAGTATAAAGTGCAAAGTGCTCTGAGGGCTTGTACCATCACACGGGCACTTAGGTAAATATCGACTCAACTTTCCCATCTCTGGGAATGCTACTTGAAAGTGGAGTGTACCCAACCTTAATTGCGTTAGATAGAATCTGTGCTGTACATTACTTGTAAAAATGAGATATGCTTGTTTACCAATGAGTAGTGGTCCATTGCAGTATGATTTAAAGCCTGATTTTGTACTAAGTTCGGTTAACCTCTTAGTTTTTCTGCATTTCTGGAATCTCCTCTTCAGCTCAATCTTACCATAAATCTGTATACTCACAGGGTCTTTAACGTGGGTTACCATATTGCACTCAGTCATAAGGCTACAAATGTGATGCAGCCAAGGTATGTTCCTATAGTAATCTAATGTGAGCAATCTAACATTATTTCTTTAGTGAAATGAGCTTCCTCTTCAGTGAAGATTCAGTGCCACAATAAAAGGCCCGCTACACCAATCAAGTCGATTATGTACGTTGTATTTAGCTCCTTATGAACTATGTAGGTCGATGTCGGACTGGGTACAGATATAACCTGTCTCAGGAATTTATTCTCGAGAGTTTGTAATGGGGAAATATCTGCCATACCCCATAATGCTCCTCCGTAGCATACCCCTGTAATGCATTTGCTTCCATATAGCTTTTGTATTTCACGTATGGGCTTATTTCCTATTTTCTCAGAAAATCTGAGAATCGCCTCGCTAGATCTCAAGAACTTAAGTTTACAATGATTTACATGTGCAGCCCATGGTCCCTTGCCATTAAAAAGTGACCCCATATACTAAAAAGTAGATGTTCTTTCGATTTTGTTCCCCCCAACATAGTGGTTTCTATTTTTCGATTTTATTTTCCCACATGTCATAACCAATGTTTTACTCAAATTCATTTTTAAGTTCTTTTCAGTCATGTGGGATGTAAATTTATCAATCAAGATTTGGAGGCCATTTGCAGTCCTAGATATTAGGACTGCATCATCTGCATATAAGACTTTGGTCTTTTTAAAAACGTTTAAAGACATATCTGTTCAGTCAGTCCTGCTAATGGCTCCTGCTTGCTTCACCCCAGATCACTTTTGCGCCAGGACACTCCAGAGTATTTGTGCATGCTACAAGCTCTTCATTACATAACATAACATACCATTTCCCACTGAAAGGCAATATTTCTCTCCATTTATTCCCATACCTGGCATATCACACAGTTTGGTGCTTACTTTCCCTCCAGTTAAAGAACAGTAGATGTTTTTCAGCACCCAGGCTAATGTGCTACATAGCTAAATACATATAAGGTCCTAAAGGTGAGACCAATTGCATTGCAAATGCTTGTTTCTTTTTTCTAGTAAGAAGAGATATACACATTTCTTATTTCCGAGCCCTCGCCTACAGTGTCCCATTTGTGTCATTTCTTACCAAAGAGCCACAGATCCCCATGCTTCTAATGTTGTGGTGGACCCTCCCGCGGCCCTTGCTCTCGTCTAGCAGTCTCAGCATGTACTCACATCTGGGACAATAGATCATGCTGACCTGGATCCACAACACTACCCATCACATCTGTCCTGATGCTGGTTTCGTACCAGAGCTGTGGCTTTTGATCCCAGAGTTCAGCTAATCCACTTTCAAAATTATTGATATCCAGAATGCAGCAGTTTCACTTTAAGGCTTCATGGGGGATTTGCCGCGCTTTATAAATGTCTGATTGATTGATCATCTCCTTTTTAAACTGCCACTTAATTCTCAGTGGAGGTAGCTATAGCAGATGGTATTCAGCATTTTGGATCTCAATGAGCATAATACATTTAGTTTCCCCATGTAAGAGGAATGTACCTCAAACCAGTTAAGGGTTTTAGCTCTTGATATCCCGGTGAATGAATGCAACCTCTGCAGGAATCTGTGCTTGACATCATTGTAATAAGTTTTAATTCTTGCAAGTCCACTCAGCTTTTCAGCTTCACAATATTGATAAAATCAGTACCATTGATTTGGGTAATAATAAATGTTTCCCATTCAGTGCCTAGATGGCTCTCAGGGTGACCATGTGCTTTACAAATCTATGTTATAATACAAGATGGAAATACAGTAGTCCATTTATCTCCTGTTAGTGCAACACATCAGGCTCTGGAACACTTTTCTGTCTACTCATTGTAGTGGGAGAAACATTATTGAACATTGATAATATGATGTGAGGCAAGACCCTAGTAAGTAGTGGCTCCTCTAAAGAGGTGATGAGGCTCAGCCCCACCCATTAGAGAAATTGATATTTACTGGGGTAATAGCAGTTCACAACATTTTCAGCAATGGGCACCAGGGATCATGTAGTGCACATGTGTGCATAGGATCAACAGAGAGATAAAGAGCCTGTGCACAATTTAATGCAATACCAATGTGTGTGTCTGGCATGGATGCAGCTACTTGGAATCTTTCTCTAGTTGCTTCAAAAGACTCCTTGCTTCAAACTTTAGTTCTTTAACAACACAGACTCAATATTAATGTAAAATAAATATAAAACCCCACACATTGAGATCTCCCTTCTTCTTAACCTCCCTCCATTCCAGTTGAGGTACGCAACAGGTTATTTTACTGGAAATGGAACCGGTGACCTGGAGGTCACACACAGATCATTCTCTTTTTCCCAAACCACCATGCTTTATCAGGAGACTGAGGAAAATGTGGGGTGGGTAAAATGTTGAGGTTCCACACAAATTCCAGAACTTTCCATCACAGAAATGTGAGGAAAATGTTTTTTTTTGTACAGAGACTGAGGTTTGTAGGGGATTCTGGGTAACAGAACCTGGTGAGAGCCACACAGGTCACCCCATCCTGGACTCTCCTGGGTGTCTACTTTTTAAAAAAATGTATGGGTTTGCTAACTTTCCCTAGGTGCCGACTGATTTAGGTTTCAAAATCCTCAGCAAGGCACATTGCAAAAAAAGGGTCAGTTTTCACTAGAAAAATGTGATATGTCCATGTTGCATTTTGGACCGTTTCCTGTTGCAGACACTAGGGCTACTCACACAAGTGAGGTACCATTTATATTGGGAGACTTAGGGGAGCACAGAATTGTAGAGCAACTGTTATTACCTATTGACTTTCTATGCATTTCTGCGTTCCAAATGTAAGCCAATGTGTAAAAAAGAAGTCACTGTGAAAAATGTACTATAATTCACATGCTAGTATGGGTACCCACAATTTAGGAGATGTGCAAATAGCTACTGCTTCTAACCTCTATATTTGTTCCCATTTCAGAAATACATAGGTGTTCTTGATACCTATTTTTCCACTCTTTATAGTTTACCAAATGGTTTGCAATATGCCCGGGACACAATTTTAAACCATAGCAAAACGCAGCTCAGTTATTGGCTCAGGGTTCCTCTGGTTCTTGGTGAACCTACAAGTCCTATATATCCCCATAGCCAGAAGAGTCAAGCGGATGTAATTGTATATTACTTTCAAAAATCTGCCATCATTTGAAGAAGTTACAGGTGAAAACGTTGGCACAAATGGCTGTTTTTTTTCAACTCATTTCCAATTTTTCAAATTTTCAACTGTTAGTTGAAATTTGGTCTACTTTTCAGAAATGTATAGTTTACTGGTATCCATTATTTCCTTCACATCCATTTCTACCACTAACTGGAAGGAGGTTGAAAGCACACAAAGTAGCAAAAATAGGCTATGTCCCAGAAAAATGCCAAAAATGTGAAAAATGTTTTTCTTTTCTGACAAAAGTCTGCCAGTCCCTGAAAGCCGGGAAGATGGTGATTTAAGCACCACAACCCCTTTGATGATATGATTTGAAGGGAAAAACCCAGACACTTTCTTCTGCAGCACTTTCCCCCTTCAGGGGAATCCACAAAACCATGGTTACCTTTCAGAATCCCATCGATGTTGAAAGAAAAGGATGCAAATTTAGCTTGGATACCTTATGTGGACAAAAAGGTACAGGGGTCTAATCGCAAACTACCACAAATAAAGGCTTAGAGGGGTAACGGCCTAGCAGAGAAAGGTTTAAAAATGTGTTCTTGAGAACACAACAATCACTGGTTGAGCCAGGTCACATCTTCTCGCTGTTTGGATAAATGTGGAGATCAAGTTAGCAGATTTGTACATCTGTGGCACAGATGATGAAAAAGAGCAAGCAGCTTGAGGGGAGGTGAAAGGATGAAGTTGACAAATGGTACAGAAGGCTTCCACAATCCTGGCTGTGGACTTCAATCACTCAATCAATTAATCAGTATTTGTTAAGAGCTACTGCTCACCTGCCAGGGTCTCAAGGCGCTGGGGGGGGGGGGGTTCAAGCACTCTATACTGTTGCTGGGGATCATACCGTGGTCACAGGAACCAACAGGAACAGGAACCAACAGATTGTAGTTAGATGCATTGCTCTGCATGGGAGTAGCTCTGAACTCTAGACCCATGTGGTTCCGTGATTCCGAATTGGGTTCGATAGTACTGAAACCCGATTTATAAAGATCGTTGGAAATGGATGATTTTGGTGTCAGCAGACCGCAAATGACGAGTCTAACGCGTATTAGTGTTTTCGCATGAATCGATATAGGAGAACACTCTGTATTTGAGGATTTAGTTTGAACCCTCGAGTTCCATTTTGTAATGTGGCAGCCATCTTGTTTGGTTGCCCTAACATAGGCCCTATGATCGTGGCCGAACGAGTCCTTGACACGTACGCCTTAGCTGACTCCTTGTTGACCTGTCCGAACTGACTCCTCGCCTGGGGCGAATCCTGCTGAGCCAGTTCCTTGTCCAGCAGCTGCGCTGATAAAGATCAAAGAACAGGACGTGGTCCGATTTTATGGCCCACCGTTCCCACTCCTTTATCTCCTTTCCATCTGTTTCTGCCTTTCCTTTACGACATGTTCATCGATCTGGTTGAAGGTTTTATGATGGGTTTGTCCGGCCTGATCGAACAGGAAACTAGCATATGTGCGATCGTTTTGGTGGGCTGGACAACGGAAAGTGGGATTAACTTTGACTGTCGTAATTCGCTACTTTTTGAAATGCTACTTGTTCATTGGTTCGTTTTTGTATGCAGCGAATGCAAATTGTGATGTTGCCAGAAGCGTAATTTTCGGCATAAAAGACCGAGTTTTGTTCATTGAAATGGTGCAGTCTCTGTCGAACTACCCATGTGTACTTCGTAGACCTCTGTCCCTGGTTGCAACCAATAAACTTTGGTCTTTGACGTCATCGAGAAGTATCCCGTGTCTCTGTTTGCCAAGACAGGGGAATCCGGGGTCTTTGGGTGTTGCCCTGACACCGCTGGGTTTTTGTATTAGTATTGGTTCCGAGAAAACCCAGTACCTCACCCAGTAGCAAAACGAACACCCAGGAATAAGGGCGCGTCCAAACCCCTGGAGCCGTGACTGGCTGCACCTTTATTTATTTATTTTTTTTTTATTTTTTTTTTATTATAAATCTTTTTATTAACTTTACAGAAAACAGTGGTGATCGTCATATTCAGACCAGACAGTGTAATACATACATTTGTACCTTAGGAAAGTCAAAGCAAAAAGGTTGTGTACATTTGATATTAATCATTACAGTTCAACATTATACAGTCATCAATGCGAGTGGTTCGTCAACCCGGGTAGTCTGGGGGTTTTGCATATGTGGCCCCTGTATTCATTCCATTTGGACCAGATAGCGGTCCATTTCCGGGGGCACCCCCTGGCTACATAGACTGTCTTCTCCTGGAGAATGGACCAGTCCATGTCTGTTTTCCAGGAACCAAGTTTCGGAGGTCCCACAGCCCCCCACAACCTAGAAATGTTCCTCTTTGCGATTGCGAAGCCCAGTGTGGCCCAATTCCTCCCACGGGATGACGAGTTAGTCGGCTCCCAAATGTTTAGTAGACAACTCTTTGCCTCAACTCGTAGCTCCACCTCCCACACCTCCTGCATGCAGTGATGTATCTGTTGCCAATAAACCTGGAGCAATGGGCACTCCAATATAATGTGGAAGAATGTCCCCACCTCTCCACAACCCCGGCTGCTACTTTATTAATCCTGTACAATGCCAGCACCAGGCTCATACATTGAATCTGCCCTGCCTTCATTCGGGAAAGGAGGGAATAAGTCTGAAAGAACATTGGTGGGGGGCAGACACTATTACTTCTCTTTGTCCCAGGAAAGCATGTCACAGCTCTTTCATAATCTCCCTTTAGAAGATTTTGGTTTGTGTTTCAGTCAAAGCTTTTCTTTTTACCGTCACTGGCCTTGTGGTTAAGTTGTCTCCCAACACGATACTGGGGGTAACTCCGCCCTCTCCCATCACTTGTTCAGATCCTTTTCTCATCAAGCTTAAAATTCCAAATCTTATCAAGGTTCCCCCACTAAAGACAACAAGGACGGAATATAGATGCAGAGCCTTACACAAAATATCCATCCCTGCACTGGCGGAGGCTCTTGAACGCTCCAGCCCGGGAAACATCCTTTACACCGCAGATGTTTCAACGCAGTGCTGTTACCACGCGTCCTTTACAAAGCAAGTCGTAACCACGACTTGCGCTATAGGGAGCTACAGGATTAAGAATAGTATATTTACTATTCCAACACCTTCCCTAGTGTCCACGGGGACTAGTGTTAGAATAGTAAATTATACTATTCTCGATCTGCGCCCCCAACGCAAGTCGTTGTCACGACTTGCGTTGTAAAAGACGCGTTGTAACAGCACGCGTTGTGACGGTACGCGTCGTAACGTCATACATCCCTCCAGCCCGGCCCCACTTGGCAAGCCTGATTCTGATGCTCCTTTCCTTGAATCATGACTTAGGTCAAACATTGATGCCGCTGCCCCTATGACCTCTCGCCCTTTAAGGAGTATTTATCCCTCCACTCCTTGGTTCAATGAATCTCTTAGATCTAGTGAAAATATCTGTAGAGGTCTTGAAAGGAAATGACAGAAACATTATTCTCCTGAAGACAGGAAGACTTATAAAGTCGCCGTAAAAAAAATTATAAGCAAATGAGAGAGGCCAAGAAGAATTTCCTACAAAACAAAATTGAAATAGCCCACAATAAGGGAAAGGAAATCTTTACAATTGTAAAATCCTTCATTTCCCCTAAGGCAGCCAAGAAAGAAGCGCCGCTTTCAGCTGGCTGGACCAAGCAGGTAGCAATGTCCCTCCACAATAAAATTGTTCTAATGCAACAGTCTTTTGACAAGGTGTCAGTGGAGGATCGGACATCCTATCAAACCCTGAATGAAAAATTCTGTCCCTTGCAGCCAACTACAATGTTAGAGTTTCCAGAACTTCAATTAGACGAGTCGCTCAATTACCTCATTGGCCTAAAATCTGGTTCCTTTATACATGCCTGCCCCGCTAAACTATTAGCACCTTTATCTCCCACTATTAACACCAAAGTTAATAAGGCACTTAACATATCCATTTCCACCAGCATAATGCCGCAGATCTGGAAAAAGGCTAAAATATTTCCTCTGTTAAAGAAACCAACTGCAGATCAGAACGACTCGGCCAACTAAAGACCTATCTCTCTCCTCCCAGCTTTCTCTAAGGTTTTAGATAAGCACGTTGTGAGAAGTTAGCCTGGTATATGCTGTCCACTAATTAAAGTGGGCACCTTGCACCAGTCCAAACAACCCTTATGGTGATTTAGGAGGTCAAAGATAGCAGCTGTGATAGCACGCCTGTCCACAGCAGCAGGGGACATTCAAGGATCCGCTGGACCCCAGGCATGGTACTGAATGCCCCGAACCTCAGGGGGAGAACATCCTGGACATGCAGGGAGACCTAAATGAAAGCTAAATGCGCAGCGGGGATGGAGAGACCATAAAAGACGTCTTGTATGTCCGCCATCCTGGCCACGCCCCTCTGAAACTTATTTTAAAAATGCACCATATGGCTTCATGTTTTATTGCTTCCTTTGAAAGGGTATTTGTGCCACATCAGTTTGAAAGTTCGCAAGCCACCAATGCAATGGTGACCTCAGAAGGATGGAGTGCTGAGTATGCCACGTCAGGATTCAAACCTATGACCCTGGGATTACTGAAGAGGTCAGGGGTGACGGCTACTCACTTAGCTAGATTGGCGGCAAAGGGCACATCATTAAAACTGTAGCTTCTTCCACAACATTCAATGTGTGATTTGTTATCCTTTTGAATACCAAGGTGCCTACAGGTTGGTGCCACCAGAAGGGATGTGAGCAGGGCTCGAGTCGGGGTTACACACAGGTACACGGCGTCCCCTACTCTTTTCACAGGTGGACTCTGCCAAGAAGTTGGGCCCCACAGAAATATGCTGAACTTGTCCCGGTCTCATTTTCAGACACCGGGACACGTTCAGCAGCACCTACACGCTGCCTGCTTTCCATTCCCAGCAGCAACGTGCCGGCAGCGAGGGAGCCTTTGTTCTGTCCCTGTATATAAATGCAGACAAAGTAAGACTGTCAGATGGGTTAGTCTAGCCCAGTATTTACACAAAATAATTTGAAAAGCACTATTTTGTTTCTTTTATAGCGCTACGTCATGACGCCATGAGGTCATTTGCATATTGTCTTACTTGGTCAGTCCCCCCACTTCTTTTTAAAGGACTGGTGCCATAGATGTGGGGCTGGGGTAGACAACCCTAAATTTGCTACCCTTACAGAGGCAGCAGACTGTCTGAGGACCCTTAAGCTGATGCTTCTGTGGAGGTGCCCCCCTAGGGGTCTCCCCAGGAGTGAAGGAGAGGCAATTGCAATCCCCGAGTGTTTCTTCTATGAAGGGCAATACAGGAAACACAGTTGATGAACAGTGAGCCAATGTTCAAATAAACTGACAAGTCTCTTGACAGCAGATAAGAAGCCAGTGTCTACTGCCAAAGGTCGGCAACGACGGAAGATAGTGCATGACAATAGCACCCTGTCACATGCCCTTTCTCAAGAGAGAAGGTTTTATTATCTATTTTTTTAAACAATCTGGTCTGGACGTGCAGATATGGAACTGGCAGATTGCATTAGTTTCCTCTACTGCATTAGATGATGTGATGAAACTTATCAACATGGACTGACCTCCCTACTATCTGCCTGACTTCCTCATCACTGCCTGACCCTTATTCACTCTTAAAGTCTCTGTTCTTGGTGACATTTCAGGACTTGTTATTAATGTTTCGTCATGTTAGAAAATAAACTGGAAAGGGAGTGGGTATGTGGGAAGTACTCCCCTGACTGGTGTTTGTAAGAAAACTTGCCAATCTCTTTAATTTGTTAGCTCTGAAATCAAGAAAGGTGGCCTTGATTACCAGTGCATATGTATATGGTTTTTAAAACCATGTTTCATTATTCACTCTCTTGTAAGTCACTAGGGGCCAGATGTATGAAGCATTTTACTGGTTGCAAACAGCCCATTGGGCCATTTGCAACCAGTAAAATGCATTTCGACATGTACAGATTGTAAAATGCGACTCAGTAACCGTTTACTGAATCACATTTTACTTTTGTGATTTGGTATTCGGAAGGGGGTGTGTTTAGGGTGTCCCTTGCTAATACCGAATAACACTGCTATGCATAACATTTTTTGCGACCAGGAATGCGGTTCCAAAACAGTCACAGTTACCACCAACTTCAGGTTGGTGGTAACCCATTTGCAAATGGGAAGGACTGGTGAAATGCTTTATACATCTGGCCCCAGTGACTTACAAGATTGAATAATGATACTTGGTTTAAAAAACAATATACATATGCACTGATGATGAAGACCAACATTTTTACAGAACAAACAGTGGTCGAAAGGGCCACTGCCTACTATTAAAATATGAAAAGGTATCTTTTCATTTTTATTTTTGAAATGCATCCCATTTTCCTTTAAGGAAAACAGACTGCTTTACAAAAAAAGTATTACTTTTTTCAAAAAGCAGTCCCAGACATGGTGGTCTAGCAGGCCACCATCCCTGTGATTGCAGACATTCACAATGGATTGCAAATTGCAATCTCAGTGGCGTAGCTAGGCCATTGGGCGCCCGTGGCTGTGTTTCCGTTTTGTGCGATGAGGTGGCGACATTGAAGAGCGGGAGGGATGCTGTAGAGATTTGGCTAAATGGATGGCCGCCCCGCAACGGGAGGGGGCAAATTGCTACCCCGACCCTGTAGGTAAGAGCGGGAGGAGTCTGCCGCCCCTAAAACGTATGTCGCCCGGAGCGGTCTGCCCCCCGCATCTCCCTTGCTACGCCACTGTGCAATCAGCCTTATGAATATTGATGAGACAGGTCTATTTGAGATCCACTGTGAATCGCTAACAGTATCAAGCACACTATTAGGAAATCGCAAACACATGATTTTGTACACCATTCTTAATCTGTGCTAATGATATTTGCATGCACAGTGTTTGGAGGATGGATCTGTGTTTAAGAGGGGGATGATGTATGACCATTATTAGCTGTCACAAACTGAGATTCAGACCGTTTGCAACTACTAAAACTGCTTTTGCCATGTACCATCCCCATTTTGCGAATCGCAACCTATTAGCGACTCATAAAATAGGTTTTGCTAGTCTCTATTAGGAAGGGCGTGCCAAGGGCATCCCTTTCTAATAGCGAGTCGCATGAGAATGTAAGATTGTTTATCGACCGGAATACAGTTGCAAAAGCAATCGCACTTTATTGCCTACTTCAAGTAGGTGGTAAGCCAGTTGCAAACGGGAAGAAGAGAGGTCCCCTAGGGGACATCTCCCACTTTCTGAATGGTAGCAAACATTTTTTTAGGAGCAGGCAGATGTCCAATTTAAACTGAAATATTTAATTTTTCTTTTTTAAATGCATCTTGTTTTCCTTTAAGAAAAACGGGCTGCATTTCAAAAAGAAAAAAGATATGCCTTATTTAAAAATCAGTCACAGAGATGGTGGTCTGCTGACCCCAGCAGGCCACCATCCCTGTGAGTGCCGGCTATTCCCAATGGCTTGCAAATTGCGACTTGCCTAATGAATATTAAAGAGGCAGATCCCTTGCAATCCATTTCGGAATCGCAAACAATGTCTGAGACTTGTACATCAGGTTTTGGGACTCGCAAAGTACATGTCGCTAAGAATCGTACATGTGGCCCTTATTGGTGCTTGCATGATCCAGGCGTGCTTGTTTGTGAATAGCAGTGTGTGCGGTCATTAGGGTAAGGGTAATTGCTAAAAAACGTGAACTATGGGGTCGATTAGGATGGCGGACGGACAAAGTCCGTCCGCCATCCTGTCTGGGGCAGGGACCGTCCGCCACAAGGGCGGAGGTACCGTGCCCCAAATTAGTATGCACCGGCCACAGTAGGGGGTGCACCCCCCATTTTTAACATTGCGGCCGACGGTGCTGAAAGCACCGTCCGCCGCAATGTCAAAAATGCATGTTGTGCTTTTTATAGCACAACATGACAACACTGCGCGGTGCCTGCCATGTTGTACTGTGAAACGCAGGGGGGTACCATAGGTCCCATGTGCACCCCCACCCCCCCTTCACGCTGGGGGTCCGCAACAGGCCCCCAAAGCAAGAACTGTATGCCTTTACGTGGTGGCATTGCCGCCACGGAAAGGCATTCCCCTCAGCCTATCCTAATATGGCTGGCGGTGTCTGATAGACACCGCCACCATATTAGACCTTTTCCGCTGCGGTCGCAAGGCGACCGCGGTGGAAAAGCAGAGGACGGTCCACCCGTCCGCCAGGGCCCCCCCTGCCATTGTAATATGGCGGGGGGAAATAGGTGGCTGACGGCAAGGATGGCGGACGGATCGCCACCGCCTGCATGGCGGTGGCGATCCGTCCGCCATCCTAATCGCCCCCTATGTTTGCAGAATCTGCATGAAATGGTAAGAAAAAGGTTGTATGTATGACTGCTTCTGGAATGTCATGCGGATTGATCGAGGGTGTTACTTGTAACTGCGAAAAAGTCGCATTTGCAAATGTAATCTCAAAGCTGCAGTAAAAGCAGGTATTTACAGGAAACATGCGCGAGTAGTTAGCATAAAGCCCGAATTGCCATTAAAACTAGTTGGGGTAAGCCTGTTCAGTATATTTTAGGAAACCTGAAAAGCAAAAGTGTGTAAATATTACAGCGCAGAGTCATATTTTCCAGTAATCATTTTTAGCTCGCATGAGGTAAAATCTGATTGGTTTAGAAAAACAAACAATTTTAGAACTGGTGGGCAGTGTCCTGTTCCCGAAGCTTGTTGATAAAAATGGATGAACAGCAATGAGGAAGATCAAACCTGCTCCCAGTAGGTCCAATCCACTCCACTCTCAACTTGAAGAGTGGCAGAAAAAACTTTTTTTCCTTGGGTTACATTTTCTAATAATTTGCTAACTCTTTAGATCCACAAACCAATACACTATGGTCACTTTTGATATAGGAAAAAGTGACATACCTGCAGCGCAAGGGTCATGTAAATAAGCCCCTATGTCTTTCCATCCCTGGCCAGCCTGGGCTTAGAAAGGTTTCACATCAACATCAACAATCCTTTGAAGAAATCCATCTTTTAGCCTGGTTCTTTTATTTTGCTCTAGATTTGTGGTACTGTGAGTTCTGCTGTGGTTACACAGCCTCCTCATTAGGTCAAGACGTGGGTTCTGTGCTAAAGTTGTGTGCTTTTAACTCTTTATATTCTCATAATAACAACTATTTTATGCCTTGTGCAGAGCCCGGGGACACGAATGGGGAGCGGCAGTGAACAACAGGTTGTGCAAAATGTTTCCAATACTGTAATGTGCAATTTAGTTGCATTTTCCACTGGCATTCCACTTTACAAGGACAGGCCCACTGCTAATTAAAGTGTAATGTGGCTTTAACTGTGTAAATTCTTATTAAACAAGCATTTGCAAATGCAATCAGTCTCGTCTTTAGGACCTTATGTGTATTAGGCTATGCAGCACATTAGCGTGGTTGCTAAAACATCTTCTGTTCTTTAACATGGAGGGAAAGTAAGCACCAAACTGCAGAATACGAAAGGTATGCGAACACACGGAGAGAAATATTGCCTATGAGTGGGAAATGGTATATTCCAAAGCTCTGTTTTTAATATTAAATTGTGGCCTTCGGTGGTCATATCACTGAAAATGTATTTGTCTACTCGTGCTCGTGGAAGACAACTTTCTACGGACTGGAATCTCGGGAATGCAAAAATAATTCTGGTATTTTACTGACCCCTGATTGTCTGTTTCTATCAGGTAAGTTAAGTAGAGGCAGTTGCCAGAAAAAAAAAAGAAAGTCCTTAAGTGGGATGCAATTCTGTTATTTTACTGACCTCTATTGGTCGTTTTCTATCAAGACAGTTAAATAGAGGCAGTTCAGCAGAACAAATGTCCCTAAGAAAAAGTGGAAGCAGACAAGTCCTGGGGCTGATCTCCAGGGCCCACAAAGTACATACAACAGATCTTGCAGACAGCGCAAGCTCTATTTAGGCTCGACCTAAAAAGTGATGTGGGACCCATGCTTGCTGTTTGAGCCATGCTTAACCTACTGAAACCGCAGCCTCAGTGGGAGCTGCACCTGAACTGATTTACCTGCGCCCAGAGGCGTTACCCAAAATGATGGGGTCCCCCGCAGAATGTGATTGGGGGACCTTGAGTCTCCCATATCTCACAAATAGCTGAATAGTGGGCCCCCAAAGGGTAATGGGCCCGAAGGGTTGGAGGCCACCCTAGGCCATAGGGGCTGCAGAGGCCTCCATTACACCCAGAGTGGTAGACACAGAAATCACAAATCCAGCTTTCTTTCTTATTGTACGTATGTATATGTACGTTGTGGTACTTTTACCGCATGAACTAGCTAGGAAGCGATGGAGCATGTACCAATGGGCAGCACCTGAAGGGGGCGCCTGAAGGTTGTTTACAAGGAGGTTCTTATGTGTGGAGAAGTCATGACCCTTAAATGCATGCATCTTCAGATTCTTTCTGGATTGCAGGAGGATGGAAGTAGTTTGGATATCTGTGGGGATGTTCTTCCTGGTCCTGATAGTGTTCACTTATGTTATTGTTACTTGAAGGGCACACATATCACCTGGGTGGATATCCTGGCACCTGAGAAGGACTAGGCGGTCTGAGAGAAGCCTCTTGGAAGAGTCAGGTTTCTTAGCCCAAACATCGCTAATGTCGATTAAATTACAGGCACAATGTTATAAAACATTTTTTTGCTCATATTACACGCCTGAGAAAATCGCCAAATGGGCACTAGGGAAGGGAACTACACGCCCACGCTGTGCATCATTTGGGGCTGATATTATACATATGTTTGCAACATGTAAAACGCTTAATATTCTGGTTAAAGATATATCTGAATTCTTATCCAAAGTGTGCCAAATAAGAGTGGATGTTACAACCGAGGAAATTATTTTGGGGGTAGCAAACTGTGAGCGGCAGAAAAACATGCAGGGGTTGATCTTTGTGGCCATGGCAATCCTCCGACTCTGTATTGCCACAACTTGGCTCGATCCTAATCCACCTACCTTCCAGCAATGGAGGGCTAGGTTGCTTGCGACTTACAGGCGTGATGTCGCAATCTATAAAAATAAAGTATCTAACAAAAAAAGAAAGGGTATTCAGATCTGGGCACCGCTTTTGCAGTAGATTCAGAGATATACATAGGTTGCAATGTGATTCTGCTGTTGTCTCTGCTTATGTCTTAAGGAACTCTAATGTATTAACTTCAGATTTATGCTTGTAATAAGTATTTTTCTTACGTATTGGCCTTGGGCAGGAGGGTGTGGGAGGGAGGAGGATGTGTATATATTGAAAAGTTGTCAATAAAAATATATTTTTTTTAAAAGGAAGAGTCAGGTTTCAATTCAAGGACGGAGCATCTATGGGGATTGGAAGCTCATTCCGAGCCTTGTGGGAGATGTGGGAGAAAGCAGTTCAGCCATGTTGGCCTCTCCTATGGAGAAGGGGAAGGGAAGCTCATTCCAATCCTTGGAGGAGATATGGGAGAAAGCAGTTCAGCCATGTTGGCATGTCAGATGCGGGGGACTTGGCGAACATTAGGCCATTCAAGCGGAGGTATCAGGTGGGAAGGAGGAAGTTAGGATGGAGAAGGTCTGTCTTCTATTTTTTTCAGTTTCCTCTAAGGAAGACAAGAGCCAGAAATTGACTCAATGCCTTTTTTTGAGCTGGACCTCCAGTGCCTCATCCTGCTTCTTCGAGGCCTGACATTTGCTCACCTTGATTCCCCTTGCTTCTAAGTTGAGTCCTGTCTGACTGATCTGTGCGAACATTTCCAAAGTAGAAAAAAATGATGGCCACCAGCATTTTGTCTTGCATTGTGGGGCAGATAGTTCAATGGGAAAGTCATGTTGGAATCCCAAAAGATTCTGTTGCCATCACTCTTCTCAGAGGCAAGTTTTTGAAGGACAGAACTTAAACACTGTTGTCCACGCCCATCGAGGACTGTGGGAAGTTGTAGAAGCCACCAAGGATAGCCAAAGCCACACCTTCTGCACAGCCGGCACTCTGGGTGGGCACAGTATGCCAATGGAGCTAAGTGCCTAGTAGCTACTCAGTTTCCTGTGGGACCTAAAGGCAGGGGTACAGGTCAGAGGATGTGGTTGAAGGCCAAGAGCTGTGAGCATAACTCACAGGGGACAGCTGAAGCCCATACCCTGAAGGGTTTGGGGTGGGAATGTGGGGTCAATATGGGGTCCTAGGGTAACCTTTGTGCTCAGAGCTGAACACTGCTGAATATATGGCATGTGAGCTGTGCAGCATAGGGTTCAGGTACAAGGCATAGTCTACTGCAGCAAGCAGAGTGAGCAGAGGGCCAGGTCAAGAGCAGGCACTATGCCAAGAGGAAAATAGCAAAATCCACAGGCCACGCCCAGTATGTTCTGGGACAAGGGAAGTAAACAAAGCAACCATTCTCTATACCAAGAACAGGCTCTGCCACTCACTGAGCACAGTCTGTGTGTGCCCAGAGTTACAATTCAGAGCATTCACTGCTGAAGCTTCTAGCCCACCAGCTGGAAGAATTAGGCTGTTCTTTGTAGATTTTAATTCTGAAGTAATTTAAAAGGTGGCCTCCCACTGTGTGTTCTGTACTCGGAGTACAGCTCACACCTCTGCTGGAACACCCACCAGCATTAATAGAAGCTTCTAAATAACAAGAGGGCAGCAGAAAGAGATTGAAGGGTCCAACCCACACATCCTGAAGTGTTATTTCAACGTGATAAACTATAATGAGCCAGACGAAGAGGAATATAATGGGCTGTATTTAGTGTAGAAAGCCTGATTCTTTTTTTGGTTTTTAGAGTTTTGTCTAGCGCAAACTTGGCCCAATCGTATCAGAGCGCATTACATAAGCACCAGTTATGTTACACACGGACAAATTGATTTTTGGTAGGCATGGGGAAATTAAGTGATTTGCCCGGTTTCACAGGATGTTGAGCTCAAATCTCACAATGGAGGGTATCCAGGCGCTAGCTAAGAGAGTACTGAGCTGGCCGAGCCTAGAGTCTAGGGAAAGAGCCATGTCTTCAGTTTCTTGTTGAATTTGAGGACTGAGAAGATGTCTCTTTTGTGCGGGGGAGGTCCTTCTAGGCCTTGGGTTTGAGGTCTGAGGAGGTGCAGCTGTTGGCTCATAGGGTACAGAGAATGTGAGCGGGCAGGAGGCCAGCTGAACAAAGTTTTTTGGTGGGGGTGGGCAAATTGATGTTGCTGTTGAGGTAAGAGGGATCATAACTGTGTAAGGCTTTGAATGTGTGGATGTGGAGCTTGAAGAGTGCACATTTGTGGAAGGGAATCTAATGGAGATCCCTGCAGAGTGAAGTCTTGTGTGCACACGGAGGGAGACTTAGGTCCTCATTCACAATATTTTGACGCAGGGCAATGCAGCAAGCCTTCCTGCTGCATGTTGTATGGAAGAAGTCACAACGACCATACAGGAATATAATACAAAGAGGTATATTTATTAAGAGCTACAGATATTAGCTGGTGTCCCTCTCCAGGCTAGCAAGCAACTGCCATACCAGGCAAAGAGAGAGAACACCGAAGTGGAGAAAGATCCAAAAGGAATGAACAGATTAAAGGGGCAGTGAACAGAAAGTAATAAAGCATGAAAACAAGATACAACATATCCTCATTCCTTCAGTTAAAAAAAAAGAAAGGAAAGAAAGAAAAGGAAACCACAAACAACAAAAAAAACTAAGGATCATCACAATAATAATCCTGCAAGTAAAAAGGAGGTTTCCTGGTTCTGCTCGTTAAGCAGCGACCCTCCTCAGAACAAGCATCAACCACAACCTTTCCCCTTACAACCACATCACCCACATCACCCACATCCACATTGGCAAGTCATTTGTAAAGAGCCACTCTTCTAAGATTCCAGTGTTCTCCATTGTCCAAAACAACATACCTTTCATGGACCGATTTAACCTTGTATGGCCCCCTAAACTTAGTCAAACCACCCGAAATCCTCCCAGGTTTCACTTTGACCAAGTCATTCACCCTGATTCTGTGAGGAAAATCTAGTACCGATTTCACAGCCTTCTTCACCCCACTTGGATTACCCAAACTCACACATTCCTTCATCCAAGCCGGAATTAACTTGGTGCCAGCTGGACGACCCCTCATCACGGTGAAAGGAACCATACCAGAAGAATAATTCTCGGTCGTGCGGTATGCCCAGATTAACTCCTCCACCATGCACTTCACAGAACCGCCAGTAGCCATAGCCATTTGGATTGCACCTTTGTCACCCTTCATTACAATATTCTCCTCTTTGTCCAAAATAGACAGTTCATCTAGCACCTTTAAAAATGGCCTGATCGCACACTCAAGAGTACTCTCCCGCCTGCTCCCCTTAACGATCAATTCCTTCACCTTATACAACACACCATCACTTGCCACGCTCTCATCCCATTTCTCCTTTCCTATTGCACCGGAACAGAACTCAACTACATCACCAACCGGTGCTACTGAACCTTCACACAAAAGATAACTCAACACCAGCCCGATCAACCTCCTGCCAGGGTAGCGGAAGTCTCGACAAACCATCTGCCAAGTTATTCTTCCAACCGGGAATATACTCCACCTTGTACAAATACTCTTGCAGTCTTGCAGCCAACCTTGCTAACCTCGCCGAGCCTTTCCCAGCTCCACCCGGCGACAATATCCTCACTAAGGGCTTGTGCTCAATCTGTAACCTGAAAAGAGATCCCCACAGATACATCCTGAAATAAGCACACGCCCATGCCGCAGCAAGTGCCTCTCTCTCTATTATAGAGTAGTTCCTTTCCGAAACAGTAAGGGACCTGGATGCAAACGGCACCATCTTCAAACCAGAAGGATGAACCTGGGCAAGCACAGCACCCAAGCCAACACCGCTTGCATCAACAGTCAAGACAGACTCCATGTTAGTATCGAAAGGTGTCAAAATACCAGCTTCACAAATCTCTTTCTTAATACCAACGAACGCACTCTCCTGTTCTTGTCCCCAACTAAACTTACAACCCTTCCTGAGCAATAGTCTTATTTTCTCCATCTTATCTGCAAAATTACGAACAAATTTCGCATAATACTCTATGAGGCCCAGAAACGACCTCAACTGATCCCTATCGACGGGTGCTGGTGCCTTCCATATGGATTCCAATAAATCACGCTTAGGCCTCACCCCATCCGCCGACAAGGTATAACCCAGGTACTCCACCTCTTCCACCGCAAAATTGCATTTATATTTTCTCAAAGTTAACCCAGCCGACTCCATCTTATTTAACACCACCTTCAGGATTACATCATGCTCCTCCTTTGTTCTGCCAAACAACAACACGTCATCTTGAAAATGAACAACATTTTCCACCCCACACAACACCGAACCCATCATCCGCTGGAACACTCCTGCTGCCGACGCCAACCCGAACGGCATCCTAGTAAATTGGAAAATGCCTTCAGACGTGATAAACGCCGTCAGATGTTTCGACTCCTCATGGAGTCTGATCTGATGATAGGCACTCCGCAAGTATAACTTTGTGAAGAATCTACCACCTTTCAACAACAGCACCAACTCATTAATATTAGGAAGGGGGAACCCATCCACGAAAATATTTCGGTTAAGTGTGCGCAAATCAACACAGAATCTGTATTTGCCATCAGATTGGTCGTAATCACGACTGGCGAAATCCAACTTGAGGTTTCTATCTGCTCAAAGACCCCTTGTTCCAACATTTCGTTCAACATCCTTTTTACCTCACCCCTAGCTACAATGGGTACCTTCCTGACCTTATGTTGCAAAGGAACAGCATCCGGTTTTAACATGATCCTAGCACATAGCCTTTCAACTCACCAATCTCCTCCTTAAACAACTCAGGCATCCCATCAACAATCGACAAGGTGGGTACTTCATCCACCACCATCACTTGATCATCAGCCCTCGGATTCAACACAATATGTAGATCGAACTGGTGTCCCATCCCAATATGGCTGGACCAGACTTGGCAACGTACACCTTACCCCTCACAGTTCTGCCTTTGAACAAAATATTAGCAGACATAAACCCCACAATCTCAATCCTTTCACCTTGGAACCCGCCTGGATTGATGTCTTTCGGTTCTAACTCAACCTTGGGCCAACTCACACAAAATAAACCAACAAAATGAAAATGCAAGTACTGATATACATAATTTCAAAAGACTAATGACTACCACAAACCTGAGCAAAAAATCAGAAAAGGGGATTGCTATTTAATAGTATTTTATTCAAAATATTAGCAACATATATCTTAACTTTTAGTTCTTTTTATACAAGAGGTTTACAAAAAACACATGGGACATAAGGATGTAGGCTTAACTTTCAACCATTCATTCTACATTCAGGCATATCACAAGCAACCACAGCAATTATACACACTTTAGGGGAAAGCGGGGGGGAATTTAAAAGGGAAACAATGGGAACAAATACCGAAGACTACAAGTATTTACAGTACAATTTGAAGTGACTATTTTATCTGTACATTCTTTTATTTACAATATCGTTTTCGAAATTAAGAGGGATGTTATATGGTAATGTACAATGGTGTGCTCAGGTTTGTGGTAGTCATTAGTCTTTTGAAATTATGTATATCAGTACTGGCATTTTCATTTTGTTGGTTTAGTATTTGGCTCAGCCTTACTGATTAGAGCCAGCCCTTCATTGTTTCTTCTCAACTCACACAAAATAAGCACACAGGAATAATGGTCCAGAACGACCCTGAATCCACCATCAACTTGACTTGCACACCATCAATCTCAAACATCGCCTTTGGTCTTACCCGCCTCTTAGGATTCATTAATTAATTTATTTATTTATGTGCTTCTATAGCGCCTGAATAAACCCCCGAAGGGGTATCTCCGCGCTTTTGCTAGTTGAAGGAGATTTATACCATGCCGGGTCACTTACAGAGGTAGGAAGGCATGAACAGGTTAACTATTAGTAAAAAGGTGAGTCTTGACGGTTTTACGAAAGGATAGGTGGTTGGTAATGAGTTTGAGTTTAGGGGGAAGGGAGTTCCAGAGAGCGGGTCCTGTGTGTGCCAGAGTACGACCTCCCTGACGAGACTTTTTTATTTTAGGAACCTGTAGTAAATGGAGATTGCTCGATCGTAAGGATCGGCCTGGGACATAGGGTTGGAAAGCTTTAGTGAGATATTTGGGGCCCTTTCCTGTCAGGCATTTGTGAATGGTACACAGAATTTTAAACTTCGTGCGTTGCCGCACTGGCAGCCAGTGGAGTTTCGCTAGTAGAGGACGGGAGGGAGTTCAGATGGAGCATTAAGGACTAGCCTCGCCGCCGTATTTTGGACTACTTGCAGTTTGTTTAATTGGCCTTCATTATTTGAGAAAAGAAGGCCATTGCAGTAGTCCAATCTACTTATCACTAGTGCCTGGACTAGGGTTTTCCTGTGACTATCAGGTATATAGGGGAACACCCTTTTCGGTAGTCCGATGGCCCTAAAGCATGTGCCAGCAACTTGATTGACATGATGTTTAAAAGTCAAGGCATGATCGAATAACACCCCTAAGTTTTTGACAGTCTGCTTTGGGACAGGTACTGGTCCTAGTTCTGTGGGCCACCACTCTCCAGACCACAATGTCGCCGCTTCCCCGAACAATAAAACTTCAGTTTTGCCCACGTTACATTGTAGGCAGTTCTCGGCCATCCATCTTGACACGGCCCTCATGCCTTCTGCAAAGGATTTTTGCAGGGCAGGAGTGAAAGTTTTAAAGGGGAACAGAAGTTGGGTGTCATCGGCGTAGGATATCGGCGTAAACCCAAAGGACCTCACTAAGTCGGCCAGGGGGGCCACATACACATTAAATAATGTGGGGCTAAGGCATGAGCCCTGTGGCACACCCCTGGTGAGCTCCCTAGAGATGGATTTATGGGAGCCCAGCCTGACTTCTTGAGAGCGGCAGGAGAGGAAACTTTCCACCCAAGACAGAGCTGTACCTCCCAGCCCTATATCCCTCAGACGGCCGAGAATCACTTAGTGAGACACCGTATCGAAGGCAGCAGACAAATCCAACAGCACCAGAATCATAGACCCCCCACTATCCAGTGTCATCCTGATGTTATTGGTCACTGCCAGTGTCATGTCTGACTCCTCATCACTCACACACAAAATTGTATTCGCTCCCTCAACACTATCAATTGTAGCAACATCAGCTTGTTCTTGTTGAACAACAGCAATCTTCCCTCTGGAAGCAAACTTGCACATTCTTGAAAAGTGTCCCCGCTTTCCGCATTTCAAACAATCTTTGTCTAAGGCAAAGCATTTTTTATAATCAGCAGTGTGGTAGGTGCTGCCACACCTTGAACACATTTTGTCTCTACTCTTATAAGAGTCACCATTACCATAAGCATTATTTAACTTTTTGCCCACATACTTCTCACTCTTCTCATAGGATTTCTTTCCACCCACAGCTCCCACTTCCTCAACAACGTCTACACACGACACATTCTCTTTCGAACTATCCTTGCGTTCCATCTCCTTCATGCATGCACCCGATTCTTCAACTATCTAAGCAATGTCAATGGCATTCTGCAAAGAGGGATTCTTCGCGGCCCACAGCTTCTCTTGCATCTTCTTGTTCCCACACTGGACGATGAGCTGATCCCTAATAATTTCATCTCTGATGTTCCCAAAGTTGCATTTCAATGATAATTCTCGCAGGCGAGAAACAAATTGGTCCACACTCTCCCCTTGGCGCTGAGGCTGCGTGTAAAATTTGTGTCTTGCCATGACTATGTTGACTTCTTTAGAGTATCTTTTCTTCAAACGCGCTTTAGCCTCCAAATACACATTAGTAATGACTCTTCCCTCTGCGTTAGTTCCTGGAGACAAAAATTTAAAAGCGTGATGTCCTTCTTTCCCCAAGGTGCTCAATAACAGCGCCCTTTTCCTTGTAGCACTGAAGTCCTTGCCATCAATTGCCTCGATGTAATTCTCGAATACCTCAATCCATTCCTCCCATTCTATGGGAGGGTCCCCGCTTTGCTGTAGAAAATAATGGTGGCATAACTACACTGTTGCTTTCCATTTTCGTCGTTATGCTTATACTGTGCCTCAACTGCCCCCCCAAAAAAAAATACAATGACGTGACAAAGTCTTAGACTGTTACTCCTCGAGTTACACTGACTCCCTGCGCGCTAATGGAGCTAATAATCACTTAACCTTTCTCACGGAACTGCTTTCGCTCCGATATTTCCCGGAGCTGTCTCTCCCTTCGTGCTCGTCTCACGTTGCCTAGCAACCATTCGTGTTTAGAAAGGAAGAAAAAAAATATGGCCGCCGTCACGTAATGAATGAACGTGGATGCGTCAGGACGCAACGTGATGAGTCAGAGGAACAACAATGGCAGCGTTCTCTATGGTAGCGTTCTCCAAAGGAACTGCGACTCCTGCAAAGCGTTGGAGCCTTTTTTAAATGTCGCACGAACGTGGCTGTGGTTTCAGGTAAGCGTTACAGCCTCGATTCAATCTCGCACTAGGCCCAGCAATGTACATCCAAATGTTCGCACTGACAAAGATGTTATTCTTGATGCACGAATGAGTGAGATAAAAAAAAATGAACGGTATTCACTCCGTGATGCCTTAACTCCACAGCGATACACTCTGACTTCTCTTGCCTCTCCAATGTTCAATCCAGAGTAAGCCAAACACAACACAGTCTAGACTCATTTCAATTTAGTCACGCAGCACAGTAGTTCAGCATTGAAAACGAATTCTTCCTTGCCAGTACCTCTTGCGTTACCGGATTCACGCGTGGTTCTCTCCACCAGCTGGTAACAAATCCTTCAGTAGCTTCTTCTCGAAATGCTAGCCTTCCATCGCCAAAATGTTGTATGGAAGAAGTCACAACGACGATACAGGAATATAATACAAAGAGGTATATTTATTAAGAGCTACAGATATTAGCTGGTGTCCCTCTCCAGGCTAGCAAGCAACTGCCATACCAGGCAAAGAGAGAGAACACCGAAGTGGAGAAAGATCCAAAAGGAATGAACAGATTAAAGGGGCAGTGAACAGAAAGTAATAAAGCATGAAAACAAGATACAACACTGCACTTCCGTGCATCATAAGACAAGGGCAGGAATGCGCAGTAGCTACATGATACGGTGCACTCCTGCCCTTTTCCCCTGCTTTGGAGCCCAATGAGCTGCCATGTGCCAGCCCAGGTACCCTTGCACCATGGTGCAAGGGTGTTTGTGTTGTAGGGGTGATTGTTATTTAGCAGGGATGGGCACCTTGCTGCACACAAATAATCACGAGAGGCGTTTCCTCTTTTTATGCATGCTGCAGAATGCAGCACACATAGATACAGTAAACATGTGGTAATCCAGTTCACTAATGATGAGGGCCTGGGGGACAATTCTGCATGTGTTGAAGATTTTTCAGAGGCTCTTTAGAGTGAAGAAGCAAGATGAGTTGACTGTGTTGACTTTGTTAGGTATCCAGAGCTGGTTGTTCACCGCTTTTCCCAGGTTCTTGCTTTGTTTGGCCTGGCAGGATGTTGATCCTACATCTGCTGGCCACCATATTGAAGTGTTCATGCCAAAGAGTACCACTTCTGTTTTGTGTGTGTTGAGTTGTGTAGGTCTTCACCTAGCCGGTAACTTTAGACATTCATGAGCTGAAGTTAGTCTCAGTGTTGGATGTTTGATTGAAGAGAAAAAGGATGTTCAATATTGTCGGTCGAGGAGATGATGTTCTTTCTGTGGGATCAAATGATGTTGGTGAGCCGTGTCATGTAGATGTTGAATGGCGAGGGGCTGAGAGATGATCCTTGGGGGATTGTGCAAATGAGGTTGGCTGTGGTTGAGATGTAGGAAGCCAAGCTGAGTGAGTGGGTATTCATTGAAGAAGGAGCAGATCCAGCAGAGAGTGGGCCCTTGCATGTCAGCTTTGTGAAGGTATTGAATGAAAATGGGGTGAGAGATGGTGTCAATAGTGGCGGATTGGTCGAGTCGGATTTGAGCTGTGCTGTCTCCTCTGTCCTTCATCAGTCACGTCATTTTTAGTGGCAACAATGGTAGTCTTGGTGCTGTGATTGGGCCTGAGTCTGGATGTTTTGTTATGGTATGTGTATTTGTATAGCTCAGAACTCACCCAGGAAGGTATCTTAGTGGAATCACTAACGGAATACCAGAATAAAAAATATTGTGTGGACAGAATATCATGTAAAAAATATCAAGGACCGAAATATCGAGAAGGTAAGTGCAAATAGGTAAGTATAGATTTACTATTCTTTACTCCACATCTAAATATCTTGATGTACGTATCATCAATGTAAACATATGTGAAGTTATATATAGTAAAACTTTACTTACCTACAGAAACTTACCGTCACAATATTTTTGTCCTCGATATTTTTGACACACTATTTTGTCCCACAATATTTTTGGTTCCGATATTCTGTGTAAACAGCCTCCTGGTGCTGAAGCAAGAGCTACGTGGACTTACCCAGATCTTCAGTTTTTTGTGGAATTCAAGAGGTGAGGATGAATGGGTTTAAAGAGGTGGCTGTTGTTCATTCATTTGCTGATGACTTTCTGCGGGATTTTGGCACAATAGGGAGCAAGGTGATTGATTGTCGTAAGCCCACATGTTAGGGTCTGGATGAGGTTTTGTTTAGAAGGGGGATGTATAGCGGAATGCTTCCATGCATCTGGTAAATTGCCTCTGCTGATGGTGCTGTTTAGTATCGGATTCAAGGTTGTGCAGATGGGTCCCAGTCCTTTGGTGAAGAAAAAGTGTTGGCAGGGATCTGCTGGAGCACCTGAGTTAATACATTGCATGTGTGCTGCAGTTTCTGCAGTGGTGATGATGGGCCAGGATTTCCGCAGCATTCGTTTCATCATGCAGGAGGGCTGTATTGATGTAATGGATAATGGGTTTGGCTGGGGGGTTGAAATAGTTGTAGATGATGATGATGATGACTTCCTCATCAGATGTGTCAATAATGGCACTGACTCAAAAAAAGCGTTTATGAGTATGGATAGTACTACTATTAGAGTACTCTTTTAAATACTCTTGGATAGCTTTGTGAATGCTACCTGATACATTCAACTCCCTATTAGTAAAAATGCAAAGTTGGCATAGTCCTTTCTATTTGTATTAATTGCAATTAATATTTCCATTGAATTTCTATTTTCGATGTTTTGCGCTAGTTTTACTACAAAAGTACTAATTAACATACTCCAAAATGCCTTTGTGAATAGGCCTCACTGTGTCTACATTTCGAGCTGGGAGTGGAGAGTTCAGCTTCCAAAAATGAGGTGTTCCCAGTGAAGGGGACAGGCCTGTGATTTATGAGTTGAATGCAAAATTAGTATCTTTCCTTCCAGGATGAGGATTTTAAAGCTGAGTAACACATGTCAGACTTAGCGCGTGAACCAGTAGATCAAACTAGACTTTATTATAGAGAAGAGGATGGTAACTACAGCCACAAAATACATCCTTTCTTGATTTTACCCATCTTTTCATCTTCCTCAGCATGTGACAGTTGTCTTCGGTAGTGGGCCTAAGCGTGGGTTTCCATCAGCTTTCTGAAGTTTTCCCTAAAATTTGGTGTACTTGTTTAACTTTATGAGGTTATCAAAGAAATTAGCTGGTTTACAAATCTCCAAAAGGCAGGGGGTAATATAAAAATGCCTATCCCACCTTTGCTGGATTGCTCTTCAGCAACAATAAAATGCAGAACAAAGTCCTCAAAAAGTGTTTGTATTAAAAATATTGTGGGCTGCTGAGGTTTTGTGGAAGTAACAAATTCAAAAGCATGGGGGCTAATTACGATTCCGCCCGACACCATCTCTGAGTCGTGTCCAACCAACTCGCGGTTGGCTGTTCTGCCCGACTGATTACGCTGTGACCAAACACTGTTCGGTAATAGAGTCCCATTGTTCCCTTTGGGTGCTTGTGTTCTGCCCGACAACACAGGCTCCTCTGGGGAAAACGGTGTGTGTGTGTAAAATCCTGCACCCTGTCACGAGCATCCCATTGTGCGTGCCACACAGTGCATGGTTTTACAGAGGGTTCCTTAGGTACCCTCTCGACCACCAATCAGAAACAGCGGAGGCAAGGGGGCCCTTCTAGAGGCCCCCGAAGTTGCTTTCTGACAGCCTTTTCATGCCGAACAGGCCGACTCTGAAAGGCTGATGGAAATCGACATTGTTATCGGTCAGTCCGAAATGCTGTTCATAGAGGTGCATGATGCGGCTCTGACTGACACAAATACTCAGAGAGCCAGTTGGAACCGATTTAGAACAATGGACCGTTTTTTATTCTGACAGTGTACATAGTAATCGGTCAGTCGGGATGTAAACTGACCGAGTCGGTCAAAAGGGTTACGACACAGGTGAGGAGATTCCGACTGTTGGGAGGAGGCTTTCCGCATGACATCATAATCAGCCCGTTAGTGTACTTTGCACATGCTGAATTAGTTATTACAATCATCCACCTCAGGACATCCTTAAAACATATGCCCCTTAATTCCCAGAGGTGCTTTACATGAATCCCTGAGGCCCAAACATTCTGTTATTTTTACTTCTTCCACTCTCCTCTAATGGCTGTAGACGTAGTTTATTTTTAGTGTGACTGAATTATTACGTTGTAGTATACGGTTTTTAGTACCCTGCTGTGCATTGTTTCAACATTATCTTGGTGCTTTTCATGGTTTCAAGGTACATAATGGATTGCAGTTTAGAACTATGGTTGCTGGGGTCTTTCGGGGGATCAAGTCACATGATTTGATTTGATTTGATTTGATTAAGGATTTATAGAGCGCGTAGTTACCCTCGGGCGTCCCAGC
Organism: Lissotriton vulgaris; assembly: GCF_964263255.1. Lineage (NCBI taxonomy): Eukaryota > Metazoa > Chordata > Amphibia > Caudata > Salamandridae > Lissotriton > Lissotriton vulgaris. The sequence continues at coordinate 20,963,175 of NC_141699.1, forward strand.
GCTATAGTAACAGCCTGACAGTACTCCTGGGGTAGAATTATTGGGGGGAACAGCCAGGTTTTCAGTAGTCTGCGGAATGAAAGCAGATTGTTTTCTTTGCGGATGCTAAGGGGGAGGCTATTTCAGAGCTTAGGGGCGTTGTGTGCAAAGCGGCGCCCGCCCGTGTGTGCTCTTCTTATTCTGGGGACGCTGGCCAGAATTAAGGAGTCCGACCTGAGCTGTCTGGTAGATTTGTGGGGTTTGATGAGTGGTTTTAGTATGGGGGGGCCTTTGCCTTGTAAGATTTTATGAGAGATGCATAAGGCTTTAAAGGCGATGCGCTCCTGGATGGGGAGCCAGTGAAGTGCCTTGAGGGAGGTTTTAGCCAAGCACCTTGATTTCGTCCCCGTGAGTGGTCTTGCTACGGCATTCTGGGCGTGCTGAAGTTCTTTATTGACAGATACTGGGGCGTCTAGGTACCGGGCGTTTCCGTAGTCCAGTCTCGATATAATAAGGCCCTGGATCAGAATTTTCCTAAACTGGGGGGGGATAAGAGGGAGGATCTTCCGGGCTGCTCGCTTGAGCCCAAAGCAGGTGCCGGCTGTCTTTCTCGCTTGGGCTCTGAAGCTGAGGTCCTGGTCGAGCCAAAAGCCTAAGCTCTTGATTTCTTGTTTTGGTGTGGGGGGTGGGGGAGTGCCCATGTTGGGTGGCCAGGCAAGGGTTTTGGGAAGTTTGTTTGGGTCGCCTAGGAGCATAATCTCAGATTTCTCACCGTTGAGTTTAAGTCTGGAGTCGCCCATCCATTTGGATATATTATGCAGGCAGGCGGCTAGATTCTCCATGGATTGATCGGCCTGGTTGATGGAGACGACTAGTTGGGGGTCGTCGGCGTACATGACCACCTTTATGCCGAATGGTGAGGCTATGTCGTCTAAGGGGCCATGTAAACGTTAAAAAGAGTGGGGCTCAGGGAGGATCCATGGGGAACCCCACAGTTCAAGGGGAGAGCTTTGGAGTGACCGTAGCTGTCGGCCACTTGGAAGGTCCTATGTTCCAGGAATGATTTTAACCAGGCCAGGGCAGTCCCAGTGATGCCAGTTTTTTGGAGGCGGTGGAGGAGAATGGTGTGGTCCACTGTGTCGAAGGCGGCACTCAGGTCCAGGAGGATCACTGCCACTGATCCCCCTGCATCCAAGATGGATCTTGTCTCCTCTGTTACGGCCAGGAGGGCGGTGTCAGTCCCCTGACCTGGTCTGAACCCTGTCTGGGAGTGGCGAAGGAGGTTGTTGGTCTCTAGAAATATTGAGAGCTGTTCGTTTACAATTTTTTCTGCCACTTTGCTGATGCCTGGGAGGAGGGAGATGGGTCTGATTCCTCCCAAACCTTATGGCTGTGTCCTCCCCCCAATGTCAGATCAATCCATACGTCTTTATTTGAGGACTTCTCTTTTGGTCGCCCAAATGATTTTTAGGTCGAACCTACCGCCGTACAGCACGCATGCGCTGTCTGCAAAACCTGCTGTAATCAATTAAACCAGTTTTTTCCTGCCTGCTGCTTACCATTGGGTCACTCCAGTGTTGCTGTTCTTTGCTTCCGCCTAACTAATTTGATTTGCCGATACGTCAGTTCCATTCAAGGTGCAATGGGCAATTACAGTTTCTACAGCTTTCCATCTTCAGATGTTGTGTGGGAGAACTCTTTTTTTAATGGTCCTTTTGCCCACCACTCATCGCTGCTTGTATTTACTGTCCTTGCCTTTACCTAATGTTAGGCTTCTTTTCGTAGGACTCACACATGTTTGGGCGTCTTTTCACAAACAAGTCTTTGTCTGGCTCCACCTCATTGGGAAACAGCCATCACAACGCAACTTTAACAATGCACTACCATTACAACAAAACTTTTACAACACAACATCCATTACAACGCATGCTATTACAACGCATGTCAGTACATCCCAGATGCTATTACAATGCATGCCATTACAACGTAAGTATGGGTAAGTATTTTAATTAATTAATATTAATTTAATTGTATTTTAAATAATTAAATTATTAATTTTAATTACTTATAATTTAAAAAAATGTAATATAAATTATTTTAATTTAGTAATTTTAACCCCTACTCTATCCAAAACTTAACCTACTATTACACCCCCCTGGAGTTAGAATAGTAATTTTAACCCCTACACTATCCAACACTTACCCTACTATTACACCCCCTGGAGTTAGATTAGTAATTTTAACCCCTACACTATCCAACACTTACCCTACTATTACACCCCCCAGGAGTTAGAATAGAAAATAAAAATATATAAAAAATAATTAATGATTAAAATTAATTTAAAAAAAATTATATTAAAATTAAATTAATATTAATAAAATTAAATACTTACCTATACTTACCTTGTAATGGTATGCGTTGTAATAGCATCTGGGATGTAATGGTTTGCGTTGTAAAAGCATGCATTGTAATGGATGTTGCGTTGTAAAAGTTGCATTGTGTTGGTATGCGTTGTGAATGTATGCGTTGTAACGTCATGCATTCACCTCATTAGAACCAATAAATGCTTTAGAGCACAGCTGCACATTTGGGCCAAGATTTATGTTTCTCTATCTCTCTCCACCACACTACGCCCCACAAAGGATTTGAAGGTGCATTGTTTGTGTTGAGGAAGGTAATGTGAGCACTCTCTGAAAAACCCTACCCTCTCAACACACATGCACATCTCCCAGATGTTCGCTGCTTTGACACAGGCCTACACTCCCTGACATGCATTCTTTGCCCGTCACCCCCAAAAGAATTTGAGATGGCATGTTTGACTCCCGACCTTGCTTATCCATCTCAGTCCCTTTCTATTATTAATTTCTGGTTCCATACCCCATTTGAAAACCACGCTGGGTATACTTATAGTGGGCACTAACCTGCCTCGTCGGTATTTGGTTGATGTGTACTCTGGGTACTGGGGCACGGAGGCTGTGCCAGGCATCCTTCCGATTCCTTATTGCCTCCTTGGGGCTTCATATTTGTGGTTATGGGCCCTGGGATGTGGTCCAGGCCCCCAGGGGCCGTTCTTCACGGGGAGCGTGAAAGCGCTTATTGACTTAGTCTTGTGCCACGGGGCCCGGAGTTGGGAACCCAAGCTCCCTCTAGGCTACCTTCGCGGGGAGCACAATGGCGCTCCCCAACTTGTTTTCTTCGGGTAGCAACGGCGCTCCCTCTCCCCTGACATCACCGGGGGCCAGGGTGGGCTCTTGGGCCCCCCTTTGGCACTTTCATGGCACGGGGAGCGCGACGGTGCTCCCCGACTTTACTTTCTTGGGGGGGTGCAGCGGTGCTCCCCCTCCTCCCACGTCAACTGGCGCTAGGGTAGGCTCCTGGCCTTCTCAGACAATTTCACGGGGAGCGCGACGGCGGGCCCTGACTTTACTTCACCTGGGGCAGCCCCCGTGACCTGACCCACTCCGGGGTAATAGTTGAGAACAGCGGCGGAGCCCCAGGTGCATGGGTGTCAGTCCCTAGAGAGGTCAAAGGTCGCCTACCTTCTGTGGGGCATATTTCGGCCCCAGGCAGCCATTTTTCACGATGTTCACCTCTTTTTGCTCCTGGTGGTGCTCCCCAGCCACTGGGAGCTCTCTCCTTTGCCCTCTATGTCTCCAAGAGGGTGCGCTTTTCAGGAAGCGGTCTTCATTGGCTCCCTGTGCCAGCTTTTCACCTGGCTCTCCTCCTGGGCCTCGCTTCTCCTTGCGCAGAGGCCCTCGCTTCGCTCACTGGTCCTGGACTCCTCTCCTGGAGCTATTTTGGATCCTAGGATAGTCAGGGGGTTCCTCCTTCCAACAACCCTTTGCGCCAGGCTCCAGCACCCTCTGCCTCAGCAGACCACACCCCAGAGAGAGCACCTCTTCCTGTGTAAGTTATTTTAAGAAGTTGAGGAGAGGGCTGGCTGGAAGTCTCTGTTTGCTCTATCACATAGTGACACATCACTTCTCTGACCCTGCTCCCTCATTCTTGACCAGGCCTCTGAGTTTGTTCAAAATGGCATCGTCCAGGGTCTCCTGCCACATGGTCTCTGAGATCCCCTTCCCCCCCAGGATGCCTTCCCTCCAGAGGGGCCTGGTGCCTGAAACCAGGTTCTCTAAACTCGTGGATACACTGCAATGTGAAAAATAGGCCTCTCTGCGGGTGGCAGAATGAGGGCACTGTGTGTTTTTAAAATACCCCTCACACACTATGAATCCCATAGTGTCATTCTCCCATCATTGGGGTCTTCCCATCCCTCTACGGGGCGGGGCATGCTTCGATCTACGAGTGATGCGGGAGCACTTATATTTTTGACAATAGGCTATGTGATGTGATGAGGATAGTGATATGTGTTAGGGAGTGTAGGGACCTATTTACGTGAATGGTGGTGTAAAAAAAGGGTAAAAATTCCTTGGCTAGTCGAAAGAATTAACTTTAATGGCTTCGCAAGCTGGGAACATTAAAAAGGGGGTTAGTAAGTAGAATTACAAGTGTGGTCTACTTGTAATTCTACTTACTAACCCCAGCGGCAACGTGCTGTGTACAATTTATGTTAAAAATGGTAACCATCTCCTGCATTTGCTAATAAACTCATTGATTCGATAAAGTAAAATAATTATGTACAATTTTTGCATACTGTTAAAATTTAGATACTTGTTAAATAATGTGTTTGTTCTTTTCTCAGATTAGTGCAAAGCAGTGAAGGATTTGACAGTCCACAAAATGACTAATGACTAACGCAGCACAGCATGCCACATTATTCTATCCAGCATAATTTCACTCAATGCCACACAATTCCACACCACACAGTTCAACTCCTCACATTTTGATTCCACGCCACATAATTCCACATCAAACCACATAATTCAACTCAACAGCACAATTCCACAACACACTGCATACCTCCAATCCACACCATAGATTTCCACATCATGCCACAAAATGTAACATCACACCAAATAATTCAACTTCACTAAATGCCACTCCACAAAACCATTCTACATAATTAACTCCATTGCACACAATCCCACTCTACATAATTCCAATACACGTAATACCATATAATTACTTTCCATATAATTCTACTGCACACCATGCCACATAATTCCACTACACACATTTGTTCCACACCTCACATGTCCAAACCATACAATTCCACAACTAACAATTCTAATCCAATCCACATGATTCCACTCCACACCACATATATCCACTCCATAACACATGGATAAAAAGACATTGACATGTACAACGCCAATAGCTTTAACTCTTGCAAATGCAGGACCTATTGGCATTGCACATAATAAATTCAGCATCGCAACATGCCACATAATTTCACTCCAAACCATCCCACATAATTCCACCCAACATCACACAAGTCAATACCACACACAATTCTACATCACGCATCATAATTGCACTCCACATAATGCCACTGAGCGCTGCATATTTACACTCCACATAATTACATTCTACTCAACACAACATAAATACATCCCACAAAAATGAAATATATGCACAAACCAGCAATCCACATAAATACACTCCTCACCACGACAATTAATTCCAATAAGCATAATTTCACTCAATGCCACACAGTTCAAGGCCACATAATTAAACTCCGCACATTTCCAATGCACATCACACAATTTCTCACCCAAAAACATATTTCAAATACACAACACAATTCCACAACACACCACATACCTCCAATCCACACCACAGATTTTCACATCATCCCATAATATTTAACAGCACACCACATAATCCAGCTCCACAACACCAATACAATTCCACATAATAAACTGCATGGCACACAATCTCACTCTACATAACCCCAGTGCACTCAATTCTATTTAATTACTATCCATATAATTCCACAGCACACCATGCCACATATTTCCACTGCACAACTGCACACCACACCACACCATACCACACAATTCCAAGCTACACAATTCCACAACAAACAATTCTAATACAACCCTTCTTTCCATCGCACTTCCACAAACCCCTGTCATCTCTCCCCCACACAACCACTGCTCCTCTCATCTCCTCCTCATACTGCCACTACCCGCTCTCACCTCACAATCTCACTGCCCCCTCTCATCCCTCTCACACACTTCCTCTCTCCACTCTATACTGCCTGCTCACACATGCTACCTTGCTTTGCACTGGTCCACCTCTCCCCCCTCCACCTCTGGGTTTCACTCCCACTCCTCCCTCTATCTCTCTCCCTTACTTTCTCTCCCCCTCTCGCTCACTCTTTCATACACTCTTCCCACCTCTCTCATATGGTTGACTTCAGGACTTTAAGCACAGTTTTATTCCCGTGCCTTTTCAAGGTTTCTGTCCCTCAATCTCACGCTCTCCTCCTGTTGTTGGGGTGTTTTCAGTGCATGCATCTGTGGCTGCTCTCCCCTTCTTTCTCTCTTTCTCACACACTATTTCTGCTCCTCTATATGGAGTTTCTTAACCACTTTCTGAACAAACTACCTATCCCTTTCTATCTTCCTTTCTCTCTAGTCTGTGTAGCTCTCACCTCTATATATTCACCATGCCACATAGTTCCCCTGCACAAATAAACTACACACCGCTCAATTCCACCCACACAATTCCAATGCAACCCACATATTTTCACTCCACACCACATACAACTGCTCCACTCCAAACCAAAACACAGAGGTAAAAGGTATTGGGCCATATGTATCAAGCCGTTTTTGAATCGCAAACGGCCGTTTAGCACGTTTTGGAATGTATGAAACATTCCCAAAATAAGGAATTGCAAACTTGTGCGATTCCTTATTTTTCCATAGCATTTAGGGAATCGCAGATTTGTGATTCCTTAAATGCTATGTATGTAGCAATTTTAGCTTGCGAATTTTATTTAAGAATTCGCAAATTACCACCAACTTTCAGTTGATGGTAACTTGCAAATTCTTCCAGAAATGCACAAATTGGCATTTTTAAAGGTGGCATATGATGCACACACATGCCCACAGGGCATGTAAGTGCGCCATATGCACACACATGTTCTATTCAGGGGTGCAGCAGGGTGTCTTTGAGACACCCCTGCACCCTCGCAATAATTCTCAAATTGCGATTAGCAAATTGCGAATTCGCAATTTGGGAATTATTTTGCATTCATTCCTATGGGCCTCCTGGCCCATAGGAATGCATTGGAAATTATTCCTTAATTGCGAATTCGCAAATTGCGAATTCGCAAATAAGGAAGCTTAAGCAACAGCAAATAAAAAGCGATTTTGTTCATACATACCATTTTGCATTTCCTAAATAGCGATTCCTTAATATTCGCTATTTAGGAAATGCAAAATAGTTTGTTGATACATATGGCCCATTGTCATTTACAGCGCCGGTAGCTCTAGATCTCGCGAATGCGAGACCTATTGCATTGCAAATGCTTGTTAAGGCTGACACCACTGAATGTGCCCACTGGGCTTTGGGCCTTGCAGCTTTTCGGCAACCGCTGCTAGTGAGAATAGTCAGTTTTGTGCGTGGAATAAGGCGTTTACACCAGTGTCATGTGGTTTATGCGTGCATGTCAATGTGTAGGACGTCTTCCCAACAGCAGAGTGAGGTCACACCATCAGCGTTCATGGCTACAAGGCCCAAGAAAGATGTTAATGTTGCTTTCAAAATTTATGACATTCGTAAATATTGTGTTAAGTGAAATTTGGAAATGTCATCAAATTTCACACTATGCAATTTCATACCATTTTTTACTGCGTGGGAGGCTGGTTCTGAAGGGGATTTCTTGCCCAGGGTCCCTTTCTGCTCTGGCCAGTCTCTTGCACGTATCTCATGTGACATGTCTGCTCAAGATACGCAGGTGACATATTAGTAGACCTTGATTTATCATATTAACATAACTTTGCACATTTTGGCAGAAAAATTACAACATGTCACACAGCAAAAAGAGTACCATATCCTACTAACATGGCCCTCACCCTCATGAGTTTGATGTTTCTGCCCCCTTCTGTTCTCCCCTTCAGTGACAACAATGCTGCAAAAGTGATGAGCGATGGGTACAATAGTCTGTTCATGGATGGAGATATTTTGAGGTTATTCTAATAGACTGAGAGGTGTTACTCAGGGGTGTACAATCGGTGCAGGTTTGGGAAAGTGTGTATTAAATTAATTGGCAGGCTATACCGAAGAGCTATGTTTGGCCAGAGCACCTGACTTTTGAACTGGCGAACCAGGTTCGAGTCTCGGCATCTGCTCTACATCCTGTGATTCTGGGCAAATCACTTAGGGCCTATTTACGAGTCTGGCACTCTAAGGACTGCCATGAACACAGGGGCACAGTTTGGCAGTCCAGCCACCACCACACCAGTGGTCCTAATTAAAACTGCAATTACAACTTTGGCAGTCGGACTGCCATTGCACCGAAGCAACCGACAGGAAACTGCCGTTCCCTGGTGGTGGCGCGGTGGTCAGGGGCTCAGCATCATGCCGCTGCGGCACTGCCCTACATATTACGAGTTTCAGGACCGCCAACAAAGGCTGGCGGTTCTGAAACAACAAAGGCCTTATTGGGCCGCCTGTTGCCCATGTGCATGGGGATGCATGCAGGGCGGCAGAACATGTGCCCCCCTGTGTGCATGCACAACCAGTTCCTGCACAGCATGGACTTTACAGTTCATGACGTGCAGGAACTGTTCTTGGCATTCCCATTACGGTGCCCATTTTCAGATGGGACTGACAAAAAATGCCCACCAGGTACAAGGAAACTCATAATCTAGTGTGCGATGCACACATGGGATTGGCTTTGCAGAAGCGGGAGGCTGGTGGGGTGATCCGCTCCTGCACCAGCAAACTCGTAATAAGGCCCTTACGGCCAGATTCATCAAAGACCCGTTTTGCGAGTCTCTAATAGCGATTCATAAGGAATCGCTATTACAGACTCGTAAAACGGGATTCATGTAGGAATCACAAAATAAAATGCGATTCCTACACATTCCTTATTTGCGATTAGCAAATTGCTAATCGCAAATAAAGAATAACTCCCCATTCATTCCTATGGGCCTCTAGGCCCATAGGAATGAATGGGGAGTATTCCTTATTTGCGATTAGCAATTAGCTAATCGCAAATAAGATAGCGATTTCAAGGGTGCCAGGGGTGTCCAAAGGACACCCTGTAGCACCCCTTAAATGCAAATTGAAACAGGTGTTGCGCACACACATGTCCAAAGGACATGTGTGTGTGTAACATGCAACAGTAAAAAATGCACTAAAGTGCTTTGTACAATTTTTTCGCTATTTACCACGAAGCAGACTTCGTGGTAAATAGCGACCAAATATTCTGAATTCGCAATTTAGAATTGGTTCATGAATTGCATTTAAGGAATCTCTAATTGAGATTCCTTAAATCCAATTCCTCGCAAATATGCGATTTCGCTAATAGCGATTTTTGCATTTGGGATGATGAATCCCAAATGCAAAAATCGCACTTGCAAAGGGCCGGATTCTCAGAATCTGGCCCTTTGCGAGCGCAATTTTGTTTCATGAATCGGGCTGTTAATCTCCATGCGCCTACCTTAAATGAATGTGACTTTGTGTAATGTTACTGATGCTCATGTAAAGCTCTCCAGTACCTTCCGGTCGAGTTCACACAAAACACTATAAAAAAAAAGAAGGGCGTTGTTAGAGTCCAGTGTCAGAGATAGTGGGCGTGAGGGAATGTTGAGATAAGGGAAGGGGAGAGAGAGGGTTGTGTTATGGATAGTGAAATAAATGAGAGGAGATAGTGGTGGCTTATGAGCATGTGAGAAAGTGATTTAGGAAAAGGAACGAGAAAGTGAGAGGTGAAATTGGAGATTCTTGAAAGGCTGTCACTTGAAGAGACTGCTTTGCTTAAAGACTAGTCTAGCAGCTGAGGCTGTCTCTTGAAGAGAAGGTCTGCTTAGAGGCCAGTCTAGCAGCTGAGGCTGTCTCTTGAAGAGATGGCTTTGCTTAAAGGCCAGATTAGGAGCTCATGCTGTCTCTTGAAGAGACAGCTTTGCTTGAAGGCCAGTCTAAGGGCTCAGGCTGTCTCTTAAAGAGACTGCTTTGCTTAAAGGTCAATTAAGAGCTCAGTGCTAATGGTGTGGGGTGGGTGAGGGGGAGGGAGGTAAAAAGAGCGAGAGAGGGTTGGTGGGAGAAAAAAGATATAATGGGAAGGATTAGTGAACTAGATGAGAAGGGAAGAGAAAAAGACGAGAGTGTGGTGGGCAGGCGTGCAACGCCCATTGGGCTCAAAGGGCTTCCCCCTCTTCCCCCTGTCGTGTGTGTCAGCCCGGCTGAGACAGCTTCCCGGGCACACACACAGCCGCACCTGAGTACTTCACAGGTCTTTAAGGACTATTTACATGTCAACAAGGAGGCGTCTCTTGGGGACTCTGAGATAGCTGACAGGCGGCTCCACTTACAGCGCTAACAGGAGCGCTTTATTATACAAGGCGCAAACACCGCTCCAGGAGCACAGATCTAATCTGCAGCTCAAGCCACCCCTGACTCACAACTGACATTGAAGGACGGTGGTCCCAGTGGAGCTCTGTGATTTCACGCACGCACACACGCACACACACACCCACACGCACTCACACTCAAACAGTCTTGAGTCACATTCACCCTCAAACCTACAGAAACCAGCTCAGAGATTCAGAGATTTTGGGCACACAAGACACTACACACCTCTCCTTATTACCAATAGTAAACAAAAGAACATTAATTTCATTACAAGACTGGAGGCTATCATTATGCATAAACTTTAATTGCCACTCCTACTTGGTAACCACATAGCAGCCTGTTACACTAATATATCCCACTCAGCCCTTTCTTACTGAAACAAACAGCAAGTTTTCCCGACTGATGGAAACTCAGAGATTCTGGAGTCAGCGTTTTAGGTTCAGAAGAAGGAGGTGGTCATTCAAGCATAGCGGCTGTATCTTTAACACCCACTCAGCATCCGCGTGGAATAACGTACTGGATATAATTAGAATATTCATCGTAGTCTAAGAACTGTGCAGTCATTGGCCGATCAATACTGGTTTAAAGAAATCTATTGGCTGTCAGAGGGGTTCTTTATCACTGCACTCTAGGTCTTCGTAAAATCCCAATACTGCGCCAAGTGAGACATTTATTAGGTGGCTGCAAAATGGCCGACAGGAGGACAAATCTCCACCGTGCTGGATATTGATGAAAAAGGCAGCAGAGCTATCGATCTACTAGACTGCATTACGTGATCGGAAATCAACGTGGACGGCCATGTTGTGATACAGCTGCTCCAACACAAGACAGGCCCTAAGCGTAGTACATATCCCTCACCATCCCAGGACTCGGGGTTGCATCAGAACGGGAAGATGGATCACACTGCAGGAAGTCTCAAGTTTAGAAACATCGGGCCTTATTTATGAGGCATTACGCCGCTGTTGCGTCACTTTTTTGTGATGCTGCAGTGGCGTAAAAAAAAGCACCACACTGTGCCTTATTTACAAAGTGTTCCATCTAGGCAGATACATCACTTTGTAATGTCCTATGTCCTCATGTACAAAAAGCTCATAGAAGTGGAGCAACGAAATCTATGAGATTTCACTGTGCCACTTCTACGACTTCACTGCATCAAATCCTTATGCCTGCTGTACAGCAGGCGTAAAGAATGACGCAGGCCCTTTTACAAGGGACTCGTCAACGTGTCATGTCACATTGCTGGAGTTGCGTCTGTTTTGCGACATACTCCAGCAATGCGCCATTACTGCACCAACAGATACATCAGGATTCCTGACATATCTGTTCAATCCTTGCGACATGGAGTGCAGTAGTTTAAATACGGCACAAGAAGTACGCACTGAAAAGTGTTCCATCGCTGTTTTGTCCAGCGATGCAACACTTTTCATAAATGAGGCCCATAGATTATTGCAGGACTTTTTCATTATGCACCTTCATGGAATGATGAACAAAAACAGAGATCTCTCCAAACTAGCAACAGAAAACTGCACAACAGAATTTGCAAACAACCCATCAAATAAAAGTGAACAAATCATGTTGATTTTGTAACTACATTGAGGTGCATAGGTGGAATAGATGGACCCAATTAGAGGGACTGAATTAAAATTAAGTACAACATAATGAAAATGGCCATTTTGACCTGCTGGTATCAATTCACCAAAATCACATACATAGCAGAAGCGACATTACACATTTTGACTTTCTTAAAAAATTGCAGGAAGTGACATCAAATAATATTTGATTCCCATCACAATCATATAGCAAAACGAAAAGTAATGAAATCATTGAGAGGCATAGGATAAAGTATAAAGAACATCAAACTCTCAGAGACGTTGTATCAAGTAGACTAAACAAGAGGCTGGAGACTGCTCCCCTGGTGTGGGATTCAATAGGGGTGTTGGAGAAGGAGGCATGGTTCGAGGTGTTCATCCTCATTGATAGAAGATTTCAAGATGGAGAACTCCTCGGACACATCTGGAGGTTGTCAATTCAATTCAATTCAATTTTATTGAGTATATGATTTGGAACTCCTTAGAGATCCACATATAATAAAGTAAAAAAAGAGCAGTATGGAAAGGGAAGACCACTCGGTCCCCCCGCACGTATGGATGGGTGCCCCAATCCCCCCGGGAAACCATTTTGGGCGGGGGGCGTGGTTCGGCTGGTATGCCCGAAGCGGCGTAGCTGGAGCACGCCCTTCCCGCCCAGAAAGGGTTGTCCTAGACACCCACCCGGAAGACCGCGCCGCGTGGGCGTACCTGAGGAGGGTCCCCGCCCTCCCGCAGACGGATAAAAGAGCGGGAATCCAAAGAAGCGTCCTCTTGTTCCAGTGCTCTGGAGGCTGCACCACCCGTTGCTCGTGAGCCCTCGAAGGAACAAGCGGCAATTTTGAGAACTTGTAATCTTGTTTTTTCTCTTTCAGTTATCGAGAGTTCGAAGGATCTGGGACCGAATGGCAATCATGGACCGAAAACTCGGTAAAGTTGATTCGATCGGTAGAGGTTTGGCCGAAGTTAAGAAGCAGTTAGCGGCCCAGAACGACCCCTTAGGCCGCCCTAAGAAGGTAATAGGCCCGGCCTTGCCGAGGGTCGTCCCTGAGGGTAGGGGGAAGCGTATTAAGAGGAGGGCGGTTTTCGGGGAGGACCCGGTGCCCGAGGTACCCCCACCCGCCCCCATCACACCGGCGGACAGCCCGGTACCATGTTCAGATACGGGTCTACCAATCCCGGTGGTAATTACCCCTGTCAATGATGATCAGATGCCCCCGGAACTGGCTCTTCAGTTAGCGGCAGTATTACCCTGGCTCAAGAAGAAAGCGTAGGGGGCAGTGGCGGGGGGGATCCGGCCGAAGAGGCAAGATTGATAATTGAGCAGTTGCGGCAATCGAGAGAAGCCGGGACGGCGAATGTTCCTTCTATTTCCTCACATGTAGCGCCAGGAGCAAGCACGGTTGGCCGGGAAAAGACAACGAACACGGCGGTTGAACCTGGTAAGAATCCATTGCCAATGGTTGGGGAAAGTTCAGTGCCTTCGCGGCGAGAGAGGGTGGCACAGCACATACCAGTGGCCACTAAGGAAATGATATGGGGAGACAAGTATGTGAACATGTTTTCTTTATTGACCGACCATCGTGAGATGGAGTATGCAAAGACCCAGAAGGATCTATGGCACCCCAGCGTGTGGCGGGCCAAAATGGCAGAATTTAGGGTCGATGAGACCGTAGCGAACTGGGTGAAGGCCTTCTCGATATTTACGGCAGTAATGGGGGAGCGTAAGCCTGAAGTGATGACAGAGCTATCCTGTTACCAGAATAGGATCATGGATTTGTATACCATGTACGGGGGGAATGAGTGGAAAGGATATGACATGCAATTCTGAAAGGCTAAAGAGTTTGATGTAACTTTAACGTGGGACTGCCTCGACACGGTATCATGGCACAAGCAGCTCTTGCCTGGTCCGGCAGGTATGTCCTCGCCGGGCGGGAGCGGGCCTGGGACAGTTCAGCAAAAGCCAGCTCAGCCCTTTCGAGGTAGTGCCGGGGGGGAGACTCAGCCCAAGACCGGGGGGAACCAATCAATCAATCAAAGAAATTTATAGAGCGAACTACCTACCCGTAGGGTCTCGAGGCGCTTGGGGGGGGGGGTGCCGCTACTGCTCGAACAGAACGGGGGCAAGCGCGGGGTCTGTTGGGGCTTCAACAGAGGAAACTGTAACAGGCCCCAGGGAACGTGTAGGTTCCGGCATGCTTGTGCGGGCTGTGGGAACTCCTCACACCCGGAGAGTAGCTGTAGATCCAAGAACAGTGGTATGGGAGGAAAGGGGGGGTCCAAGCAGGAGTGAGGTGATGCTGGGTAAACAATCCCCTTCACCCATTGACATCATGGCTTTGACTCCCTGGTTGAACAAATACCCTGATCACATATCTGCCGGGGTGTTGAGGAATGGTTTCCTATATGGCTTTAACATCCCGGCGGAGAATTTTCACGGGACCCCCTTTTGTAAAAATCAGCTATCTGTCCAACACAACCCTGCAGTGGCAGCCAGAAAAATTAACAAAGAAGTCAGCCTGGGGCGGGTAGCAGGACCCTTTCCAGGCCCGCCAGTGGCGGATTTCGTGTGTTCACCTCTGGGAGTGGTCCCGAAGAAAGACCCGGGGGAGTATAGACTCATTCACAACCTATCGACCCCGAAGGGCGCTTTGGTGAATGAGGCCATTGATCCGGAAGTCTGTTCAGTTAGGTACGCATCATTCGACAATGCTGTGACCCTGCTGAATCGCTTGGGCCCTGGGGCCCTGATGGCTAAATCAGACATCGAGTCGGCATTCAGGTTGCTCCCGGTACACCCACGGGACCAGCGCTTGCTAGGATTCACCTTCCAGGGGAAGTATTACATGGATAAATGCATGCCCATGGGTTGCTCAATTTCTTGTGCTTATTTTGAGATGTTCAGCTGTTTTTTGGAATGGGCTTTCACTAAGACTACAGGACGTAGAGAAGTGATGCACTATTTAGATGACTTCCTGTTCTTGGGGCCGGCAGGCAATGCGAACTGCGCACAGGCACTACGGGAGTTCTGCATTCTCATGCAGGAGTTTGGCGTCCCATTGGCACCAGGTAAGATGGTGGGGCCATCTACTTCACTCGAGTTTCTGGGAATTGAGCTCGACTCGGTGGAGGGTTCCTTCCATTTGCCAGCAGAGAAGGTGGCCAAGTTCAGGGAGTCCTTGACGCAGTGCCTGGGCAAAAAGAAAGTGACCCTGCACCAGTTACAACAAACAGTGGGTCATCTTAACTTTGCCTTGAGAGTAATACCGATGGCTCGCCCATTCTCCCTCTCCATTGCACGAGCTATGGTCGGCCTCAAGGAGGGACACCACCGCACGTGACTGTCGGCAGAGGTTCGCCAGGATATGCGCATTTGGTGGGCATTTCTGGCGGACTTCAACGGTCGAGTAGTGTGGAACAAACCCCCAGCTTTGTCGGAGGAACTGGGTTTGTGGACCGATTCAGCCGGGAGCGTGGGATTTGGTGCCGTTTTTGGTAACCGATGGTCGGCGCAAGTATGGCCGACGTGGTGGCACGCCAGTGGCCTAACAGGTAACATTGGGTTCCTGGAGCTGTTCCCCATTTGGGTGGCTCTGTTGGCATGGCCAGACGATTTCAGGGACCGATCAGTAGTGTTTTGGTCGGACAATATGTCTGTAGTTGAGTGCATCAATCAGCAAGCGGCCCACTGCTAGTGGATCTTAAGACTGTTGAAAGAGATTGTGTTGCGTTGAATGAGATTGAATGTACAGTTCAGGGCAAAACATGTGCCGGGTGTACTGAATAATGCAGCTGACGCACTCTCTCGTTCACACATGCAGGCTTTCAGGGGCTATCTACCCACAGCGGACCTAGTGGCGGCACCATTCCCCGAAGCACTATGGCGGATCGGTGACCCGGATTACAAGACCTCGTGGCTGCCAGCTTAGCGCCCAGGACGAGCAAGGCTTACGAGGGAGCGTTTCGTTCTTACTGCGCCTTTTTAGGCCCGGCAGGGAGACATAGCTTGGGGCAGGAGGATTCCTTCCTGGGGTTCTGTAATGGCAGAGTTTTTGGCTCTATTTAGCAGTGATATAGATCATTAGTCTTGCTCACATCTAGGATAGGTATTCTTAGCCTGTGTTGGCCCTTTTAAGCCCTTTTTTCCAGACCGAGAAGAGGATAGCTGCTTAATAGATCCTTTATTCTTGACTTTAACCTGTCTATTGCCTATTGGCTTTGACATATTAGACACATTGGTATGGTTTATGTAGGTATTCTGACAGAGCTAAGGGGCATTTCATCCCTTTCAGGCCTACAGGCCTAGAGCTAGAGGGACTCCATCTTGATGAAGCTGAGAGGCTTTTCAGGGTAAAGGCAATGTTTATAGTTAAGGCTGTTGTGTGCTAGAGGAAAATCCAGTTAGGACCGCTTCTTATCCGAGAAATGTGTTTTTCTCTTGGGCCCAGACGTAACAAGCAGATGGCCACTGCGGTTGCGTGGAAGCCTGGGAGCTGGCACAGGAATTCGGTAGGAGGCAGCCCTCTGGTGGAAATTTCCATGAGGGGAGAGGAATCCATATTAGTGAGCTACAGGAGAGGAGGAGTGTTCAGTTCAGTTTGGAGTTCAGTTCAGCGTGGTGCTCAGAACAGCTGGGAGCTCAGTTCAGCTTGGAGCTCAGAACAGCTTGGAGAGAGAGAGAGGATGTCTGCTGGAGCTGCAGAATAGAGTGCAGTTCTGGAAAGGAGAAAGAAGGCAGACAATTGCTGAAGATGAGGAGAGAGAATAGAGTGCAGAGAGCATCAAAGAAGGCTGTCAGCTGGAGCAAGTGAACCAGAGGCGTGATGATGTGGTGAAGGAGGGAGAGACAGAGAGAGCCCTAATCCCACCAGAGGCAGAGAGAAATCTTCCTTCTAATAGGTGAGGTAGTCTGAACTAATCACACTTGCATCTTAATCTTATCTTTATTCCCTAGGCTTTTGCATTGCTAATCTTTTCCCTTTCAGCGGTGTGTTCTACCTATAGTCTTTGTCAGTTACAGATCTGTGTAAATGTTTATATTATTCTAATAAAATAACCCCCAGTTTGTAGCAAACTGGCATGTGTCTCATACTTTTGTTCAATCTAGGTAAATATATCTCCTAGGTGTTTACTAGGTACATGAATGGATGAGTAATCCCAATCAGGTAAGTGGTGATCACATAAATAGGGAGTGAGTGGACCTATGATGCCAAGAATAAGAGGTACATTATATTAATTGGCTAACTAACTCCTAATATTGTAGTAGCAGACCCTTAGTGAAGAGACTTCCCAATATATATATATATAAAGGTGTTCATAGGAATGTGGTCGTCGTTGATAT
Organism: Lissotriton vulgaris; assembly: GCF_964263255.1. NCBI lineage: Eukaryota > Metazoa > Chordata > Amphibia > Caudata > Salamandridae > Lissotriton > Lissotriton vulgaris. The sequence goes on from NC_141699.1 coordinate 20,980,569, forward strand.
GCGGCGTTAGTGAGAACGTTGGGTAGGAGACCAGCGTGTATACCCACAAGATTGTGGCTTGAATAAGTGAGAGCGTCAGGTGGGAGACTGGCGTGTAGGTTTGCCGGATTGCGAACCGTTTGGAAAAGAGAGCATTGGGTTCTGCAGGCCCATGTGTAGACGCACCGGATTGTGTGTCATATCTGCCCTAGGGTAGACCGGTCTGGGTCGGGGTGGCCGCGAGACCAACTGATGTGAATATAAGTGTGGTGTAGGGTATGGATATCCCTAGTAATCAGTGAGTATTCTTAGTATCCCTATAGATTTAGTGGTGTTTTTAATAATATGAGCTTGTATATTGCGAGTTCCCCATCCTCAGGTAGGTACCCAGGTGCCTGGATAGTTGGTCCTGAGGAGGGATGTGATTACGTCCTGGCTGGGTTGGAGGGGCCCCTAGGGGCTGATCCCATCTAATCAGAAAATCCAGCCATAACATCTGGCGTCACGAACTGTTTACTTATCCTGTGTGCCTGGCCATGTGCTTAGAGAGTTTCCCATGTGTTGTGAGTGAGTGCCATGAAAGCCATAACATCTGGCGTCTACGAACAGTTTACGAAACCTGTGTGACCTGGCCATGTGCTTAGATTGTTTCCCATGTGTTGTGAGGGGGTGCCCTGAGCGCCGGTTCCATCTGGCGTAATGTTGCAGTTTATGTAGCCTGAGTGACCTATGGACTTGAACAGTTGCAGCGTGAGGAGATTGCATTACATCATGGCATTTGGTTTATTCAGGGTGGAAGGAATGGTTTTCATCTTGGTGTTTAAACTGTCAGGGTTGAAGGATGGCATTACATGAGGAAGCCAGTTACTTCTTTGTGATGGTCCTATTGTATAAATGTGTGTAAAAAATGCTTTTAAATTGCCCATTAAATTGCTTGCTGCATCTGCTTATGCTGTGCAATGTGAAATGTGTTCATTGTTATATGATCTGTGGAGTTCTTTGAATATAGCTCCTTGTAAATATGGCTTGTGAATAGCGCCATGTTAATGTGGCTTATGAGGTGCATGTTCTCATTTTGACTTGCTGTGTTGCTTGTGAATGGTGCTTTGGATATATTATTTGTGAAGAGCTTGTCTTGTAAATATGGCTTGTGAATAGCGCCATGTTAATGTGGCTTGTGAGGTGCATGTTTTTATGTTGACCTGCTGTGTTCCTTGTGCATTGCGCCTTGGATATATTATTTGTGAAGAGCTTGTCTTGTAAATATGGCTTGTGAATAGCGCCATGTGGTCATGGCTTGGACAGGGCATGTTATCATTACGTTTGGCAGGAGAGAGCTGGATCTCTCTCGGGTGCTTGGGGATAACGTTTTGAAAATATGTGTACGTGTTATCTGTAAACGTGAAGAGATGAGTTCATGATTTTCCCATGTATCCGGAGTCATTGGGGGATGATTGTGCTTGTGCTGCCAAAGGGTTAATATCTTGAATTGAGATGGCAGTATTTATTTTTAACATGCTGTTAACACGCATGGTTATCTGACCTGACTATAAAAGTCAGTGTATTATTTTAAGGATTGATGGTTTGATTTTGACTTTTGATTCCTTGGTCTGCCTACGTGCTTTGTCAGCTTCTTGCGGGAGAGGTAACATCTTGTGCTTTGCGAAGGGTTCTGTTCATTTCACATTCTTTTTGAAATGCGTCTACGAATTTGTGTGGGTTTACCTTGGAACTGATGCGGTTATAAATCAACCAGTCGGATTGAGATAAGGGTTTGCACCGAGAGAGCTGTGTTCTTTTAAATGTGCTTTCTTAATATGCATCCATAGACGTGTGGAGAATTATTTCGGAATGCATGATTTAAAACGAGTGAAATGTTAAGGAGGTGGCCCGTTAGAATGCATGCTATGGGGCTGTTTTCATTAATTATTTCCTTGAGGGTTTTCCATCTAGAAAGGAATGTGCTGGTTGCAATGATCACAGGTTGAGAATAATCAATCTTGCCCGACAGTGCATGGTAACATGTGCTTTTAATTAGTGAAAGGCAACCGTGTGCTTTTGAAAAACAAAATGTGTGTGTTCTTATAATTATTTTCCCAAATGCAAGCTGAACATTTTTTCGAATGTGGACATTTTAATATGCAAATGTCAGTTCATATACTCAGTTAGAAAATGAATAGCTGTTTATTAATGTATGAATGTGGCCCTTTTATTAGGTTGGATTAAATAGCTTGCATGTTTAATTACACTGTAATGCAAAATTACGTGATGCCCCTGGTTGAACAAAGTCTGCATTTTATGTTGTTTTAAAATTATTTCTCTTTCAACAGCTGACAATGGTCCATGTTAATTCGTTTTTTTTTTGCAGACTGTATAATCTTGTGTGCAGACCTGAGTTGCCCCTTACTAAATCAATGCCCTTATTTTAATGTCTTACCTTTAGCTGAATTAGTTAGACAAAAGTCTTTTTAGAAACTGGAGCTTTTAAGTAACAGTACATTGTAATAGAATTGTTTTTTTTTTAAATGCTAGCTTTCGTTAGTTAGTACAATCAGGCCTGGGAACAAGCTTACAAGGAATTTGTTTGTCGACCTTGGCAGACCAGCTGGTTTGTGCAGATGAGTTTTTTTTTCTTCCCTCTGCACGCTTCGGCTGCAGCTTGTCCTGTTTTTGATTGGCCATAATCCAATTTTGTTCCGCGGACGGCTTGTTTATGTAAGGGTGGGGGAATTCGCTCTTCCTGGCTGTTGACGCAGGCAGCTTCATTGCCTGCTGATAAGGGATTCTTGCAGACTCTTGCCCTTGCAGTTAGTTAGATACAGTAGGCTTCCCTGATTAGAGACTAGAGATGCTTGCATCGAGTGCTTGGCAGTGCCTTCCCCTCGCAGTGAGATCAACTTTTGGCAGTGGTTCCAATTACTTCACACTGTAGCCTGGCTCCTGCGTATTCTGAAGGGAGGGGCTGTCCCATAAAGGATTAGTGTATGAAATAGGCCCTTCTGGCTGTGTATGTAAAAAATTAGATTTTGCCCAAACTAATAATAAAAAATATATGATTTTAATTATGTCTTGACTTTAGAAGAATGTTTTTAATTAATTAAGTTTTTTTTCCCACCAATGAAAGGCACCCGGGGTGCTTTTTAAATGGAAAATGTTGTCATGCAAGATTAATGATACTTGTTTTCTTGTCCCTAGGATTGCTGGGTTGTGGTGTTGGTGCGTGGGCCCCCCCCCTCCCACTTCCTTTTCTTATTTTAGTTTTTTACTTTCATGTTTTTATGTTAGTTTATTATTTTTGGAAGATGGAACCAGACCAGACCAGACCGGAAGGGTGGTGAATGGCCGCATCGGAGGAAGTGTCCGGATACCGAAGATGCAGGGTGGTGACCTACACTGATCAACAAAATTGACATTGGACTTTTTTTTTTTGAAGAACACAATTACATTTTTTTTTTAATTTGTGACAGATTCGCAAATGGATTTGATTACATAATTCCTTGGCCTGCATTATTCCCATGTTTGCAATCACTACGAGCAGGCCCCACTTTTAAAAAAAAACAACAAACATGTCACCTATTATAGTTTTTCTGTTTTCTTCAAAACAGTTTTTGCCAATGAAGGACTTTTTTTTTTTGAATGGTGGTGCACACATGTGTTCCACAGTGTGAAGAAACTAAGTGATATATATATACACCAGCTATCTTGTAGAAATGGGGTTGTTTTTTTACTGTTCTTACATTTTCACCTTGATTGATCAAAGGGTGGTTACCCTAGACTTTAGATTGTCCTGGGAGGTGTGTCTTTTAGTATGATTATGTATTAATGTTTGCTCAGACCTTGAGAACAATTTGTCATGTTCATTTCTCAGATTTCACCAAAATGTTTCCTTAAATTAATCATAGTAGGTAGGCCTCATTTAGGCCCATTGTTATTTTCATCCCACAAACAAGCCCCTACACCACTAGATTTCATGTGTCATCATTAGCTTAAGTTGACTATAGTAGGTAGGCCTCATTTAGGCCCTTTGTTGTTTTTCCATTAGAAGTTGAAACACATTTAGTTCTTAAGTTGTTCGAAGTAGGTAGGCCCCATTTAGGCCCCTTGCTGTTTTCATTCAACACATAAGTCCCTACATCACTAGATTTCATCAGTTATCACTAGAAGTTGAGGCACATTTAGTTTCAGGATGCTTTGGTTAGTTTCTGTTGTTATCAGATCCAATCTTAGATATGTTTCAGCATTCAGGTCAAGGGTGCTTTGATTTGTTTTCAGTTGGTTTTTAGATTTGTATTCCCTACAATTGAGTTTCAGGTGGAATTTCCTTAGGTTGTCTTTCTTTTTAGAGAGTTTTTTAGTTTTTGATTTGTTGATAGATTGTGTTGATGTTTGTTTATATGGATGTTGTTGTTTATTGATGTTCGCAAGATAAGGATCTAAGGGTGGAATGTAATGGCAGAGTTTTTGGCTCTATTTAGCAGTGATATAGATCATTAGTCTTGCTCACATCTAGGATAGGTATTCTTAGCCTGTGTTGGCCCTTTTAAGCCCTTTTTTCCAGACCTAGAAGAGGATAGCTGCTTAATAGATCCTTTATTCTTGACTTTAACCTGTCTATTGCCTATTGGCTTTGACATATTAGACACATTGGTATGGTTTATGTAGGTATTCTGACAGAGCTAAGGGGCATTTCATCCCTTTCAGGCCTACAGGCCTAGAGCTAGAGGGACTCCATCTTGATGAAGCTGAGAGGCTTTTCAGGGTAAAGGCAATGTTTATAGTTAAGGCTGTTGTGTGCTAGAGGAAAATCCAGTTAGGACCGCTTCTTATCCGAGAAATGTGTTTTTCTCTTGGGCCCAGACGTAACAAGCAGATGGCCACTGCGGTTGCGTGGAAGCCTGGGAGCTGGCACAGGAATTCGGTAGGAGGCAGCCCTCTGATGGAAATTTCCATGAGGGGAGAGGAATCCATATTAGTGAGCTACAGGAGAGGAGGAGTGTTCAGTTCAGTTTGGAGTTCAGTTCAGCGTGGTGCTCAGAACAGCTGGGAGCTCAGTTCAGCTTGGAGCTCAGAACAGCTTGGAGAGAGAGAGAGGATGTCTGCTGGAGCTGCAGAATAGAGTGCAGTTCTGGAAAGGAGAAAGAAGGCAGACAATTGCTGAAGATGAGGAGAGAGAATAGAGTGCAGAGAGCATCAAAGAAGGCTGTCAGCTGGAGCAAGTGAACCAGAGGCGTGATGATGTGGTGAAGAAGGGAGAGACAGAGAGAGCCCTAATCCCACCAGAGGCAGAGAGAAATCTTCCTTCTAATAGGTGAGGTAGTCTGAACTAATCACACTTGCATCTTAATCTTATCTTTATTCCCTAGGCTTTTGTATTGCTAATCTTTTCCCTTTCAGCGGTGTGTTCTACCTATAGTCTTTGTCAGTTACAGATCTGTGTAAATGTTTATATTGTTCTAATAAAATAACCCCCAGTTTGTAGCAAACTGGCATGTGTCTCATACTTTTGTTCAATCTAGGTAAATATATCTCCTAGGTGTTTACTAGGTACATGAATGGATGAGTAATCCCAATCAGGTAAGTGGTGATCACATAAATAGGGAGTGAGTGGACCTATGATGCCAAGAATAGGAGGTACATTATATTAATTGGCTAACTCCTAATATTGTAGTAGCAGACCCTTAGTGAAGAGACTTCCCAATATATATATATATATATAAAGGTGTTCATAGGAATGTGGTCGTCGTTGATATGCGGCGTTAGTGAGAACGTTGGGTAGGAGACCAGCGTGTATACCCACAAGATTGTGGCTTGAATAAGTGAGAGCGTCAGGTGGGAGACTGGCGTGTAGGTTTGCCGGATTGCGAACCGTTTGGAAAAGAGAGCATTGGGTTCTGCAGGCCCATGTGTAGGCGCACCGGATTGTGTGTCATATCTGCCCTAGGGTAGACCGGTCTGGGTCGGGGTGGCCGCGAGACCAACTGATGTGAATATAAGTGTGGTGTAGGGTATGGATATCCCTAGTAATCAGTGAGTATTCTTAGTATCCCTATAGATTTAGTGGTGTTTTTAATAATATGAGCTTGTATATTGCGAGTTCCCCATCCTCAGGTAGGTACCCAGGTGCCTGGATAGTTGGTCCTGAGGAGGGATGTGATTACGTTCTGGCTGGGTTGGAGGGGCCCCTAGGGGCTGATCCCATCTAATCAGAAAATCCAGCCATAACAGGTTCCTAGTAGCACTACACAGAGAAGGCCGATCAGCAGCAACGGCCAACAGGCATAGGGTGGCCATTTCATTCATGGCACAGCTCCATGGTTTAAGGGATCCAACGGGTTCCTTTTTAGTCAAAAAGGCCCTTCGCGGCTGGCAACGCCTGCAGGGTCACAAAAGGGATACGAGGCACCCGATTGGTTTAGAGAGATTGTCTCGGCTTTTAGCAAAGCTGGATGAGACATGCTCCTCCCCCTCTGAAGCAGTTCTGTTCCGGGCAGCTTTCGCCTTGGCGTTCCATGGAGCCATGCGGGTAAGCGAACTCGTGGTGAGGAACAAGAAGGATAGGGAGGGAGGCCTTGGCAGGGATCACGTGCAAATACGGGGTGATTCGATGCTAATCTCAATAGCTAGGTCCAAGACAGACCAGGATGCTGTGGGAGATAGTGTGGTTGTGCTGCGCGCTCGAGGGTGCCCCACTTGTCCGATAAAGTGTTTAGAGGAATACTTGGCACAGAGGCCGGCGACATGGGGAGGGAGCCTGCTTAGGCACAAAGATGGCACCCCTCTGAAGCACTGACAATCGCCGAGGCGGGCATGGACCCGTGCGATTTTGGAACCCCCTCCTTCAGAATAGGGGCCGCTACTGAGGCTACGACTCGGGGTCTGGGTGTTGAAGAGGTAAAACAGCTGGGCCGTTGGTCCTCGAACTGTTTCAAAAGGTATGTGCGGCTGCACATGTTGTAAAAGACTAATGAAATGCACTCACGCTTGTTGTCTTTTGCTTGAATTACAGTTTCGCGAGCCTGTGACGCGGGGCGGAATCTGGGATCAACCCATCACTGGAGGACCAGCGGTCGAGGATCACCGACTGGAGAGCAAGTGGTATGGGTCGTGGGCCACTCATATGTGAGGCGCACCGGGGACGTATTCATGGCAGGTGACGCGATTCACGCATCTGGGGAATACGGGTTCAGAGTGACCTTCCATAGGATGGGAGGCCTCTGTTTTGACCAATTTCAATCGTTTATGGAGGGTCTTTTAGGGCGGAAAAGGTCACCGCCATCTATAATCATAGTGCACTTGGGGGGCAATGACTTGGTGAGACTGGGAAGACGAGTGTTAGTGGAACACATTTTGTCGCCAGTCAGCTGGTTGGCTAAGAGGCTCCCGGGGTGCACAATTGCCTGGTCCCACATGATTCCCAGGAAAGTGTGGCGCGGGGGTTTCTCTGTGTCGGCGTTGAACCACTCGGTAAAGAGGGTCAACAATAAAATTGGGAAACTGTTTCGCTCTGCGCATCTGCATAGCATTCCCCATGGGTGTATTCGGGGTGATCATTATTATCTGAATGATGGGGTCCACCTGTCCAGGGCAGGGAATGAGTTACTAATAGGAGACTTCATAGCTTGGCTGAGGGGTTTGAGTAGGCATGACCTTTAGGAGGTGTGGGGGGCCGGATAGTCGGTCAACTATCCGGCCTGTGGCGGTAAGGTCATGATCGGTGAGCAGTAATTTCAAGGTTCCTAGGGGGGGCGCCACCCAGAATGGATGGGAGTGCCCGGGGGGCGGCCATTGGCTCCTCCCATGGGTAGGCGGGACCCACTACGGATGGGTCGCCTACTAGACGGCCATAGGCCCCTCCCAGGGGGGAGACGGCTAGATGCCCCTCCTACGAATTTCCCAGGGGCCGGATATCCGCCACGGTGGAAGAGAGTGTGGGGATGGGGGGGAGTCCACGCTGTCCTTCCTACAGATACCTCACACGGGGACTCGGACGACCTTTAAGATGGCGTCGAGTGAGTGGGGGCCCCCACGACAAGGGAAGTCACAGTTGGCAACGAGGGTAAAGTCCTCTGCGCATGCGCCACTCACACCGTGAGGGCGGGAGTTGGGTAGTAGGGATCTGACACCGGTTAAGACCTTGCCGTGGGCCCTTAATGCTAGGATGTACAATTTTAATTTAGAATGTATACATTTTCAGGATGCTAGACTCGGCTAGGAAACCTTTGTATTAGAGAGCTGTTAAGGTTAGCCAAAGAACATGTCTTCATCAAAATGTAACGAAAGTAAAATTGTACATAATTCATGAAACGTTTTAATTTAATGTTTTAAATGTTGTTTCATATTTTAATAAATACGGCCGGGGGGTAACTCCCCCCGCCTTCCAAAAGCTCAAACCAGTGTCTGTCTCCGCCCCTTGGGGAATTGGTATTGGGAGGGGGTGGCGGGCATCCCGGCCATATGAGAATAAAACAACTTATTAAAACAGATTGTTGTTGACATGGTTTTACAGATTTTTGTGCAAATTATTTAATACAATTCTAAAAAGCATTTAAAAAAGTTAAAAATTCTATTGCAAAAAATTTCATTGGGAGGACAGAAAATTGCATCAATGAGAGATCTTGCCGATAAAATACCCAATTGCATACAAACTGGTCTCACCCACAAACGATGATAGGCCATTAGGGCAGGACAAACTAACAAAACATGTACGGTGTCTTGGACTGAATTATTGCAGAAAGTGCATATGTTGGGTATACCGTACCATTTGGCCAACAACTTATTCAAAGGAAGGAGATCCTGCCTTAAAAGTAGCCAAAAACGGCGCAAACCATGGGGCATATTCCAGGAGACATACGGTTGTAATTGTCTAAACAGGTAAGAATTAACAACTTGAGTGACCCCCTTCTTAAGTGTAATAGAGTTGCAGTCCCTTTCGAAGCTGAACTTCCATGTTGCCTGTTTTAATGTAGATTTTAGCTGATGCACAGAAAGGTCAAAGAGGGTTGCTTCCTCCAGATCCAAGAGTGTAATAGCCTTCCTAAAGTTCTTTATGAGTAACAAATACTCTTTTAGGGGGCCCATTAGCTCTTTTTTAATGAGAGATCTTAATGTGGCTGGATTTCCTTTAATCAAGCAGGCGACCCAGCGAATAACTCCTGCCAAACCCTGTACCCAGCTACTTCTTATTCCAAATTCTAATCGAAGGGATGCTGCAGTGCAACTGTTATTGACAGAAATTAGGTTTCTCAAGAGGGAACCCTCAATGGTGTCCAAAAAGCCCCATTCACCTAAATCGATAAGTTCTATGCCATAGAGCAAAGTTGCAGGGATTTATGCCCGGAATGCTTCTAGAAGATGCATAAAGTGTCTTTTACCGGTTGATTTATATAAGGCTCTCAGCCCATTTCCCTGCGACTTTGCTCTGCGGGAACTGTTATCTATATGGGGTTTATTACTCAAGTTGCTACTAACTATTTTTCCTAAAAAAACATATGATTTTACACTTTCCAATTTTTGACCTCCCAGCTCCCAACTAATGTGACCTAATTTCAGTTTTTTCTTCCCCTCCAAACACATTACCTTGCTCTTAGAAATGTTTATTTTCAGATAGTGAGCTTCGGAGAATAAGTGTAGGGCATGCAGACGGTTATTAAGGCCTTTTGGGGTAAGGTCTAGAACTAGTATGTCATCTGCATACATTAAACAGGAAATGTAAGTGTCTCCCAAGCGCGGAGCAATTCCTTCACTGAGGGATATAGTGCGGGAGAGATCACTAACATAAAGGGAGAACAGAAGGGGAGCTAATAGGCAGCCCTGTTTGAGACCATTGGCAGAGGGGATAGGCCAGGACAAACCCCTTTCTCCCCCCAATAGTACTCTACACCATGTATTATCATGCAAATCCTGTACCAAGTGTAGAAGCCTAGGTGGCATTCCGAGAGCAGATAGTTTTTTCCACAGCAATCGACGATCGACCTTATCGAATGCTGTGGAAAAATCTATAAATGCCACATAGACTCTCCCTTTTCTGGCTCTAATATATTTATCGGTTATTACCTGGAGGGCTGTTAAATTATCCATAGTACCATGGTTCTTCCTGAAGCCAGTCTGCTCAAGTGGGAGTATGTTTGCATGATCCACCCAGTCATTTATACGCTTCAGCAAACATCTTGTAAAGACCTTGCCGATTGCATCCAACAATGCAATCTGGCGGTAGTTTTGAGGGGACAAGCGATCACCCTTTTTAAACAATGGAACTAGGATGCTGCCCTTCCAGGAAGGTAGAACCTTGCCTCCCAATAGGCAAATGTTGAATACAGGACAAAGTAATTTACTCCATTTGGCACCACTTTGCTTTAGTATAGAAATGGGCAATTCGTCGGGCCCATTGCCCCAGAGCGCCGCATTTCTCTGATGGCTAGGCCTATGTCTTTTTCTAAGAATGGTACCAGGGGCAGACTAGTCTCCTCTGGCCATGCTTGTGGGGCCACAGAGCTGTTACTTGCATAAAGATTAGAAACAAATTCAATCCATATTTGTTCCTCAATTGGGATGGGTAAAGGTCTTGTTCTCAATCCACACCCCTCGCCTATAAGAGACCAGAACTGTCTCATTTCCCCATTAATAGAGGCTTCTCTTATTTTTATCCAAATGGCATCCTCTTTTTCTTTATGTATTGTAAATGATAACCTTCTCCTTTTCCTTTTTAACAATGATATTTTTCGTGCTATATCAACAGATCTAGCTAAATATTGAGCCCTTACTAATTTGTTAATTTCTATATTAAGCAATCTCAGGGGGCTTGGGAATATTCTAGCAGACTTTTTCTTATTGGAGTTTTTAGCCACCGCTATTACTGCCTTCATAAACAAAGAAAATTTTTCAGTTTCCAAACCGTGCCAGGAAGGAAGATCATTTATTGCTGCATCGAGCATTCCCTCCAAATTTCGTTGAGCTCTTGCATTCCAATGACACCTTCCTGATTTAACGCCAACATTTACCCATTCACTATTTAGAGACCACTTATCACATTTAGGGGGCTTTACATTCGCAAAGATAGACAGTATTTTGTGATCACTAAATGGCGTATCAATAATACTAAGATCCTTCAGTAGCTCAAATGAGTGAGTCCCCACTATTACATAGTCCAATATCGATTCACCCTGATAGGATTTATGCGTGAAGTTGCAGGGGAATCCGAGGGGAGTCTCCCATTTACAATAATCCCATCCATATCTGCCAACTCATTTAAAAGTAACTTTCCTCGTTTATTTGTTTTAATATTTTCAGGGAGTAATGCCTGAGGTATATGGAGAGTTTCTTCTTTGAATTTATCGCGAAATAAATTCATGCTTAGATTGGAAATTTTGCAATTTAAGTCCTCAACTATGACTATGGCAATCATCGGATCTTTCTCCCTGATACTCTGAACGTGAGAAAAAACCTTTTTCAAAGTTACGTTCTAGCCAGCTTCCGGTGGAATGTAGGCATTGATCAAAACTAAGGGTTTAACAACATCATTGTTGCTAGACCTAAATAGAGTTACTGCTTGAAAAAGGTTAGAGGGGTCCATATAGTGGGCATAATTCCAATTTAGATGATTCGATAAAAGACAAGCTATACCCCCACTGGCCTGTCCTCTCTTGTTAATGGTGGCGCTGCCTTCCAACACAAAGTAATCTTTCCCTGCCTGAATTTTATCTGGGCACCATGTTTCCTGGAGGCATATTATATTTGCCTCCAGAGACAAGAGGAATTGCATTTTTTCCGGGCTATTTTTTAGGCCAGCTGCATTCCAAGATATTATAGATAACTTGTCGCTAAAGATGCGGATTAGACGTTTGATTGTTATGGGGTTTTCCTGCTAGAATTCTAGGTAGCCAGTTCCATTGATCTCTTTCATCCCCGGAATCAGGTTGGCGAGATAACAAAGACGGATTAACATAGGACACTAAACGGGGGTCCTTAGACTTACATATTTTTAAATCCGCAAGATCACCTGCCTGTTTTGTACTACCTGTTGCTGCTTGCAACAAAGAAAAGGGGGACCTTGAAGGGAATAAGGGTTTAGAGACTCTATTTTGTCCAGTATACCCTAGCAAAGGGATTACGTCTATCCCTCTGCTCTGAAGGTCTTCAGAGCGTTGCAGGATTAAATTTGCTACTAGCTTAGACTGGAACTTCACCCTAGTTAGCATCCCTATCTCGGACTTTAATATTAATACCCTGTCTAGATCAGCAGATTGTATTAATGTCAAGTTAGCCGATTCTTGAAAGTACTTAAGTAAAAGAGATCTATTCAAAATGCATTCAGTATCAAAAAGGGGGGAGAATTCTAACCACATGGTGTCAATGCTATTTTCCTTAATTTCTTTTAACAAAATGCCTCGCGAGACTACTCCAGCAAAAGATGTTGCTAAGGGATTGAGAATTGGAATTAGATGTCCGGGGGGGTTATGCTCCTGTCCCAGAGGAATTGAGCTTATAAATCCAATTGTATCCCTATTAGCATTAACTGGTTGGAAAAGGCTATTTGTGTCAGTTGTTATGGGAGGGAAGGGAAAGGGAGTAACTGTTAAAGGTGCAGCCGGGGGCGGAGAAATGATATTTTCCGTTATGTTCATATTTTCAGAAATGTTATCATTTTCAACTGCCACCTCGGATGTTTGGCGTACTTCTTTGATCGTAGAGGAGTTAAGGTGTTTTCCAAAAAGGATTTTCCTCCGCCTGTTTTTCTCTATCCGTCTTATTAATTTCCTCTTGTTCTTCCCATTCTTTTTAGATTTCACTAGATTCCCTTTATTACTATTCTCCTCTAAAACAACTGCCTCCCTGTCTCCCTCTCCTTGTTGCCTCTTGAAGATCGGGAAGAGATCATTCTCCGTTTTTGGTGGGGACTCCCCCGAGACCTTTATTTCTGAATCAATATCTATTGAGCAATTTAAGGTAGGGATTGGATGGCTAGGACTTGAGTTAGCTTCCTCTTTTACCATTTTTAAGTCATCTTTGGCTATAGGTAACAAATCCTTTATTACTACCTCATCTCGTGCTGTAGGGGACTGCTCCTTTTGGACTACGTCCTGGACAATGTCCTTCCCATGTTGATTGCCCAACAGAACTTTCAGAATTTGGGTCACTGTGTCTAATACACAATCGGAGCCGCCCACGAATTTTTCTAGTAGTTGCAAAATAGACGACAATAGGTGTTCTAAAGCGGAGAGAGAAGCAGAAATAGGTTTGTCTATCCTATGGAATTGAAGTGCATTTATCCCAGTTAGATTTAAGTTGGGACTCATTGAGAAATTAGAGTGTGAGGTCTTGGAGGGGGTACTACTGTAAAGATGGAGACCTGCATGTGTTGATGTTACCGGTGTTTTTAGGTCAATCTGAGCCTTGTCTAGATCTGTATCTATGTATCTTTGACATAAATCCTTATCTAGGACCATAGGAGACAGGCCGTTATTGAAAGAGTCTCTTGATGGTGAGACAATCAATGAGAGGTGGTTATCATCATGGGGGATTTTCACATTCGGTAAAATATCTTGTGCTATCTCTTTCCTTGTTTTTATAATTACTTCTGGTACAAGATCGATATTGTTTTTCATTGTGGAGAAGAGAGGAGGCGAAAAGCTATGTACAGGGGTTGTAGGTTCTGCTCTTGCTGCTACAGAACAATTATCTACGTTTACCTTTCCCAGTGTGCTAGATAGCATATCTGAATGATTTGCTCCAAGAGCCTTGGTATCCTCAGATATGGTATCCACCGTTATAGCTTTATTCTTACCCCTTTCCCAAAGGTTAAAGAGCTGGCAGGTGCCTTTCAAGTGAGCTGCTTGGCTAGTCTTATTCCGGAGGGGGTTCGATTTGGTTTTAGAGCATGATCTTCCTACTAAAATTCTCCCAGACCTTAATTTTTTTGTTGTCATCTCACTCAATGAAAACAGTTAAGACAATAATTACGAAAACGTACTGTTCAATGTACATAAAATACAATACTACCCCTTTGCTTAAAGATAAGAACAGAAGAAAGAAAAACAAACAATCTATATCAACACAACACTTAATGGGATCGCAAACCCCCTTATTCTTTGCCCAATAGGGGCATAGAAGTAGAAAAAGAAAGCTGGTCTCTTCCCAACATCCGTAGAAACCAAAGTCAGGAACAACCTTAATTCCCCCAAAAAAAAGTTTCGTTAAGTAATACAATGGTATAAAACCCTCTCAAAGTCACTACTCCCTTCCCAGGGACCTGGGCGATTCAGCGGCGGATCGTGTATTACCGCTAGCTGACCCCCGTCTGGATACCCGGAAAGGGGCGGGGTAGGAGGGCTATGAGCAAACAATTTCTAACTACCATTAAAACCGCTGGACGGGATGGGTATGTTGTGTTGGGATGTTAGGGGACTGGCCTAGCCTAGCCTTCTCGTGCCTCTGAGGGCCTCAAAGGGCCCGCCCTTGTCCCGGGCTTCTCCCGGGACACTCCCACGTGCTCCCGCGCAGCGGAGGGGAGTACTACGTTTATACTGGAGTAGAGGGAGGTGGGCGTGGCGACCAGGGAGAGCGTCCCAGGTGACTCGGGTGAGCAGCAGGGACTCCTGGGAATCGGAGTCCGTGTACCGCCTTGCTCGCAGCCCTGCTTCAGCCAACGCCCGCAGCAACAGTGTCCAAAGCACTCCTCAAACTCACAAGGAGCAAGTGCCGCGAAGCGGGACCCACAAAGCGGGTCCGGCGAGGTGTAGCGCTGTGCAGATGAAAAGGCGCTCAAAGTTCCAAACTGGCCACACCAACAGCGAAGATCCTGGTCAGGCAGGTAGGCGCTAAGAGAATACGCCGAGGGATTGCAGACCGGTGAATTTAACAGTCAGTAGGGGGGGGTGGCGGCCAGGGAGAGCGTCCCAGGTGACTCGGGTGAGCAGCAGGGACTCCTGGGAATCGGAGTCCGTGCACCGCCTTGCTCGCAGCCCTGCTTCAGCCAACGCCTGCAGCAACAGTGTCCAAAGCACTCCTCAAACTCACAGGGAGCAAGTGCCGCTAAGCGGGACCCGCGAAGCGGGTCCGGCGAGGTGTATCCCTGTGCAGATGAAAAGGCGCTCAAAGTTCCAAATTGGCCACACCAACAGCGAAGATCCTGGTCAGGCAGGTAGGCACTAAGAGAATCTGGAGGTTGTCTATTTGGGTCTTCCGATAGAAGCAAAGTGACTTGTAGACGGCTCATGTCTAGTTATAAAGGATGCGCCTGTCACTATGGACATGCTCACTGCATGCTGATTGTTACTGCTGGGGTCCTAGGATCTAAGCCTTGGGGAGCAGAGAGTTTACCGGTCAATGACCTCTAATGTATATGGCGGTGATGAGAAAGAATTGTATAGGGAAAGCCTGATGACCCTGGCATTCTCCTGAAACCTTGACGGTATAGAATTATTTTACTTTTATAGTCTGTCGAGATGGTGGTAATCTGCTCAAATGGAACGAAGGACCAGATCGGGTGGTCGTTCCTTTAAGCGGCTGGCTCCACCTCTATGGAACTCCCTCCCTCTACACATCCGCAACAATCCTGATCACCCAGCCTTCAGAAGGCCAGTAAAGACCCAGCTGTTCTCCCCATGATAATCCTCTGCTTTGCTTCCTTACTCTGTGGTCTGCTTCAGCGCTGGGACGCCTCCTTGCTGAGGCAGCCATGGCTATAAAAGTATTCTATTCTAATCTAA
Source organism: Lissotriton vulgaris (assembly GCF_964263255.1). Classification (NCBI taxonomy): domain Eukaryota; kingdom Metazoa; phylum Chordata; class Amphibia; order Caudata; family Salamandridae; genus Lissotriton; species Lissotriton vulgaris. The sequence goes on from NC_141699.1 coordinate 20,996,252, forward strand.
TGTAATGTAATCTAATCTAATCATTGTTGATGTTCAGGTGCCTTGAGAGCCACAGCATGTAACAGGAAACTTATGAAAAAGGCTGAACCTCCATGACTGACCTTTCAAGAGGGTCATCGGTCTACTGTTGCTGATGGATAGCAGATCATGCTGATGGCTACTAGACCTTCTGACGCACAATCTAAAGAAGGAACCATACCACGATGAAAGTGATCCATGATGCACCCAGCAGGCTGAGGGAGCTGAGTGATGTTGACCGTTTGAATATATTGCTAGAAATTATGAACTTGTCCGCCCTCCCTAGCATCCGGACATGATGGAAAGAAGACCTCCAAGACTGGTGCTCTTAGGAAATTCAACAAGGTATTTGGGTGCTCCCTCTTCCCGCATGAGCAGAGCAATGTTCACCTACTCAACTGCGGCCATCTTTGAACAGCGTCGGGTCTGAGCCCACACGTGTATTGATATTGGGGATCCTACAGGAGAATGTGTGGTATTTACATAGATGTGTCTGTGAATAAGTGTGTCTTACCCCCGGCTTTCTCTTGACTTACTCCTTAATGTGATGGAGTAAGTCACACCCTCTCAAGGAAGAACTCAATGGGCCGAATTCACAGAACTAACTTAAGACAAAATCCTAAAGTTACTACTTTTGGTATTCACAGAAGTTAGGATTTTGTCTTAAAACAGACTTAAGACAGACTTAAGACAGACTTAAGACAAAATCCTAACTTTACTACTACTAAATGCCTTCTGTGAATACCAAAAGTAGTAAGTTTAGGATTTTGTTTTAAGTTAGTTCTGTGAATCGGGCCCTTTGATACTGTAGGTCAATGTATTTTTGAATGCTTGTGATTATCAGAAAAATCCAGCATTCCAGGAAGTGTCATATATTATTGACAGCGTATCATGGGATATCTTCACAGGGCTGGTAAACATAAACACAAATCACTGAAGACTTGAGCTTCACTAGACGGATTGACTCCTAATGGAATTATATATTGAATGATACCTTGTCCAGCTCGAAGGACAGCATTTTGAATCGATTATCCATCATTCTCATGATCTGAGGATCAGGGTACATTGACACCTTGGTCAGAACAACAGCAGAGCACCCACCTTGAGGAAACTGAAGGTGACAAGGAGCCCAGGGGTGATGGGGAGCTGCTGGAGAATGTTTATAACTGTAACAAGAAACTCTGCTCCTCCTGTTAAATCCCAGAACATTTTTTCACCCTGAACTGTATTCCTCCTCAGGTCATAGAGTGAACTGATGACCTTGTGATGCTCCCAGATTAACAAGGAGCCTCATTTTGGTGTCATGTTATGGCATTTTATATTGATTTGTTTGGTACTTCAATCAATCAATTAATCAACCAAACAATCAGGCATTTGTAGAGCGCGCTGCTCACCCGTAAGGGTCTCAAGACACTGTGAGGGATGAGGGGGGTGCTGCTACTGCTCGAACTCCATTGAGTAGACATACGTTTCACCTTATTATATTATTGTATGTATGGTTTACTCCAGGACACACTATTCATTTTGATTCATGACAGTGGCCTGATAGCTCACCCTGTTTGCCTGATATTCCTTCACTCTATTACTTTCTCACTTTCTCCTCCCTACGGTACAGGAGTGTGCCCTACTGTAATTATAATGCTTTGTTGCTAAAATGTACCCTTACCTTTAACGATTTGTTTGATTATTAAATTCCCTGTCCGGCTGTACAAGGGACTGAAATATATAGTAGCCTATTGTGGTCTATATAATATTTTTGCATTTATTCCTTTATGCTGAGGACCTTTTGTTTCCTTTCTAATACTTGATACCCATGGTCCCTAGCTACCCATTGGGTTCCCCTTGTCTTTTCAAATGAAGCTACTGCTCGAACAGCCAGGTCTTGAGTAGCCTCCTGAAGGTCAGAAGGTCTTTGGTCTGCCATAGGGAGATGGGGATGGCGTTCCAGGACTTGGCGGCGAGGTAGGAGAACGATCTGACATCGGTGGTCGTTCTTCGGATGTGGGGGACGGTGGCGAGGGCGAGGTCGGTGGAGCAGAGCTGGCGGTTTGGGGTGTAGAAGGTGAGTCGTCTGTTGAGGTATGTTGGTCCAGTGTTGTGGAGTGCCTTTTGTGCATGGGTGTGGTGCTTGTATCTTTCGGGGGTGAGGGGTATCTTGGCACCTAGGATGGGGGGGCTAGCTAATCTGGTTGGGGCCTGATGAAAAAAACAGTTTTTCCATTTCTTGTGGCATTCATCACCATAAGTTACAAGTTGGATCTTAAAAGGTCTTTTCAGTGGCACAGACACATGTGCCGGTGATGTGCATGGAGCAATATGGGTGAAGGAGGATCAGCACCCTCACCAGAAAAGAGCCACTGAGGGAATGAATGTGTTAGTGAATGTCTGGATTACTTATGGTAAGCCAAACTCCTTCCTCCGCAGAGCTACACTTCCTTGTTCTTTTCCTGAAACAACAAGGCTTGCTGCCTCTCTGGCAGACGCATCGGAGCTCGTGGCTTCTTCCACAAACGTCCTGATCACAAGTCAGGCGGAACACAGTTAACACACACTTGCTTGTGTTCATTTCACTCGGCGGGACGGATCACATCTGTTTAGTTCTTTTCCGCACCTGGCTTCATCAGGTGTCGAAGAGCCTGGCCCAATTTTCCCAAGAGACTTTTGTCTGCAGCAGAAGCCAAGGTTCAGTTTTAATTTTCTTTTTCTAACACAAGAAAGCATAACAGGCTTCCCTCTGCTAGAAAACACCCCCTCTCTCCTCCCTTAATCCCCCCACAAGCACCTCCCCCCACATTCATTCACCTCTTAAATGTATGAGTTAAACCCCATCGAATTACGAATTCTGTATGGATTTACAGCTGCAAACATCAGCCTCACATGAGAATCCTCCATTCAATGGGGTTAACCTCATAATAGCTCCTCCTATTACATTTCAGCGGGATTAACCTGTCGGATTTAAAGTGGACAATGCCTGGTAATAACAGGGGCATGCGGACTTTGGTGCAGTGAGCTTGTTATGCCCCATTTTTGGGGGAACTCATAATAAGTGCTATTTCTCACACCCAATAAATAACATATTCCAAGACATGGTTATATTTAAGGTTCAATAATCATTGTTCCTAAGACAGGCCACATATTTTCTTTATGCAAAACACTATGTAATTGTGCATCACTTTTGGAATAATATTTCCTATTAAAAGCTGGCATAATCCTAGTCGGGCGGTCATTGGTGAAGGTTCAGTATTGTATTGCGAAAGTTTCCCAAGTCCAATGAAGATTTCTTTCCAGCACTCCTGAAAACTGGACATTTCCAGGCGAGATGCATTAAGTCCACAGCTGCATGAGAGCATCTTACACATCTCGCATTCTCGACTAAACCATGACCCTGAAGTCTAGGGGGGCGGGAAGACCCTGATGATGAAGCATGACACCAAGGGCCCTTTTGGTGTGTGATAGCTTCTCGCTATATATGTGAATGGGAGCAGTCTGTTTCTACGGCCCAGTGGAATATTTTTCATTTGGTTGTGTCCATTAGAATATTAAGGATGTCCTGGGCCCCTTTGACTGCTGTTGGGGTAGTAAATTACAGCATTATGAGGGTTCAATGGTCCACTAAAGGGCTCCGGACCCGGTGTCACTGCACCTGCTGCACCAAAGTTTGTCACGCTCCTAGTTGCATCAGTTCTCTCTCTGCTTCTCTAGTAAGGGTTGTTCAAGGTCAGTGTCCGACTTTGTTTGGGGCCTGTTCTATGTTGATTGCAATGCAGGTAGAGTTATGGCTGGGACAGGGAGGGGAGCATGTGGACTCAGGGTTTAGGGCGGTGGGAACAGGCTGGATTTAGGGCTGAATCAGGGGACAAACACTGGTTGGAGTTGGGCTTAGGGCTGGTGTTACGGCTTAGTGCTGTGGTGGAGTGTGCTAGCGGTGGGGAGGGAGCCAATTGTAGCCCAGTCATCTGCTGTACTGTACTAAATATTTTGCCAGTAGGAGGCTATTATGATACATTGCCATGTCCTATGTTTAAAGGGGGCCGCATGTGCATTACATTTGGGACATCGTGCAAACTCGGTGCTGTTTATCCAGGCCATCTGCTGTGGCGATATGCAAGCCTGTCTTAGTATCTCAAAATGAAGTAATTTGTGCCTGTGGTGACACAAAACAAGTTTGGTTTGCATGCAGCATCGTTTCCATATCTTGTCTGTGATAGGTTACCCTATATCAGCTGACAAGAGTCTCTGACTTTAGTGTCATGCTGTGGCATTAGTGCCAGGCATGCACTGTACAGTTGGGATGTTATGTGCTCCCCATTACAGTCAGTGATTACTTGGCAGCGCCAAAACGCCCAAGGGCATATGAGCGCTTTACAAAACCACAAATCAAATCAAATCAAATCAAAATATGAGCGGTGAGAACTCTTGAGGCTCGATGAGCTAAGCTGGTATGAAGTCCCTGAGTGTGCTCTGTAAACGGGCCAGGACAAAATGATCCGTGAATGTGGCTGATGAAAAGCGGGGTCTTTCCAACGGGAGAACACGTGCCCATTAGATAACAAGTCTCCTATGGTATTTATCCCCAGTTGACCCAGAGTGCGCCTAGTCAAGGCCTCCAGTGTCGGAGGTATCCATGGGTTGGCGAGAATTGGCAGCACAGGAGGGTACCATGTATCCCCACCTGTCCTCCTGAGAAGTTTTTGCCATGCCCAGCAGGTGGTGGATAGCGTTTGGATGTCCTGCGGGTCTCGTGGTAGCCCTACTGGTAAAAGTGTGTTCAGTGGGGTGGGATCAGCCAGGTCCCTCTCCGGTTTAGCATAGGGCACTTGCGCATCCGGGTGGTACCAGTGCCAGGCATAGCCACACTGCGCCACAAGGTATTATAGTTGCATATCTGGGACCCCGAATACCCCCTTGTCATAAGGCAGGGTAAGCATGTCCCAGCTCATTCTTGGCAGTTTACCATATACCAATTTTATTAGCAGTGTACAGACCTATTTAAAAAAAAGTGCTTGTGAGCGGGATGGGTATCTTTGAGAAGAGGTAGAGGAGTCGGGGTAGTACCACCATTTTAATAATGGTTCTATGCCCAGCCATGGACCATTCCACCTGTGTTTGTCATTGATCCATCACTGGGCCACAGTTTTTAGACGCAGAATTTGTTCTTTCTCCCTATGTAAGAGGGAATTCTCCACACGATCAGTCCTCCATTTCTGTCAAAGAGCACACTTCAGATTCGCCCCAACTGATCTGGAGGCCGGATAGGGCTCCAAACCGCTCGATTTCCAGTTATTGCAGCTGGAGATTAACTGATGGTGTCCTAACATACAGCAGTACATTGTCAGCATATAGAGTCACTAACACCGGACCAGGTTTAAACGTAAGTCCTCTGTGCTTGTGGCTTTTTGAAAATAGCGAATGAGCTGGTCCATTGCAATTATAAAAAGTAACAGGGATAGTGGGCATCCTTGCCTGTCGCCTTGAGTTATGGAGAATGGCTCCTTATCGTGGCAGTAAATCGGATATGGGCTGATGGTGCACCATACAATATCATAATCAGGGCCGCGAAGCCCTTCGAGATGCCCATCTTTGCTAGTACGACATGTAGGAAGGGCCACTCCACGGAGTCAAAGGCCTTTTTTGAGTGGCCATGTTTATTCTGTTGACTACTGAAGGTCCTTGCGTTTAATGCTGTAGATCTATTTCGTATAAATCCAGTTTGTGCTGGAGCTATAATCTGCTCCATAAGGAGGCACAGCCTAGTCACCAGTATCTTTGTTAATATTTTATAATCAAAATTAAGCAGTGAAAGGGGCCGGTATGAACTGCACTTTTCTGGATCTTTGCAGGGTTTCGATAACAGAATAAGGACCGCCTCTCTCAACGACGGGGGAGCATTCCTTCTTCTAAGGCCTCTGCAGGTACCTCTAAGACGTGGGGGGGGGGTGGGGGCAATAAACGTTTATAGGCTATGTAGAAGGCACCCAAAAAAAACATTGAGGCCAGGGGGCTTCGAGCCGTCCATATCTTCAATGGCTTGTTCTATCTCTTCGGCGGAGAAAGGTTCGCTTAAAAATTGCCTGTGGGCTTTGGGAAGACAGACCATGGCTATCTCCCCTAAATATTCCGTGATTTCATCTAGGCTATTAGTAGCTCTTGCAGTGTAAAGTTCCATGCAATATTGCAATAATGTCTGTCCAATAGCAGCCATATCTTCGGGCCTTTGCATATTTCCCCAAATAATGAGTTTCACGCACTGCCGCTACAGTGTACTCAGCTGGTAGTTCCGTCCTACAGTTCCTATAGGTAGAGCTGTCTCAGGACCTCCCTGCCATGTTCTCTCTATCCAGGTTAGCAAGCTCTACCTCCAATCTAGCGAGGGTACATCTCAGATCCTGTAGGACCGCTGTGTGTGTGGAAATGCACCCCCACTGATAAATGCTTTGAGAGCCTCCCGTAATGTTTGGAGACCGATTCTATGTTATGAGCAAAGTATTCTACTATCACTGTACGCAGCTCCACTCTAAAGACTGCATCTCGTAGTGGAAGGGAATCGCCACTGTCTTTCAAATCCTTCATCGCCTGGTAATTGTACTGGTAGAAGCACAGGGGAGGGATCAGATATGGTACGGGGTAAGTGTGCCGCTGTTTGGACCCATGGAATCATCGACCTCGATAGCAACCAGTAATCTAGTCGTGTCCAGGTATTGTATTGTTGTGCATAGTGGGTATATTCAGTGCTTTAGGGTTAAGATGCCTCCAATTGTCTTGTAATTCCCAATTGTGACATATTTCTGTTAGCATTTCATGAGATCGGGGTTTGTTGACTGGGGACATGGCTGCACTGTCCAGCCTAGGTTCTAACAGGATATTTAAGTCCCTAAATCCCCTCCCAGGAAAACGTGGTCAGCCTCCAGAGTATCTAACTGTGATTATAGTCGTTCATAAAAGGCTGGGTCATCTATGTTGGGGGAGTATGTGTTGGCCAATAAAACCTTGTATCCCGCAAAAGCCCCATTACTAAAAGAAAAATTTCTTCCGGGTCCGTGAGTGTGGCAGTTGTTTATTATTCAATATTGCTTCACCTCGATCATATGAGCTATAGCTTAAGAAGAACCTTTGGGGTCCTCGCCAGATAGATGCAAATTTAAACAGGGAAGTTGGCGATAGGTGTTTTTCTTGTAGGTAAACAATATCAGAGTTGTGTTGTTGCACATATTGAAGCACTGGTCTACACTTCTTTTGAGCATTTTTTTTCATACAAAGTTTTATATAGAGCAAACTTGACCCGAAGGTATCGGGTATCAGAGCACTTTACACACCAGTTGCGTTACATGAGGACACATTCATTTTTTAGGCACAGGGAGATTAAGTGATTTGCACAGGTTCACAGGATGTTCAGTGTCATTGCCGAGACTTGAACCGAGTTCCCCAGGTTTAGGACAACCACCCTAGCCGTTAGGCCAACTCCTCTCCCCTATTGAGTATTGAGACCTCGTTTGTTCCATGTCAATAGGGTGACTTTCATACTACGGCATATATCTACCTTGTGTGCTACTGTGAATGTTCTAGCATGCTACGCCTTCTCTGAGAACTATTGAGGGTGCAAATACCCGTCAACTGAGATAGCAAAACGGTGTCTTTTAACACTCTTAACATTTCTATACCCAACACCCCACCCAGCGGCTGCCTACTAGGTGCAATCACTGTTCTCCCTAGGATTAACTGTTGATTCTCACACCACCAACGTGGCGAACTTCCTACCAGCATCATTGTGGACCCACTGGGGTGGTGGCAATGCCACATGGGTGTCCCCCGCACTAGCACTGTTCTGAAATCTAGTCTTACTATATGTTCCCATATGCTTACTCATACATGCTCGCTGTGCTTCTGATTGGCGATGCATATCTTCGGAACAAATTAATGTCCACTTCCGCTCCTCCCCACCTGTAGCTCAGTTTCACCAACAACACTCCTTCCCTATCTGTAAACAAGTCCACGCTCATGCCTGATTGGGCTCATTGTGATGCTCCACCTGGCAGGTGCCACCGTGAAGATCACCTGCCCCCGCATGCCATCTGCAAAAGTTCTGGACATCCATAAGGTTATCGAACGATTTAGTCTTCCCATTCACACCTACTTTGAGTCTCGCAGGGTACAGAATTCCATATAACTTAAGCCCAATTTCCGCAATGCATCCTTCATTCCCATAAACTCGTGCATGGCATCCTGCACCAGAGCAGTAAAGTCCAGATATCGGGACACGTTTGATCCCTGCCAGGTCAAGGTGGCAGCTTCTCTGGCCAGAAGCAGTGTTGTGTCCCTGTCTTTGAAGTTCAGGAGTCTTGCCATTATGGGTCTCGGCGGGTATCCAGGGTTTGGTCTGGGCCCCAGTGTTCTGTGCGCTCGCTCCACCACAAACATGTTTGTGAATTGTTCGAGCTCAAACAGGTCCGTCAGCAGGCACTCAAAAAACAGGTTGGTGGATTCCGGGATTCCAATTATGCGCACATTGTTGCAGTGGCTCCTGGCTTCTAAATCTTCGTTCTTGGCTGCAACGGTCTTCATGATTCTTTCAAGGTGCTCCACTTGCTTAGTAGTTTGGGCCGCCCCATCCTCCATGTCCGATATACGCCCTTTCGCCATTTCCAGGCGGGTTTCATGGCAGTCGATATGTTCTCTCAGTCCATCAAGTCGCCTATCCAGCACATCGAATCGTGTATCTAGTGCCTTGAGCCCTGATTGCAGCTCAAGAAGTAGTGCATTGGTATTTGGGGGATAGCCCCACCTGTCGTACCAGTGTCTGTTTCCACTGCCATTCCGCTAACCTGATGGACCGTCTGTGATTTTGGGGCTTCAAATTGCAGTTGCCACTGCTTTGGGTCCTTGCGCAACATTTCCTGTAGGAGCAGTCTTCCCTCCTTGATCAAGTGTCGGTGCGCGAATATTGTGCGTTCCCCCACACTGTGCTGGTCGCTACCCCACAACAGGCGTAGCAGCTCATCTCTTGAGTGATCCCGCTGTTGCTTCACTGTTCAGAGCAATGGGGGTTAATGCGTGAGTGTCTTAGTGTAATTTATTACGCAGCACCACTTTGTCGTTCACCCGACTTCTGCATGCAAGGTGCGCTCTCCCGGGCCGTTATTTTCCCCACTCATAGAGCCCCTCCAGACCAGGTCCCAGACAAGGAACTCACTGTGTCTCATACATCACAATTCTTGAGCTGGTGGGGGCAGGAGGTATTAGTGTCCATACACGGCTCCGCCAAAGTGACCTCCCAATGCACCGTAACCAATACCGTTCTTACATGCCAGGTCCGGGGGGGAGCATATTCTTAGCATGCACCGGGTAGCCAGTTGCTTGTAAGTGTGGCCCTCCTTTGTCTCCGGCAGTTTGGCACAGCAGACTTCTGTGTTTGCGCTTTTTCGGTGAAGGAGACTGTATTTTTGTGCTGCTCACATTGTATTATCATGGAGCGCCACCATTGCGCTTGCCACGTGTTCTTGACTCCCACATCCTGAGCCGCGATAGACGATCCCCATCCACTAATGGGCTGCAGGGGCAAGGGAGGATCCTATTACTTGTGAGCCACAGCGGCCTCCAGGGATACAGCCCTCATGACCGTGGCTCTCTCGCTGCAGCGCCAGAAGAGTGGAATCATCACGCCCCGGGTGTCATTTGCCTTACGGGACAGCCGCGGTCCGGAGGAGCGGCAGCTTGTTCTTTAGCCACTCTGAGTGTTCCGGTTTATGGAACGCAGCATTCCGTGGGCATTGGTGCGGTTTAACACCGCAGGTTGAGGCATCATGCACGGGCTTCCCCGGAGCTTCAGCTCCAAGCGGCCATTACGGTCGCTGGTCAGGCCATGCCCCGCCAACTACCTCACTTGCAAATCACAGAGGCTCTGCCAGAGCACACTTACTGAGGGTCCGACAGTAGTCTTTTGTGACACCAGACAAGTTGGAGCCAGGGCAGGGAGGGAAGACATTCTAGACACCTCTTGAGGTGGAAACCTTAAGCACCTTTGCCTACTTCAAAGTGGGCTCCTGGTAGAAATATTGGACCCTCAGACCCAACTCTTCACCACACCTCTGGACCTGTGGAAGTCTCAGAAGGACTGATGTGCTGCTCTGCAAGAAGGACTGCTTTTTTGTTGCCCTGCTTCCCAGCTGCCTGCTGCCTGAGTGAAAGGACAGGACCTGCATCTTGAACTCAGGATCACCAGAGAGCCTCCAAGGTCTAGTTGACTGGCCTCCTGTTCAGAGCCACAGGAACAGAAAAGGATCCAATCATCTTGAACCCAGCACCTAGCCTGCCACATCAGAACCACTGCACTGGGACACATCTACGATGCCTGAGTCCGCAGCGCAACCCCACAGCTGTTCGATGCAGGACTCTTTATTAACCCCACAGCTCTTTGGAACCGCTTGTGCATGGTGCATCTTTGTCTCAGGACTTTGCATCGCAAGCCTGTTGTCGACGGCATCGTCAACAATAACAATGGACTCTGCATCAAATCCCAGCTGCTTCCCAGAGCTGCAACTAAAGAATGCTCCTACAATGCAGGGTCTCACAATGCTTTGCAAATCAGGATTTAAACTACTTTGTTCAATGGATCTTACTTGGACCCTGTATCTGGTCCTCACTCTCTCACAACAGCCTGAGATTGGGGCTTTGTCTGCAGTTGGCACGTTGTACTTCTAGGCATAATTTTTACTTTAAACTTTGAAATTGTATATCTCTGGTTTTGCTGATTGGCTTTTTGTTATTTTGGTCTCAAATAAGTTATTACATTTTACTCTATATTTCTAAATTAGTGTGGGATTGTTCTTGCGTGGTGTTTTCACTTTTTACTGATTGAAGTGCTGCGTAAACCCATCACACATTGCCTTTAAGTTAAAACTGACTGCTTTGTGACAAGCTACCAGAGGGTAAAGCACAGGCTGAATTATCATGTGCTTGTGTTTCACCCTGACGGCGACTGTGATTGCTGCTTGAGTAGGGTTTCACCCCCTTAACCAGTAGCCCAACCTCCCACATTGTGAAAGGGAATCTAGCACAGCTGATATGATGTGTGCTGTTTCTGTTGTTGTGTGTTGCAGGCATGCACTGATTCTCTCTGTGCTGTATTTGCTTTGTGTGCAAGGGGATCTTGCACTACTGATGGAGGGGATGCGGTGCTGCTTCTGGCTGTACACAATTCGGGCGGTCCAAAAGAAGTCTGAATCTCCTTTCCCCCTGCGTTCTTCTCACACTAAGGATTTTACTTGTACATTTCCCCTTTGTACTCTAAGCTTCCCAATCTGCCCCTCCCTGTCCTCCAGTACTCCATTGATTGTGTCAATAATGTTGGGTTTTGTATAGTGAAAGGGTTTCAAGAAACCTTCTCTGACATAAAATTGAGAAACAGCAGGAGTAAAAGCTGAGCAAGATTCCTTGTGGGTGGAAGATAAGATGCAATACAGCTATCAATTTGTTACCACTTCTGCGAATTACTCAAGCTTGTAAAGATATTTTCAATACACAAAAGCTAACATGAATGGCATTGCCAATGCTTGCTTCCCTGCGGCGGAGAAGATGTGTGTTTTGATGAAAATGTTATCAGGAGAAGCAGAAAGTCTGCTCCCCGGCGAGGTGCTTCTCCCTGAGGGCGAAGCGAGAAGTCAATCCGGCATCTACTAGTTGCTGCTGCTTTGACCAGCTGGATCAATAAGTCCACATAATCAATAGAGCCCTTGGAGGGGTCCTCCAGGCGGTTCCAAGTTGTGAGGCTGCTGTATCCAACAGATCGTAGAGGGAGGAGACCTTGTTGGCAGCGTTCGGACATCCCTGGAGTCTGAACCGACAGAGGTAAACAATGCTAGAGGTTGTCTTTACTTTTTAAACTACACCAGCAATAAAAGCTGGTGTCTTGTGGAAAAGAGATTTCTCTTTTTCAAGAACGATAAAATCACCTGTACTGTATACAGCTGCTAGAAAAACACATTTTTAAAGTGATTTATACCCGAGCTAATTCTTTTTTCATGCGTCCCTAATTTAGAAAGATAAGTCAACTGAAAGGTACCTTGTTTAGAATTGGGTGGCGAAGGAAAACCCTCACAATCCTGAAGAAAGTGTTAAATCTTCTGAAGAATTTCTTTCTTGCTAAGATCCCTGGGTGGAGAGAATTAAAACAGTGAGTTCTAGACCTGTTTGTTCAGGATCATACTCTGGGTCTAATGACAACTACGGAGGTCCGCGATAGCATTGCGAACACAGCCGCACAGGCGGTCCGGTCGTCCTATTACAAGTTTGGCGGTTGCACCACCATAGGACCGCTGCAACGGCTTGGGATTCATGATCCCTCTGTGGTGTTGTAGCGGTGTGAAGCCGCAACATGCTGGCCGTGCTCCTGCGGCACCGCCAAGCAAATTGTGAGTTTTCAAGACTGTAAGTCCGCCACGAAAAGGATGGTGGTGAGGAAACTAAGGGGGCCCTACAGGGCTCTCTGTTGCCTCTGGGCATTGGATGCATGCAGGGGTTGCACATGGTGTGCCCCCTCTAGGTGTACACCCTGTTCCTGCATGGCACGGACTGCACAGTCCATGCCGTACGGGAACATGCTTTGGCGCTCCCTTGGCTTTAGAAAGGCACCGCAGTGGGACGGCTGCCACACGACCGACCTGCACAAGATTCAACTCTGACTCTGGGTTTGGCGGTGCTGCCGCGGAGCGCTGGCATGGCAGCCAGTTACAGCACCTTCAAACTCATTATCAGGCCATATGTGGTTAAGTGAGTCAACTGTGAGTTGAACTATGAGCTTCTTGCTGCCATAGGACGGTCTGAAAGGTGATTGTTGGTGCATCAAATTGCTCTTTATATCAGCACATTATGATGTCCTCGCAGAGTGGCGCGTCATTAAGAGCAGTAGGAGATGTCATAGCCGGCTGGTATCTTCAAATGGCCAGCAAAATATGTAATGGCTGCTAAGAGCTGGGCAAAACATTTGCGCCTTTTTCTGACGTAAGGGCCGCTCCTTCCTGTAGCCACATTGTTGCCAAATGCTTGGAAACATTTTAATGTGAAATCAATATGTGTCTCTTGAAGGGTCACAGATAGGTCAGGTGAATACATGAATTGCTTTGTGCACTAATGTTACATCTTTAAGAATGACTCTTGCAGGAATTGGGAACCAATGTAAAGCCTCCCAGGCTCTTGTGACGTAGGGCCACATTACGAGTTTGGCGGTGCTGCGGCGGGCCGCCACGCGCCCTCATCAGCTGCACGGTTGTCCTTGGAGCTACGTCGCGCTTTATTAATATGAATGCGCGCGCTACCTCTCAGTACTTTGGTAAAATGCCTTTTATGCCCTTTCGTTCTCCCCTCCGGCTGCGCGCCTGCCAGGTTGTGAGTATCCATTATATCCGTCTCTGTGGATGCAGGGTAAAGACATTCAGCCGAGGAACATGTTTTTAAAGTGAGATATATCTAGAGAGAATGAAGGACATTGAAGGGCTTGGATGAAAGTCTGCCTCCCATTACCATGACAACGTGAATCTGACGTATGACAGGCGTCATTGACGATGTTCAATTACACACAGGAATTTAAGAAAGTCAAGTATTGCTTCATATTAGAGACAGCGGCAAATATTGCAGATAAAAATATGTGTGTAATTATTTATAAATTGTTTGAAGATCTGTACTTCACTTGAAGCATGCTGAGTAACCGCAAGACCAGAATTAAACCCCGACTGTCTAGAGGTACATGTCGCTCGGAGCTCGCGAAGGGCACCAGCCTTTGGAATCTTGAATGTGAACTATGTGAACGGGGACATGTCATAGTCACTGCAGTCAGAATTACTTCCAAGTGGGGCAGTGGACGAATGGTGGCAAGATATGGAACAGTGTAGTCAGGGTATTTGATTATTTAAGGGGCGGCCGCCACCAATTTAAAGTGGAGGGACGGTTGGCGGGCACAAGGTTTGAGGGGGGTTTGCTAGGCTGCCACGGGCCCACAAAGGGGGGGCTCTCTAGAGGGCGGCCACCCTTAGTGCCACAAGATGGCACATTCACCAGCGTTGCAGTGTTTGGGGGACCCGAGTGGGTTCTCCTGTGACGTCACTTCTGGGTGGAGGGTGGGGGGGGTCTGGGGGGGGGGGGTACTTTTACCTCTCCCGCCGTCCGAGTGCCCTCTTTTCCTGTTTCTGGTCGGCAGTGCCCCTCCTGCTTGGCTGCCCGGACGCTGTTTTGACGTGTCCACTGAGCTATTGCATCTCCAGTGCAGTGAGTGCATATCCTGCTCTGCCCCCGCCCGGACTCCCTTAGTCTGGCGTAGAACCAAGGGTTAGACACCCCGGTTATGGTTGCGGCCCTGTGGGGGGGGGGAGGGGATTTTGATCAGCTTTTGGAGTCGAGGGTGGTGGAGTTAGTGGCTCTCCCCCTCCGGTTTAGGGGGTCGAGGCGGGGTCCCTAACAGGCAGTGCTTGGCTTATAGGGGCTACGGGGATCTCTGCCCACACATTTGAGGTGCCCATCGCCCGTCTGGGTCTGTCTCCCGGAGCGCTGCACCACATTCGGGTCCTCCCTCATCCAGTAATCCAATTTTACGGCGGGGCTGAGGCCCTACGCTGCAGAGTATTCCACGTAGTTGCCCTTTGCTGGCAGCTAGGTAGGCCTTGTAGAAGTCCGCTGTAAGCATGACCTCAGATGCGGGGGTAACTTTTCCCCCAGCACAGGCCACCTCACTCACGCGCGAGGTAGTGGGCCCTGGCCACAAGGCACCACGTAGCATCAGGTGTGATTGATTGGCGCATGGAAGCTCCCACTGGGTAGCCCATGGGGGAGAGAACATCCGAACCCGGCAACAGAGCCAAGAGTCTGGGTATTCTCATCGGAGGTAATGGCTCAGGGTTGGTCCCCCTTTTCTTGTCAATAATTGTACGTGACATGCAGTCCCAATTTTCATACCCCTACCATGTGTTCCGTTGATCGATTTTGGCTTTTGAGGCTGCCATGGGGTGGCGGCGCGTGTCGTCAGACAGGATACAGGCGCACTGGGCGCCCATTCTAATCTCCAACGGCTAGGAGGTTTGGGCCCCAGAGCATGGGAGAGGTGTCCAGATTTCCACTGTCGCGATTCCACCACATCTGAGGGTTTTCGAGACACGGGCCTTGGAGGAAAGGGGGCGGGCCAGGCTTCAGCTCAATAGGGGATTCGCCTGTGGAAATGCTTAGAAATGTTGTCTATGCCTGGCTTTTTCGGTGCCATGGAACGCTTATTATTCATATTGGTGGTAATTAGATTTTATTCCTGCTACGTCTTGTGGTAGCTTGAATTAAACCAACAGTGACGTGAGACATGCTTGTGTACATGAATGCATATTGTCTTTATTCGTTAACACCGATCAGGGGTAAGGCTCTATGGTTTCCAGCAGATAGATCAAAGTTGTTCGACATGTCCTTGGAGTCAGTCGCAAGTCCATCACTAGGTCATTATCGACTGGTGATATGAGTCAAGGATAGGACGAATGGGGGCATTTTCAGCTCTAGATTGGTTACATCATGTGAATCATTGGCTTGCATCGCGGACGCCTGCACGCGCAGTCCAGGTGCGAGGGAGCTGCTTTTCCATTGTTTTGACGTTAACGTTGCCTATGGAGGGTTAGCTGTTCCGGTCATCCCACAGTGGTGCTTCTGTATGTATTAACTGTCAACACAGCAGGAGCAAGGTCAGGACAGCCGGGCGTGCCATGCTCTTGCCTGCTCTGGATTAGGGATAGACTTCCGGGTGTGCTGGAAACCGGATGGCAAATAACCTTCTCATGAGAGTAAACTCTGTAATTTCCAATTTGTCGAACGGAGAGGCGGACAAAGTTGGCAGAAGCACAACAAGGGGCTTTTGTTTGCCTTTTTCCACGTAGTACGCGTTTTAATAGGGCCCAGACAGATTTAAGTGAATCGGTTCGAGAATGCCAAATCAAGCCAAGCTAGTTGGATTGGATTTCGTCTTATTGTTGGGAGAGGACATATCCGCTGAGTTTGGAGGGGCACTGTCTGTTATAGGGGATTTGGGGCCATGTCACCCACATGGAGTATATATTGGGGGCAAGGAGACAACCCGGTTTAGACCTCTTGTAGGGGAGAGTAGAAGCATTGTTAAGTGTAGCGGTTTTGCAATTACCATGAAGGTACTGCTGCCGTGGCTCAGCAGGATCAGAGCAGTATGGCGGCTTTTGACATTCTTACACGTTAGCCCCAGTTGTTGCTTAGTTACCTTATGCAACTAATGGCCTCAGCTCATAGGTGACTAGAGGAGTAACCACATGAGTAGATGGGTAGAAAACTTGTATGGTACTCATTGTGGGGTGCATCGGGGACTTTTCCAGAAGTTATCTGAAGATCAGTACTGGGGACACACTATGGGGTTTCCACACAGCAGGGGACAGGGCCTGTCCAGGTAGTCATGGGCAACGCTATTGTCCATTGTGTACCTTGTTTAATATAAAAGGTGAGAAAGTCTAGTCTGGACTTCCGTAAGCACAGCTAGGGCCCTCCACAGATTTTTCAGCAGCGAGTTCTCCTGTGCTATATTTGACTAGGTGGTTTAATAATGTTGTTTCACTCAGTAAGTCAACATCATCGTTGACAATTGCCTTCGGCCCAGGCCATCCTTTTAGCCTTAAGGGGGCTTGGTTCGCTTCATTTGACACACTTAGAGTTGGATACAGATGGCTCAGTTCTGTTGGGACGAATGCTCCGTTGGGAAGAGCTCCTTAGGTTAAGGCGTGTGCAGCATGGACCTGGGGTAACCAGATCAGGCTTGCTCCTGGGTTTGTAAAGTTGATGTGATGGGTCAATTGGTGCTGCACCATGCGTAAGCCAGATGTCACAGTGAATTCTAGCACAGGTCGTGCTTTAGCAAGATTTACAGTTTTGGATATTAACACATGCCCTAGGCACAGTTACTATTATGTTCTGATTCCCCTACTCAGGCACAACACCACATATATTGTACATTCAAGTGCACATGTTATACGTTCCACCGACCCCGATAAGGGGTAACCAGACATCTTCAGCGGTGCAAGCATTGCAGGTCAGGTGAGGCGAGTAGGGGTCTCAACTAGACTCCTGCAGCAGGGAGTGCCGCAAGGCGCCAAGGAGTATGTGTAAATTAGGACTGACAGGTAACGCTGGGTGCCTGCCGCCTGGTCACTGCAGGGGTTTATGGTGATATCAAGGTCTGGGTAGGGGGCATGGCAAAGTAAACCTGGGCTGTATCACATGCGGGGTGTAGTGGTCCCGACCTCATTTCATATGATCACTCCGTATTGGGTCTAGCTAACGATCATCTCAGTTGTCTTTTAATTTTCAGCCCCTCGTTTTACCATCTGTGACTAGGTTGGCCATGGAAATTAATAAAGCGATGTCAGGCATGTCCAAGTAAGGGTTAGAGGCCAGAAGGCGGCCCTGGGTTTCAAGTTCACAGGCCTGTTGAGCGGCAAAACTGTTAGGACTTGTGTTTGACCTCCTGGTCACAGGTTCAGATCCTGGTAGGTCCACTAAACATTTCATTTGTCTGAGGTCAATATATCAAGTACCATGGAGTTGAGTATCACTAAACATATGGGAATTCTCCCGCCCTATAGCCTTAGCGGACAGCCATGCAGGGTGGAAGTTGTCATCCAACAAGTGTGCTACGGTCCTCCAATGAGCACTAGACACAGCCATGGGGACCTTGCGCAGGAGGGTGAACAGCGCCATGCGTATAGTTACAGAGAATAGGGGTTTGATTTTAGCCGGTATTGGTTACTGCACGCCGAGTCCACAGGGTGTTTAGATCCAGATGGGATACACCTGTCCAAAGGGGGAATTGACCCTTTCTTGCATGATCTGGGGGAGGCCTTGGAATCAGCAGGGTGTAGGTAACTAGTAAACATGGGCGAATTTTGCAAATTTGCGGTTCGCGAATTTGCAGATTTGCGAACTTGCAATTCGCAAAATTCGCGAATTCGTGTGAATTTGCGAATTTGCTGTTTTTGCCAGTTTGCGAGGGTTTTGTACAAGTTCGGGAATGCGAACTTACTTGTGTGGTCGCAACGGTCGTGTCCATGTTGTTTCTACGTGTCCAGCCTGTTAGCGACCCTGTGGTTCATCGCGGCCACCCTCCGGTTCATCACTGCCACCCTCTGGTTCTCCAATGCCACCCTCTGGATCATCACTGTCCCCCTCTGGTGTATCACAGCACCCTCTGGTTCATCACTGCCACCCTCTGGTTCATCACTGCCACCCTCTTGTTTGCCACTGCCACCCTCTGGATCATCACTGTCCCCCTCTGGTTTATCACAGCACCCTCTGGTTCATCACTGCCACCCTCTGGTTGATCACTGCCACCCTCTGGTTCATCCCTGCCACCCTTTGGTTCATCACTGCCACCCTCTGGTTTGCCACTGCCACCCTCTGGATCATCACTGTCCCCCTCTGGTTCAAGGCTGCCACCCTCTGGTTCATCACTGCCATCCTCTGGTTCATCCCTGCCACCCTCTGGTTCATCACTGCCACCCTCTGGTTTGCCACTGCCACCCTCTGGATCATCACTGTCCCCCTCTGGTTTACCACAGCACCATCTGGTTCATCACTGCCACCCTCTGGTTGATCACTGCCATCCTCTGGTTCATCCCTGCTACCCTCTGGTTCATCACTGCCACCCTCTGGTTTGCCACTGCCACCCTCTGGATCATCACTGTCCCCCTCTGGTTTATCACAGCACCCTCTGGTTCATCACTGCCACCCTCTGGTTGATCGCTGCCATCCTCTGGTTCATCCCTGCCACCCTCTGGTTCATCACTGCCACCCTCTGGTTTGCCACTGCCACCCTCTGGATCATCACTACCCCGCTCTGGTTTATCACAGCACCCTCTGGTTCATCACTGCCACCCACTGGTTGATCACTGCCATTCTCTGGTTCATCCCTGCCACCCTCTGGTTCATCACTGCCACCCTCTCATTTGCCACTGCCACCCTCTGGATCATCACTGTCCCCCTCTGGTTTATCACAGCACCCTCTGGTTCATCACTGCCACCCTCTGGTTGATCACTGCCACCCTCTGGTTCATCAATGCCATCCTCTGGTTGATCGCTGCCATCCTCTGGTTCATCCCTGCAACCCTTTGGTTCATCACTGCCACCCTCTGGTTTGCCACTGCCACCCTCTGGATCATCACTGTCCCCCTCTGGTTCAAGGCTGCCACCCTCTGGTTCATCACTGCCACCCTCTGGTTCATCACTGCCACCCTCTGGATTGCCACTGCCATCCTCTGGTTCATCCCTGCCACCCTCTGGTTCGAGGCTGCCACCCTCTGGTTCATCACTGCCACCCTCTGGTTTGCCACTGCCACCCTCTGGATCATCACTGTCCCCCTCTGGTTCAAGGCTGCCACCCTCTGGTTCATCACTGCCACCCTCTGGATCCTCACTGTCCCCCTCTGGTTTATCACAGCACCCTCTGGTTCACCACTACCACCCTCTTGTTCACCACTGTAGATTATGGGGGAAAGCAAAGCACACCTTCCCAGCCTCAACTGAGATGAACTAATTTGGGGCTGGTTAATGTGTCACTGAATTTGTGCTTCAAGTCTGGCACCTGCTTCCTTAGCTGTAAGACCTTCCTGTTGCAGTTATTTTTTTTACAGGAGCATTGTGCCATACTTGTAACTATTCTCTGACCCTGCTTTGAGGGTCAGAGCAGGGTCAGAGAATAGTTGAAAGTAGGCAACTGAACTCTGGATGGGCCCCTCAGGAAGCACTACAGAGAATGGTTTACAAATTAGTTTGAACTTTTGCACCTGCTAAGTGCTTTCAGTTTTCCTAAAATTTGTTTTTCTTCCATTTCGCGAGATTTGCGGGCCGCGAAATCGAACTTGCAATCTGCAAATTTGTGCGAATTTGCTGATTTCTCTTTTTTTTTGCATGTTCGGGCGGTTTTTATTTTTTTTTGCGTGGTCGGGCGGTTTTTTGCATATTCGCGGGCCGCTTGCAGCGCACCGACCCCGAGGTTGCCCATGAGGTCATTTACGGGCGCGGCCATCTTGTTTGCGTGACGTGTTTCCGTTTCCGGGCGCTCGTTGCAAGTTTGCGTCGTATGCGGCGCGCGATTACGTATTCGTGGGCGTTTATGCGTGCTCGCGGGGGAAATATCGCGCAAACTTACCCATGCGGTCCTCTATGGGCGTGGCCATCTTGTTTTTCATTCACTGCTATGGTTTTGGGCATGCTACCTTTCTATCCACCTTACATCTTTGCAATCCTATGTTTTTCTGAACTTTTTTGGTTTTCTTTTTGCTTATTATCTCTCTCTTCAATTTCCTACATCTATATTTTGTGTTTTTTTTACTTTTTGTTACTTTATTACCTACTTTATTTCTTTTGCTCTCTCTCTTATTTTTTTTCACACCTATTCTTCTTTCCTTCTTCTTGTGCCCAGGACCATGGCTAAGGGAGGCGACAAGGGCAAGGTCACCAGTGGTTCCCTCTAGGGGAGGCATGTTCCCATCTGGATTAGAAGGGCCAAGATTTTCAGCTCTTCTGGCATCATAAGTCTCTAAGAGACCAATCAGAAAGGGAATGGTGGGGTTAGACCCCTGCTTTAGCTTCCTGGAGGTACACACTAGTCTCATCTCCTGGAAGCTAAGAGCTGCATATCTTGAAGGGACCTGTGGAGGGTCCTCAACCACAAGAGGAGTCTGGGAAGATTCTCTGTGGATAGACATGCTTCTAGTGTGGTGTAAGTGATGCACCTACCTACACTATTTGTTTGCCTACTGATCCCTTGCTAAGAGTTGTAGTCAGGGTGTGCTAGGCCCTGTTGAACTACAACAGCTGGTTCAGTAGAACTCAGAGTATTCTAAGCTAAGTTATATGTACCTGGGTACTTATGTGATCTTTCACAAGATATTCTTAGGATACGTGTGGTAAACCAGCAGCAAGCTCAAATCCCAACCACTGCACACCAATGTGAGAAGTTGGCCTGATATATAATGTTCACTATTCTAGTGAGCACTTTGTATCAGTCCAAACAACCCTTATTGATGATTGGTTGTAAGTCAACCTTATAGACCAGCTATCCTAGTAGCATGGACACGAGCAGTCTTCGGGATAAACTCTAGAGGGCGTGTTAAGCCAGCTGTTATACCATCACATATACCCCTTGAACACCAAGTGAAAGGACACCACACAAGTGTTATGAAAATAAACAGTTATTTATTTAGATCACAACAGCCCTGTACTCTTTATGAGGACAGGGTACTAAGCACACAACAAAACTCTTACGAAAATACTTTAAGTCGCACAATTTACACAAATGCCCGAGGGGCACGAAAAACCATATACTATGAAAGTGGAATGCAAAATTACTAGCAGGTAAGTACTTGACTAATAGGCTTTGGAATCGCTAGGACTACGTTACTGAACCTTCAGATTACTAGTGGGAGGCCTAGGGGACTCGGGTGCAGAGTGTGCACTCTCACGCGGGATGCGGGACAAAGTCTATGGAGGCTAGTAAAAGCAAAAGTTAGTGTTTTCGGGCGAACCCGACTAGGTAGGTTGAAAACGAAAGTGGATCTGGACCCTTGGATAGTGAGGCTATGCTGGGGCACCGAAATGCCGAAGTTACCTAGCCCAGGGGCTGCGGCTGCATAGGTCTGAAAAGACGTCGGGAATCCTCGTTGACGAACCAGGAGCCTGAAGAAAGAAGTTGCTGGCAGGCGACCAGTGAAGATTGTTCGATGGATCCAAGCCTGGATCGAAGATGGATGACACCTGAAAGCAGAGGGGACCAAGTTCTTAATCACTAGCCAGTGATTGTGTGGGCACCAGGATGGCACCGGGCGAAGTCACCTCGACCAGGTGAGTGGGCGACGCTGGGCTCTGCAGTCTCACGGACCAGGAGGCGTTGTCGGCGACCAGGATGGAGGTGCGAGCTGTCCCACAATGGTTGATGCTATCGACGTCGCTGGACCCAGGATTGGGGCAACAAGTCTTGGCAAATTCAAGCCCACGCGGTGGACCTAAAATGGCGTCTGGAGTGGACCAGGAGGGTCCGGGGTGCTCCTCTTTTGGAAGGGAGCAAGGGCCAGCCTGGAGCAACCAGACCAGTGGCGGAAGAGTCGAAGTTCATCGTCAAACGGGCCAGTGGCCTGGACAACGCGGTGAGCAGCAAAGAGCAGAAGGGCCCCACGCAGATCTCGTGGATGCTGGGGGGCTGGACTTCGGTGCTGGAGCTGCTCAGGGTCGGGGCTTCTCGGACCCCAAAGCACTCACCAGAGGATCCCTCGGCGGTCGTGCTGGATAGAAGTCGTGCAGTTATGATGATGGCCGGTCCCTCGAGGTCTCGTCGCACCTACGGTTCTCAGCTTAGCTGTAGATGTAGGTAGAGGTTAGAGGTGCCAGGGAAGCCGGGTCTCGTCGTGCTGGTCGGTCGGATTCCGGAGGAAGGACGTGCAGCAAACCGCAGTGTTTCTTAGATGGTGCCTGCGGATGCAGGGTGACTACTCCTTAGCCACAAGGGAGAAATCTTGAGAAGAGTCTTGAGTTCCTTTCGTCGAAAGTTGGTTCAGGATTCAAAGATGATCTAGTTTGGAAGGGGGCCTGCTCCTACCTTTATCCTGCAAAAGGGGCAGGCACGCGACTAGGTCCTGCCCATGGGTGGGACCAGGAAGGGGGGTGGTTACACCCCTCTCCCATGCCGGACTTCCCCCAGCTCAGGGGCTGGTGTGCCCCTAGAACTGGTTTGAGCCGGCCTATGCATAGTGAGCACCGGGGTGCCACTTGCAGTCACCTTCCTCTAAAGCCCTGCCTACCCAGGATACACAAAACCCTGTCTGGGATGGTGCTAGCACCGCCCCGGACAGGAAACCCTTTGTCCAAGCTCTCCTCACTGGAAGGACTCCCAGCAGCAGGAGGTCAGACTCGTGTCTGTGGTGGCAGCATCCATTTTGTGGAGCTGAGGCTCGAGTTAACTTTAACCAGGGTTCACAGTTACATCCATGTCGTGTCCCTCTAGAAGGGTGGAATGCTAACCCCGTCGCCAGAATTGGCGAGGGGTTAGTATTCCAATTCGTATGACACCTTACTCGACATGGTTTGATAAAGCGATACCAGAGTTGGCATATAACCGCGAGGATTATAATTCACTTAAGAGTATATGGTACGCGTTATCATGGAACAGCTATTGGGACTTGGTTCCGCAAGCTGCAGACAGGCTCAGCTCATGCCAGAGCACCATCTCACATGATTCCAAGCACTCTGCCTTCAGGATTGTCAAGGCCTGCCATAGGAGTGACTGATAGGAATCTATGTGTCCATTTTAGGGTTAGATATAGGTATACTATATCTAAAGCAAAGGGTGATTACACCACCTTGCCCCAGCTGTCGTGCAGCCAGTTGTGTCAGATTTAGATGGCCAGCCAGGGGTGGCATAATACATGCTGCAGCCCCTGGTAGGCCCTGGGTACACCTAGGCCCTGTGTACAGGGACTGATAAGGTGGCCCAGTACCAATTGGTGAATGTACCTAAGGCACATAGAATCCATTTTACAGAGAGAGCAGTAGGCCTGGGGTCCTGATTGGCAGGGTCCCAGGCCAACTATGTCAAAAACCAGCTAAAACACAGGGCAAAAAGTTGGGGGCAACCATAGTCAGGATCTACCTTCCTACAGGGATGCGCTCCGCAAGCGAGCGATGCAAGACTTTTCAATTGCAAAAGTCTCTCAAGCTTAATTTCAAGCTTCCCAGCACAGGTACAACTTCCAGAGGACCCACAACTGGATCAAGCGCTCTAGGAAGGACAGAACTCTCTCAGTAGAGTTTAGGGAAGCTGGGGGTGAAGTCCTTTTGTTCCTGGGACTTCAGAACATGGAGCCAGCTCTTCTCAGGCCCTTGGAGATTCCTTCAAGACATGGGACACAGCACACTATCAAAGTGGAATGAATGAATGAATGAATAACTTTATTGTGTGGTTACTTAAAACCATTACATTAAGACCAGAATATAAAATTACAAAAGTTAAAACCAAAAATGTTTCTGCGGGCAAGCATTTATAAAAAGTTCTCAGAGTTCAAAATGGCACACGCAGTCAGGGACCTGTGAGTGCCACCCAGTGTCCCGCAACAATGTTTCTATTCCTGTGCGCCCTTGGCTGCCATCAGCACGGACCGGGTCTGTTGTATAAACTTTCCGAACGCGGCCATCTGTTTTACTATGCTCAAGGAGTATAAATGTTGGATTGCCTCCTTGGCTGTGCGTGTCCCCGCGTCCCTAAGGATCGGCCTGAGGTAGAGGGTGCGGGGTGCACGTAAGGCAGGGCAGCAGAATAGTAAGTGGGCCAATGACTCACGTTTGTAGTTACAGAGTCTGCATTCCTGAGCTCCCGTGCCCGCATTTCCCGGATGGTATAGTTCTTTGAGCGGGAGGGGGTGCAGTCTGTAGGCTAGGATCTTTTGGAGAGCTGGGAGACCCACGGCCTGCATGAGATGGTTTCGGGGGTTGTGCGCAGTGTGTGGCAAGCATAGAGACTCATGGAAGGCTCTTTTTGCGAGAGACTCAAGGTCCAAGGCCCGGGAGCAGGCACGCACTTGCTTTTTTATCGCGTGTTTGATGGTCGTGTAGTTGACAAGGTCTGGATTCCACGACTCGATCGCCAGGTTAAGTTGGGTTTTTGCCATTTCAATGGTAGCTGACCAGGGGTTCCCGGGTGCCATGAAGGTATGTTTCAAGACGGCCTTCAGTGTGTTGTCACGTGCCGCTGTTGTTAAGTAGTAATATTTGCTTAAGGCTGCCATCTCTTCTAGTTTTTGTTGGTTGAGTGAAAATTCCAGGCGAATTAGAGTGTTTCTTGTACATTTTGGTAAATGATACAATCTCTTGTATGCCCCGCAGTGAATTTTTTCCAGCTCCTTGTACAGTTTTCCTGGATATGCCTGTTGTGCGTAATTGAGGGCCGGCATTAACTTGGCCTTGAGGACTCTTTGGATGGCAGTTGATGAGGGGCTGTGTAAGGAGGCTTGTAATTTGCATAGGGCGAAGGTGATGGTCTTCCCTTTGCCCTGAATTTGCTTTAGGTGGGTGCCACACAACCCCGATTCGTGAAAGGAGACCCCCAGGTATGTATACTTCTGAGTGCTGTCCAAGGTCAGGTGGCCAAGGCTCCATTTTGCTCTTGTTTTTTTGGGGTAGTGTCCGAAGATAACTATTTTTGACTTGGTCGGGTTTGCTACCAACCTGTTTTTGTTATTGTATGTTGCCAGGGCGGTGAGTGCCTTTTGAAGCCCTATTTTTGTGTGATCCAGGATTACGAGGTCATCCGCGTATTGCATAAAGTGAATTTTGGTTGCACCTATCTTTGGTGTTGCTAAGGCGGCCCCCGACAGGGCTGTCTCCATGTCTGCTGTATATAGATTAAACAGCAGGGGTGCCAACACGCACCCTTGTTTTAAGCCCCGGTTTGTTTCAATCTTGTCTGTTGCAGAGTCACTTGAAAGTTTGATTCTTACCCAGGTGTTTTGATATAAGGATTGTATCGCTCTTAACAGAGAAGGGTCGATGTTCCAGTGGACCAGCTTTCTCCATAGGATGATGCGATCTACTCCATCAAACGCAGCTGAGTAATCGATGAAGCAGGCGAATAATGGTAGGCTTTTACGTGCCCGCGCTTGATTGGCTAGGTAGGAGAGTGCAATGATATTATCTACGGTCGAGGACCCTGGTCTAAAGCCGGTTTGACAGAATGGCAGGAGATTTTCTTCGCTTGCCCAGTCTGTGAGGTCCTTCAGGATGGCACTGGCGTAGGCTTTGCCCTCGATGTCCAGGAGAGCAATCATACGATAGTTGGTTGGATCCGATTTAGTCCCTTTCTTATGGATTGGGTGCAAGAGCGAGCCTCGCCATGAGTCCGGCACATCCCCCGTTAGCCAGCAGTCAGTGTATAGATGGGTCAGATTTTCGGACCAGAATTCAATGTTTGATTTGAACAAGTGGCCTGGGAGGCCATTGGGGCCCGGTGCGCCGTTTGGTCTGATTTTTTTTAGTATTTTGGACACTAGAGATTTTCCGGGAGGGGGCGATGTTTCGATGATCAGAGCCGGGTTCACTCTTAGTGGGGGCATGACGAGTGGCTGATTGGTTGATCGTTCTTCGCTGTAGAGCGCTTTTACATGGGAGACCCAGGCTGCTGCCTCAAGGGAGTTTTCTTTGTGATTTGTGCCTCGACCAAGATGGCTTATGTAACTCCAGAACTCCTGTGATTTCCGGGGCTCAACAAATCGAAGATTTTCAGCCACTGAGCCTCGCAATGGTTACGCTTTGCAGCCCACACTTTTTTGGAGTGGCTCTTTGCCGCCTCCTGCAGTTATATTTTGTTTGTGATTGAGCGGTTTTTACTGAGGGCTTTTCTTTTTTTATTTAAATCCTTTGCACTTGTTTTGATTTCTGCATTAAATCCAAAGGCCGTCGGGGGATGCCAGTAGATTGTCGTTTGTTTGTCCCCGCGTCCCAGAAGTATTGCCGCTAAGGTGGCGGTGATTCCATCCCATATTGCTATTGCATCATGGCTGTGTTTGCGCGGTGGCCAACCTGCCCATGAGTTTGCCCAGTTGTTAAAAGATGCGGTGGCTACTTGTCCCCATTTGATTCTTCTCGGCAGCTTTATTAATTCTTGGCCGTCCGTTTCTCCAATGCATACGGGCCTATGTCGTGGATTCACTGATAAATTCATGGTGATTGTTAGAGCTGCATGGTCGCTGTCGTTGCGTTGGTGTACAATGAAGTTTGTCATTTGAGTTTGCAGTTTGTCGCTTAGAATGATGTAGTCGATCGTCGTTTGTTTGTTGTACGTAGGACCGACCAAAGCTCCCGGGGTGTTCTTTAAGAGCACTGTGTGCGCCGTCACCAGATTGTAGGATTTTAAAAGTTCATTGAGTGCTTTGGCGGCCCCGCGCTGTTGTTTATGCTCAGATGAGACCCCAATGTTATGGATATTAAAGTCACCGAGGATGATACAGTCTAATGATGAGTGGTGTAGCAGTAAGGATTCTAATTGTTTTGCAAGTGTGAGCGAATTAGCTGTGTTCTCCTGCGTGTTATGATAGATGTTGATTAATAATATTGGAGCAGTGCCGTTGTTGGGGTGGGGGAATTTCAAAATGCCCGCCTGAAGAGTGTCTGGTTGGTTATGAAGTTCCATGAATTCTATGTTCAACGAGTGTTTAATATAGACGCAGGTCCCCCCCGAGGGTCTTCCAAATATGTTATTCTTTTTTGCCGCTTTGCCATATTCTGCATATCCTCTTAGCGACAGCAGTTGGGTCAGCCAAGTTTCCTGTATGCATATGATGTCTGCTTCCTCCAAGAATTTCACCGCGGCTTGATTCAGTAGCAGTTTTTTGAGGCCTGATACGTTCCACGTTAGAATTTTTAAGCTCTCGATAATTCTCTTTTTGACTAAAGTTTTTACTCGCTCAATGGGAGTGTGTTGGTAAGATCGGGCTAAATTTACAGTGCAAAGTGTGTTAGGAGCTGGAATTTAGTGCTGATGACAGCCAGGACCAATCATTGTTTGCATGGCCCCTGGTTATGCACAGTCGATTTCCTTGGCTGGGATTAGTTGTAATCTTGATTGGGGTTCCATTAATTGCACTAGTATTTATGCTGCTTTTACATCCCTGGAGGACGGACACAACTTTTGGCCTGTAGTTCGAGGAAGCATTTGCACGTGTAAGTCCTGCCACTCCCTGTTCCTGGTTGTCCAGCTTAGAGTGAGTCATCAAAGTTTTTAAAATTGAGGGATATTTTTGTGCCGGTTTTGCCTTTATCTTTATGCCCCAGCTTTCCAGTAGAGAATATTGGCTCCTCAGTGCCTCCGCCAGGGCTGGGCTGATGAAAGTTAGTTCAGTTGTTTCGTTTTTTTCCTCCGCATCCGGGGGCAGGAAAGAGATGGTTTCGATATCTGTGGTTTTTATGTCTTCGAGTCCCGGGATGTTTGCGCAGAGTGTTAAAAGGTTGCTGCGGTTGAGGATGTCCCATTTTCCTTGCGAGGTGTATTCTGGGTGTAGCAGTATTTTCCGATCATTCACGCTTTCTTGGCTTGCAAAGCTTACGCTAGCCTCGTTGGGCCGAGTTTTACCCTGAGTGCCAGTTGGAAGTAGCGGGGGCGGGCCGGGCTGGTGAGAGTTTATCTGATGTTTTAACCCGGTTGTAAGTTTTGGCGCCTCAGTGGGCATTGAGCAGGGTGGGCTGTTATTCCATAGCCTGTTCACTGTGTGCTCCAATTTAAGGCATGTTGACCCGGGGGGGGGGCCCTCTGAGGATCTCCAATGGTGACATTGGGGGTTTTTGTGTTGTCAAGTTCTAGTGCTCCATTCGGTGTGCACTGATGTTGCCCGGAGTGCTCATAGCTTGTATGGTGGAACTCCCGCTCATGTGGCGTGGGTTTGTTTGCTTCATCAAGGTTGTGTGCCTGTGATTCGTGCGCATATTTTCCTCTTGTCGGAACTGTAGCGTGTTGGGGAGCCACAAGGAGGGCTGGCGAGCTTAGTTCCGGTGCTGAAGTAACTATGTGTGGGTTTCCCGTAGTTGGTTCGATTACTTCTGCAATGTGCGTACTGGCTCCCTGATTGGGTGTTTCAACTGTTGTGGTATTACCGGGGGGCTGTTTATTGGGTCGTAACCAATTGTGAATAACGCTGGTGGCATATGCGTTATTTTTCTTCTCCTTGTTGAGTTTTCTTAGTTTTTTCTTATTTTTCCTTGATAGGTTTTGCGACTCTGGGCTGATCGGTTTAAGGGTTTGTTGAAGGACTGGGTTTTTAGCCTTGCTCGGGGGAATTCTTGTTCCATGAGCGGTGGACGTTGTGATCGAGGCCATGGGAGCAGTCTTTTGCGGAGTGCTTGGGCAGAGGATTGCTGGGCCGTTGTCCATGGAGTGTGCCTGTGTAGAATCCTTTGTAATTAAAGGCAAGCTCGTCTGGCAGTTTTTTTTGTTTGCTTCGCCCTTAAGATCCTCTATTAATGTGGTCATGATGTTTGGGAGTTTTTCTAGGCTGTGCAGGATCGGACTGCAACTACATGACTCTGGCTTGTATTGCGCACTGTGCTGCGCTCTGCGTATCAGAGCGTTCAAGTTGTCCAGTTTTGAGTCTATCCCAGAGATCAGGTTAGCCACTATTTGTAGGATATTGATCTGGACATCAAGCTTGTCCGCGTGCATTATCGCTGCGCCTGTCATTGAGAGGAGGGATTCGCTGATCAGTGATAGATGATTTGTGTTTACGGAGCCGCTGTCAGGGAGCGGGGGCGGGACCGTTTTATCATGTTCCGGGGAACCCGGTCCTGGCGACTTCAGTAACTGATTTAGGGTCCTGGCGAGGGGTTGTCTGGTTGCTCCTCCCCTTGTAGAGGATGTTCCGTGGGCCGGTCCTGCGTGCATCGCTATGATAGGGGGAATTGTTCCTTTCTGGTCATCATAGGTGCTGTCTGAGGTGTCAAACTTATTAGCATTGATTAAGGGAGGGATGCTCCACTGACAATCCTCTGGTGTAGGAAGGATCATGTCCGTTGTGTTTGATCGGGTGGGCCCGAGCACCACCCTATCTGGTGTCGTAGTTTTAGGTGGTATTCCGCTCTTGAGGGTAAGTACTGTTGGTGAGAGGGGAATCCTGGCGGCCCGAGGGCTCGCGAGTGTTGGGCTCGGCCCTTCCTCCCTTGCATGCATGGTAGGTGATCTGTTCAAGGTCCTAGAGCTGATGGGCGGGGAGGTTGCTTTGGGGCTCAAAAAGCTTCTTATATCTCTGTTTCCCACGGCGCAGTTTGAGCGTTCTTTAGTGCTGAGCTTAGCCTTATGCGCATTTAACTTCTGGGGGCTATAAGGCTTCCCCGTGAAGTCAGTCGGGGGTTGAGATATGGGGAAGTGAGCCGGCGATTCCCCGATGAGGTCGATGTGGGGTCCCGGGAAGGTTGGAGTTGCTCCAGTTGCACCCGTTGATCCTGAGTGTTCCCCATCCCAGGGCCCTGGGCCTTCGTAAGACCCCCCTAGTTCTAATACTGGGGGATAAAATAGCTTCGCTTTCCGTCTCTTGGCCAAGCTGTGTGGCCGGGTCCTCTCCTGAGATTGGATTAGGGTGGAGTTTCTGGTCCTCATTTTGCAGTTGGTTTTGGGTAGCTGCCGGGACCCAACAGCTGCTGCTTGGTTGCTTGGTTGGTGGAATCCACGTGGTAAAAAGGGATCTGTGGGGGCTTCCTGGGGTCTCCTGAAGGCTCCTGCTGAGTTGAAAGGCGCCCTAGCCTCTCCTACTGCTGCAAATCCAGTGCTTGTTGCCCGGGAGGAGGAACAAGCTGTATGCCAAAGCTGTGGTGGCTCCCTAGCGACGGGGTGAGCGTAGTTCAACTTCGGCTGGGTGATGGTCTGCGGCTCTGTGCTCTGTTTATAATTCTGCAGTGGGTCAGCTGGTGCTTTTTGCAGGGAGTTGAAGTTGGAGGCTCTGGCCCTGACCTACTGGCCGATGGCCGCTGTCCTGCTGCTGGGTACTGTGCCCCCGTCGCGCCCGTGACCCCCGTTGATGCGGGCAGCGCTAGGCTTGGCTTGGCTTGGCCTGGCTTGGCCTGGCTCCTCCTGGCCCCCTGGCCTCCGGGCCCTGTGGAGGGTTGTAGGGAATTTTTGACGGTGGCGCCGGTAAAATCCGTTCTGCACGACAACCCTGCCCCCCCCAGGTGCTCTTCTCCTATGCGCAGACCTGTGGTTAAGTCTGCTGGCCCGGCAGCACCCTTTGGGGGGGGGGAGGGGGGAAATCAGGCAATGAGGAGGGAAATGATAAGTGCCTGTGGGCCAGGGGCGATGAAGCCGCTTGCTTAGCGGTTTGTGTTCAACTTTTCTGTGTCTCGTGCCTCAGTCTTGTGCCGTCTGCCGCTTCACTTGTGTTCCTTATGGAGCTCACCGCAATTTCCGCAATCTCCGCCGCTGTAACACCCGCTGCAATGCTGCAATGCTGTAGTGCTGTGACGCCAGCCGCCACTGACGCCAGCCGCCACTGTGGCGGGTGGAGCCGCGGGTGAAGCCGCGGCTGTAAATGGCAGAGGGCGGAGGTGGCGGCGGCGGGAATGCGGCGGCGGGAATGCCTGGAGGCCGGAGCTCGCCTAACGCCTACTGCTTGCCGCTTACCGCTTGCCCTTTCCCACCGGCTGTGATGGACTGTGGCGGCTGTGGCGGCGGCGGCGGCTCTGGCTCGCAGTTCGGAGATCTGGGCGGTGATCCAGGCGGTGATCCAGGCGTCCTGCTGCACACTACTGCTGCTGCTCCCTGGCTTCTCTCTGGCTCTTTGGCGCTCTCTGGTGGCTCCAACTGAGTAGGAGCACTTCAAAGTCCTTCCCCTCTCCTTGGCAGCAAAGCAACAGCAGGTCAGTCCAGCAGAGCAACAGCAGGACAGTCTTCCTTCTTCAGTTTCAGCTTTCTCCTTGGCAGAGGTTCCTTCTTGATTCCAGGATGATCTAATGTTCTGTTGTCATGGGTCCTGTTCTTATACCCCTAAAAGTCTTTGTTCTCTTTGTGCAAGTGGGCCCTGAGCCCGGTCTGAACCAGTTCTGGGTGTTTTCTGAGTACTTTGTTTTCCTGGCTGCTCCTTTCCTTTCAGAGTGAGGGGCAGGGTCGTCAGCCGCCCAGCAGGAGGTGGAGCCAGCATTGTGGAAGGCAGGCACAGCCCTATTCAGGCCCAGGTGCTAACTCCTCCCACCACTCCAGTTGCAAATGCAGTCATTCAGCCTAGGGCTGACTCAGCCAGCCTCCTGGGGATTCCCCAGCCCCTGTCACTCTCAAACCAGACAGTCAATACACAAACAGGCCAAGGCACACATAAGGGTCAGACACGAGAACAGCAACTTTCTAAAAGTGCTGTTCTCAAACACAGGATTTAAAAACAACCTTTCCTAAAAGATGTGTTATTAAATTCTGAGTTCAGGGATACTAGATACTTATGTCCTATCTTGTTCCTATGGGAAGAAATGCTGAGCCTCGGCGAAGAGGTTGCTCCCCTCGCTACTCCCTACACATCTGCCTGCTTCTGGTGGTATGGTTTTCACCTTACTGTGCACGCTCCGCTATCTGCAGCGCCTCTTAGCAGACTTGGTTTCCCTGTTTATTTATTTATTTACTGTAGCGCCGTGCCCCATCTCGTCCTGCGCTGTTTGTATCACTGCCATTTTGTGCTTATTGCTGTTGTTGTTGTTTAGCCTCGCCTACCAGCCCCGCACCCGCCTCCCGGCTGCTCCTCCCTCGCCCCTGCCCCCCCCACTATCCGTATATGACAGATGCTTTTGCGCGCAGCGTCCACGCGCAGCGGTCGCGCCCCAGTCGCGCCGAAGGTGCGCCAAAGGTAAGCCCGTCTATGCCCGTCCGCGCCCAGCGCCAGACCCCCTGGCCCCCGTCCTACCCCCCCACCCGCATTACATACGGCGCCTCCACCCTCTTAGCCCTTAATCCCGGCCGTCTCCCCACCTGCACCCAAGCCGCTCCTGGACACACCCATGGACCCTTCTCATGCAACTCCTGCAAATATAACGGCACCAAGACCAACAACACATTCAAGAACACCAAACAGAGATCTGACACCAACCACCTAAAATGCATCCTGCTCAACACCCGCTCGGTCCACAGACACGCCATCGACCTTTGGAATCTACTAGACACCATTTCTCCTCAGCCCCAGACATCACCATTGCCATCCCGGAAGGATACAAGATCATTCGTAAGGACCGCACCAAGCAAACAGGAGGAGGCATCGCCATCGTCCATAAGAATTCCATCCGCATCTCAACCAGCTCAGACGTCAACCTCACTAGCGCCGAACATCTTCACTTCCAGATCCACACCGACCCCAAGACCACTCTCCGAGGCACCCTCCTCTACAGACCCCCAGGACTCCGTGCACAATTCAGTGAAGACATCACTGACTTTATCACCCCACACGCCCTCACCTCCGAGGACTACATTCTACTGGGAGACCTCAATTTTCATCTGGAAAAAAGCAACGACAGCAACGCCACCACCTTACTGGACAACCTCGCCAACCTTGGACTCAAACAACTTGTTAACACTCCCACTCATCACGCAGGCCACACACTCGACCCCATCTTCACCTCCAGCAAACATATCTCCTTCAGTCACACCACAGTTCTCCATTGGACAGACCACAGCTGCGTTCACTTTGTCTACAAAAAGACCACAACCCACAACCATCCTCAACCCACTCTACGAAGAAACTGGAACAAAATCACCATCGACCAGATCATCGCTTCTTCAAAACCCCCCTGCCCACTCTTCGAACCCCAACCAAGCAGCCATTAACTTCACTCAATGGCTAACCAACAGCGCCGACAACCTAGCACCTTTGAAAAAACGTCAAAACAAACTAGGCCGCAAAAACGCTCCCTGGTTCAACAATGATCTTAAGAAATCCAAGAAACTCTGTCGCTCCCTCGAGAAGGCCTGGAAAAAA
Organism: Lissotriton vulgaris; assembly: GCF_964263255.1. Lineage (NCBI taxonomy): Eukaryota > Metazoa > Chordata > Amphibia > Caudata > Salamandridae > Lissotriton > Lissotriton vulgaris. The sequence goes on from NC_141699.1 coordinate 21,029,770, forward strand.
TACCCGAACACCAGCACCAAGGACGCCTTCAAAAACGCCACCCGCACACACCACCAACTGATCCGGACTCCCAAGAAAGCGGCACTTAAAGACCGACTAGACAACAATGCCCACAACAGCAAGGAATTATTCAACATCATCAAAGAATTTACCAACCCCTCTGCCAACTCCAACGACATCACTCCCTCTCAAACCCTTTGCGACTCCCTAGCCTCGTTCTTCCACGACAAAATCGCAGACATCCACAACAGCTTCGACAACCAACCCAGAGACCAACCCTCACAACCTTCTGCCGTACCCTCACCCCCCTCGAACATCCTCAACGGCTGGAACCCTATCTCCACCGAGGACACCATCCGCCTGATGAACACCATTCACTCTGGTTCCCCTACAGACCCATGCCCTCACCACATCTTCAACAAAGCAGACTCCATCATAGCACCTCACCTCCGGGACGTCATTAACTGCTCCTTCAACTCCGCCACCTTCCCGGAAAGCTGGAAACACGCCGAACTCAGCGCCCTTCTGAAAAAACCCACAGCCGACCCCACCGAACTAAAAAACTACCGCCCCATCTCGCTCCTACCTTTCTCGGCCAAAGTCATCGAGAAAGCTGTCAACAACCAGCTCGCCGCCTTCCTCGAAACCAACAAATCCCTCAACTCCTCACAGTCCGGCTTCCGAGCCAAACACAGCACTGAGACCGCACTCATCGCAGCAACAGACGACATTCGTACTCTACTGGACAATGGAGACACAGTCGCCCTCATCCTCCTTGACCTCTCCGCAGCCTTCGACACAGTCTGTCATAGCACCCTCCTACAACGCCTCAGAAACATCGGAATCCAAGGAAAAGCACTGGAATGGATCTCCTCGTTCCTTGCCGGAAGAACTCAAAGAGTCCGCCTCCCACCATTCAAGTCAGAGGCCACTGAAGTCACTTGCGGCATTCCACAAGGATCCTCACTCAGCCCCACCCTCTTCAACGTATACATGAGCCCCCTCGCGACCATCGCACGCCAACACAACCTCAACATCATATCCTACGCTGATGACACTCAACTGATCCTCTCACTCACCAAAGACCCGACCACCGCCAAAACCAACCTACATGAAGGAATGAAAGAAGTTGCCGAGTGGATGAAGCACAGCCTTCTGAAACTGAACTCAGACAAAACAGAAGTCCTTATCTTAGGTACCTCTCCCTCCGCCTGGGACGACTCTTGGTGGCCAGAGGCCCTTGGAAAAGCACCCATCCCGACGGACCACGCACGGAACCTAGGCGTCATCCTGGACTCCTCTCTCTCGATGAACAGACAAGTCAACGCCGTTTCATCATCTTGCTTCAACATTCTTCGCATGCTCAAAAAAACATTTCGCTGGATCCCCACCGTAACCAGAAAAACGGTCACCCACGCACTTGTCACGAGCCGCCTAGACTACGGGAACACCCTATACGCCGGCACCACCGCAAAACTTCAGAAAAAACTCCAACGCATCCAGAACGCATCAGCCAGACTCATACTAGACATCCCGCGTAACGACCACATCTCTGGTCACCTGAAAGACCTCCACTGGCTCCCCGTCAATAAGAGGATAACATTCCACCTCCTAACCCACGCACACAAAGCACTGTACGAACTTGGACCCGAATGCCTCAACACTCGACTCTCCTTCTACACCCCCTCCCGCCAGCTACGCTCTTCCAACCTAGCCCTTGCCACTGTACCTCGCATCAACAAGACTAATATGGGAGGAAGATCCTTCTCCTACCTGGCAGCTAAAACGTGGAACTCACTTCCCACTCACCTTCGCCTCACTCAGAACCATCTAGCATTCAGAAAGCAACTTAAAACTTGGATATTCGACAAGTAATTCCCCACCCCTCCTCAAGCGCCTTGAGACCCTCTGGGTATGTAGTGCGCTATATAAATTATTTGACTTGACTTGACTTGACTAGCCAGCATCCCCCATGTTAATCTATGGAGCAAGATAGCCTTACAATAGTGAAAAACGAAAATGGCTGTAATTCACCACCAGAGCATGTCACCTGCACCAGTACATGCTCTACCTTTCACATACACTGCACCCTGCCCAGGGGGGTACCTTGGGCCTTCCATAGGGGTGACTGAGGTGCACAAAAAGGGAAGGGTTAGGCCTGGTCAGTGGGGACACTGACCAGGAGGACATCGCAGTTTCTAAACTGCCCATAGGCACTGCAGTGGCAGGCCTGAGACACCATTTTAGAGCTACTCCTGTGGGTGGCACAATCAGTGCTGCAGGCCCACTAGTAGCATTTGTCATCACCAGCCCTGGCACACCCAGTGCACTTTACTAGGGACTTCATGGTGATACAAATATGCCAATCATGTATATCCAATCATGATAACAGTTTACATAGGGAGCACTTACACTCTGGCACTGATCAGCAGTGGCAGAGTGTCCAAAGCATCTAAACCAGCAAAAACGAAATCCAGCAGCGCATCAAAAATACAGGAGGTAGAGGCAAAAAGATAGGGGCAAACCACGCCAAAGATGCCAGGTCTAACAGCATAGCTGTCAATGCTGGTTATGGGCTGTTTTTCTTGGATTTGTTCTCTCTTACAGAAACGCACGGGTTTCGTTCTCTGATGGTCAAACCACGCTTAGCAGGCTGGCCTGCCAGGGCTCAGAGCAGGTACAGGGGAAGAGCACACTGGGGCCAGTGTGTGGGGTTCTGGGTCAGCACGTCCAGGAATGGAGTGTAACCTTTTTTCTAATTTCAGGACAATCGGATCAAGTACGCAGGCACCACTCAGAGAAGGACAGGCAGGAACGGAAGCAGGAATGGCCAGGGCGTGCTCCGGTCTCGGAGCCTGAAGGCTGTTCCTTGTTAAGTGCTCTGGGGGTGCCGGGTGCTAGACACCCCGGGGGGTCGCAGGATGCGCCTGGGGCTTTTGTTAATATTCTCCTTTTTCTCTCACGCAGAATTACGTATTGTCACTCGAACGCACCAAAGCTCAAAAGTCCGACTCCATGCCTGTGTAAGTAAGTACTGGGATCGGGGTGGTGGCAGAGTAGCTCGAGATGTTGGAGTCATTGAGGTAACCCAGACACACGGGAAACAGTGGGCTTTCTGACTTGTCATTTCTCTCCGGAGATTAACGGATTAGTGGGATTGTCAGTCCAGCATGGATTGCCAGGGCTCTTCTCTCCCCCCTTTTTTTCACGCAGACAGTAGGTGCTATGATTACAGTTTAATAGCGCATGTTCTTGTGGTGCAGCACATGCTGTGGCACACTAGTATTTAAGTTAGGACGGTATTTCGGGGTCCCTCATATACACAGTGCCCCTTGCCTTCCAGAACGTGTGCACCGCTGTGTGATGGTTTTGAGCAATGGCTCAGGGTTGGTCCCCCTTTTCTTGTCAATAATTGTACGTGACATGCAGTCCTTATTTTTATACCACTACCATGTGTTCCGCTGATCAATTTTGGCTTTTGAGGCTGCCATGGGGTGGCGTCGAATGTTGTCAGACATCATACAGGCGCACTGGGCGCCCATTCTAATCTCCAACGGCTAGGAGGTTTGGGCCCCCTGAGCATGGGAGAGGTGTCCAGATTTCCACTGTCGCGATTCCACCACATCTGAGGGTTTTCGAGACACGGGCCTTGGAGGAAAGGGGGCGGGCCAGGCTTCAGCTCAATAGGCGATTCACCTGTGGAAATGCTTAGAAATGTTGTCTATGCCTGGCTTTTTCAGTGCCATGGAACGCTTATTATTCATTTGGTGGTAATTAGAATTTATTCCTGCTAGGTCTTGTAGTAGCTTGCATTAAACCAACAGTGACGTGAGACATGCTTGTTTACATGAATGCATATTGTCTTTCCTCGCTAACACCGATCAGGGGTATGGCTCTATGGTTTCCAGTAGATAGATCAAAGTTGTTCGACATGTCCTTGGAGTCAGCAGCAATTCCATCACTAGGTCATTATCGACTGGTGATATGAGTCAACGATAGGACGCATGGAGGCATTTTCAGCTCTAGATTGGTTACGTCATGCGAATCATTGGCTTGCGTTGCGGACGCCTGTATGCGCAGTCCAGGTGCGAGGGAGCTGCTGTTCCATTGTTTTGACGTTAACGGTTGCCTATGGAGGGTCAGCTGTTCCGGTCATCCCACAGTGGTGCTTCTGTGTGTATTAACTGTACAAACACAGCAGGAGCAAGGTCAGAACAGCCGGGCGTGCCATGCTCTTGCCTGCTCTGGATTAGGGATAGACGTTCGGGTGTGCTGGGAACCAGATGGCAAATAACTTTCTCATGAAAGTAAACTCTGTGATTTCCAATTTGTCGAACGGAGAGGCGGACAAAGTTGGCAGAAGCACAACAAGGGGCTTTTGTTTGCCTTTTTACAGGTAGTACGCGTTTTAAGTGGGCCCAGACAGATTTAAGTGAATAGGTTTGAGAATGCCAAATCAAGCAGAGCTAGTTGGATTGGATTTTCCTCCTATTGTTGGGAGAGGACATATCCGCTGAGTTTGGAGGGGCACTGTCTGTTATAGGGGATTGGGAGCCACATAGAGTGTATATTGGGGGGCATGGAGACAACCCGGTTTAGACCTCTTGTAGGGGAGAGTAGAAGCATTGCTAAGTGTAGCGGTTTTGCAATTACCATAAAGGTACTGCTGTGTGGCTAAGTAGATCAGAGCAGTATGGCGGCTTTTGACATTCTTACACGTCTGCCCCAGTTGTTGCTTAATTACCTTATGCAACTACTGGCCTCAGCTCATAGGTGACAGGAGGAGTAACCACATGAGTAGATGGGCAGAAAACTTGTATGGTACTCATTGTGGGGTGCATCGGGGACTTTTCCAGAAGTTATCTGAAGTTCAGTACTGGGGACACACTATGGGGTTTCCACACAGCAGGGGAAAGGGCCTGTCCAGGTAGTCATGGGCAACGCTATTGTCCATTGTGTACCTTGTTTAATATACAAGGTGAGAAAGTCTAGTCTGGACTTCCGTAAGCACAGCTAGGGCCCTCCATAGATTTTTCAGCAGCGAGTTCTCCTGTGCTATATTTGACTAGGTGGTTTAATAATGTTGTTTCACTCAGTAAGTAAAGATCTTGGTTGACAATTGCCTTCGGCCCAAGCCATCCTTTTAGCCTTAAGGGGGCCTGGTTCGCTTCATTTGACACACTTAGAGTTGGATACAGATGGCTCAGTTCTGGTCGGACGAATGCTCCATTGGGAAGAGCTTCTTAGGTTAAGGTGTGTGCAGCATGGACCTGGGGTAACCAGCTCAGGCTTGCTCCTGGGTTTGTAAAGTTGATGTGATGGGTCAATTGGTGCTGCACCATGCGTGAGCCAGATGTCATAGTGAATTCTAGCACAGGTCGTGCTTTAGCAAGATTTACAGTTTTGGATATTAACACATGCCCTAGGCACAGTTACTATTAGGTTCTGATTCCCCTACTCTGGCACAACACCGCTTATATTGTACATTCAAGTGCACATGTTATACGTTCCACCGACCCCGATGAGGGGTAACCAGACATCTTCAGCGGTGCAAGCATTGCGGGTCAGGCGGGGCGAGTAGGGGTCTCAACTAGACTCCTGCAGCAGGAAGTGATGCAAGGAGTATGTGTAAATTAGGACTGACAGGTACCGCTGGGTCTCTTTCACCTGGTAACTGCAGGGGTTTATGGTGATATCAAGGTCTGGGTAGGGGGCATGGCAAAGTAAACCTGGGCTGTATCACATGCTGGGTGTGGTGGTCCCGACCTCATTTCATAGGATCACTCCCTATTGGGTCTAGCTAACTATCATCTCAGTTGTCTTCTAATTTTCAGCCCCTCGTTTTACCATTTGTGACTAGGTTGGCCACGGAAATTAATAAAGCGATGTCAGGCATGTCCAAGTAAGGGTTAGAGGACAGAAGGCGGCCCTGGGTGTCAAGTTCACAGGCCTGTTGAGCTGCAAAACTGTTAGGACTTGTGTTCGACCTCCTGGTCACAGGTTCAGATCCTGGTAGGTCCACTAAACATTTCATTTGTCTGAGGTCAATATATCAAGTACCATGGAGTTGAGTATCACTAAACATATGGGAATTCTCCCGCCCTATAGCCTTAGCGGACAGCCATGTGACATCCAACAAGTGTGCTACGGTCCTTGCAATGAGCGCTAGACACAGCCTTGGGGAACTCCTGCAGGAGGGTGAACAGCGTCATGCGTATAGTCACAGATAGTAGGGGTTTGGTTTCAGCCGGTATGGGTTACTGCATGCCAAGTCCACAGGGTGTTTAGATCCAGATGGGATACACCTGTTAAAAGTGGGAATTGACCTTTCCTATCATGATCTGGGTGAGGGCTTGGAATCAGCAGGGTGTAGGTAACTAGGTCTATTGTGGAGGGGGGGCCCTAGGGTGACGGTGGCCACGCCCAGTGCTGTGGCGGAGTTACAGGGCGATCCAAAGGCTGTAAGGTACAGAAGGGTGCCCTCTACAGGAGCACAGTAAGGGTGCGAAAGCCAATTATCCCCATGGAGGTCCTCGCGTGGGTTCCTGGAGGAGGGAAGGAGCCCTGTTAGTCCTACGGGCGGTTGTGGACCTGAGCAACCGGGGGTTGCCTGCAACTCTCTGCCCCCCTTAAGGGGGCGTAAAGGGTGGACTGGCGGCCTGCTGGAGGGAGGGGCTATCTCCTACCCCAGAAATTACAATACCGGTTGGTTAGGGCCACCAAGTTTTATGGCTCATCAGGTGGGCAGGCTGCGAGGGGCGGCCTGCCCTGGGATGGCCCGTAAGTTAGCCCACCATGTTGGCATATTGTTATGCAAATAAACCTGCAGCAATTTTCTCCACCAAAATTGTGTTGTGTCTATTTATTACATTCATTGCTGTGGGAGGGCTGGGGAGTGTGCCGATATTGGCACTAAGGGGAATACAAGTAAATAAATGTAAAAAAACGTACCTGCGCTATTGCTGCCTCCCTGCTCCTCTCCAGCTCTCCTCCGACCTCCCGGCAGTCCAAGGACCCCAGCACAGGCTCCCCACCCAGCCCAGATGGTGTTCTCATGCTAGCAAGAGAGAAGCTCCTGCATTGGCCTCAGCAGGCCTGATGCTTGCTCAGACATTGGGCGCCTGTGGCTTTTCGACAACCCTATGCAACACAGCTGGTTGAAGAAATAAAAGTCTAAAAGTGTGCATGTCTTTTTGGCTGGCCTAAAAAGCCAGCCAAACTGACATGCGCACTTTGGAGCCAGAGCCAGTCAGTCCTCCGCTGCCAATCGGCGGCAGAGGACACGCCCCCTTTGTTCCTAGCTTGGGCAGGCTTGCTGCTGCGGCACTCCATAGTGAAAAATAAAATAGCAATTAAATAATGTCATTGCCGATTTATTTTTCATGTTTAGTGTGGCACAGGGGGTGGGGGAGTGGGGGTACCCTAATGAAGAAACCACTGGTGGATATTGACAGAAGACAAAATCCCCAAGAGATCTATCTGTGTTTATTCAGCTTTTCACAGAAAGTTGACCTGTCTCTTAGCCCTCTTAGTATCTAATAATATTACTCAGCAGAACCAGGGCTCAAGTCGGGGTACCACCCTGGTGGATGGCGTCCCCCCACTTATTTTACCGGGTGGATGCCGTCCCCCCTGCCAAACAGCTGGATTTCACTCTTTGGCCTCTCCGGGGCAAGATCAGAGCTCACTCAGCACCCTGCTCACACACTGGCTTCTCAGATGCAAGCGCATCTAAGGTGCGAGCGGGGTAGGCAATGAGAATGATGGTTCCAGCCACATTTCGTGACATCACTTCCTGTTGTGACGTCACTTCCGGCGACAGCATCCCCCCACTTCTTTTTTTAGGATTCGTGCCCTGAGCGGACCTGTATTCTTTTTCTCACTTTCAGCCTAATTATCAGCAATACGAGTAAATGAAATGAAGACAGCCAATAGGCATATGAAACAGGTAAACCACAGTTCAATGACCTTCGACCCTTCTGATTTCCACCTGTAGTCCTTTTTGGAGAAAACATAGCAACTCCCCACCAAAGGGACAACTGGCACTCAGCCACACATTGCTGCAATAGTTTTACAGATTTTTTTATAGTGCTTTTTGACTGTGACCATTTTTTTCTATACCTCCTACTGCACCATTGCTCCATAGACCTTTCATTTCCTGCTGCTGCCATGTTGCCGACCAGCCTACGTTTTTGCCTCCATAAAGTCCTTTTGCGCGCTCCTTTCCTGACGCGGAGCGGTGAAGTTCCAAAAGCAGAGGGTGGGGGCAGCTGAGACCATCACACAATCCAATTGGCCGAACACACCTCAACTTGAGCCCAGTTTCCAGAGCTGTGCAGCTGCTTTTGTTCGTTGTCCAGCATAAGTACTCTTCAGACATTTTATTACTTGCTGTTGTATGTATGAGGTATTTCTATAACACAAACCTAGATAAAAAGGCAGCAGATGGCGTGTCCACCGTAGACGTTCACATGCCCAGGCTCATTCCCAGGGTACAGACCCTGAGATGGCAGAAATGAGAGAGGAAGGAGGATGCCTAAAACCTGAGCTGTAGCCCCCCTTTCTGGGAAAACTCAGAGGGCAAAAGGACCCCAACAACAAGTGGGTGACTCCTTAGCAGCAGAGTAGCTGGAAGTGAGGCCTAGACAAAATGCCAGATTGTGACATCCACCTGTCAATGTGTGGATAAGGACCTGGCTCTTGACACTGATAGCTGTCAGTGGCCTCTGTTGATAGAAGTGTGGCCTAGGAGGCAGGACCAGCTGCTTCACCTTTATGGCTATTGTGGTATTGTTCACCTGCTAGGATACCTCTGTGGGTAGGCTAGAATTTGCTCTGTTCCAGGTAGGTAACAGAGCCAATACTCTGAGAAGGGTTCCTAAGGCCCAGGTTAGTGTTTGACGGTGGGTTTGACAGACTGGCAGTACCGTCAAAAGCAAAACTTAAGGTCAGGCCCATAACTCTTGAGGAAGTCCAACGTCCCAAAGGGTGTAAACTTGACAGAAAGAGTTGAGGCTGGAACTGGCTCCGCTAATGTAGAGGGCTTTCTCACATCCTTTCCACTGAAGACGATACGAACTACCAAGCCGGGAGCGAGGGAGACAGCGGGACAGCGGGACTCCATTCCCCAGGAGTCCCAGCACCAACTACCTGCCAGCTCCTCCCCTTGTGTAGAGCTGCCTATATTACCGGCCCCGCCCACCGGGACGCGCGCGGGCATGCACCGGGCAAAGCATTTGATGAATGTTGTTTTTTCTGGTTTGTAGACCCTGCACACTGGGGCACAGCCATCCAGTGCCCATATATGTGATCCGACCCCTAAAATATGTACACATTGTCTTATCCCTGATTGGTATGTTAAAGTATCTTGTAGGACCATAGCACATGGTCTAGAAACTATACCCATGGTATGGAAGGGTAAATATCACCTGTGGAATTCTGCATTCATTGTGCTGTTCACTAGGGTGATAAGAAAAACATGGTTTTGGGCCTACCAGAGTAGCCTGGATGCTGTGGTTTAAAGCTGCAGCCTAAACTGTCAAAATAACTCTTGGATTTTGCCCTTTTTGCAAAATCATCACCAACCTTTTTCCTCACCCTCCTATTTCCTGAACCTGTTTTTGTTGGCTTTTAGTACTCTGTGCACTTTTGCTCTGCTAACCAGTGCTAAAGTGCTTGTGTCCCCCTTTAAAACTTTGTAGAATTAGTTTATGACCATTTAATATATTTCATTTGACTTGTAAAACCCTAATACAATGGCATTACCTGTACCGAGGGCTTGTAAATTAAATGCCACTAATGAACATGCAGCACTGATTGTGCCACCCACTTAATTAGCCTTTTAAACATGTTTCAGGCCTGCCATTGCAGCCTGTATAGCAGTGTTGAATTGTCACAATGACCTGGCAAAAGAAACCTTTTGCCAAGCTCAAACCTTCCATTTATCAAATATATGTCACCACTAGGGTAGGCCCTGGACAGCCCAGAAGGAAGGGTGCAGTGTATTTAAAAAGCTGAACATGTGCTTTTAAGTTTTACATGTCCTGGCAGTGAAAGACTTTTATATTTATTTTTCATTACTGCAAGCCCTAGTTCTCCCCTTGGATAACATGTAATTCACCTTTTTACATTGAATAAGCTGTAACCTCCAAATGAGAACAGGTGACCAGATAATGTATGGTGTCTTTGTAAATGTAATCTTATAGTAAAGTTGAATTTTTAATTTTGAAATTTGAAAATTATACTTTTATAACAGTGACATTTCCTTCCTTAGTCATTTAGTACCTGTAGCCTGTCTCAGGGTCACATGACTGGCTGCAGTTGAAAGTTGGGCATTGTGTATCCATCCTTAACAGTCACACACAGTAGAGAGCTTAGGTGTGCCTGGAAGGGCCATCACTGGCAGGATAGGAGGGAGGATCTGGGTGCAGCCATACTAGACTGTGTCCTGCCTCCACACAAAGGGCTGCACGCCACCTGTAGTTAGTCTGAAGCCAGGGCAAGGAATGCAGGACACCTGTGCAATTCATAGGAAATCCTCTAGAAACGTCTACCACTTCAAAGGAGGGACAAGGCATAAATATTGGACCTCAGACACCAACTCTTAAAAAAAACAAAAGAAAAAAAACTCTTCAGTACACTTCTGGACCTGTGGATAGTCTTCTGAAAAGGACTGCCATTCTGCTGGACTGCTGCTCTGAAGGACTGCTGCCCTGCTTTACTGACCTGATGCCTGCTGCTCTCTTGCTTAGGTGAGAAGGACTGGACCTGCATCTGTTGAACCCAGGACCAGAATATTGACTCAATGGCTAGCTGGCTGGCCTCCTGACCAGAGCCTCAGGGATAAAGGGCTCCAACAACCTTGAACCCAGCACCAGGACTCTGTCAACTATGTGTCCTACCCTGTCAAGTGGTGCCACCCTAGTCCTGGACCCTTGGAAGTGGTCCTGAAGGGGCTCTACCAACCAATCACTCGCATTGGAACTCCCACTGTGCGAAGTTTAACTGACGCAGGTCCTTGCTTTGACAATCTTTCATCAACAGCAGCCCAGATGATGACACCGGTTCTCGCATCGCAACCTCACTGCCGTTCAGAACCGACGCAATACGTCATCTGCGCATTGCACCTTCAGTGCTGGACTTTGCATCCCAAACCCTCATCAGCAGGATCCTCTATGATTACGCACAACCTTTTACCGCAGCTCCAGATCTCCTTTGAACCAATACAAAGCCTCTGATATGCAAGACATCTTTAACACGGTATTGCGCAGTGCTCCGCTAAGGTAGTTTTGTTCAGCAGGCCTAACTGGGTTTATGTAGCTGTCCATCATGGTCAACCTGAACTTTGGCTCTATTTTCACTGAAATGTTAAAAACTGCATGTCTCCGGTACTCCTGATCAACTTTTTGTCCTTCTAGTCTTGTTTTATTAAGGAATTGCTCTATTTGTCTTAATTTGGTCTGGGATCCTTTTGTGGTATGTGTGTACTCTGTTACATCTTGAAGTGTTGCACAAATACTTTACACATTGCCTCTGAGTTAAACCTGACTGCTCTGTGCTAAAGTACCAGAGGAACGAGCACTGGTTAATTTAGTTTGGCTTTTGATTTCACCCCGACAAGGATGGTGGTTCTTGCGCGAGTTGGGTTTCAACAACCCCAGTAACCCAATTTCTTACTATAACATTTGACCGCCCATTTAACATTCTACACGCCGTGACATAGCTAGCATTCTCTCATCTCTACAGTACCATTCTGTGTTTGCTTTCTAATACTGTGTCATAGTGTATCAGTGCACATAACAAAAAATGTCTTTCAGACATTTCCTTCATTTACATGAACAAAAAAAACATCGTGTTTTTAAAATTTTAACAGATGTTGGACAGCGCCCTACTGAGAGTGCATATATAGATATTCTCTTGTTAGGGTGAAAAGACAAGACATCAGCCTGTTTTCCTTTGGAGCCTGTAATTGAAATGGGTTCAAACAAGTATGCGCTTTAACTTGCAATCTCTGCTTTATAATGAGCTTGCTTAGGTCTTTGAAGATAGGTCAGATGTGGCAAAGGTGATCATGATTGGAAGTCCGGCTGGCTACTTGGATTTTGACTACATGGAGTTTTTTAAATGGTTTGAGTGTACACTCTGCTCCTGCTTTCATTTACTACACATCCTAAAACAATCTTCAATTGCCTGCACACCAGGCTCACAGCCACGCAAGCCCTTGTAACAAGTAGCCTATTCAAAGGTAATGCTCTCTATAGCTTAACTTTTAACCACCTCCTCCACCGGCTTCAAACCATCCAGAACACCGCAACAAGAGTCATCGTAGACCTTCCACTTCGCTCCGACATCCCACCACACCTCAGAGAACTCCACTGGCTTCAGATACAAAAATGCTGTCAATTCAAACTCCTCGTGCCTGCAAACAGGACACTACGCAACATAGGGCCAGTATACCTCATCATCTCTCTTCACTACCACCAACCCACCAGACACCTGCGTTCATTCTCACTGTCTCTCGCACACACACTCCCAGATCCACAAAAACAGAGCAGGACGGCTAGCTGTCTCCCTCATCATGCTTAACACATGGAACAACTACCCTCTGCTCAGTGCCTACTCTTAACATCTTGAAGTCTGCAGGAGGCTGAAAACATTGCTAACTACATGACTCATGCACCTATACACCTTCTGCAGAGCCTCACTACACTTTTAAGTGATAAGCAACACTTTTCTAGTCCAGCCAACATAACATATTTCTGAAACAGCTCGGCACTAATCCATCTTTAAGGTAAAAAGAGTTTAGGCAACAGTTCTGAAGACTGTGTTAGGGTTTCGATCACAAGATATTTCATTTGTAGCATCTGCAGATCTTGCAGTATGATGCATGTTGCTTTAGTGCATGTGGGTTTATATAGAAAATCTCAACGCCCATGGAAAGCCTTCCGAATGCACAGTACGGCAACCCAGCGATTTGCGCTGCCTTGCCTTACTCCAAATGGGCTTTTTGCAGCCTCATAAATATGATTTTGTGATTTCCACCACTGAAGCGTCACAAAAAGTGCAACGGGCCCATCATTATGCCCCTTTCTGTCAAATTAAGTAATCTAGAACAGATTACTGTCACATATGTCCCTGTTATCAATGTATTTGCAGATGATTTTTTTTTAAATAAATGTATACATTGACTGTCATGCTTTTCATGCCTCCCAAGTGACTTCACCCTCTTTCCTATGCCTCACCTTGACCCCAATGTATAGGTTCCCGGAGTGAAGCTGCTCCTATTGCAGCACCGCTTGCAGTATTTTAAGTCATTTTTGTACGCAGGAAGTTAATCCGTTTCCCCTTCAGTGATTACCCAGGGGGCTGTGCTCTTGCGAATGGCTGGCATGTCATTCGTGTGTGTGCTGGAAGGGCTGTGCTCAGACAGCACAGGGTATCTCTTTCAAGCCCGCCTTTGGGGTTTCACTCTTTATCCTGCCTGGACGTGCGCATGTCTGATCCACTCACACCTGTCCACCACTGCCGCTCCTGACAGGGTAAAGTGCACCCTTTGTGGGAGCTGAACCGACGCTGCAAGCCCACGCCAAACCGAGGCGCGGCTAAGAAGCTGTTTCCATAAATCATTTTTCTCTGATTAGCACAGATGTTTTATTCTGAGCTGCATTATTTTGCAATAAATCTTTTTCTCTCTGATGGTTCACTGATGGCTTTTTGGAAGTGTGTGTTTCTGATGTAAAACAGATCTGGGCTCCAACAGGAGGCGTCCCCGGCCTGCCAAAATGAATCAACAATCAGCCACTCCCTGGCGATAATCAATATGGTGCACTTTAACTGCTGGAATTGGGAACACAATTACTCCAGGAACCCATTAACTGGGGTCCAAGAAATGGCAAAGGTGAGAGGGTGAAATCTCAAAGGGGGGAGTTATGAAAAGCGGTTTCTGAAAGTCAACCTATACATGTATTTTCTCTAAATGGGTTGCGAAGAAATTAACAAGAATACATGTGACAGTATGTCTGTTCTACCTCTCTTCATTGGTCACAAAGCAGCTGCATTTAACATATCTTACAGCTCAGGACACATGCTGCAGGATGTATGAAGTTACAACGCATACTTTTACAACGCCTACCTTTACAACGCATTTTTTACACCGCAACATCCATTGCAACGCATACCATTACAACACATGCCATTACAACGAATTCTTTGAAACTACCTTTACAACACATTCCACTACAACGCATACTACATTTACAATGCATACTATTACAACACATAACATTACATTGCATGTAAGGTAAGTATTGGATAGTGTAGGGGTAAACATTACTATTCTAACTCCAGGGGTGCAGCAGTAGGGTAAGTGTTGGATAGTGTAGGGGTAAACATTACTATTCTAACTCCAGGGGGTGCAACAGTAGGGTAAGTGTTGGATAGTGTAAGGGTACTATGTGTTCTAATGCTATGCGTTGTAATGGTATGCGTTGTAATGACTGCGTTGTAAGGGTATGCGTTGTAGTGGTGTTTGTTGTAGTGTCATGCATTTTAATGGTTGCGTTGTAAATGCATGTGTTGTAATGGATGTTGCGTTGTAAAAGTTTCGTTGTAATGGTACTGTGTTGTAAAAGTTGCATTGTAAAGGTTGTTTCCCCATGCTGCACAGTGTTTGAAATGAAAATATAAAAGTGCAGGCACTCCTTGTCCCAGAGTACCTGTTTTCTGCTGAGAAGTGCTGGTACTATCTCATTAAAAGCATTGGAGCAGGCCTAAGAAGTGCCGGTACTCTCTGGTCCAAATTAAAGAAGTGCAGGCATTGAGTACTCGACAGTACCTGCCCTTCAAAGCACTACTGCTGCTGCTGAGATCTTTCTGTGGCCAGCATTGGTTGGGGGATTATGACTGGTAGTAAGTGCAGTTCCAGGAGTGTTTTGTGTCCACTCACAGTTTTGACTCATAAAGTAATACAGAGGGACAATGTGCCTGCTGCACAGAACACTGCATAACACTCCGATCACAGATTTGTAATTTATGCAGATAGGTAAGTGGACTACTGCTTTTGACACCAAAATCATTTTGTTACTTCCAGTTTATAAATTGCAATAGTGATATATCTCCCATCCCTCCCCTTGCGCTGCGGGTCTCCTGGGACTCTGCCTCACGCTCTACTGCCAGCGCTTTGCTTGTGCAGCCTCGTGCTGGCCTTACCTGTAAATCAGTGAGTTAGCAATATACTCCCAGCCATATCTGTGCAGTTGTTTTACCTTTTTCTTTCCTGTACCACGCTGCTCATTCCCTTCAGTGAGTTAACCAGTTCATTCGTAGCCTTACTGTACTCTTCTTCTGTTTAACCTTTTTCCTTTCCTGTATCGCACCTCTTATTCCCCATCAATAAGTTAGCTAGTGAAATCTTAGCCGTATTGTCCTGTTGTGCTCAACCTTTTCCTTTCCTGTGAGTTAGCCATTGTATAAAAAGTATTTTTTGTTAGCCATATTGTACAGCTTTGCCACACTTTTCTTTCTGAGACATTTGTGGAGTAGTGCTGTCCTCTCCTTCCTTCCTGCTCACCGCTTCAGCCACCCAGCACCAGGAGCTTCTTATTGGAGGTCCCAGCAAGAGAAGCCCATCTGCGCCCATCCGAGCTTGGACCACGCCCTGAGGCAGGAACCCTGGTTTGTTCACCGCACGCAGCTACACCACCGCAGACCTCCGAGCCCTGGATCGCAGGCACAACAACAGCAACTGGTGCCGCATATATCCATGCACCACCGATTTACTCCTGCCAGCACTGCCACTTCACCTGCAACACCGAAGCAGCCAACAGTGTCGGAGATTCGGCAAACACAACTGCATCCATCACACCAACTGAAACCCCCCTGCACATCTCTAGTGCATTCTACCCAGAGCACGATCGCTCAGTAAATACATGATCTCATCCCTCACCCTGGATGTCATCTTCATCACAGAGATCTGGCTGAACCCCACCTATGTGCTGGACATCACCATCTCCAACTCCAAAGGTTACAAGGTAACACACAGGGCCAAACCAACAATACCAGAGGTGAAATTGCCATCATCTATAAGGACACCATCAGCTGCACGACCTCCTCAGACGACTCAACGCCAATAATGGAGCATCTCAACTTCCAGGTTCACATAGACTGAAAAAACACCATCAGAGACACCCTCGTCTACAGACCACCAGGACCACGCCCCAACATCTGCAACACCTTACCTGACCTCATCCCCCTCAATCAGCATCAACGCTGAGCATTGCATCTTCCTAGGAGATCTGAACTTCCACCTCAATGATTCCAGCAAAACTAACACAACCGACCTTCTGGAAAGCGTGAGCAACATCGGCCTCAAGAAACTTGTCACCAACCCTACCCTCATTGCAGGACATAAGCTATACCCCATTTTTATGTCCAGCGACAGGGTCAAGTACAACCATGTCTCACAGGTCACCTTGACTGACCGCCACAGCCCCCATTCCTCCAACTCGGGACCTACCAACACATGCACCATGCCCCCCAGCTCCACACGTAGAAACTGGAAAAAGATATCAGAAGACCAGTGGAACAACACTCTTAACTTCCACCTCCCAGACACAACATCCAACCCAGAACAGGCTGGGAAGAAATTCTCCCAGTGGATCACAGAATGTGCCGATACAATCTCACCCGCCAAGTCAGCCAAATCCTGTCAGAGGAGTCAGCTGGTTCACGGTGGTGCTGAAATCTACCAAATGCAACTGCCGGCAACTAGGAAGGAAGTGGCGCACCAGCAAAGAGACACTAGAGCATACCAAATTCAAGACAGCCCTCAAACAGTGCCACTGCCTCCTGAATTAAACAAAGAAGAACCCCATTGCAGATCACATAAAAGCCAGCTTAAACCATAGCAAGGAGCTCTTTGCCATCGTGAATGACTTCTCCAACCCTGCAGCTACCGATAACGACATCACCCCTCCCAAGAACTGTGTGACACCCTGGCAAACTTCTTCTATGACAAGATCTCAGTCATCTACAAAAACTTCAACCCTCAACTCCCCGCTGCCGACAGCATCAGCCTGCTCACATTCACGAATACAAACACCGAACACCTCTCACCCATTGGGATCCTCTCACAACTCAAGTGTCAATCTCCATTATGAACTCTGTGCAGTTAGGAGCACCCACTGACCCCTTTCCCCACCACATTTTTAACCTTGAAGCAAGACGATTGGTGACAAGCTCAAGTAAGTCCTGAACACCTCCATCACCTTGGCCTCCTAACCTGAGGACTGGAAACATGTTGAAGTAAGGCCCCTCCTTAAGAAATCATCAGCCGACCTAACAGAACTAAAGAACTACAAGCCCATTTCCAGCTAAGTTTATCGAGAAGGCAATCAACCAACAACTCACCAAACACCTGGAACACAACAATCTCCTGGACCCAATCTCAATTCAGAGCCAATCACAGCACTGACACAGCCCTGAGTGCAGCCACCTATGACATCAGGGCCCTCATGAACTGCATCATCCTCCTGGAACTGTCAGCGGCCTGGAACTGTCAGCGGCCTTCAACACTGTCTCCCATCACATCTTGTTCAACAGTCTCCACCACATCAGAATCCAGAGAGATGCCCTCAAATGGATTACCTCCTACCTCACCGGAAGAACCCAGCAAATACATAATCCACTGTTCACCTCAGAACCGAGGAAGGTCATCTGTGGCATACAACAAGGGTTGTTCCTCAGCCCCACCCTCTTCAACATGTACATGACCCCCCTGACCAACACTGTCAGATCTCACGGACTCAACATTATCTCCCATGCTGACGACACCCAGCTCATCCTCTCACTTTCAGAAGACCGCTCCGCTACCAAAGCCATTTTCCACAGATGTATTATGAATGTCACCAACTGGATGAGGGACAACTATCTCAAGCTCATCTTGGACAAGACAGAAGTCCTCATCTTTGGGAATAATGCCTCGCCATGGAACGAAGCATGGTGGCCTGCTAAATTGTGAAGTAGTGTGGCTCACTGGTTAGAGGCGGCAGACCCGAGAGCAGAGGACGGCCCGGGACCAGGGTTCGATTCCCGGCGTGGCAGGTTTCTGGACCAGGGTCAGCAGACTCGATAATTCTCTCGCCTCGGTGCCCACTCTGATCAGCGATCACACTCGGCAACTCTGGGCATTAGCTTGCCTCATCTTCACTAACGGCCCCACCAGACCGCCGGGGATGCCTGGTCTCACCCTGGAGATACCCATTAAGGGACCATCTCTCAGGGAAGCCAGGAAGGGTTTCGCAGCGGTCGAAGCGCCTTGGGACCCTACGGGTAAGTAGTGCGCTATATAAATGCCAATACATTTACATTTACATTTACAAATTCAGCATATCCCCTGCCCCGACAGACCACATCCACTACCTTGTCATCATTTTGGACAGCAAGCTATCTATGAAGAAACAGGTAAAAGCAGTCCCATCTGCCTACTTCGACACTTCACGCATGCACCCCAAGATCTTCAGGTGGCTCCCAGTAAACAGCAGAAGGACCGTCACACAGGCTGGACTACGGAAACAAACTTTATGTAGGAATCCCCGCATGCCTCCTGAAGAGATTACAGACTATAAAAAAACTCAGCGGCAAGACTCATCTTCAAAGTCACCAGATGAACACAAATCACACCACACCTCAGGAAGCTACACTGTCTCCTGGCCCAGAAAGGATGCCAATCCAAGATGTTGACCCATGGATACAAAGCCCTGCACAATGAAGGACTAGCATATGCATGCCCTTCCACCAATCAACCAGACACTTGATCTGGCTCCCTCTTCCTCACAGACACCCCAGGATCTGCTAAGGCAACAGAGGAAGACTCTCCTTCTAACAGCTGGAGACCAAAGTTGTTAACAACCTTTCCCTTGACCTCCTGACCACCTCATTGCTCCTGGAATTTAGGAAACGGCTCAAGACCGGACCGTTCGAATGAACAGATCCCCACAAAGCAGCTAGCAACTCCTTGAGACCCCTCATGGGTTATTTGCTGTGCTTTATAAATCCTGATTGATTGATTGATTGATTGAGCTATGAACTACATCAAGGAGCTACATGCAAACTGCAAGTAATAAGTCTAGAAAAGATCAATTTTGGCTTTTTTCTAAATCTATTGCTACTCTAAGTTTGCAAAGAATGGTTCCTTTGGGTAGTAGAAAGTTCTGGTTAGAAAAAACAAACCCAATCACTACATTACGTTTTAAATCCTTACTTTGCATTTTTTTCTGAACATGCTCTCTTAATGCATGTTTATCAAACGTTCACTCAATGCAAGGTAGAAACTAAAGTTGCTGTGCAGCATTGAGTGAATGGAAGTGAGCTGAAAAGCACCATATCTACTATGATATGCCACTCTTCCGCTCTCTCCTTGCGCTGGCACACACTTGGCTGTCTAGCGCCACCACAAGCACCCTGAACCATGAAGCAAGAGTGCCTGAGTTACGGACAGGATTGTGTTTGTACAGGAAGGGATATCTTGCTGCACTAAAACAATCCAAAGTGGCATATTCCTCTATCTACGTGTGATGCAAAATGCATCACACATAGAAAAAGGAAGGAATGAAGAGAAATAAACATATTTTTCCTTTTTACACCTCTCTGTGGCATGCATACTAATTTCATGCAATTCCAGCACAGCAAACCTTAGTAAATCTGGAATTGTTGTACTCCACTGAGACCGTTCGGAAGCATGTGGACAACGGACAAACAGCTGCCTTGATTTTGTTAGATCTTAGTGCCGCTTTTGACACTGCTGCCCACCATACCCTGCTGCAGGATCTTCAGCGAGGCGGTGTCATCGGCGGGGCCTTGAAGTGGATGGAATCGTATCTATCCGAGCATAGCTTTCAAGTTATGCACGGGGCCCACTACTCTAGGAACATCAAGCTGACGCAGGGGGTGCCTCAGGGCTCTACTTTGAGCCCGACCTTGTTCAATCTTTATGTCGCCCCCCCTGGCACAAATCTCATACAAATGTGGGATTAATGCCCTGTCCTACGCCAATGACACCCCGCTGGTGGTCTCTTTGACTCAAGCCCGGGCTGACGCTGCCTCTAACTTTATGTCCTGCCTTCAAGAACTGGCTGGGTGGATGGCAAACAATTGTCTGAAGCTGAACGGTACTAAGACTGAAGTGCTGGTGATAAGGAAGGCTCTGTCAGTTTGGTCATCGGCCTGGTGGCCTCAGACGCTTGGCCCAACCCCTACACTGTGCGAACAAGCAAAGAATCTTGGGGTGTGGGTGGGTAATAAGCTGTCTTTTCAGAACCATACTAGGCGCGTGGCAGGCACCTGTTTCAGTATCTTACGGGGGCTATGGAAGACCCTTGACACCCTTCCCATGGCATCTAGAAAGATCATGGTGCATGCTTTGGTGACCTCTCACCTGTATTACTGCAAGCTCCTGTATTTGGGTGCAATCAACAAGTGCATACGGAGATTGCAGTGTATCCAGAATGCAGCTGCGAAACTAGTTCTTATGTTGCCGAAGAGAACTTCAGCCAAAAGAGAACTGGCCTCCCTGCACTGGTCTTCCATCAGGGAGAGAGTGAAGTTTAAGGCCATGTGTGTGAGTCATCGGATCCTACAGAAGAAAGGACCCTTGTATTTGCATGACCTTCTCACTCCTTATGTATCAACTAGGCTGCTTAGATCGAGTGAGAAAGGAAAGGTGCATATCCCCAAGATTATGAGATCCAGGATGGGCGGTCGCTGTTTTCGGTACTTGGCGGCCCAGCTGTGGAACACTCTCCCCCAGAGTCTCCGGCTGGAGTGCTCGGAACCCATCTTTCGGAAATGTCTGAAGACCTATTTGTTTTCTGTGGTATAATTTTGTTCTGCTATCAGGCTATTGTGTATGCGGCGCTCTGTTAGCTGATATCTCACCACGGGGGGACACTGGTTCAATGTAACCAGGCGCTTTAGAAATGCAACTATTATTACTATTATTATTGTGAGAAATCCATGGGTGGATGAACGGAAACGCCCATTCTCCACCCATGGAATGCCAAACACTAACAAATGTAACATAACTAGCATAAGCTGCTGCATTGCAGTACATTTCTTTACAAAGCCACACAAGGCCATGGGAATCAGCCCTCACGTGGCTTTGTAAATCCTAAATAATCCTAGGCGTTGCACTGCATCGCCTTGCACTATGCAAGGGCGACGCAAACCCTTAGTAAATGTGGACCATAATGCAGATTATGTATGTGTCTCCGGCACCTTATAACCCTCATTGTATTTTGTAACGTTCCCTGTACATTGATTAACATATGTGACTGGTTTATTCTCTCTTTATGTGCAATGTAAAGTACTCTGACACCCTAAACAACCAATAGCACTATAAAACAATTAAAAAAATTGTATGTGCCACTTAAATCATTATTTGTGTAATTACTCATACATACAAATATCACTGGTGTTCTTACAGGGCATGCACATTTCTAACGTGGGGAAAATGAACAAAGTCAAAAACCTGTACAGAATTATAGTTTCTGTAAATTACTTGTGAAGCGTAAACTGTATTCCTGCCTGTCTAGGTGTTAGGCTCCAGATGGTTCTCAGCCAGGATGATACTTGAACAAAAGAAGGGCTCATGGCCCTTTAAATCAATCCTTTGTTTTAGACCCAGCTTCAAGTGAAAATACCCATTCTCCCCCTCGCTGTTGCTGTTCTGAACAGAAATCAGGCAATGTGCAGGCGCTGCTGAATGGTTTCCCAGTGTCAGAAAAAAAAAACAGGGCACTTTCAGAATTTTTACTGGGTCGGGTGGAATCTAGATCCATATTTAGAATTTAGATCCCTCTCATTTCTTGCACCGTACACATCACAGAGACGAGGATTCATGGAGTCTTTAACCGCAATGTACTGTGTGAGAAATTAGATTTTTGGTTGAGGGAGATGAAACCTTACTTAAGCAACAGCCACAGTCCTTGTCAGGGTGAACCACAAAATGTCTGTAAATCAGCCTGTGGTTAACCTTCTGGCAGCTTGGTACAAAAGCAGTCAGGATTACCTTAGAGGAAATGTTTGAAGTAATTATGCAGCATTTAAACAGTAATAACGCGAAAACATAGCACAAGAAAATTCCCAAACTAATTAAAAAAATAGAGCAAAATGTAATAAATTATGTGACACAAAAGTGACAAAAAATCTAATCAGTAGAACCGAGTTTTAAAGTTTAAAGTGAAAAATAGTGCTTAAAAGATCTAAAAGCCAACAGCGGACATCTAGACGAGCTTGACCGGGGCAAAGTTGAAAGTTACAGCTGACCAGAATTGTGCGTGGATCAGATTAAGAAAGTGGATTGAGCCCTGTCTCCGCCTACCTTCAGATTTAGAAGAAATTTTAAAAGAAAATGTTTGACAAGGTCAAGTTTAGTGGAGCAAGGCAGCTGGCGGTATCTGAAGAGGAGGCATTGTCATTGGGGAGCTGCTGGATGAGGTCGCGGTGAAGATTTCTTCAATCAGGCTTAATCTCTCTTTCAAAGATGAAGTTCTCCAGCAACACAAATCCTCAAGCTGTAGCTGTTGAGGACTGCATGAGGCCAGATACCCCTTAACGACGGCAGACAAGACGCTCTTCAACTCTACTCTGTCCGAGTACTAGGTGGTGCAGGATTAATAACTGCTCGACGTATTACCGACTTCAATTCGTATTGATTTGTTTTATTCTGATACCGGTGATTGACAAGATCCAATTTTACACACACGGGATGTTTCGTGTCCTTCCGTAATATCTGAGCTCTATGAGGAATATCTATGAGGAATATCTGTTCTCACCTACAGCTTGAATTATCACGTGAAGCCCATTGCCTCACAACTAATAGATTTTAAAGACATTTCGATCCACAGTCATCCATGGGATGCAGTCACGATACTTTATAAACAGATAACAATATCTCTATACAGACCACAATTAATAACAGTCCTGAGGATGGTTTCAGCAAATTAACGCCTGAGAAACCGAAACGTCGACTATACACCTTATCCCTTTCTTTGTTTTACTCAATGTGATTTGGGATAGGTGTTTTTTAGGTTCTGTTGTGTCACCTAGTAATTTACTTATGTGTGTACCCACAGTCCTAATTTCTATTTGTTTATTGATCTGTATACGTAGCTGATTTCTTTTACTGAACTATTTGATAAAAATATATTTTTTCGTATACACCTTGTGTCTTTGTTTATATGTTTACATGTTATATGTTGATGCAATGCTCTTTTTCAAACTAGCAAATTGTTGATTTATTCACTTTAAGGACAAGTGACTGGTCCTTTTTAGAACAATTTCAACTAAACAAAATATAGATTGAATAAAGTCCCTTGAAGGCAAATTTACCTTTTCAACTTTATTACCCAAGCCCTCAAGGGTATTTCGGGTTGCTCACTTCTTCTAAAATTCCCGCAGGAAGCAACACAAACAACAAAGCCCCAAACAAGCAGACACACGTCACCTAAAACCTCAGCTGTGACCCGAAACACATTTATGGAAAGGGGCGACCACTCGGTCCCCCCGAACGTATGGTTGGGTGCCCCGATCCCCCCGGGAAACCATTTTGGGCGGGAGGCGTGTCTCGGCTGGTATGCCCGAAGTGGCGTAGCTGGGGCGCGCCTTTTTCCCGCCCAAGAGGGGTTGTCCTAGACACCTACACCGTTGGACACGCCCCGCGGGCGGTTGGAGGAAGGTCCACGCCCTCCCGAGGAAGAATAAAAGGAGCAACAATCCAAGGAAGCATCCTCTTGTTCCTGTGCTTGGAAGCTGCACCTCCTCGTTGCACGTGAGCCCGAGACCGAACAAGGAGCCAATTTTGAGAACTTGTAATTTTTGTGTTTCTCCTTTCAGTGATTCCGAAGCTTTGGATCCAGGACCTCGAGTCGAATATCCGTGACGATGCCTGGCAAGAAAGTCGGAAAGAAGGTTGGGACCGAACAAATGCTTCGCATGCTGGTTAAGGACATGGCGAACATGAAGAAGCAGATGGCGGCAATGAATGGTACGGGTAGACCGAAGAAAGTCATCGGACCAGCATTGCCGGGAGTAGTCCCTGCCGGGAGAGGTAAAAGGGCCAGGAATAGGGCGGCAGGAGGGGAGGCCCCGGTCCCCGAGTCACCTCCGGCGAGCCCGGTCAGTCCGGTAGAAGCCCCAGTTCCGATCCCGAACGCGGGACAGCCGATCCCTGTCGTGGTTACACCTGTTAACGAGGGGGATATGCCTCCCGAGCTGGCCGCCCAGTTGGCGGCATGGTGAGGCAGGAACAACGAGGGTGCGGAGGCACCGGGAGACGCGGCCGAGGAGGCCAGGTTAATAATGAAGCAGTTGCGGCAATCGAGAGATGCTGCGAAGGCACCTTGTCCTCTTGTTTCCGCGCAGGTTCCCTCGGAACAACCGGCGTCGAGCGTTGGAACAGCATCGACAACGGACCCATCTACTAGTTCGGGTAAGCAGCCGTTGCCAATGGCGGGGGAGGGATCGTTACCCTCAAGGAGGGAAAAGGTGGTCCAACATATTCCGATGGATGTGAAAGAAAGGATTTGGTCTGATAAATATGTGAACATGTTTTCTCTGTTGACCGATCACTATGAGATAGAGCACGTTAAACAGCAGAAGGAGTTGTTGCATCCGAGCGTATGGCGTGCAAAAATGGCGGGTTTCAGAGTGGATGAAACGATCGCTAATTGGGCCAGGGCGTTTGGAATGTTCACTGCAATCATGGGGGAACGTAGGCCTGAAGTATTGGCCGAATTAGCTTGTTACCAGACACGTATTATGGAATTTTATGAATCGTATGAAGGCAATCAATGGATGGGTTATGATAACAAATTTCGTAAGGCCAAGGAGCACGACTCATCCCTGATGTGGGATTGTTTCGACTCCATTTCCTGGCAGAAACAGGTTATGCCGAACACGACAAAGTCGTCATCTTTTGGCGGGAATGGGGCTGAGCCTTCCTGCCATTATTCTGCGGCGCCCTTTCGGGCGGGCACCAGCAATGATCAACACACAAAGAGTAATGGGAACTCGGGGAGAAAAGGGGTCTGTTGGAGCTTTAACAGAGGCAAGTGCACTAGGCCACAAGGGGCATGCAAGTTCAGGCATGAGTGTGCAGGGTGCGGACAGTCCTCACACCCCGAGAGTTCATGCAGAACCAAGAATGGTGATACAGGAGGTAGAGGAGGAGCCAAACAGGTCTAATACTGACCGAGGGGCACCGTTACCTACTCCCGTTGACATCATGGCAATGATCCCTTGGCTGAACGAATACCCTGATCATGTCTCCGCCGGGGTGTTGAGAAACGGTTTTTCATATGGTTTCCACATCCCGGCGGGGAACTTTCGGGGGGAAGCACAGTGTAAAAACCAACTATCGGTTCAACAAAATACGGCGGTGGTACAGGCAAAGATTGCAAAGGAGGTGGCCCGAGGTCGGGTGGCGGCACCATATGTAAACCCGCCTGTTGTTAACTTTGTTTGTTCACCGTTGGGAGTTGTCCCCAAGAAGGACCCAGGTGAGTTTAGGTTAATCCATAATTTGTCCACTCCTAGGGGTCTTTCGGTGAACGATGCGATTGACCCGGGAGTTTGTTCGGTGTGATATGCATCCTTTGATGAGGCCGTCGCCATGTTGAATCGCCTGGGGCCCGGAGCGCTGATGGCTAAATCAGATATCGAGTCAGCGTTCCGGTTGCTCCCGGAACACCCACAGGATCGGCGTCTCTTAGGTTTTGTGTTTCAAGGACGCTACTACATGGATAAATGTATGCCAATGGGTTGCTCCATCTCTTGTGCGTATTTTGAGAAGTTCAGTACTTTTTTGCAATGGGCGTTCACCAGGGCCACGGGCTTTACGCAGGTTATGCATTACCTTGATGATTTTCTGTTTCTGGGGCAGCCGGTGACACGGAATGTGCACAGGCTTTGAGGGAATTCTGTAATCTCATGAAACGATTTGGTGTGCCTCTGGCACCAGGCAAAACAGTGGGACCATCTACTTCACTCGAGTTTCTGGGAATTGAGCTCGATTCCGTAGAGGGGTGCTTCCGTTTGCCCAAGGAGAAGGTAATGAAATTTAAGGCCTCGCTTGAGATGTGCCTCGGCGAGAGAAAAGTAACTCTCCATCAGTTGCAACAAGCTGTGGGTCAGCTTAACTTTGCCCTTAGAGTGATACCGATGGCTCGCCCCTTTTCCCGCTCTATCGCACAAGCCATTGTTGGCCTCAAGGAGGGGCACCACCGCACAAGACTGTCAGCAGAAGTTCGCCAGGATATGCGCATAGGGCTGGCATTTCTGGCGGATTTCAACGGTCGCGTCGTGTGGAACAAACCGCCAGCTTCCGCCGAGGAGCTGGGGTTGTGGACCGACTCGGCGGGGAGTGTGGGTTTTGGCGCCATATTTGGTAATCAATTGTCGGCACGAACATGGCCGGCGTGGTGGTACGATGGTGGGCTCACAGGTAACATTGGGTTTCTTGAGCTGTTCCCCATTCTGGTGGCCTTGAAAACATGGCCAGAGGGGTTTCGTGATCGCTCTGTGGTGTTCTGGTCTGATAATATGACCGTTGTTGAATGTATCAATAATCAGGCAGCACGCTGCAAATGGATTTTGAGATTGCTGAAAGAAATTGTCCTGCTATGTATGAGACTAAACGTCCACTTTAGGGCGAGACACGTGCCGGGGGTACTGAACCAGGAAGCTGATGCACTCTCTCGTTCCCATATGCAGGCCTTCCGGGGTTTTCTGCCCTCAGCGGACTTGGTGGCGGCACCATTTCCCGAAGCTCTCTGGTCTCTCGGTGCCCCGGATTACAAAACCTCGTGGGAGAGAGTCTAGCACCCAGGACAAGGAAGGCATATGAAGGAGCGTTCCGTTCCTATTTGTCATTTTTGGGTTCAGCTAGTGGGGAGCATTGGGGGCAGGAGGAGTATGTCCTGAAATTTCTGGTATCATTACATCAGACAGGCAGATCAGTGGCTACAGCCAATAGGCACCGGGCCGCCATTTCCTTCATGGCGCGGGCTCATGGCATCCAGGGCCCCACATCGTCCTTCCTCGTAAAGAAGGCACTGCGTGGGTGGCAACGCCTTGAGGGTCGTAGAGTAGATGAGAGGCACCCGATAGGCCTAGCAAGGTTGTCCCTGTTAATGTCCGTACTCCCTGCGACATGTTCATCTCAATCAGAGACGGTGCTGTTCCGGGCCGCTTTTGCATTAGCATTCCATGGGGCTATGCGCGTAAGCGAACTGGTAGCGAGGAATAAGCAGGATACAAGGGGAGGTCTGTGTCGAGAACACATTCAGATTAAGGGGGAGACGATGGTAGTCTCAATAGCCAGGTCCAAGACTGATCAGGGAGCGATCGGGGACAGTGTGGTAGTCCAGCGGGTTCCAGGGTCTCCCATGTGCCCGGTAAAATGCGTGGAGGAGTATTTAGCGCAGAGGGCGGCATCATGGGGGGGAAGCTTGCTGAGGCACACCGACGCCACCCCACTGACTAGGTTTCAGTTTCAGCGGGTGTTAACAATGGCAATCGCGGCAGCGGGCTTGAACCCGAGCAATTTTGGGACCCATTCCTTCCGGATAGGGGCTGCTACAGAGGCTACAGCCAGGGGTCTGAGTGTTGAAAAGGTGAAACAGTTGGGGCGTTGGTCCTCGAATTGTTATAAAAGGTATGTGCGGTTGCACATGTTGTGAAGCTAATCTCATGCACTCACGCTTCTTGTCTTCTGTTTGGTTTACAGTTTCGCGAGCAGGCTTTGCGGGGCGGACTGTGCAGTTGACCCGACACCTGGGGACCAGCGGTCAAAGATCACCGGCTGAGGGAAGAGTGGTGTGGGTCGTTGGCCACTCATACGTGAGGCGCGCCGCAGACGTATTCAAAGCAGGTGATATGATTCACGTGGCTGGGGAATACGGGTACAGGGTGACCTTCCACGGAAGGGGCAGGCTCTGTATTGACTAGTTTCAAAGTTTTATGGAGGGACTGTTAGGGCGGACGAGGTCACCGCCATCTGTAATCATAGTGCATCTTGAGGGCAATGATTTGGTAACCATTGGGCGACGAATACTTCTCGAGTTAATTTTATTCACAGTAAGTTGGTTGGCGAGAAGAGTTCTGGGGTGCACGATTGCATGGTCACACATGATTCCTCGGAAGGTGTGGCGGGGGGCCCTCTCTGTGACAGCTTTGAATCAGTCGGTAAAGAAGGTTAATAACAAACTGGGTAGGTTGTTTCGTACAGAAAAATTGCATTGTATTCCACATGGATGTATCCGGGGGGACCATATGTATCTGGAGGATGGGGTCCATCTGTCCCGGGTGGGGAATGTCTTACTCATAGGAGACTTCATAGCTTGGTTGAAGAGTTTGTGTAGCCATGACCTTTAGTAGGAGTTTTGTGGGGGGTCCGGATAGCGGGTCAACTATCCGGCCTGTGGCGGTAAGGTCATGATCGGTGAGCAGTAATTGGAAGATCCCTAGAGGTGGGCGCCACCCATTATGGATCGGAGCGCCCGGGGGGGGAGGCGGCCATTGGCCCCTCACACGGGGAGGCGGTACCCTCTAAGGATGGGGCCGCCGAAAGGGAAGGCGGTCATAGGCCCCTCCCTGGGGAGGAGGGGCTACGGGCCCCTCCTGGGAATTTCCCGGGGCCAGGACATCCGCGACGGCGGATGTGGTAAGCAGTGTGGGGTGGGAGGGGGGTCTACGCTACCTTCTAGACACCTCACACGAGTCCTCGGACGACCACCAAGATGGCGTTGAGTAAATATGGGGCCCCCGCTAAGACAAGGGAAATTGGAAGTTGGCACAGAGGTACAGTCCTCTGTGCGCCCGCCCCTCACAAGTAAGGGGGGGAGTTCTGGTATTAGGGATCTGACACCGGTTACGACCTTGCCGTTGGCCCGTAACGTTAGGATGTACAATTTGAATTTTGAGAAATGCATTTACAGGATGTTTTAGAATCGGCTAGGAGAACCTTTGTATTAGAGATATGTTAAGGTTAGCCAATAAACATTGTAATGTGTAAATGAAATTGTACATGATATGAAACTGTTATTTTAATGTTTTAATTTTGTTTCATATTTTAATAAATAGGGCCGGGAGGGTAACTCCCTCCCGCCTTCCAAAAGTTCAAGAACCGTTTCCGTCTTCCCATTCTTGGGGATTGTGTTGGGAGGGGGTGACGGGTATCCCGGCCATATGGAAAGGGGAGACCACTCGGTCCCCCCGAACGTATGGTTGGGTGCCCCGATCCCCCCGGGAAACCATTTTGGGTGGGAGGCGTGTCTCGGCTGGTATGCCCGAAGTGGCGTAGCCGGGGCGCGCCTTTTTCCCGCCCAAGAGGGGTTGTCCTAGACACCTACACCGTTGGACACGCCCCGCGGGCGGTTGGAGGAAGGTCCATGCCCTCCAGAGGAAGAATAAAAGGAGCAACAATCCAAGGAAGCATCCTCTTGTTCCTGTGCTTGGAAGCTGCACCTCCTCGTTGCACGTGAGCCCGAGACGGAACAAGGAGCCAATTTTGACCCACCCACCAACCCCTGATGGCAGCGATTTGTATTGCAATAAAGTCGATTAACGAGGATATTATCTCTTTTTCAGGTTGTTTCTAATAAAGTTGAGAGTGTTTGATGTGACAATAAATGGTTGCTCCTTTAACATGTACTTAGGCGAAGTATCGAAGCTGAGTTGAAAGAAGTGTTATTGCATAATTAGAAGTTTATACTTGAAATGCCCAGTATAACTGTTTATTCCGTCCTCATTAGGTTAAAAAATGTCGTATTTATTTTTTGCAAAAAGGGGTGGTGAGGGACAGAGTCTCTGAATTAAGCAGAAAGCTCTCACCCAGTCAAGAGATCAGGGCTAGATCCAACACCGTTTTTTAGCTCACTGCACCATCCCAGTTTCAGAACCTGGCTGTATGCAAATTAGTCTGTTCCTGTCCCAGTGCATGATGGGAACAGGGCAAACCAAACTACAAAAGCCAATTCTTACACTGGGAAGGAAACAAGCTCCCGGGGACCGGTTTCTGGCATTACAGCCGTCTTCGGCCCGGTTTGCTTGAATCCTGATGGTGCAATGAGCAAGGGTCTCACATCTGAGAATACCCTTCCACGCTTAGGGTGGACAAAAATATTTACAAAAAGGGGTGGTGAGGGACAGAGTCTCTGAATTAAGCAGAAAGCTCTCACCCAGTCAAGAGATCAGGGCTAGATCCAACACCGTTTTTTAGCTCACTGCACCATCCCAGTTTCAGAACCTGGCTGTATGCAAATTAGTCTGTTCCTGTCCCAGTGCATGATGGGAACAGGGCAAACCAAACTACAAAAGCCAATTCTTACACTGGGAAGGAAACAAGCTCCCGGGGACCGGTTTCTGGCATTACAGCCGTCTTCGGCCCGGTTTGCTTGAATCCTGATGGTGCAATGAGCAAGGGTCTCACATCTGAGAATACCCTTCCACGCTTAGGGTGGACAAAAATATTTACAAAAAGGGGTGGTGAGGGACAGAGTCTCTGAATTAAGCAGAAAGCTCTCACCCAGTCAAGAGATCAGGGCTAGATCCAACACCGTTTTTTCCCTTTCTCACTGCTCCATCAGGATTCAAGCAAGCCGGGCCGAAGAAGGCTGAAATGCCAGAAACCGGTCCCCGGTAGCTTGTCTCCTTTCTGGTGAAGAATTGGCTTGGTAGTTTAGTCTGCCCTGTTCCCATGATGCACTGGGCCAGGGACAGACTGATTTGCATATAGCCAGGTTCTGAGCTGGGATGGGGCAGTGAGATAAATAACGGTGATGGATCAAGCCCTGATCTTTGGACTGGGTAAGAGTGGTCTGTTTAACTCAGACACTCTGTTCATCACCACCCCCTTTTGTAAATCGTTTTTGGCCACTATAGGTGTGGCAGGGTATACTCAGACATGAGTCCCTTTCTCACTGCTCCATCAGGATTCAAGCAAGCCGGGCCGAAGAAGGCTGAAATGCCAGAAACCGGTCCCCGGTAGCTTGTCTCCTTTCTGGTGAAGAATTGGCTTGGTAGTTTAGTCTGCCCTGTTCCCATGATGCACTGGGCCAGGGACAGACTGATTTGCATATAGCCAGGTTCTGAGCTGGGATGGGGCAGTGAGATAAATAACGGTGATGGATCAAGCCCTGATCTTTGGACTGGGTAAGAGTGGTCTGTTTAACTCAGACACTCTGTTCATCACCACCCCCTTTTGTAAATCGTTTTTGGCCACTATAGGTGTGGTTTCCGTCTTCCCATTCTTGGGGATTGTGTTGGGAGGGGGTGACGGGTATCCCGGCCATATGGCCCGAACCCAGGATATTAGCTGCTCACCCAGCGAACCCGGCTCTCAAGTGTGTGCACGAGCCAGCGTGGCACCCTGGCAAGCTACTAAACTACGCATGTACAAGGTGCACATACCCAGGCCCAGCTGTGACACGTCTTGATGGCAGTTTCAGAAAGTTATTAGTTTAGTGGATTAAATTATACATATCTTATTAGCATATCTCACAGGCTTCCTAGTTGTATACAGAGGTGACCATATATGTATATCCCCCATGAGATATACCACTGTGCATTATATGTGACAATTGAACACAGGCGCTATTATCTCTAAACAAAGGAAAGAAGTGACACAGAACAAGAAAGACGTGGTGTATAATTGTTCACTTTAATACCAGGAATGCAGAAGCATATATATACATTTCCTGTTCATGTATTTATACTGTGAACCTCAACTGCATATACTCTTTCACGATGTATGTACGCATCTGTATGAACACAGTTTTGAACGACCTCCTCTGAATGTTAAAAATGCTATAAATGCAATAAAGATATATATTTTTTAAAAGGTTGCTGTGGCGAAAAACTTAGCTGGAGCTACTGCGAAGTCAGGGCGACCAACGATGCACCTTGGGCAGATCAGCAAGAAGGTGGATCCTGGATACCTCACAGTTCTCAGAGTACATTTTGGATGGAAATTTTCCAACTCCCAAGTTTTGGATTTGGGCTATCTTGGCACTTAAGCACGACTTACAAGGGTCCAGGACTGGAGGATGATGGAGGGTCCCGTTCTACTATCTAAATCACCAGAAAGGATATTTCTATCGGCCTTTGTAAGATAAAGGTCTGATGTAGGCCCTGCCGTGAAAGAAATCTGAAAATATGCTAATATGACTAACTCTCATCATGCACCATGAGTAAATAAAGGCCAAGAGCCCATCATGCTTGGGCCTAAAACATGTCCAGGGGCTACCATCTTATGATAACAGCCTCTCACATTAAACTCTGCTAGGCCTAAGGATTTTAAAAGAAAACACATAAGTTTCTGTGCATTAAAATAAACGAGGTGAAATTAGGCCTTTAGAGATTAGTTAGTTTCACAGCCAGCTTCAAGACCAACACCCACACACACACAGACGGGTGCACGTTGGTACAGCTTCCTGAAAATATTGCTAAAGTAATATTTTGAAACATAGCTTGCACAAAGTAAAAGCAGCAACCTCTGGCAATAATCAGCACCTATCATAAGTTTCGCACTTGCAGATATTTAGAAATGTACGTAACAAAATGTTCTTTTTTTATAAATGTACAAAATGTTCTCTTTTAAAATTGTACGTAACAAAATGTTCTTTAAAGATGTCCTTCCTGTGTCCTAGAACACATGTGGTTAGACCGCCTGCACTGAATGGGCGTAGGCCAGTGTCACCATAGAACCTTGGTTCCTCAATTTCAGGTATATCAGACCCAACCATCAAATCTGAAGTCAGAACTTTCCTGCGGATGCCTGGCATTGAGCGTGGTCTGTTCTCCGGCTAGCCGAATATCTGACTTGGGACACCGACGCCTCTCTCAGGTTGTGGATCTCCCAGGGCAGATAACCCTTCTCTCTCTCTAGATCTCTGACCCTTTAGCTATCTCTCTTTATAGCAAGTTCCCTGTATGGTAGACTTTTTAGACATTAGGTGACTGGTCTCATTCCTAGATACCACCAGACACTGAATTTAAGAGCAAAATGTTCTATTTTGAGCTAATTCTACTTGTGCCTTCCTTGCCTTGACCCCATAATTCAGGGTCCTGATAGAAATGTATAATCTGTGAGAGTAGATCTGTCTTAGATATTTTGCCCTTAGGCACTAGAGTTCTATATCAATGTACTCAGTAGCGTAGGATCTTTTATCATCTGTGATCGTGTTCTTTTTAATACAATTTTATTCCAGTTTTGCCTTGAGGTATTTTGAGCATTTGTCATCTAGCATTTACTCCAGACAGGGCAAAGTCTGGAACTCTTGTAGGAAATTGCATTGTAGCCTGAACTGATACGCATTTATTTTTCTGCTTGTGAACTAAAAATAAAGTGCCACTCCAACTTGAAATTCTGGTATCTTACATCTTTATTCCTCCTCTCTCAAGTGGAATGCTGTGTTGGTGATTTGTGTCCACCCTCGAGGTAGTGACCTCTGACCGAAAGGGTCAAGATTCATCCTTTCTCAAGGAACACCCCTTGGAGGGTCATGACTCATGCGGGGTCCTAGTACAAGCTCAAGATGTTTTTCTGTCCTTGAGGCTCTGATTGATCAGGAGGCCAGCTATCTAGCCCTTGAAGCCACTCTGGAAGTCTTGGGTTTAAGCTGGAAAGTAGGTCTCCATCAACAGGACATTCCTCTGATGGCACAGGGCAGGCTTTGGGCAGCAGAGCAGTCCTCTTGGTGATGCAGGGCGGTCCTCTGAAGTACATAGCACTCCTCGCACAGCTTCAGATGTGAACTGAAGAGTGGACCTGAGGGTCATTTTTTGCCTCGTGCCAGCTTTTATGTGGAAGAACTGTGGACATCAAGAAGTGTCTAGAATTTCCTTCCTTCTTGCTCTGGTCTCAGATTCCCTGCAGTCACAATGGGCTAGTGTGATGTTGTTTGCTTGTGACCTGAGGCCGTGTCTATGAAGTGCATGTGGTGCTGTGAACAGCTCCTCCGTATCCAACCCTGCTTGGATGTCCCATCCTGCCAACACCAGGTCCTTATATTGTGTGGCTGTCTGGAAGGAACACACAAAGGGCAACTGCTGACTACACCTAGTCATGTAACCCAAGAAGCAGGATGCAGGCACCAAAAAGTTAGGAAGAGGTAATAGCAATCTTTTACAACTGGCATTTTCAGAATTGTGACTTTAAGTTAAAATCCGATTTTGCAATTAAAGAGGATTTTTACATTTCTTAGACACCAAACATGTCATTTCTACATGCTCCCAAACAAACATTATTACTTATTAAATGTAATAATCTAACCAAATGCGTTCCTATGAATGTGGTAGGCCTCCCAGTAGTGAAAAACACAATTGGGAGTTTTTCACTGCCAGGACATAAAAAACTTGAAACCACATGTCCATTTTTTTTAAATAAAATGAACCCTGCCCTATGAGCATTCTAGGGTCTACCTTAGGGGTGCCAAATTGTAGTATCTTCATGTTATGATTATGATGTCCCCTTTTACCTGGTTCCTAGCTGCTCAGGCTTTTTAAGTGTTCTGTATGGATTGTTGGTGTGATGGGCACGTGTGGAATGTTTGGATGCCTGGTGTGAGGGACCGCTACACATATGTAATAAAAACTGTGTTCTAGGTCTAGCAAAGGGTTTATTTCACCAAGTTGAAATGGCAGGTGTAAACTGCCTACAGGCTGAAATGGAAGGCCTGAGACATTTAAGTGGTTATTTAAGTGTGTGGCACAATAGGTGCTGGAGGCCCACTAGTAGCAATTAATTTCACAGCCCTAGGTATATGGTATCCCACTGTACTAGTGTCATTAGTAAATTAAATATGCCAATCAGGTGTAAGGCAATATTAACATGTTTTAGGGGAGCATAAGCAATACTGCACTGGTTAGCAGTAGTAAAGCCGCAGAGTCCTAAGACCAACAAAAACGAATTCAGCAAAAATAGAAGGGGAGTAGGCAAAGGGGGTAGACCACCCTAAGGATGTCAGGTCTAACATACTGACAGGTCTAACATACGGTCACTGTTTATGAACTATCCCTGGCGCGCCAAGTCTAAAGGTAACATGCTACCTTACCACCCACCAAGGGTCTTGTTCTTGCTAAGAACCTGCATCTAAATTAGTGCTTTGGCCAAAACACCAGCGGCAGATCATGATTGGTCCACATACATTGGAGGCGAATTGTGCAAACCTGCTAATTTACGATTGTGCAAAGATTGCAAATTAGCAGGTGGTCAATTTGTGCTTAGTACCACGTTTCACATCTGGGGATGGCAATAATGATTCGAAAATAATACTCTCTAGCCATATTAAGTGGGAGGAGGATATTTGCACGACAGGAGTTCAGCGAGATCAGTGTAGAGAAAAAGAAGAAGTAAGCAAAGACAGTCTAGGGTACTCTCCAGTTTATAATGAAACTCCCTTAACCACATGATAGGTGCTTCATCCTTGGTCACCTCCTGTCACCGATCTTCAATATCAAAGCCCACGCCACATATTCCACAGTATCATTGGGAGTGCCAGGTGTCTTATTTTATTTAATTGGAAGAGGTGGAGGTGGAGCCAATGTTAATAATTAGCTTGGGGATGGAATGTAGAGGGCAATAGACAATGTAAAACTATCTCATTGTTGTATGATATGTATTTTATTAGGTTCCCAAGGACAGTTTACAACTAAATGGGGGATTACGTTTACCCACTTGGAGAGGTCAACATGTCCAACCATTGCAGCAGTCACAAACAAGGTGTAAGTAATATTCTTCAGAACAAGAGTGCTCACTCTGCCCACATAAAATGCAAAAGGAATAGAGAATACATCATTTAGAACCTGCATCAAAGGCAATGTACGTGGGATCTGGCCCTGAGAGGTTCAGGGTATGAAAAACAAAAATCTGACATCCATTAGATGGTGAATTTGCATGAATTACCCTTGGATTCTGAATAGATGTCCTCACTCCACAGTGCACACACTCATGCTAAAGGGGTTTAAAACTCATGTCAGGGTGACCACTGCACTGAAGTGTTTAAAGAAACAATCCACTCATTCCATTTTTTGCAAACAATCAAGTTGTACCATTTCTGTCTCAGTGGTGGAGGAAGGGAGGGATCAGGTCTCCAATACAGTGGTGATCATGAATAACTGCGTCAGGTTGTGGAACTGCTGCCCATGTTCTATCTATGTCTCATAGGTTGATAGTCTATGTGAATCATTTAATAATAGTCAAGCAGTAAAGGGCATATTTAATCCCTTTTTTGTGATCACATCCGGATAATGTAGTTCAGTGGGTGTCTAAACATATGCATAGTTAGGTGTATAGACGACCTGTCACAGGTGTGATGGTATACGCTCTGAAGTATTTTCTCAAGTTAATCTTGTAGCGGTCATCCTAACTTGTGCCCCAAATGAAAATTTAATATCCAAGTTTGCCGGTTTGACCAGCACATAATCTAAGCCCAATCAAAAGGCTTGCTTTTGCTTACCATTAAATCAGCCCTGCCTGTCTGCCAGAATCTCTATACTACTCAGAGGTGTGGAGACAGAATATCGAGTTGGAAATGTCGACTTACACAAACATCGAGGTGGAGTTATCGTGATTCAGAAATATCGAAAGCAACAATATCGTGGTCAAGAATATCGAATTTAAAGTAAGAAATATTGTTTAAAAAAATATTGAAGTAATTAACATTGTTTGCAAAAATATAGTTGGTTAAAATATTGATTTGTTAATTTGTGTTATGTATTTTAGTTCATATTTTAAATGTTTGCGATGTATGTTTTTTTCTATAGCTATTAATTAGGTTTTTTTCATATATGTGTTAAATTTTAAGTAGTTATGAATTTTATTTTAATTACATTTAGTTCCGTAGCGGGTTGTGGGTTTATAGGGGATTAGGGTGGGAAGTCATTTAATTATAATGCATTTATGATTATTTTTAATTCATTTAATTTAGATTTTATATTGTTAATTGTGGGAAGTAATTTATTTGTAATTAATTTGTAATTGGTTGTTAATTAATATTAATTAATTAATTATGGTAAATTGTGTAAATACATTTATCTGGGTAAAGGGTGGAAAGTAATTTATTTTTGATTATTAATAAATAGTTCTAAAATTATATTACCTAAATAATTGATAAATAATTATGGGAATTGTAAGCTTTCCTTTAGGTGTGGGTTGTGTTATTTATGGGATAGAGGGTGGGCAGTATTTTTTTTCAAAATAATTAATAATTAGTTCTTAATTTATATTAATTAATTGATTAAAAATAATATTAGAAATTGTGTAATTAATTTTAGCTGCGGGTTGTGGGGTTTATATGGGTAACGGGTGGAAAGTAATTTATGTTTCAATAATTAATATTTAGTTCTTAATTTATATTAAATAATTAATTGATAATTAATTTTGGTAATTGTGTGATTTCTTTCAAGTGTGGGTTATGGTGTTAATGGGGTAAAGGGTGGGAAGTAATTTATTTTTTATAACTTAATAATTAGTTCTTAATTAATATTAATTTATTAATCGAAAATTAATTATGGAAATTGTGTAATTAATTTTAGGAGCGGGTTGTGGGGTTTATAAGGGTAAAGATGGGAAGTAATTTATGTTTAATTATATATTAATTAGTTCTCAATTTATATCTGATAATTAATTATGGTAATTGTATGATTATTTTAGGTGTGTGTTGTGGGGTTTATGGGGTAAAGGGGTGGAAATAATTTATGTTTAATTAATGAATAATTCATTGTTATTTAATATTCATTATTTAATTGAAAATTAAATATGCATTTGTGTAATTAATTTTAGTAGTAGTTTTTTTTTTTTTTTAGTAGTTTGTGTGGTTGATAGTGTTAAAGGGTGGGAAATACTTTATGTTTAAGAAAATAAAATTTCGTTGATCATTAATATTAATTAATTTATATTTAATGAGGGTATTTGTTGATATTTTTTGTGTGCTGGTTTTATTGTTATAGTGGTACAGTGTGGGGAGTAAGTTAAATGTACTTACTTTATAATTAGTTAAATACTATTTGTTTTTAATTGAAAACAAGTTTTAACAGTGTAATTAATGTTTTTACAGTTTACCTTTATCTCTGGATTGTGGGAATTATAGTAGTAAAGTGTGGGAAGTTAAATCATTTTTATGAGTTTTAATTAGTTTTTTAATTATTATTATTTCTTTAATTGGTCATTTAAATTATTAAATATAGAAGTCCTTTTTTTATATTTTAGATCTGAGATGTGAATTGTGTGGTGATATAGGGTAGGAAATAAAAAAAAATATGTAATAATTAATGTTTTTGTTCCTAAATAATTTCTAATTAAAAAAATCAATTTGTCTGGAAATTATTTTTTCTTTTTTTAGTGTAATATGTGTAGGTATTTGTCATATGTATTCAACATTATCATATTTTTTAAAACATTTATAATATTAAATATATTTGCATTTTCATTTTTAAGATATTAATACATTTTTTATTCAATTTGTTTGTTAAATATTTTTATTGTTAACATTTTGTATGTTTTTCATTTTCAACTTACTGGAGTGAGAATATTAATTGTTACTCCTCTGCAATCCAACACTTTCTCTACGTTTGCACTCACTGGAGTGGGAGCAGTAATTTTTACCTCTCTGCTATCCAACTCTTTCCCTACTGTTGCACTCACTGGAGTGGGAATAGTAATTTTTACCCCTACCCTACCCAACACTTTCTGTACTCTTGCACTCACTGGAGTGGGAATAGTATTTTTTACCCCTCCGCTATCCAACACTTTCCCTACTGTTGCGCTCACTGAAGTGGGGATATTTATTTTTACTCCTCCGCTATCCAACACTTCCCTACTGTTGCACTCACTGGTGTGGGAATAGTAATTTTTATCCCTCCGTTATCCAACATTTTTCCTACTGTTACACTCACTGGAGTGGGAATAGTAATTTTCACCCCTCCGCTATCTAACACTTCCCCTACTGTTGAACTCACTGGAGAGGGAATAGTCATTTGTACCCCTCCGCTATCCAACACTTTCCCCACCGTTGCACTCACTGGAGTGGGAATAGTAATTTTTACCCCTCCGCTAA
The DNA here is from genome assembly GCF_964263255.1 of Lissotriton vulgaris. NCBI lineage: Eukaryota > Metazoa > Chordata > Amphibia > Caudata > Salamandridae > Lissotriton > Lissotriton vulgaris. Next base: position 21,068,880 of record NC_141699.1, read on the forward strand.
TTAATACTTTGGGGCCGATTCCGATCCGGTAAAATAACTGTCCGTACGATTCGCATCCGGAGCCATCTCCGTATGACCCGACGAGTACGATCCGGACCGGGAAATCAGGACATGATTCCTACGGTCCATGTCAGGTAAGAGCAATTCATATGGAAAAGAGCATAATCACATGCACACCATACGGCGTGGACCCCCTCATGATCGCAGGGGTATGCGCCGTACCCCTGCGATCATGGGAGGTACGTGCCGCACACTCAGCGTACATGGAGTACGCACCATACACCCAGCGTACATGGAGTACGCACCGTACACCCAGCGTACATGGGGTACCGTGCATACCCCATGTACGCTGGGTGAACGGTGCGTATCCCCAAGATCGTAGGGGTATGCGCCGTACCCTTGCGAACATGGGGGTTATGCGCCGTACCCGGGGGGGCCGTTCGTACCTGTTTCCGTGCGTACTCTGCTTTTGCGGCTGTTTTCAGCTCCAGTAGAAAAAGGGTTGTACGGTGCATACCCGACACGTATCGTACTTGCTGGGTCGTATAAACAAGCCGCGAATCATGTCGCATACAGCGGGTTCCGAGTGAGAATCGTACGGAGATTAGAGTCGTATGGTTTCTGTACGATTCGTGCAGAGTCCAGCTGCTGGTACGAATCGTACTTCGTCGTACGTACGGGGCACGTTGCAGGGTACGAATCTTACGGGAAAAACGCTCCGAACGGCTATTCAGAGCGTTTTTTTCCGGATCGGAATTGACCCCTTTCTCGACTGTTACACTCACTGGAGTGGGAATAGTAATTTGTACCCCTCCGCTATCCAACACTTTACCTACTGTTACACTCACTGGAGTGGAAATAATAATTTCTACCGCTCCGCTATTCAACACTTTACCTCCTATTGCACTCACTGGAGTGGGAATAGCAATTTTCACCCCTCCGCTATCCAACACTTTCCCACTGTTGCACTCCTGGAGTGGGAAATTTAAGTTTGAAGATTTTAAAATAGTTTAATGTTTTGATTTAGGATAGACTGTTTCATACATATATATATATATATATATATATATATCTATATACATACATATTTGTACATCCTTATATAATTTTAAAATTAAAAAATAAATAAAATTATTAGTTTTTTTAAAAGGAAATAGATATGAATTTTTAAGGATGTGTGTTTAACTTTTTTAGATTTTGGGGCCGATTCAGATCCTGGAATAAAACCGTCCGTACGATTTGTATCCGGAGCTCTCTCCGTACGAATCGTACCCGTCAGTCACGTAGTACGATCGGTATTTCGTCAATCCGTCCGAATCATTGCGATCTGTACGTATTGCAAGGCTGAAACCGTGAACCGTACGACTCGTTCACATACCGTTCGACCCGACGAGTACGATCCGGACCGGGGTATGAGGACGCAATTTGCACGGTCCACTTCAGGTAAGGGCGATTCGTACGGAAAAGCACACAATCACATACACACCGTACGGTGCGTACACCCCGTGATCGCAGGGGTACTGTGCGTACCCCTGCGATCATGGGTTGTATGCACCGTACCCTGCGATCGCAGGGTGTATGCACTGCACACCCAGTAAACATGGGGTATGGTACGTATGCCCCATGAACACGGGATATGGTGCGTACACCCCATGATCGCAGGGGTACGCACCGTACCCCTGCGATCATGGGGTGTACGCTCTGTACCCGTGGGGGGGGTTCTGTACCTGTTTCGAGGCGAACTCTGCTTCTCCGGACGCTTACGGCTCCCGTAGAAAAGCGTTGCACGGTGCGTACCCTACACGAAACGTACTTGCCGGGTCGGAAAAAGTAGCCGCGAACCGTACAGATGCCGCATACAGCGGATTACGAGGGATATTCGTACGGGGATTTGATTCGTATGGTCTCTGTACGATTCGTACGGAGTGCAGCTCCTGGTACGAATCGCACTTCGTTGTACTTACGGGGGACGTTCAGGGTACGATTTGTATGGGAAAAACGCTCCGTACGGCTATTCGGAGCGGTTTTTCCTGAATCGGAATCGACCCCTAAGTGTATTTTCTATCTTTTTTTTAATTTATATTAAATATACTTTCTTTTTTATATTAATTTTATTAATATTCAATTTTTATTATTTTAATTGTATATGTATATTATATATATATATATATATATATATATGAAATTTGATATTTTGTACAACTATATCTTTTACATCAATATTTTTTTCTCAATATTTTTGTACTTGCCTGTTTAAGTATAGGGAGTCGATATTTTTGCATTCTATATTTTTTCATCGATATTTTTTACTTTTATATTTTTTTCATCGATATTTTGTCAGTGAACCCAACTGAGCAAACTCTGAGCAAAGTGCGGGGAGGAACCAATAGCAGACACCCACTACATCAACATCATGCCGCTGGGCGACACATATGTGTGGCTGAAGGATGGCAAATGTAGTCTCACTAGATTCAAGTTTCATGTAGGTGTTTGGGAACTGTTATGGTTAGTGGTATCATCAATGTGCAGTGGCAATATGCGAAACACATGTCAAAGTATGTCTAAATAGGTGAAATTGTATGCATTGCAGTTGAAGCAGGAAAAATTGCATATCGCTTTCACCATTGCTCTTCAGCCTAGCAATGCATCCATTAGATCTGTATGGATGGTCTCATGTGGTGATTTGAGCGGGGAGTGGGGATTAAGAATATGGTGACATTATATCTGGATGATATGCTGCTGTTTATACTCTACCCCGGTAGACAGGAGATAGACTAATGACAATATTAGATGTACTTGGGGATTACTCTGGCATTCAGATAAACTGGGGGGGGATTGGCAATATGCCCAGTACAGTATGAACCCTTGGGCAGTTGGACAATGACCCTATGCATACTATCAAAAGGTTCAAATACTTGGTCGTCCATATCATGCAACGTCCTACATTGGATTGAGTGCTGATTTTAGCCCTTTCAATTGATAAATGACATAGGCCTTTGCTCATGGGTTACCCTTCCCATCAATTGAATGAGCTATGCTGCCATCATTAAACTGACAGCCTTACCTGAGCTTATGCAGATAGTCCATGACCCTCCCAGGAGAAGTACCATACCATTTTTCCAAAACCATTAGAAGTGTGTCCCAGAGGTTCACGTAGGAATGAAACTCCCCTGGATCTCTTTGGGAAAGTGCATCCAATACACATGCAAAGGAAGATTTGGGATTGACATACTAGATTGGCATCATCACCTCTAAGGGTTTGGAATGATGCTGCTGATATTCCGACTTTGAGAGTGCACTGAAGCCTGCTAGCTAGACCTCAGTGACAATGTTCTGACCCTTAACGTGTATTTTTAATTGGCTTATACCCAATTGGTATGACTTTATATACTTATAATTTCCTAGTACAAGGTACCAGGGATACCCAGGACCTGTAAGTTAAGGTGTCCACCAGGGCTGCAACACTCATTCGATCGCCCTGGATGTGATGACAAAAAAACATGTATCCCAGCCTGCCACTGCAGAGCAGTTTTAAACTGCTAACTTTACATTGTCATTTAAATTAATGGCAAAGCCCAAATCTCCCTTTTTAATACATATATAAGCCACCCTTACCTGAGGCCTATTGAGTCCTAAGGGATGGTGTTGTATATTAAAAAGTAGGACACATATTTTCATGTGTCCCAACAATCAAAACCCCAAATTGTCAATGTTACTGCAGAAAGGTTAGTAGCACTATTGGAAAGGGGCGACCACTCGGTCCCCCCGAACGTATGGCAGAGTACCTCGATCCCCCCGGGAAGCCATTTTGGGCGGGAGGCGCGTCTCGGCTGGTATGCCCGAAGCGGCGTAGCCGGGGCGCGCTCTTTCCCGCCCTAGAGTGGGCTGGCCTAGACACTGACGCGGCTGGCCACGCCCTCGGGGCAGGCAGGGGCGGGTTTACGCCCGCCCTGAAGACGGATAAAAAGGGACGCAAGACCAGAAGACATCCTCTTGTTCCTGTGCTCTGAAGCTGCACCCCCTCGCTGCACGTGAGCTCGAGACGGAACGAAGAGCCAATTTTGAGCGTTGTAATCTTTCTTTTGTCTTACAGATACTCTGTCGGAGGAATGCCCAAGAAAGGCGGGAAGAGAATGACGACCGAACAGATGGTTTGGGTTCTCATGAAGGAGATGACTGAGCTGAAGAAGCGGGTGGCGGAGAGAGACGGGGAAGGGGGGCCGGAGCGTCCGTCGGCTGGAGCAGCTCCAGGAGGAAGAGCCAAGAGGCCAAGGAGGGGACCAGCTGGGGGAGACGCCCCGGTTCCCTGTACCCCGCTCGAAGCGCCAACCCCAGTACCGGCGGAGGGGAATCCGATTCCTGTGGTGGTCACCCCGGTGTCCAAGGAGGATATGCCGCCCGAGCTGGCAGCACAACTTGCAGCGTGGTTGGGCGACAGTAGTGAGGGCGCCACGGCTGCCGAGGCCCAGGCGCTGATGAAGCAATTGCGCGAGAAACGGGATGCAGCCAAGGTGTCCGCGCCGGCTGCAGTAGTCGACAAGCCACAAGGGACGATTGCGACCGCAGATGCAGCGTCCGGTGCAGGTAAGCGGCCATTGCCGATTGCGAGGGATGAGTCAGCACCCTCTCGTAGAGAAAGGTTGGGTCAACATGTGCCTTTGGCAATTAAGGAGAAGATTTGGGCGGGGGAATATGTGAACATCTTCTCGTTGCTTGTTGATCATTATGAGGTGGAGCATGTTAAGGGTCAGAAAGATCTTATGCATCCGAGTGTTTGGCGGGCAAAAATGGCCGCCTTTAAGGTAATTGAGACTATCGGCAATTGGGGCAATGCATGGGGAATTTTTACGCCGATCTTGGGGGAACGTAGGCCCGAGTTGCTTTCCGAGTTGCCGACCTATCAGTCACGAATCATGGGGTACTCGACATCACACCAGGGTAACCATTGGTTCTGCTATGATAATCTTTTTAGAAAGGCAAAAGAGCATAATAAAAGCTTAACCTGGGATTGTTATGATTCTTTGACATGGGATAAAATGAAGGAGACAGGTATGTTGAAAATGCCATTGGTAGGAAGTAATGTTGGCGAATCCTCCCGCCAATATGGGGGGACGCCCTTTCGGTCAGGTACGAGTACCGACGATTACTCGAGACCTGCCGGCAATACAGGAAAAAGGGGGTTCTGCTTCAATTTCAACAGAGGAAAATGTACCAGGCCCCAGGGGTCGTGTAAATTTAAACATGAATGTAGTGGGTGCGGGTCGTCCCATCCTGAGTCCACGTGCAGAGCCAAAACGGGTGATAACGGGGGGAGAGGAGGCGCCAAACAGGTCTAACGTAGTCCGAGGGGCGCCTTTACCTACCCCGATTGATACCTTGGCGATGATTCCCTGGCTCAGTGAATACCCGGATCGTACTTCTGCTGGGGTGCTGCGGAACGGATTTTCGTATGGTTTCCGCATCCCGGTAGGGGACTTTCAGGGTGTGGAGAAGTGTAAAAATCAACTTTCCGTCCTGCAGCATACGACCGTGGTTCAGGATAAGATCCGGAAAGAGGTTACTCGAGGTCGGGTCGCCGGCCCGTTTAGTATACCCCCGGTACAGGATTTTGTTTGTTCTCCTTTAGGGGTGGTCCCCAAGAAGGACCCAGGTGAGTTCCGACTGATTCATAATTTGTCAGCTCCACGTGGTCTTTCTGTAAACGATGCAATAGATCCGGAAGTGTGTTCGGTGCGGTACGCATCCTTCGATGAGGCCGTAGCCATTTTGAATCGCCTGGGGCCCGGGGCGCTGATGGCGAAGTCAGATATCGAGTCAGCGTTCCGGTTGCTCCCGGTACACCCAGACGACCAGCGTCTCCTAGGTTTCATGTTTCAGGGTTATTATTACATGGATAGGTGTATGCCGATGGGGTGCTCTATATCTTGTGCCTATTTCGAGAAATTCAGTAGTTTTCTACAATGGGTCTTCACAAAGAAGACGGGTTTCCAACATGTAATGCATTACCTTGATGATTTTCTGTTCCTTGGGGCAGCCGGGGATCTCGAATGTGGCCGGGCCTTGGCCGAATTTTGTGTATTGATGAAGCAGTTTGGTGTGCCATTGGCACCAGGTAAGACGGTGGGTCCTGCGACTTGCCTCGAGTTTCTGGGGATCGAGTTAGACTCCAGAGAGGGTTGTTTTCGTTTGCCAACTGACAAAGTGTGGAAGTTCAGGGCAGCCCTGCAAGTGTGTCTAAATGGATCTAAAGTTACGCTGCATCAATTACAGCAGTTGGTGGGACAGTTGAATTTTGCCCTGAGAGTTATACCGATGGCCCGCCCCTTTTCTCGTTCAATTGCCCAAGCTATGGTCGGCCTAAAGGAGGGCCATCATCGCACGAGACTATCGGCTGAGGTCCGCCAGGACGTGCGTATTTGGTTAGCATTTCTGGTGGACTTTAATGGTCGAGTCATCTGGAACAAACCAGCCGTGTCCTCTGAAGAGCTGGGGCTATGGACAGATTCAGCAGGTAGCATAGGTTTTGGTGCCATCTTCGGCACAAAATGGTCGGCACAAAGGTGGCCGACATGGTGGCATGACAATGGTCTGACAAGTAATATTGCTTTCCTGGAACTTTTCCCCATTTTGGTGGCCCTGAGAACATGGCCAGAAGGGTTCAAAGATCACTCTGTGATATTTTGGTCTGACAATATGACCGTGGTCGAGTGCATCAATAGTCAGGCGGCACGATGTAAACTGATTTTAAGACTGCTCAAAGAAATTGTTTTACTGTGTATGCAACTGAATGTGCTATTCAGAGCAAAACATGTCCCAGGGGTAATGAATCAGGCGGCTGATGCACTGTCTCGTTTTCATATGCAGGCTTTCTCGGGTTTCCTTCCCTCAGCGGACCCAGAGCCGGCACCCTTTCCCGAAGCTCTCTGGTCTCTCGGTGCCCCGAACTTCGTCACCTCGTGGGAGAGAGTCTAGCACCAAGGACGAGGAAGGCATATGAAGGGGCGTTTCGGTCCTATTTAGCCTTTTTGGGGACTGATAGAGAGAGGCTTTGGGGCCATGAGGAATGGGTAGTGAATTTTCTGATGTCCTTACGTAGGGCTGGGAAATCGGTGGCTACGGCCCAGAGGCATCGTGCTGCTATTTCCTTTGTTGCCAGGGCCCATAGTATCCAGGACCCGACAGCGTCTTTCGTTGTACAGAAAGCGCTGCGTGGGTGGCAACGCCTTGAGGGTCGCAGAGTAGATGAGAGGCGCCCGATAGGTTTGGATAGGTTGGCCCAGTTGTTGGCTACACTCCCTGCCACATGTTCATCTCAGTTCGAGGCGGTATTGTTCCGAGCCGCTTTTACGCTAGCATTTCACGGGGCGATGCGGGTAAGCGAACTGGTAGCAAGGAACAAACAGGATGTGGCAGGGGGTTTGTGCCGAGAACACGTTCAGATCAGAGGAGAGGCAATGACTATCTCCTTTGTCAGGTCCAAGACCGATCAAGACGGGATGGGTGACTGCATAATCATACGCAGGATTCCCGGGTCCTCCATGTGTCCGGTAAAGTGTTTAGAAGATTACCTAGCACGAAGGGTGGCACTATGGGGGGGGACCTTGTTGAGACACGCGGACGCCACCCCACTGACGAAATTTCAGTTTCAGCGGGTGCTTGCGATGTCAATTGCCGCTGCGGGCTTGAACCCGGGCGAGTTTGGGACCCATTCCTTTCGGATAGGGGCTGCTACGGAAGCTACAGCCAGGGGTCTTAATGTTGAACAAGTGAAACGAGTGGGGCGTTGGTCCTCCAATTGTTATAAGAGGTATGTGCGGTTGCACATGTTGTAAAGCTGTAATGATGTACTCACGCCTCTTGTTTTTGTTTGGTTTTCAGTTGCGCAAGCCTACGAGGCGGGGCGGACTATGCAGTCGACCCAACACCGGGCCAGCGGTCAGACATCACCGGCTGTGGAAAAGGAGGTGTGGGTCGTGGGCCACTCATACGTGAGGCGTGCCGCGGACGTATTCAAAGCAGGTGACATGATTCACGTAGCTGGGGAATACGGGTACAGGGTGTCCTTCTACAGAAGAGGCGGTCTCTGAATTGACCAGTTTCAAGCATATTTTGAGGATTTGTTAGGGCGGACGAGGTCACCGCCGTCTATAGTCATAGTACATTTAGGGGGCAATGATTTGGTCACCACCGGTAGACGACTTCTCCTGGAGGCAATGCTTTCCACTGTAAGTTGGTTGGCGAGGAGAGTTCCGGGGTGCACAATTGCGTGGTCCCATATGATCCCACGAAAGGTGTGGCGGGGGGCTATTTCTATTCCTGCTTTGAATCAGTCTGTTAGAAAGCTTAATAACAAAGTGAGTAGGTTGTTCCGTTCCGGGACATTGCATTCTATTCCGCATGGCTGTATTAATGATGACAGTATGTATTCGGGGGATGGTGTGCATTTGTCTCGGGTGGGGAATGAGTTACTCATAGGAGACTTCTTAGCATGGTTAAAAAACGTTAAAGCATGACCTTTAGGTAGGAGCTTTTTGGGGGGTCCGGATAGCCGGTCAACTATCCGGCCTGTGGCGGTAAGGTCATGATCGGTGAGCAGTAATTGGAAGATCCCTATGAGTGGGCGTCACCCAACACGGATGGGAGCGCTCGGGAGAGGAGGCCTTTGGCCCCTCAACGGGGAGGCGGTCCCTTCTAAGGATGGGCCGCCGGAAGGAAAGGAAAGGCGGTCAAGGCCCCTTCCTGTGTAGGAGGGGTTACAGCCCCCTCCTGGGGAATTTCCCGGGGCCAGTGACGTCTGCGACGGCAGATGTGGTAAGTTGTGTGGGGTTTGGGGGGAGGTCTACGCTACCTTCTAGATACTCACACGAGTCCTCGAACGACCTTTAAGTGGCGTCGAGTTTATTGGGGCCCCCGTCAAGTCAAGGGAAATTGGTAGTTGCACTTGAGGTACGCCTCAGTGCTGTCGCCCCTCCCAAGTGGGGGGGGGTATTTCTGGTTAGGGATCTTGACACCGGTTACGACCTTGCCGTTGGCCCTTAAACGTTAGGATGTACAATTTCAATATTTCAAGAAAATGTTTTGTAGGTTGTTAGTTCGGCTAGGAGAACCTCTGTATTAGAGAATCTGTTAAGGTTAGCCAAACATCGCAATGTGGTAATGAAATTGTACATTAATATGAAACTGTTTAATGTTTTAATTTTTTGTTTTAATAAATACGGCCGGGGAGGGTCACTCCCTCCCTCTTCCAAAAACTTCAAGAACTGTTTCCGGTTTCCCTCCTTTGGGGATTGTGTTGAGAGGGGGTGGCGGGTATCTCAGCCATATGACTTGTACAGGTTTACACACTGACAACTCAGCTGTACTAACTTCTGAACATGATGATTACAGTTTGTACTTCAGGTTTCAAAATAATTGTTACCTTAAACTCAACTTGATGACCAAGTCAAAATTAATGTCACTTTTAAAGAAATGCCACTTTTAGAAAGTTCCTACTCTGTTGCTCAGTGTCCATTTATAGATGCTTGCCACAATACAACCATCTGCCCGCCCGGACAGAGGTGTGTACAACTCCCAGCAGTGGAAACAATACAGGCCTGCCATTGGAAGAGGTGATACCTCTCCTTGGCAGGAAGCCACACAGGGTGTGAGCTCAAAAGGCAAGGGTTGGCTAGTGGACACTCACAAGAGGAGATGCTTTTTTGTTGAGGTTTAGGGGGTGGCATCAAGGGCAAAGGGGAGACCAGATGCTAATCTATTTTTCTCATGGATGTGTATCTCTTAGGTCGCCCACTGAAAGGGTGGGCTACCACAGTCCACACTCCAAGAGCATTCAGCCATCCATGTCTTAACATTTCCTGAATGTACCACTACCTGACAATAAATGCTGGGACAGATTCACAGCATTGCAACAAGCATGAAAAAAGACACAGGACCACTCAAGAATGAAGAGAGGAAGGAAGCTAGGTCAGCTTATCCTGAGCTGGTTCTACTGCCCAATGAGAAGGCTCTGGAGAATTATGCTTATTAGACCCCATCCCGCCTGCACTGCAGGGAGACATAAGGAGATGGGCTCCGTGTGATGCCAAAATGCCCAGCGATAGCAAGATTCTGGCAGTCAATAGTAGACAGGTCCCCAAAAATTGTGATATTGGGAACTCGTGAGGAAGGGGATGTATCACGACGGGATAAACCTTTGTGGGTTTGGCTGTCCTATTGCAGAGAGGGATGCAGTGAAAACCTATAAGGCAAAGAGTGACCTTCATATTCAGTAAGACAATACCCTGTTTGGCAACAATGGAGAAATAATTCTTTCTAGCAAGAGGCTGCCCAGATGAGCACATCAAGAGTTGGAGACCATGGAGGGAATAGTTTGGCGTGGGGATATGTTGAATGAAGACGGAATAACTGGATCTGTATGTGTGGGGGCTTAAAACTCCAATAAGAATTAACTTGAATAGTTACATGGAAACATATTAGATTGTGCGGTGTTATAACAACCAATACAAAGTGTTTATTAAAAAAATCAAAATACATTTTGTTACTTGGAATATTCTGACGCCAGGACTGCGCAACACAAGCGTTGTGTCCTGTGCTGCTTCTGCAGGCCTCGTTTATAAAGAACGTCTTTCAAATGTGTAAAAGAAAAGTGAATTGTGTGAAGCGCACAAAGGCGAAATCTCTGAAGGCTTGAGATAATGGTCTAATGTTACATCTGTATTATTGCTATTCACATCACAGATTGCTGAGCATTGTAAGAGGGGGCTTCAGCCTTCTGTCATGCAAATGCTATTATCCCAGCAGCACAGCTCAGCAGCAGGAACCAGAGAGCTGCTGACTGCTGTGCTGACAGACAGCAACCCCAAGATGCATCTTTTTTTGTTCAAAAACATCCTTATGAGTTCCATGAAGAATCATAATTGTGCAGCTAATAAAAACTTTGTTCCCTTTAGTCAGTTTCCGTTGGGGGTTGTGGAATAACTCACTAACATGAAGGAAGAAGTTTTAAATTTGTATTGAATAAGTGGCATGCCCAAAGTTTTATTCAGAATCCGCCGGAGCGCTACAGCGTCTCAGACGGTAGAATACCACAGCTTCATACTCATGACTCCACCTCATGCCTCTGTCATCCACCGCCAGCCACTCACCTCCCCTTTATTTCATGAATCCCATGGATGTCTACTCTTAATTCCACCTCATGCCTCTTTCATCCACCGCCGACGCTCCCTGCCCCTTTATTTCATGAATCCCATGGATGTCTACTCTTAATTCCACCTCATGCCTCTCATCCACCGCCGACGCTCCCTGCCCCTTTATTTCATGAATCCCATGGATATCTACTCTTAATTCCACCTCATGCCTCTTTCATCCACCGCCGACGCTCCCTGCCCCTTTATTTCATGAATTCCATAGATGTCTACTCTTGATTCCACCTCATGCCTCTTTCATCCACCGCCGACGCTCCCTGCCCCTTTATTTCATGAATCCCATGGATATCTACTCTTGATTCCACCTCATGCCTCTTTCATCCACCGCCGACGCTCCCTGCCCCTTTATTTCATGAATTCCATAGATGTCTACTCTTGATGCCACCTCATGCCTCTTTCATCCACCGCCAGACGCTCGCTGCCCCTTTATTTCATGAATACAATGGATGTCTACTCTTGATTCCACCTCATGCCTCTTTCATCCACCGCCGACGCTCCCTGCCCCTTTATTACATTAATCCCATGGATATCTACTCTTGATTCCACCTCATGCCTCTTTCATCCACCGCCCGACACTCCATGCCCCTTTATTTCATGAATCCCATGGATATCTACTCTTAATTGCACCTCATGCCTCTTTCATCCACCGCCGACGCTCCCTGCCCCTTTATTTCATGAATCCCATGGATGTCTACTCATGACTCCAACTCATGCCTCTTTCATCCACCGCCGACGCTCCCTGCCCCTTTATTTCATGAATCCCATGGATGTCTACTCTTGATTCCACCTCATGCCTCTTTCATCCACCGCCCGACACTCCGTGCCCCTTTCTTTCATGAATCCCATGGATGTCTACTCTTGATTCCACCTCATGCCACTTTCATCCACCGCCAACGCTCCCTGCCCCTTTATTTCATGAATCCCATGGATGTCTACTCATGACTCCAACTCATGCCTCTTTCATCCACCGCCGACGCTCCCTGCCCCTTTATTTCATGAATCCCATGGATGTCTACTCATGACTCCACCTCATGCCTCTTTCATCCACCGCCGACGCTCCCTGCCCCTTTATTTCATGAATCCCATGGATATCTACTCTTGATTCCACCTCATGCCTCTTTCATCCACCGCCGACGCTCCCTGCCCCTTTATTTCATGAATTCCATGGATATCTACTCTTGATTCCACCTCATGCCTCTTTCATCCACCGCCAGACGCTCCCTGCCCCTTTATTTCATGAATACAATGGATGTCTACTCTTGATTCCACCTCATGCCTCTTTCATCCACCGCCGACGCTCCCTGCCCCTTTATTACATTAATCCCATGGATATCTACTCTTGATTCCACCTCATGCCTCTTTCATCCACCGCCCGACACTCCGTGCCCCTTTATTTCATGAATCCCATGGATATCTACTCTTAATTCCACCTCATGCCTCTTTCATCCACCGCCGACGCTCCCTGCCCCTTTATTTCATGAATCCCATGGATGTCTACTCATGACTTCAACTCATGCATCTTTCATCCACCGCCAACGCTCCCTGCCCCTTTATTTCATCAATCCCATGGATGTCTACTCTTGATCCCACCTCATGCCTCTTTCATCCACCGCCTGACACTCCCTGCCCCTTTATTTCATGAATCCCATGGATGTCTACTCTTGATTCCACCTCATGCCTCTTTCATCCACCGCCCGACACTCCATGCCCCTTTATTTCATGAATCCCATGGATGTCTACTCTTGATTCCACCTCATGCCTCTTTCATCCACCGCCTGACACTCCCTGCCCCTTTATTTCATGAATCCCATGAATGTCTACTCTTGATTCCACCTCATGCCTCTTTCATCCACCGCCCGACACTCCGTGCCCCGTTATTTCATGAATCCCATGGATGCCTACTCATGACTCCAACTCATGCCTCTTTCATCCACCGCCAGACACTGCCTGCCCCTTTATTACATTAATCCCATGGATATCTACTCTTGATTCCACCTCATGCCTCTTTCATCCACCGCCGACGCTCCCTGACCCTTTATTTCATGAATCCCATGTATATCTACTCTTGATTCCACCTCATGCCTCTTTCATCCACCGCCGACGCTCCCTGCCCCTTTATTTCATGAATCCCATGGATGTCTACTCATGACTCCAACTCATGCCTCTTTCATCCACCGCCAGACGCTGCCTGCCCCTTTATTACATTAATCCCATGGATATCTACTCTTGATTCCACCTCATGCCTCTTTCATCCACCGCCGACGCTCCCTGCCCCTTTATTTCATGAATCCCATGGATATCTACTCTTGATTCCACCTCATGCCTCTTTCATCCACCGCCGACGCTCCCTGCCCCTTTATTTCATGAATCCCATGGATGTCTACTCATGACTCCAACTCATGCCTCTTTCATCCACCGCCGACGCTCCCTGCCCCTTTATTTCATGAATCCCATGGATATCTACTCTTGATTCAACTCATGCCTCTTTCATCCACCGCCTGACACTCCCTGCCCCTTTATTTCATGAATCCCATGGATGTCTACTCTTGATTCCACCTCATGCCTCTTTCATCCACCGCCCGACACTCCGTGCCCCTTTATTTCATGAATCCCATGGATGTCTACTCATGACTCCAACTCATGCCTCTTTCATCCACCGCCAGACGCTGCCTGCCCCTTTATTACATTAATCCCATGGATATCTACTCTTGATTCCACCTCATGCCTCTTTCATCCACCGCCGACGCTCCCTGCACCTTTATTTCATGAATCCCATGGATGTCTACTCATGACTCCAACTCATGCCTCTTTCATCCACCGCCGACGCTCCCTGCCCCTTTATTTCATGAATCCCATGGATGTCTACTCTTGATTCCACCTTATGCCTCTTTCATCCACCGCCGACGCTCCCTGCCCCTTTATTTCATGAATCCCATGGATGTCTACTCTTGATTCCACCTCATGCCTCTTTCATCCACCGCCGACGCTCCCTGCCCCTTTATTTCATGAATCCCATGGATATCTACTCTTGATTCCACCTCATGCCTCTTTCATCCACAGCCTGACACGCCCTGCCCCTGTTTTTCATGAATCCCATGGATGTCTACTCTTGATTCCACCTCATGCCTCTTTCATCCACCGCCCGACACGCCCTGCCCCTGTTTTTCATGAATCCCATGGATGTCTACTCTTGATTCCACCTCATGCCTCTTTCATCCACCGCCTGACACTCCCTGCCCCTGTATTTCATGAATCCCATGGATGTCTACCATTGATTCCACCTCATGCCTCTTTCATCCACCGCCTGACACTCCCTTCCCCTGTATTTCATGAATCCCATGGATGTCTACTGTTGATTCCACCTCCTGCCTTTTTCATCCACCGCCCGACACTCCCTGCCCTTTTATTTCATGAATCCCATGGATGTCTACTCTTGATTCCACCTCAAAAATCAATAGAGAGGGAAAAAGAAGTTATAGTTCATTCAGCTTCCTTAGGGTAGAGCAAAAAATCAGGTTGGAGGGAATGAACCACTTTTCCTGTGTTACCTGGGTCAATGATAACGTACGGGGGTCATATTAGTAAAAAACCCTCATATGCGTGCACAAGCGTTGGACGGTATATCTTGCTTCTCCGCCATTTAGTGTTGCAACAGCATTATCATCGGGTCTTTTCCTTAGTATGTTATGCCGTCCCCCGCATGGAGGACGACCAACTGGAGTGACAGTAGTGGCCAGAAATAAAAAAGGAGGGCGTGTTGGTGCATAGAAGCAATATCTCATGCAAAAAAGCAATCACGAAGATGAGCAGGCATTTCATTGAAACTAACCACTCTACAGAAGACATTGATTGGGTGATACTGGAAACCCTCAACGTTAAGAACTACAACGCAGAACGAGTCCTGTATGATAAAAAACAACGTTGGGTGCACCGCCTCAAAACTGACAAAGAAGGATTGAATGAAAACATCCCCTGGCACTCCCTTGCATAAAATTCATACAAAGTAACACGTTATGCCTTATTATACTATCACAGTTTATTAATTGGCGTACTTTACTAATGTGGTTCAAATAATGCAAAAATCTGTAATCTGTGATATCACCTAGTCACATGATACGAGCCACCCACTGTAGATAACTTGCACCTTGTTCACAGTGCGCCGTTCACGCTGTTTATTTCTTCACTTGCGTCGCCACCTTCACTTTCACGACAGTCACTTTTGTAGAGCACCAAGTTTTTATGGTTGTCACGTAATTGAGTTTACACAGTGCTGCTTAAATAACTGTATAATCTCGACCATGAACGTATATTATAAATAAGATGATTTGACTATCTTGTCTTAAAATTCCAGAGTGTTCTCCTTCTTTCCTTTTAGCAATGCGATGTGCATGCTTGCTTAATTGACTGTTTAATTTCACCTATTGGGACATTGTTTTTGATTGTACCATCAATATACTATCAGGCATTCCAATTAATGTTAATGAGAAAATGACCTGAATCCCAGGAAAATATACCATGAGCTTACAAGATGTGTTGGATTTTCACACACTATTGCAACATGTGGACGACATAGCACCACTGTATAAACACGCAAGCTCAATGAATATGTAAGAGGTGAGTCCCGTCAGACTCTACAATGAGCCATTAGAATGCATTGTATACACACTATTGTGTCATAGGGATGATCAGGAACACCAATTGCCGATTTAATTTACCAGCTTTCTAACTTCACACATGAAGTACGATAGAACATCCTCCTTTTTTATGCCCTTTACAAGAACCATTATGATCTGAGATTCTATTTATTTAATCTATTTAATTTACTAAAAAGCGTAATTCACAGCACCCCCGTGCCAACCACGGTGCCAACCGCACAGTCTATCTTCACTTTTAACTCATGACTTAAATTAAAATCAGTCCGGGGGGGCTGAACGTCACCCGAGGATTTAGAGTCAAAACAAGTCCCACTGACGGTTGCATCAGTAAGACTTACAATGGTCACCTCCTGAAAACGGTAACTGTAAGTAATGTGGCAATAATTCACTGTCATTTATTTATTTATTTTTTAACAACCAGCAACAGGTCGGCCGCATTGGTAAAATCCCTCGATGCCGTCACGTTCATTTGGGAACTAAGGCAATGACGGCCCATTTGTTTTTTACGATATACCGTTTTAGGGGTTATGCTTTCTAACAGACATGTTACCAACGATAACTTACACATCCAGGCCCTTATTTATGAAGCCTTGCGTCAGTTTTGCGCCGCCGGTGCGTCACTTTTTGTGACGTACCAGCAGCGTAAAATATGCGCCTTGTTGCGCCATATTTAAAAAGTGACGGATCTAGGTAGATGCTTCACTTTGTAAACCCCTGCGCCACATTATACCTGCGCCAGGTATAATGTATGCAAGGGGGCGTATTGACGCAAGGAAGGGTATTAGAAGTGACGCAGTGAAATCTATGAGATTTCACTGCGTCAATTTTAGGACGCCGTTGCGTCAAAATCTTGCGCATGCCTCACAGCAGGCGTAAGACTGACGCAGACCCTTTCACATGGGGCAACAAAGGACGCATTGTTGGAGTTGCGTCACTTTGGTGACACACTCCAGCAATGTGTCACTTTTGCGCTTACAGATACGTCAGAAATACTGACGTATCTGTAAGTCCGTGCGACATGATGGGTCATACGTTAAATATGACGCATCATTGGTGTCGCAAGGAGTGCGCAGTGAAAAGTGACGCATCGCTGTTTTCACGCAGCGAGGCGTCACTTTTCATAAATGAGGCCCCCAGTGTCTCACAATTTATCGGCAGATAGAGAACTCTACTGAGTATCGAACAGCGATCACTTCTGAACTAGTATGTCTTTCACTTTTACACACGGCTAATCCCGCACAAACCAGCACATTACATTCACGCTGGTAGCGAACAACCGCCGTATAGTCTTCACTGTAGCCGCCAGAGAAACACTCGACATTCCAAACGCCATTTCATGGAAACGACAATCGCCACAATAGCTCCTTGATCACACCCTTTCTCTTAATTACTAAGGAGCCATCCGAACAAGAAACACTGTTGATAATGTTAACGCCCACACCACTTTTAGCACAGCCATTTGCACTGTATTTACAGAGCTATTCGAACGATAATAACCACAACGCCTACTTCATATCAGTGAGAACACCCGCTGTAAGCGAAGACAATAAACTGATGATCTTAGCAGCATAGTCCAAGTACAACTCACTATCAGAACCTCACTACAAAAACGACATGTAGTTTTTACCTACTTCTACTTTTTACCTTTTGACCTGTGTTCTCATTATCCATTTCCTCTAGCTTAGCTATTTTTGCACGTAAATATACGTCCATTGTTGTCATACTCGAATCTGCAATAGGGTACTAAAAGTATAATATACCGCAACAGCTTGTTTACTAAATGATGTGACTATTGTGAAGCCTCTCTTTTCCTTTCAGGTAACAGATACAAATTATCTACCTACTCAAAACATAAAGGTGGTGAGTACACCATTCATTTAAGAGCCAATATACTCTTAGTCACTTGGTCCTGATGAATCCTTCAAGAGATGTCAGGAGGCTGAAACATGTTGACCGTTTCCACCAGTGCGAAAGGCTAGTAACAAGGCCTTATAACGCATGTCTCTGCTTTTAATTTCCTATACTAGTGTTCTACAGAATAAAAACACTTGAGACTAGATTTAAGGAATTTTAAACCACACTCACTTCTGCACCAACACGCCCTCCTTTTTTATTTCTGGCCACTACTGTCACTCCAGTTGGTCTTCCTCCATGCGGAGGTCAGCATAACATACTAAGGAAAAGACCCAATGATAATGCTGTTGCAACACTAAATGGCGGAGAAGCAAGATATATCGCCCAACGCTTGTGCTCGCATATGAGGGTTTTTTACTAATATGACCCCCGTACGTTATCATAGACCCTGGTAACACAGGACAAGTGGTTCATTCCCCTCCAACCTGATTTTTTACACTTGATTCCACCTCACGCCGCGTTCATTCTCAACCCGACAACCCCTGCCTCTTTATTTCAGGAATCCCATGGATGTCTACTCTTTTTAAAAAAAACTTTTTCATTTATTTAATTTTAAATGGCATAATCAGCACTTCCTCATACATATCAAATATTGTAGTTACAGTCTACACATTATACATTCTTTGTTGTATCTATTTAAAATGTTTTAGTGTTCGCATCTTGCCTCTTGCATGTACATTGGTACAGAAATTAGCGCCAGTTGCTTTATTTTAGTCCAATTCTAGAGTCACTATTAGCAATTCACAGATATCCCCTCTATAGGTGTTCCAGCCTTCCCATTTTTTTATCCATTTCTTAGGACAGCCCCTGTGGATGTATACGGTCTTTTCCGCCACCATGGCCGTGTCCATATCTCTGCACCACTCTGTGAGTGTGGGGGTGGTCGCCACACCCCAGTGTTTAGCAATATTCCTCATGGCCAACATGATACCCAGGGTCGCCCAGGCCTGCAACGTCGAGTTGAGGTCTGTTGCTTCCCAAATATTGAGTAAACAGCATTTGGGCTCTGCAGGAACTAGATTCCCACTCACCCTTGTGATAATTGACATGACTGATTTTCAATGACAATATTACAGGGCATGCCCACATTGTATGAAAGAATGAACCAACCACTCCACAATGCCACAAACAGAGCTGGGTGTCAGCTTCCCCAATCTTATAAAGAGTATTTCTAGTGTAGTAGATGCTATGGAAGATCTTGAGCAGCACAAGGCGTAATTTGGATGCAATCGCTACTTCTCTGGGTGACGCTAGTGACTCCTGCCAATCAGTTTCATCTAACTCTCCTAGGTTATATTCCAATATTGTACCAGTGATTAAAGCCTTTACTTTTACCCAATCTTTCCAGCCTGTCCGTGACCCAGAGGGGTGTTGTTTGTGTGATCTAGCTTTTTTTGCACAATATTCCATATCTGGAGTGCATGGTTCGTGGGGCCCATTCGGGTCTGGGTCTTGTTATATAGCGCCTGGTATACCCCTTCTCTCCCAACTCTAATCTGTCAAGGGTGTAAGCTAGGTCCGTGTATGGGACATGTATACAGTGGTTAATCACTATCTATTGGGAAGCCCAGTAGTATGTTTGTATGTTCAGGAGAGGGATGCCCCCATCATACCAGGTGCGATATCTTTTTATCATAGCTATGCGAGCTGGTTTATTATCCCAAAGGAGTTTAGTGGCTTCTGCTTCTATGGACTGGGGGACCAAGAAAGGTGCATTTTAAAGGGCATAAAGGAACCTTGGAAGCGCCATCATTTTGAAAAGTGCTGCCATCCCCAGGAGCGACAATGGCAATTACTGCCAGTGCTTGGTATCTCTTTGCAGCAGTTTCAAAGGGGCTTGGAGATTCAGAGTCATAAAGACCTCTGGGTCATGGATGACGTGAATTCCTAGATATTTGAAAGTGTCCTCGACAATTGTTACATCGCAGCCAGCTGGAAGTATTGGTGGGGGACCTTTAAGGACATATAGCACTGATTTTGACCAATTAATCGTGTACTCTGAGTATCTTCTACATGAACCACAGATATCTAACATGCAAGACAGGGAGTGCCTAGGAGAGGCCATATATAGGAGGATATCGTCCGCATATAAGGATATTCGATCCTCACATCCCTCAGTCCATCAAAGCCCGCGGATGACAGGGTCCTGCCAGACCCAGGTTGCCAGAGGCTCCAGTATGAGGGTGAAAAGAAGCGGTGACAGCCAGCAGCCGTTTCTGGTGCCTCGGTGCAGTGGGAACTCTCTGGATCTATGCCCGTTGGCCACTACACACGCAAGTAGAGCAGTGTATAGCAACCTTACCCAGGAACAGAATTGTGGTCCGAAATCCAATTTCATGAGAACAGCGAAGAGAAAGGGCCACTCGACCGTGTCAAAGGCCATAAGCGCGTCTAAGGACAGCACAATGGCTTCTTCTTGGATAGTATGCTTTGGGCCCAACACGTTATGGAGGCGTCCCAGATTTAAGGCCGTATTCCTCCCAGGCATAAACCCGGAATGATCTGGATGTATTAACGTTGCTAGGTGCGGTATGAGTCTATTGGCCAGGGTCTTGGCCAGTATCTTGGCCTCAGCGTTAATCAGGGATATGGGCCTGTAGGAGGCACACTCCTGTGCGGCTTTGCCGGGTTTGTGGATGGCCACTATTGTTGCCGTTCTTTGATCTCGGTGAAGTTCCCCCCTGTCCAAGCTGGCCTTATACATAGCTAACAGATATGGTGTGAGTGTCGTTGTATTACGTTTGTACCACTCTATGGGAATACTGTTTGGGCCGAATGCCTTTCCTGACTGGAATTTACCGATCGCTGTCACAATTTCTTCCGCTGAGAGCTCTGCCTCTAATAATTGAGACTCCTTCTACGCGAGTTTTGGAAGTTTGATATCGCGGAGGAACTCCTCTGCATCCTCTTGTGTTATTTTGAGCACGGAAGTGTAAACCTGTTCTTAGTGATGTGCTAAGAGGTCTACTATGCCTTGGAGATTCTGTGTGGTGTCACCTATGGGGAGTTGAGCTGCTTTTTCCCGCTTATCAAGACAGGCCAGAAGTCTGCCGGCTTTATCACCGATTTCATATATATTGTGTTGGGTATTAGAGAGTCACGTCTTCGCTTCCTCCCATAAATGGTCTTTATACTCCTGCTTTTTAAATGAGTGTTTGTATCGGAGGGGTCTAGGCTATGGGCCCTCTCTAGGTTGTCTACTTTCTGTTCTAGTGTCGCTACTGTCTGAACCTTCTCTCTTTTATGATGGGTTATGAGTGAGACCACCTGCCCACGGAGCACTGTCTTATATACCTCCCAGAGGACAAGTGGAGAAGAGAATGAAGGTGCATTTTCGCTAAAATAGTGTCTGGTAGTGTCAGTCAGTCCTTTCCAGATCGCAGTGGTCTTGAGGTATCCGGGGTATATAGGGAATATAGGACGCTGCACCGCGGTATGCCAGGTGTATAGAGCGCTGACTGGGGAGTGATCAGAGATGCCTCTCTGTAAATGTGCAACGTTCAGGAAGTTTCCCACTTCGGCTGCCGGTGCCAGTATGTGATCTATTCTGGAGAGGCTGTTGAGTGCACCTGAGTGATATGTATACTGTCGTGTCTGTGGAAAGCAGGAATGCCAGATGTCTACCAGACCTATGGTGTCTAGGAAATCCATTAGGGTAGACTGTGTACGGTGTTGTTGTCAAGGGGGTGTGCAGTCTAGAGTATCATCCAATGTAGCATTGAAA